>NC_086187.1:28044372-28646244 GCF_023053635.1 Elgaria multicarinata webbii | reverse complement strand
GGATTAAAAGGGGTCTATTTTGTGATGGAAGAATGAGTGGAAGGAGTGGGAGGTGCGTGGGAGGTGGATGTCGGCGTCTAAAGGACGTGTGCGCATTGTGATAAAATGCTCGTCTGATGAACCCCGAAGGCTGCTTGATGCACGCCTTTCAAAGACCCTTCTTTTCACCCCATCATCACCCTTAGAGGCACAGCAGGCAGGAGAGATGGAGCCTTTTTAGTGGTGACCCCCTACATTGAGTGGAGGATGGTGGCTCCGATGTCAGCGAGGCGGTGAATCCGCTCTATGTTTCAGTCACCTGCTTGCTCTGCCTCTAAGAGTGATGGCAGTAAAATACGATTCAGTAATTTATATGAAGAGATGCAAATATGGAAACAGCCACTAGACTTTAAATAGAGACGCAACACATCTCACCATTGCGGGAAAGATTGTGACCAGGTGATCGGGGGGGGGGGGCCCTGCTCGCTCCATTGCCCAGGTGGTACTTACCTGTGGAAGGCCCTCCTTGCCGCTTTCACTTCTTACTTATCAACAACAACAACAACAACAACAATAATAATAATAATAATAATAATTTTTTTATTTCTTACTCGCCTCTCCATTCTGATTGTTACCACTCAATAGCCAAAGTTCTCTGGGCAGTTTAGTTAACAAAAAGAAAGAAGGTTCTTTGTCGCAAGTGGGTTTGGACGGGACAGTCCTTCAACTAGAGCAGGGCTGAGAGGCGACTCGCGTCCCTTTAGATAATTTTGGCCCACGACCCCCAGCAGCCTTCTCCAACAGAGGCCCTTCCTGTTTGTTCGATTGTGGATTTATCGGATTGTACGCCTCTGCGGCAGGAGTTGCTGTTCTATTGTTTTGTCCTGTACAGCACCATGCGCATAGATGGTCCAATAACAACAATAACAACAACAATTTTTGTGAACCGCCCAGAGAGCTTCGGCTATTGGGCGGTTTAAAAAAAATGCAATAAATAAATAAATAAATAAATAAATAAATCACCTGGAGGGCTCAAAATTGCCCATCCCTGAACCAGAGGATGGCTTCAATTGGAGGACCAGTGGAACACATGGCCACCCTAATTTTGACTGATTTATTCATGCTGCTTTTGCATGCTAGCTTTATCCGTGTTCCCGCTGCGAGATTTTATTGATTTGGGGTGAGGGGAAATATTGGTGTTTTATGAAGGGTTTCTAACCAGATTGCTAGCTGAATATAAACAGCCGAAAATCAGGGTGTATGTAAATATTGACCACAAACCAACCAACCAACCAGGCAAGCCTGCAGGACTAGTCCAATTCCAGATGACGAGATTAATCTGAAGTTGCCGGGAATCTCTGATGAGTACTTCTTCCCAAGGAAATTTACTCTGCAAAGTCTTCCTGAGTCTCCTACAGCTCAGAGAAGAGGAAATGAATCAACACTATGGCATTTTATAGAATGTGCCTGCCATTTGTGTAAACAGACGGAGACACTCACACACAGCCATTAGTGAAGACAGCCATTCAACTTCCTGCTCACTTGAGTAACTTCTGTTTATATTGGTCAATATTGGAAACTCAGTGTTGGTGAAAGGAAGCGGTTCTTGAGAAGCAGGTCGTGAAACCAAGAAATTATACAATTCCTTGAAAACACCCAGGTAGAAGGCACACAGCCAATTGCGTCTTATGGTGTTTCCAAGAAAAACCATTTATACCCTCATGAAGAAGAAGAAGAAGAAGAAGAAGAAGAAGAAGAAGAAGAAGAAGAAGAAGAAGAAGAAGAAGCATCAATATGGCCAATTAATCAATATGGCCAACTCGTAGTCCATCACAGGTGAATGGCAGCAGGCTGGGGGGTCCCGTTCAGGGTATGTTTTGTCTGACCACATCTGAGGCAGAAGACAATGGCAAGCTTTAAACAGGAGCTTCACTTAATAGGAACAAGCATCTCCTTGTTACAATCAAAACAGGCAAAAAAAGTAAGAAGGCAAAAGTGGACCCAAGCCCAGGACCCCACGCCCTACATGCATGAACCATTTAGTTGTTCTTCACCTCCGTACAGGGTGCACAGCTTTGTTCTTTGGACCCTGGTCAATATCCAGCCATGACTCTCACGCAATTGCATTTCACACAATAGCAATGGATACGTCAACAGCCGGGGAGGGAAGGGGAAAATATTCCAATGTGATTGCTGGGAAACTGTAGGGCTGCTAAGACAAAGTGCAAGCAAGGGGGTGCGCTGCGTTTTGACGTGTGCAAGAAACGCGCATTTAATGCCCTTAAAACCAAAGGCACAATGTGGCCAAAAATCTGCACTTCTGTGCTCTTTTTACTTCAATGGAAGAGATTGAACCAAATGCTTTGTTCTCACTGAAATCAATGGGCCTTAAAAGTGCTGAACTTCCTCTGGATCATGACCTAATTGTGGACAAAAGGCCCACAATTTCTTCACCATTCTGTTGACGCCACGGCCCTGGACTTGGGACCACCTCCCGTCACTGCTGTCACTACCCCTCATAAAGTTCCGGCAAATTAAATCTGCCACGGGTTATTTCCACAGTAACGAGAAGCCATTTGTTTAACAGTGAGCAGAGCAGTCCATGATCAAACCGAGTGACCTGGAATTATTTTAAGAAGTCAGTTCTTCCCCTCCTTCCTTTCTACTTCTTTAGAAGGATCACCTTGCAGCCTTTCAGATGGTGATGGAGATAAATCTCTGTGGCTCTTGTCCCAGTTCCTCGGTTAATAAAACCTCTCAACGGGCTCCTAAGCATTCCAAGGGAGCCATCCCTGCCAGCTACAAATGGCAAAATGGCCAAGGACATGAATTCGATGTCAGAAGATTTCAGTGGAGCTGTGGATCCATTTCAGGTTTCAGTCAGAACTAGTCAGAACTTCAAAGGAGAGATCCAAGGTGCTGAACCTACTTAGGGGCTAGGTTCAGCACCCTTATTTATTTTATTTTATTTATTTATTAAATTTATATACTGCCCCACAACCAAAGCTCTCTGGGCAGTTTACAAAAGTTAAAAACAGTGGACATTAAAAAGTATACAAAAGTTTAAACCAACAAAAATATAAAAACAACAGTATAAAAACAGTATCCATGAAACAATCTACCTATCATCTATTGATAAGAAACTTTTAAAACAGAACAAAGAGTTAAGGACTAATGTATTTATTCTGATCTGGCGCCAAAAAGATAACAATGTTGGTGCCAGGCGAGCCTCATCGGGGAGATCATTCCACAATTGGGGGGCCACCACTGAAAAGGCCCTCTCCCTTGTTGTCATCCTCCAGGCTTCCTTTGGAGTCAGCACTCGGAGAAGGACCTTAGATGTTGAGCGTAGTAGGTTCATGTTGCGAGAGGTGTTCTGTCAGGTATTGTGGTCCCGAGCCGTGTAAGGCTTTATAGGTTAAAACCAGCACCTTGAATTGGGCTTGAAAACACCTAGGCAGCCAATGCAAGCTGGCCAGAATTGGTCTTATATGTTGGAACCTTCTGGTTCCAATTATCAATCTGGCCGCTGCATTTTGCACAAGCTGCAGCTTCCGAACCGTCTTCAAAGGCTGCCCCACGCAGAGGGCATTGCAGTAATCTAATTTGGAGGTTACCAGAGCATGGACAACTGAAGCTAGGTTATCCCTGTCCAGATAGGGGCGTAGCTGGGCCACCAAACAGAGTTGGTAGAAGGCCTTTGGCCTGCAAGTGGTTCTGTGGGTTGGGTGCTGTTTTTATTCTGTAATTGTTATGTTTTGATTGTATTTTCATGTGTTTTATTGTTTAAATCTGTTTTGAATTGTTGTTGTAAGTTACCTTGAGTCTCATTTTTGTGGAGGAAGGTGAGATATAAATAAAATAAAATCAATAAATAAAACAACGCCCAGCTGTCAGAACACACGGTATGGCCTGGCACACGCTGTTTTCTTGACTTGTGCGTCTTCTTCGCTGCTCCGTAAAGGAAACACTTTCTGGGTTGAATTTTTTGACCCAGAAACAAAGAAAAAATGAAGTCTTTGCAGCAATTCATCATTAAATCATCATTCATTTATCATTTATTTGGAGATTTTGTATATTTGTGGATGAACACTTTCCATATTGTATAGTTTTTAAATTATGTTTTCATATTTTTTTATTTTTATTTTTATTGTTGCACTGATTATGGTTTATATTAATCATGGATGCCTGTGTTGCGTGTTTAAATTGAGTTGAGTCTGCTTTTTGTAGTGGGAAGCAACACATAAGAAAGACCACTGTTTTGCTGAAGTGACATTCCGTATTACAAGTACCGCAGGAGACATATAAAACCCCAGAGGGGCAGTGTGGAGTAGTGGTTAAAGTTTTGGCCTCAGCCTCGGGAGAGCTGCATTATATGCCCCCTTGGGTTCCTTGCAAGTGGAAACAGGCTATAAAACAAATACTAATAAATAAAACTCCTTTATAGCCAAGGAACCTGTGGCGATTCATTTCTGGGGAAACCTTCGCTCAGAAGTCCCCAACTCATGCTGAATAATTTCCTTTCAGCATATTTTTCAAGGGGAGGGAAGCAAAAGTCGCCTTTAGGATGCACCAGATCCCGTTTGTGGGCTGGTCGGTGGAGAACAGAAGCTAAGGAACATAACTAAAGCAGAACTCTTTGGCGTTTCTTAGGAAGAGTTGCTGACAGAGAGCTTGGGGTCTTTCCCAGTGAGCCAAAACCAATCAGAAGACATTTCCCCCCCTGAGAACGTATCTGAAACGTTTCCCTTTCTCAGCCCCTTCTAGGAAGAGAAAGGCACTATGCAGAATTTCAGAACCTCAGAATTCTGAATCAGGATTCAGGATCTCCAGTTCATTGCCACAGAAGTACTGGCCTTCCAGGCATTGTGGGAATGAACATTGAGGGGAGACATGATAGCACTCTTCAAACACTTAAGAGGTTGTCACACAGAGGAGGGCCAGGATCTCTTCTCGATCCTCCCAGAGTGCAGGACACGGAATAACGGGCTCAAGTTAAAGGAAGCCAGATTCCAGCTGGACATCAGGAAAAACTTCCTGACTGTTAGAGCAGTACGACAATGGAATCAGTTGCCTGGTGAGGTTGTGGCCTCTCCCACCCTCGAGGCCTTCAAGAGGCAGCTGGACAACCATCTGTCAGGGATGCTTTAGGGTGGATTCCTGCATTGAGCAGGGGGTTGGACTCAATGGCCTTGTAGGCCCCTTCCAACTCTGCTATTCTATGATTCTATGAATATTTGCAA
This sequence comes from Elgaria multicarinata webbii, assembly GCF_023053635.1. Taxonomy (NCBI): domain Eukaryota; kingdom Metazoa; phylum Chordata; class Lepidosauria; order Squamata; family Anguidae; genus Elgaria; species Elgaria multicarinata. The sequence continues at coordinate 28,641,022 of NC_086187.1, read as the reverse complement.
AGGGCACGTGGCTCAGCAGTAGCGCCCTGCTATGCCCCCAGAAGGACCCAGGTTTGATCCCCGAAAGCATCTCTAGGGAAAATGCCTGCCAGAAACCCTGGAGAGCTGCTGTTGCCTGTCAGTGTTGACAATACTGGGCTAGATGGGCCGAGGTCCTGACTGGGTGGAATGGAGTTCTCCTTGTTCTTAGGTCATTTCACAGTCGCCCACTTTCCCCTCTTCCTGCTCTTGCAATATGTCCGGGATAATTTTCACAGCAACAAAGGAATAACAGCCATCACTCCCACCCAGTGATTGCCCCTGTGGTCCCATCAGTGGATATTATGGCCTGGCAGTCAGATTCCCATTTATAGGGAGAAAGGGAGCAGAGAACATTCTGGGCCTGTTTGCCATTCAGGCAAGGGACGGCCGGCCTCCACTTTGGACTCTGCCTTTGCACATCACACAACGCCTCGGGAAAGAGAGGGACTTTCCGCTGCAACAGGTTCTCGCTTCCTGAGAAGCATGCAGTGGAGGCCGGTGGCTCTGATGTCAGTGGGGCAGTGAATCCGCTCTGGGTTTTAGCCAGAACCAGTCAGAAATCTAAAGGAGCTTGGAGTGCTCCTTTGGTGTTCTGTCAGGTTCCGACTGAAACTTGGGAGCCAATTCACCACTCCACTGATGTCGGAACCAGCAGCCTGCGCTGTGTGCTTCCCAGGAAGAGAGAGAAAGAGAGAGAGAGAGAGACAGAGAGCGAGAGAGAGACAGAGAGAGCGAGAGAGAGGCCACATTAGGCAGCTTTTTAAAGAACTTCAAATAGTTCCTGACTGGGTTTGCACAACTGCAGGGTGCTTAAGAGGTCATGGCAATGCCACTTGTGTTGTGTGAACTTGCTGCCATAGCTAATATAAGAACATCAGAAGAGACCTGATGCTGGATGAGACCCAGGGTCCACCTAGTCCAGCATTCTGTTCTCACAGTGGCCAACCAGCTGATGTCCAGGAACCCCCAAGTAGAACACGAGTGTGACAGCACCCTCAAACCCATGTCCCCCATCGACTGGCGTACATAAGCATTCTGCCTCCGATGCTGGAGGTAGCCTAGAGCCATCAGGACTAGCAGCCATTGATAGCCATCTTCTCCATGAAAACAGCCCCATGGGCTGTTGTAGGGTTCTGGCCTAGCACGTTAACCATGGCAACCAGCCACCCGGGCCAGGTTCCCACACCACAACCAGCCGCACTGCTGAGGGTAATTTCCCCCTTCGTGATGGTGTGTACTGGGCTGCTGTTTTGGCTGGTCATTCCCTTTCTCTTGAAGGCTTCTTCACAATCCCCACTTCTTCTGCCTGGGGCCTCTACTGATCCAGCCAGAAATCTGCTGCCCTGGCCCCGGGGTTATGCCTAGGGTGGCTGCTTACGCATCTCCAAAAAGAGGAAATTACATAAAAAGAGGGGAAATGCATCATCCTCTTCATAAAAAAGAGAGAGTTTTATATGCTAATTTGCGAGGAGAGACGCACATTCTGAAATCATTACTAGAATGTAAATAGAAATGCATCACCCCCTAGGCGGAAAGACTGTGACCAGGTGGGCTGTGTGCCTCTTGGGTTCTTTCTCTTTAAACTGGATTTAGAGTGGGCAGCTCTTCAAGTAGAGCACAGTCCTGAATAGGAAGCGGCCTTCTGCTGAGTCACACCCATGGTTCCTCCAGCCCCGTGTTGTCTGACTGGGATACTGACTGGCAGCAACTTCTCTCCAGGGTTTCAGGCAGGATTCTTTCTTAGCCCTAGCTGGAGAAGGGTTCTGCACGCCAGGCAGGAGCTCTGCCACTGATCCATCATGTTACCAAGATTTGAAAGCCCTCTAAATAGAGGTCCATCCTCTGTAAAGTAGGAATTTTCTAATAATAATAATAATAATAATAATAATAATAATAATAACAACAACAACAACAACAATAATATGCCTCCGCTCACCCCTATACTCCGTAGGTCCCCATCATCACCACCAAATTTCTCCACCCTCCAGGGCTACCTGAAGATGGTTTGCTGGCTGAGATGGAAAGGCCAGACCTCTTCTCCATGTTCCCCAGCTCAGGGTGCAATAGTACCAGAGGCTGGTCAAAGTATTTTGGCATGATCTGAGACTGAAAATCGCTGCAAGCACCTCCCCCCCACCCGGGAGGAAAAAATAGGATAACAATAAGTCAATGAAACCACTAACAATTTGCTGCCCTTTCATGACAACCACAAATCAGCTGCCTGAAGGACCTGGCTCATTCTGCCTCAGCCAGCCCACCTGAGTCCTAACAACAACAACAATGACAACACTCCCCGCCCCCACGTCCTGCCGCCACAGTCACTAATCCCTACCCCCAATTGTGTGGGTTTTTTTTTTTTGGAGGTTAATTCCACAAAATGGTCACCAATAACGTTCTGTTTACCCCGAGATAACGGCCTCTCAGGTTATGATGCCTCCTCCTTCCTACAAAGTTAATAAAAGCGGAACGGCTTAACGGTTTCCAGTAAAACAGATGCTTTCACTTTCCAAGAGCTACTCTGTTTAGTTTGTGAAGTCTACTTAAATCAACATGGGCAGCTTTTCTAGCCGCAGGGCTTCCCAAGGCATCGGAGGGACAATTCACCCATTGCACTTTACCTGCCCAACCAAGGTGATAGGCTGCGACCGGCCCTAGTTCCCAAGGACCTTTCCGGTGCCCTGCTATGTTTTTGCCTTGGTGGAGTGGGTGGGATTGGGGAAAATAGCAGATTCTCTCCATTGCAAATAGCAGCCTTGAGCATGGGGGGCGATTTCTGCAAGGAGGGCGGTGCAGAAGTGAAGGCTTAAAAATCCTTCCATTCCTGCTGTGGTCTTAGCGCTGATCTATGCACTCCCAATCTCAATGTTCATTCATTTTCATTCATTTATTACATTTCTATACTGCCCAACAGCTAGATCAGACTAAGGGTCCCTCTAGTCCAGCACTCTGTTCACACAGTGGCCAACCAGCTGTTGACCAGGGATGAACAAGCAGGACATGGTGCAACAGCCTCCTCCCACCCATGTTCCCCAGCAACTGGTGCACACAGGCTTACTCCCTCAGATACTGGAGGTAGCATCTGACCATTAGGGCTAGTAGCCATGGATAGCCTTTGCCTCCAGGAATTTACCCACCCCACTTTTAAAGCCATCCAAGTTGGTGGCCATCACTACATCTTGTGGTAGTGAGTTCCATACTTCTTGCAGTCTGTGAAGAAGTCCTTCCTTTTACCTGTCCTGAATCTACTATCAATCAGCTTCATGGGATGTCCCTATTGGGGTCTAGTATTATGGGAGATTAAAGACATTAAGATTAAAAACTTCAAGATTAAAGACCTTAAAAATACAATATTGTATATAATATAGAAAAATTTACATGCAAACATTTAAACGGAGAAAACACACACACCATTTTTAACACTCAACAACAATCCCAGGTCCGATTAAAACAACATGGCTGTTGTTTAATAAGAATAGTTTAATAAACAGGATGTGCTCATTGCAACCACACATGGAATGTTTTGTATAGTTTGGCCCTCCAAAAGGATGTCATTGATCTCGGGGAAGTACAGAAAGGGGCAACGGTAATCACAAGCATTGGCTATAGTGTGTATGTTGAGGTGTCGTCTGAGCATTGAAAAGAGGCCAATAAACTGAGAAGCAGGGAGAGGAATCAAATGGCGTCTTAGGCATCACCCCAAAAGCTGCTACCTGGTTTCATTTGCATATACAGCCATTGGCCAGGGATCTGGAGGGCGCCTTCAGGCCAGGCGACTGGGCAAGCGTCGCTTCAAAGGGCTCAAAGGTAATCTGAATGCATTTCAAAAAACCCTTTAGTCAGAAATGGGTGTTCTGCCTTTCATTTCTCTTTACAGTTAAAGGGGCTGTAAGGAAAATCCATCGATATGAATGGAGCTGCTTGTTGCATCATGACAGACAGGGGCAAAGTGGAAAGTGGAAATTCCCTGCACCAATTCTCCCAAATTCTTCTTTTGCAATGAATTGTCTGGCTAGTATTACTAAATCTGCCTTGACTTCTCTGATTCACTGGCCAAGAGCAGTGACAACCACACTTCCTTCCTTGGTTAACTTCAAGAGCTACAGGAAACGGCCCCGAAAGTGGCTATGGGCCTGTGAGGTGGAGGTGCCAGTCTCCCCTCTGCCGTGGACTCCCTGCACGTCCTTTGTCCAACGACACGCTCTCTGTCCATACTGATGCCTGGTTCTCAGGCATCAGTATGTCCCACTTCGCAAGGTCGTTGCAAAGGCAAGTCCACAAGAGATGGGAAAAAAGCAGTATGTAAATGAGAAGTAAATAATTGTAGGGGTTTTTCTCAGTTACGCCTGAATGGTTGTTCTCCGACTTTCACTTCCTGGGAATTTGTTTGGGCAGGAGACATGGAAGGTACAGGGCTTTTTTGGTCCCTGGTCAACAGCTGGTCAGCCACTGGGTGAACAGAGTGCTGGACTAGATGGATCCTGGGTCTGATCCAGCATCAGGGCACTTCTGATGTTCTTACCTGGACTTCAGGATTTAGTGCCTTTCTAGAAAATTACATCCCTGAGGGGGCAGGAACAGGGGCATGTTGAGACCCTTGTTATTTTGGGCCCCAAGGGATGGGACACAAAACTTGGGTGGCTGTGTGTCCTTTTTTTATAGAGCACAGTCCTCTATTGTGAAGGTGCCCTCTGTTTGACGGGACATCCAGCCCACGTCTGGTATAAAGCGATAGAACCTCAGAAGGAAGAGCAAGCGGGCCTTGAAGTCCCATGTATTTAAATTTTAATAATGATTTGGAAATGTGCATCTATAAGCTAGAAATTAGCAGATGTCCTCTTTTTTTGGGGGGGGATATAGTTCTTCTTTTTTGATGATAAATTTGCTCTATTGGGGAGATGAATCAGTGGTGACAATACATTTTTAAACACAAAATATTTCATTTTTAGATACGTGGTAAAGGCATTCTTATTCCAGCGTACTTTTATAGAGCGACCCTATTCATCTTTACTTGGAAGTCATAGGAATATAGAATACTGCCTTCTACTGAATCAGACCATTGGTCCATCTAAGCCCAGTATTGTTGACCCTGACTGGCAGCAACGGCTGTCCAGGGTTCCAGGCAGGAGTTGTTCCAGCCCTGCCTAGAGATGCTTCCTGCATACGAAATAGATGCTCTACCACTGAGCTATGGGTCCTTCCCGGAGGAAGTCCCACTACAGCAGCCTTCCTCAACCTGGGGCGCTCCAGATGTGTTGGACTGCATCGGCTGGGGCATTCTGGGAGTTGTAGTCCAACACATCTGGAGCGCCCCAGGTTGAGGAAGGCTGCACTACAGCAATGAAGCTTACTCCAGGTAGCAAGCATAAAATCAAGCCTTTAGCTAAGTGTCTTCATAGGCACTATCCTACTCTTAAGTTGGTGGCTGTTTTAAGGTGTCTATACTTACTATTGTCAGTATGCCCAGTTTGCTATTTTTAGGGTTGTGCTTTTGCTTTTGGAAACAGCTTTGTGTAAACAGGAGAGGCGAGAAGAAAACACAGGAACAATATTCCCCTGTTCAAACAGCAAAATGGGAGCGGTGATTTTCTAGGGGGACAAAACAGGGAGTGTTCTGGGTAAATGGGGACTTGCAGCCTGTCTCATTAACTGGGGGAAGAAACTGGTCTAGCTAGTTTTGTGTGTGTACATGCACTTTGGGGCCGGTTGCCTAACAGCAAGGAACAACGTCATGGCTTCCCTCCATGAACTTTAAAAAATAATAATGCAGCACACCTCCAGGGCTAGACATCCTGATTCCTCCCCTCAATCTTTTGGACAGCAACACCCATAATCCCTGACCATTGGGCCATAGTGTCTGGGGCTGGTGGAAGTTGTAGTTGGAAACATCTAGAGGGAAGCTTTTGCACCAGCCTCTACTTGCAAACCTGACCCAAACACCTGGATTCCACTTCTGGCACACTCTTCCTGGCCTCTAATCATAGACCCGTTTAGGTACCAGAAGTTTTCATTTGAAGGGCTGGCCACTCCACACATTGGACAATGTGAACTTTGAAATAAAGCTACCTCAAGAATGAGGTAGAGGAAAACACACACAGCACCACCACAAAACCTAGAGGTGAAACAGCATTTCTCAGAATTCATGCTATATTTGAGTTCTTGCCCTCCAGGAAGCCACCCTCTCGGGCGAGACATTCATACTGCAACAATCCTGCCGGCGGCTGCATTAAGCTACCTGAATCTTTCCTAAAGAGAGAGGCAGACAGAGACAGAGAAACGGAAAAGTTGAGAGTATCACATGATATTCTTAGAAGCCAGGGGTGGAGTTGAACAGTAGTAGCAGGGTTCAAGTAATTTGGAGGTTGTTTCAAGTAATAAAGTGTTCGCACCATTCTCCTTTGTTGGGGACTTTTTAAAAAAACTCTTAATAAGCAGAAGCAAGGCAGCCAATGCTGCAGCCGGCACGAGGCGGCTGTGGTCCAATGCTGTACGGGTCCAGAGCCAGTTGAGTTTCTAGATTGCCATTTGCCATAAGGTACATGTGGAACGTAAAGGACTTCCCGCACTTGTGGGGTTCTAGCACTTTTTGTGAGTGTGCACATTTCGCCATGTTCAGTCCACATTAGTGGGTGTGCCGTAAGACACACGTGTGAGCAAGAGACCATGCACCCCAGTACAACATATTGGCAGCATGTGAGCTTTCTTTACAAAAATCAGCATTTGTATTTGCATCAAAGAGCCTTTTCATTGAAGCACTGTCGGTGCTGATCTTTTCATGCATTTTTAATAGGAGAGAAAGCATTTTAGCACAAATTAAACTGTAAACCCACGGGCGCTGATTGGAGAAGTAATTGTGAAAGGCTCAACTGTCCAAGAATTGACTGCACAGTCAAAACCATGCCTAAGATAATCTAGACCTGTGGAGATTGTCGCTGCTTGATTCTTTCTGCAAAAAGTCAGTTTTTGGTTTTTTTAGGTTTTCGAAATAAATGGAAGGAACGACGGGAAAACACTGGAAAACAACAACAACATAATATCAGGGCAGGAAAATGACAATATGATGACAATTAAAAAGTGAGCAAACAAAGTTTGATTTGTCTGGAGTACGTGCCAACCATGGCCCTTTCCTCACTCCCTGGCTGTGCATCAGGGAACTCCTGCAAGTGTGAACGGAGCCAACATTGCAGACAAAGAAGTCCCAGATGACCTCACAGATAATGCTTTTTGAAGGCATCAGCTGCCAGTCCGTCATCAAAGGTTTGGTTCGTCCCTCAATGTTCATCCGTTGGAACTTCAGGTGGTTTTTTTTTTTGCATGTCATGTGAACAAGCCGTTGCTGATATATTACCGCAGAATTGCTAGAGGACTTTGAGCCTTGCAAATTCCGATATGAAATTATCTAACCTTCACCTCTTTGATTCTGGTGGCACAGACAGAAAATGGGTTATCCACCAGGTTTCACTCTTCTCAAACGTTCCAACCAAGTTCTCTGTTAAAAACACGCAGATCAAAATGCATTTAAAAATGTCCATCTTTCAGGGATGGACCCTTGGCCATCTCCTCCAAGGGCCTGGGCTCCGATGCTTCTGGCCCAGGCTGAGCCTTGAGCTCTAGCTTTTCCTCTGGAGAGGATTCCTGCAGCGGGAGCATGGCAGATACTTACCAAAAAGAGAGAAAATGTTCGCTCTGTGAGCGGTACAGCTTTTCTCACAAGCAAATTTATAGAGATTTAACTGATGACTTGAACTTTTGATCAATAAAAACTCACACGACTAATTTCTTTAATTGGCCGACAGTGGGTAACTGTAACATTGTTAATTCTTAAATTTACGTGGCATCGCCTCTGTCAGTCCAGGGAGAAGGAAGAGACCCTTGCAATCTGCATTTTGACGGGAAGGCAACAGAGAGTGTGGAAGTAAGGGAGAAGAAATGGGCAGAAGAAATGTCGGCGTCCTGGGAGCAGGTTCCAGACCTTGGAAGTACCCAGGAGGGAGGCTTTCAAGCTGTCCCGGACTGTATTTCGTTCACTGGTTGTATCATAAATGTTGTTTGTTTTTAACTGCTAGAGATAAGGAAAAGTGCTTGCGGGATTCTCTGCCTCATGTGTCTAAACAAACATGCCTGGCCTCGTGAGGGACCCATTTGCTGCTCCGCCTCAGTCAGCAAAAGTCCTGGGGCCAGTCCTGACTCTCAGGTCGCTCACCCATTCTGGTGGTAGCGAACCCCAGCAAGGTGGGGATAAAAGTGAGTGTGTCTCCTGAAATGCCAGTCTTGGAAAGCAGACAGCAAGGGCGTGATCTATGCCAGTTTAAACAGAAAGAAGGCTCCCCCCCCATCTCAATTTGCATAGGATTGTGCCTTCAGCGTCCTCCAGCTAGAGATCCAGAGAATGATATCAGCCGCACCAGTATTCCCAAGAATAGATCAACCACTCTCCGTGTTAATGGCTTTCATCTCTCCTTTGTCTTCTGGTCCGTTTTCTTTTTTTAAAAAGAAGCAAGAGCCTCCACTGACAAGCCATCTGGGGAAAAATATACACCCCTCTGTGTGTTCATTTTAAATGATTTGCGATGTGGGTACTGTTTTTGGCTCCCGCTTCTTATTGAGCTCAAAGTGGCTCTCCTTGAGGGGATCCAATGGGTCCGGGGGAGACAGATGTGGTTGCCGAGACACTTTCTCTTTCACTCTTGAGTGCCTTTTTTGGTAAACCGTTCTGTTTCTCCTCACACCGAGTTTCACTTTCTTTGCTGCTTCCCTTCATGACCCAAGGTATGACCCCTCCATACTTTCTCTTTGTGTTCTTATCAGAGGCCTTCTCCTATTTGCACCCGGACCAGAGTTTCACAGCCTTTTCTGTGAGGGAAAGGCTTTCTGGGAAGCCTGTTTTTCACCTCTCCTCTCCAGGGCTGTTTCCTAACAAAGGCTCCTTTCAGGGAAAGAGCAGCCCCAGAAGGATGCAGACCAAGAGAGGCAGGCGAGGGAGAGGTTCTCCCTTGCTCAGTGTATTAGATCGGTTATTGCTTGATAGCCAGCCAGGCTTTTGCACCTCTATCAGACTGAAAACCACAAAGCAAGGAAGATTCACAGGCCATAGCTAGACGGGGCAATATCCCGGGGCAATCCCCAGGATCGTCCATGACGCCCAGGGGATCCTGGGAGCAGGGGGGGATGAGGGGCAGGAGGGGGCTGCTGCATCCATGTTCTCCAACGGCCACCTCCAGAACCTGGAGCCAAATCAGGTCCTTGGTCCTACCGTCTCCTCTGTCAGAACTGAGCGAGGGGCACAGGGCGACAACCTCCCCTCCAGCCAGGATCGGGCCCCACCCCTCGCTGTGTGAGGTCAACGGCCTCCCGTCTCAGGCTGCCTTCTGCTTCACTGGCATCGTCGAACATCCCAGCACTTCCTTGACCGAGCCGGAGGTCGTGGTGTTCAAAAGCTCAGCAGGACATGAGGTATTTAAAGGGCTGCTGGCAGGCCGAACGCAGGCAGTGGAGGCCAGCGAAGCCAACTTTGGTGGGGCTGTGAATCCGTTCTGGGGCTGTCAGAACCAGCCAGAACTCAAAAGGCGCTGCCCAAGGTGCTAAGCCACTCTGGGTTTCTGACTGGACCCCAGAATGGAGTCACAGCCCCAATGGAATTGGAGCCACCAGCCTGCACCGCTTGCAGGCCCTGCTGCTGGACATGCCGTTATAGAAATGTGCGCTGTGCAGCTCCTTTCCAAGTGGAAGTAATCAACGGCTCTGTGAAAATTCGCGGGCAAGTCTCTCTCTGCCCAGATATTGGCTCAAAGCCCAAGGCACCCAAGTCCCACAGCACGACCATTTCCAAGGAACTGACTCATGGCCCGCTTGCTTGACAGCCTGCATCCACATTCCAGCATTTCCCAGACTGCTTCAGTCTCCCTGCTCGCTTTATTTACAGAGGCTTTGCCTACATGGCAATTTCCCTGAGAAGCCACATTTGTCATGGAGGTGATTTAACATGCAGTTAATCTTCAGCTGCTCTTCCCAAAAGGGGAGGGGAAAAAACCACCCAAGGGAATGGGTGCATCTGTAATGTATTCTCAAGGTATGTTGCCCCGGAGATGTAGAATAATAAAATGGAGATGGGGACTAAGGACAGGGGTCCAGATGGTCTTTTGGCCGGAGGGCTGGATTCCATTTCGAAGAAATTCCAGTGATGGGCGGGCAGAAGGAAGAAGGGGTCAACAAGGGTGCAGCCAAAAATGCCAGTATATTTTAGCTAAAGGCTCTTCTTGCCAGGGACTAGACCAGCCTTCCTCAACCTGGGGCGCTCCAGATGTGTTGGACTGCATCTCCCAGAATGCCCCAGCCAGCAGAGCCCCAGGTTGAGGAAGGCTGGACTAGACCTTTAAAACAGCACCCACACGTTTGAGAGCAGCGGAAAAACTTCACAAAAGCTAGGAAACTACCCAACGGTCACTGGTGGGGGAAAAGGGGAGGACTTGGTGAGGGGAGCACTTAAGAAATATTAAGAATTATGACAATTATTTCTGTGCACCTTTTGTGGTCTGGATCCTGATGAAGTTAGTCCAACGTGGCTCCCGTTGAAATGAATGTGACTTAAGTTAACTTGTCCCACTGACATCCCTTCGACGAACGAAGCCTGCGTCCCTCCCCTTCCTCTTTTTCCTGGTTTCCTACACCTTTGCTGCACCCCACGTGGTCTGTTTTAAATAATCAACTTAAACGAACACGTCATTTTGAGAACTGCAGAGGTTCTGAGGTGATGTCCTCCTGTCGAAAGAGAAAATCCTTGTGGGAAATTAACCCTTTCTCAAATTTGTAGCCCCCTCCACACATATTCCCGGTTTGTGATGCCAGGGAACATATTATGGGATGTTCAGAGCAACAGGTAAGACCCGCCAACCAAGGAACGTGTCCCATCTTTGGAGGAATGGTCACTTCCTGCTTCTCTTAAACGATGGGATGAAGACAATCCTCGCTTCAGGCCCAGGATGAATCTGAAGTTGTCTGGATGTTTTTCTTGGTTTTCTCAGTGGTTTGTTTTACACATTGGATCCTTCCAGATGAGGTTTTTTAATCATGCAAACACCGTGCCCAATTCATGGGATTTTACCAGGGGTCCACGTGTAACTTTTCCATGTTTCCCCACTATTTCTTCCGTCTTTTTCCTCACCACAGAAAATCCAAGAAAGATGTAATAGATATGCAATCCCTTTGCATGGGTAGCGCTACGAGTTCTCTGCCTGGGAGCCCCAAAATGTTACCGTTGCCTCACCCGATCATACATGGAAAGGAAACAAACGCTCCACCAAAACCTCAAATAAAACATCAAACGCCCACGCCCTGTGCCCGAAGTGCTAATTTGCACATGTGCATGAAATCCTTCACACGTTTACTCAGAACTCAGTCCCCCGTGCTTAGAGGGCCTTGTTGGCAGGAAAGCGGGCACGGCGGTATAGCCAAAATGATTCACCACGTGAGATCAAGCCCATAAATCCAGTTAGGGATTTGCCACATTTACCACCAGCCTCATGGCAATGACCCCTTTGGCTAAACCACACCTGTTTTCTTTGATGCCTGTCAGGTATCATCAGGTACGACTTGACACCTTGTGGGAAGATGCAGGCAGCTGTGAGCCCCGTCAGCAGGCCGTGCCTGGAAGCGGCGTGGAGAAGACCTGTCTGCCCTGCTTTCACTTCATCACCCCACTTCCTCCTTCCTGGCCTGCAATGAAAGTGTTTATGGTTCTTGATGTAGGGGTGTGTGTGTGTGATTGGTGTATGTGTGCGGCTTCCCTCCTTCCTCACGCTTGCCTCTCCCTGCCAGGGTCTCCAAGGACTGAGCCAGGATGCGGATCTAGGAGAGTGAGCTGTGGGGGCCTGCCCCTTTTTCGGGCCAGCCGCCCCTCCAGACAACCACAGCTCCTGCGACTGGCAGGCAAGTTCAGACTTCGCACCGGCCTGCCCTTTGCAACGGACTTCTTTTTGCCAAAAGAGGAAATGCATCACCAGGAAAGAGGACCAAAAGAGGGCAGGGCCCTGCCTAAAAATGTGCATAATTCGTAATTCATTTTTATTTTATTACATTTTGTTGTTGTTGTTGTTGTTGATTCGTTCAGTCGCTTCCGACTCTTTGTGACTTCGTGGACCAGCCCACGCCAGAGCTTTCTGTCGGCCGTCGCCACCCCCAGCTCCCCCAAGGTCAAGTCTGTCACCTCCAGAATATCCTCCATCCATCTTGCCCTTGGCTGGCCCCTCTTCTTTTTGCCTTCCACTTTTACATTTACATTATTATGTAAATATTATTTACATAATATTACTATTACTATTACATTTACATTTACATCTTACCTATTTATTAAATTAAGCGGTATAAACTATTAATCATAAATATGAAACATGTGCACACCCTCGCAACCCCCTGTGCGTGCACGCGCCCCCTCCAGCGATGCTGGGGCGTGTTGGAGGATGCTCACTGAGTGCGGCGTTGTGTGACTTCTTCTGCTAGAAGCTGCCGGGGAGATGACAGCGGGTGAGGCGGGCTCCCCTAGTATAACGTCCAACTTGGGCAAACCGAAACTCTCCCCGTTTGCAGACGCTGCTTCTCTGGCGGCCGCTTCTCAGCCTGTCTTCCACAGGGCTTGAACATGCCACCCTCGCAGCCTGCAAGTTTGTGCAAGGTGGCCAGAACACGCTGCGCAAGTTACTGGAACTCCGGAGCATGTTAGCACTGGCTGAGCCTGCTTGCGTGCCACAACTGAGGACAAGGTGCCCGGAGGAGAGGCCTGCACGCGTCCCCAGCGGAGAAAAAGAAAGCGGCCTTTCAAGGTCCCATTGGCTCAAAAATAAAGGGAGACGGCTTGGGTTGTTCAAGGGGAAAGGAAGCAGCCCCCTGAGCCGTTGACAGCTTCCCCTTGCCAAAGAAAACAACGCCTGAGAAACGGTTCTTGCCAGAGCCCTTTATGCACACAAAGCAAATCCCCACAACCCCTTGAAGCATTTGCAGCCTTGGCGGGGTGGGAGCGCACAGGATTAGAGTCTGCCCCAAGATCTGAGCCGATAAGGCAGGTAGACTTGGCTCCAGACGGTCTGGAGTTCCACCCTGGTGCCAGCCGAGCCGCGGCTGGGGGCAAAAACGGGCCCCTCGGAAGACGCTTCCAGAGGCGGCTGTTCTGTCCCCACCCTTGCCTTATTCACAGACTTTTAGGGGGGGGGGTCCTGATGCCATTGGGGCTGTTAACCACCCTGAACCACACAACAAGAAACCACGAGTTCTCAAGGTGGCTTGTGCAGAAAAATCAGCCACCCTGCATGGTTCACAAGCCCCCCTGGCTGCGTTCAGGCAACACACGAATCCCCAGTTCAAGAAACAAACAGAGGTTCAAAGAAACCCACGCTCAGCCACTGAGTGTGGAGTCGAGTGTTGTGTGAACAGCCCCATTACCTTGTTTCCCCATCACTCCTTCCACCTTCCCTCTTCCTGCGGAACATCCGTTGCGGCAAAAAAGACAGGTCAGTGGCACAAGACAGTCTCCTGGGGAGCGCTTGGAGGCCTCGGTCTGGGAGCAGGCCTCCCCCACCCACCCCGACTACTTGCAATGTTTGAATGGGTGCTGGGGCACCCATCTTCATGCTTCCCAAGAGGTGCCTCTAAGCTGCACCCTGGAGAATTCTGGGTCACTGCTCCTCTTGGGATTGCCCAGCCCAGCCGCTTGAAGCAAGAAAGGCTCTCAGGCCGGTCCGTCTCAGCCTTCCTCTGCCTTGGCTTTAATGGGACTTAAGTCCTATTCATTTCACTGGGTCTATTCTTTAGTTGGAGTCATAGAATCATAGAATAGCAGAGTTGGAAGGGGCCTACAAGGCCATCGAGTCCAAGTTTCCAGTGCTAGAGGCCGTGGCAGGGATGTCGTGGGCTCCAGGGCCCTGGGTCTGCCTGCACACATTGGGCCCCACCGGGCCCGTTGCCACGCTAGCCTGTAGAGTGGGAGCAACCGAAGCCGTCTCAAAACATCTGTATAAATAAAAGGGATGGAAAGAAGGAAGGAAGAGTTTGCTCCTGCTTGTTGCTTTGACGCACTGTCCCAGTCAAGAAGGAGGCTGGCAAGCCCCTCTCCCCGTGTTCTTCCCCCTGGCAAGCCGGGCACGAAGGGGACTCCTTTCTCCCTCCCCACTGAAGGAAAGCCTGGTCTGACCTCCGGCAGGGTGTGCCTGGCCCTCTGCCAGGGAGCCAACGCTTACTCGGGAAAGGAGGTTTTCCCTTCCAGAGAAGCCGTGGGGTTATTTATAGCACAAGAGGAATTCATGCAAAGAGGCCGAAGGCGCCGGCCGCAAACACCAGCAGCTTGGAGTATGTTACCCGACGCGCTCCTCTCACACACAGGCATTCATCAGGGCAGGGTTTGTTGCAGTGGGCTGATGTCAACATCAGCTTTCAAGCCGAGAGGGGGAACAGCTGGGCCTCCCTGCCACAAGCAGAACCTGTCCTTTTAAGTCCTCTCTCTCTCTCTCTCTCTCTCTCTCACACACACACACACAATTTCACCGGAACCTTTCCCACCACGAACAGCAAGAGATCCTTTCCACCGCTTTGTTCAAAACAGCCACCGAGAGCCACCTTGCAGTTTTGCTACACACAATCCACGCAAGTGCAGGAAATGGATCACATCCGATACCAGGTGCAGCGCCTTAGGACTCCCAGCTTTCATCCCTCCAAAAATCAACTTGCTAGTCCTTAAGATATACCTGAACATGTCCAGCCAACATGTGCTGAAATCTTAAATAGCCAGAAAATCTTATTTATTTATGTATGTATTTATTTGTTTGTGGGGTGGAGGTGTGTGTGGGGGGAATCTTTCTACTTTGGTACAGAAAGCAATGTGAACTCCCCCCACGCCCTAAAGACAAGTTGAAATAGAATTGGGAGGTGGATGAGCAGCAGCGGCTGACCTGAGGTCTCTTCTCCGAGGGCGCTCAGCATCCCCCCAAGATCGCTGGAGCCCCGGAGAAGCCTGCGAGGCGACGCTCCCTCGGCCCTGCCAGCTGTTGTTGTAGCCAGCCCCTGCTCTCTGTCTCCAAGGCAGCCAGCTTGGGGAACGTGAAAGTGAAACTTCATCTCCCTGCAGAGGAACAGAAAGCAGGACTGGGATCGCCATCACAGCCAGAGGGTGGGAGCAGCTCATCCCCACACAGCCCTGTCAGGTTTCCGTGTTCACCTTAACAGCAATTAAGGTTAGATTATTGGCTGAGTCTTGCAAGCTCAGCACACCTGTTGGTGTTTGAATGAAGGGAGTAAAAAGCTCGCTCTTTCACACCAATATGCAGTCAGCCAGTGGAGGTTTGAGGGTATGGCGTAAGCTGCTGCCGCTGCCAGAGAAAGGAATATGCTGTATTGATGCAAAGCCAACTTTTGTCAAGGAGAACCGTAAAGCTGTTATGCTTACTTTGATTTGTGGTGAGACAATTGCTTTGTTATAATTTGCTGCTACAAGCCTGGTTGTTTTGTTTTGAAGAACTTCTCTAAATAAACTGCGTTGAAGATTCAAAACTCACACTTGCGTTTATTTGCGAGCTGCGGAGGAATGTGTACAACAATACTTATTTCCCCCAACAAGCCCCGGGCGGTTGATGAGCCCAGGAGGACGACGCAGAAGAGCCAGCTTGGAGGTGCTGGGAAGAGGAAAGTGCCACGTGGAAGGGCTCCTGCTTGGATGCAAACTCAGGCCGGATCGCTGAACGTCTGGGCCGGACCAGAGCAGCCCCGGGGGACCAGAGCAGTGGGGCTGTGCTGCCCTCTGCCTTCAGCCATTACGTCAGCCAGGCCCTCCAGAAGCCTGGGCTACCACTCCCATAACCCCCCAGCCAGCTCGTTGAAGCCCAACGTGTCTGCAAGACCCTGGGTCGGCAAAGGCTGCCTTGCTTGCTTTGAGGGCCCCCACCACATCTGGATGGCCCCCCCTCCTCTGCACACGAAGCAGGGCCGCCTTCTTGGGTGGGAGGCAGTGGCAGCAGGCCTCTGAGTGGCGCCAGCCAGGTGGCTCGCGACACCTTTTTGATTTCCAACAATGCCCCACTAGGTTGGCCTGGACGAATGGGGCAAAGAGGCCTTTGGGAGCCTGCACTCGCTACAGGGGGCGGCTGTGTCTCCTTGCACACCCAGTGGCAACCCAGATTTGGGGTGTGTGTGTGTGAGAGGAAGGCGTGAAACGGCTCCAAGAGCTGTTGATTTTGGAGGTCCTAAGAACCTAAGAAGAGCCACGGGTCCGTCTAGTCCAGCACTCTGTTCACACAGGGGCCAACCAGCCATCGGCCAGGGACCAACAAGCAGGACATGATGCAACAGCACCCTCCCACCCATGTTCCCCAGCAACTGGTGCACATTGGCTTACTGCCTCAAACACTGCCTCAAACACACAACCATCAGGACTAGTAGCCATTGATCCTCCTCCTCCTCCAGGAATTTGTCCAACCCCTTTTTAAAGCCACCCAAATGGGTGGCCGTCACTGCTTCTTGCGGCAGTGAGTTCCATAGCTTAACTCTGTGCTGTGTGAAGAAGTCCTTCCTTTTATTTGTCCTGGATCTCCTCTCTGCAATAAAGGCCTCTTTCATTTTGGGGTGTGGAGACTCAGGCCCGGGGGTAAAATCCGGCCTTCCTTGGGTCCCAATCCAACACTCCAGGTTTCCCCAATGGCTGCTCCCCCTTTCCGCCAACCATGGATCGTTTCCTGGCTTTTGCACATTTTCTTTCTCATTCTGAAAGGTTGAAATGCATCTTTGAAGGCTTTAGTGACTGGCAGTAAAAGCTGCAAGCTAATATAGGCTGGTACATTATTATTATTGTTGTTGTTATTGTTACTGTTGTTGTATTTTACTCTACCCCCTTTGCACCCCACTGGCCTGCAACAGCGCCTTGAATCCAGACCTCGGGCTGAAGACGGGGTCCCTCCCTCCCCCTGCTTTGATAGCAGGGATGGTCAGCAACAAATCTTGCCTGGCAACTTTTGTCAGGAGGGGAGAAGTTGTATTCAGAAATTGATGCACTTGGCTAAAAATAAGAACCACCAGCCTATCATTAACTCCATTTTTTAAAAACACACACACACACACACAACCTAGCAGGAAGAAAGGGCGGCTGCAGAACAGGCAGACATGATACGGGGGAAGTTTTTCTCCATCATAGAACCACAGAAAATGTCACTCTCACATCCTGTTGTGCAATAGCCCCGTTCAAAAAAGACGTTGGCATGAGAACATCAGAAGAGCCCTGCTGGGTCAGACCCAGGGTCCATCTAGTCCTGCATTCTGTTCACACAGTGACCAGCCAACTCTCAATGGGAAACCCACAACAGGACACGGGTGCAACAGCCCCCTCCCGCCCCGGTTCCCCAGGAACTAGTGCACGCAGGCATGCAGCCTCTGATACTGGAGGTGGCACATAGCCATCTGGACTAGTAGCCATTAGGAGTTGCGCAGAGCTCTGTCTTCCGCTGCCCTGGCCCTCTTTTGCGTCTCAGCCTACAGTACAGTAGCCTCGTCCTTTCCAAGCGATGTCTAAGAACAATGAGGACTAGCAGCTTTAAAATAAAAACAAAAGAAATCTGGAAAGCTGAGATTCACAGGCTCTCTGCCCCACAACAGGCAGAAGGAGTAGGTTGGGAAGAGAGGGCTTCTAGGCAGACAGGAGGGTTCTTCAGGGGCAACCCAAACTTGAATTCAAATTCCCGAGATCCCAAGCTCTCAGTTGTTTGCACAGCTCCCAAACATCTTTGTTATTTTTCAGGGGTGTTGATCTACATTTGTTTATGTTCTTTCTTTCTTTTTCTTCCAGGAAAAAGAAAACCAGAGAGACGTTGTCCAGCGGTGTCCTTGGCAGCCAAAACTCTCTCTCCCGGTCTCCTTCCAACTATCTAATTCACCAAAATTTTCAGAGGAAACC
This sequence comes from Elgaria multicarinata webbii, assembly GCF_023053635.1. NCBI lineage: Eukaryota > Metazoa > Chordata > Lepidosauria > Squamata > Anguidae > Elgaria > Elgaria multicarinata. The sequence continues at coordinate 28,623,084 of NC_086187.1, read as the reverse complement.
AAAGTAACGAAGTGCCAATGGGCTTGTGCTCCGAAAATGGACACCACGGGTGATTCAGCGGTGAGCTATTTGGACTCCCTTTTGCTCCTCCTTTAAGGAGGAGAGGGCTGGCTTGTCAAATCCCCTGTTATATCTATTTCGCGGCTCCTCTGACCTTCGAACTGAGGCTGAGCTCCATCCTTTGAGCAAAACATTGGCAGCTCGGTGGCGCAAGTCCCGGGCCAATAAATATCATGGCAGTGGCAACCGCGCATTTATGAGAACACTCAAAGCAATTCATGTGCATTTTCTTCTCGTGAAATGTATATTAGTCATGCTGGTTGGGGAAGATGGGAGTTGTAGTCTACCACAGGGTGCCAGGTTGGGGACGGTGCGCATAGGGTCATCTTTGTATATTTATATTACGGAAAGATAGAGATGAAAGAATCTGATGCTGACCTTAGCCAAAGAAGAACTGCACAGGATTGGTTGCGGTGGGGATCGCGGCCGGTCGCAGGAGATCTGCAGAGGGCCGTGAACCAGAGAGTGAGAGCAGCAAAATGCTTCTTGGAGATACACAGAAGCCTGCAACATTATTGGCATCGGTTGTACCCTTTTCTCTGTCATAGAATCATAGAATAGTCGAGTTGGAAGGGGCCTATAAGGCCATCGAGTCCAACCCCCTACTCATTGCAGGAATCCACCTTAAAGCATCCCTGACAGATGCTTGTCCAGCTGCATCTTGAAGGCCACTAGTGTGGGAGAGCCCACCACCTCCCTAGGTCACTGTTTCCATTGTCGTACTGCTCTAACAGTCAGGAAGGTTTTCCTGATGTCCAGCCGGAATCTGGTTTCCTTTAACTTGAGCCCGTTATTCCATGTCCTGCACTCTGGGAGGATCGAGAAGAGATCCTGGCCCTCCTCTGTGTGACAACCTTTTAAGTATTTGAAGAGTGCTCTCATGTCTCCCCTCAGTCTTCTCTTCTCCAGGCTAAACATGTCCATTTCTTTCAGTCTCTCTTCATAGGGCTTTGTTTCCAGACCCCTGATCATCCTGGTTGCCCTCCTCTGAACACGCTCCAGCTTGTCTGCATCCTTCTTGAATTGTGGAGCTCAGAACTGGACGCAATACTCTAGATGAGGCCTAACCAGGGCCGAATAGAGGGGAACCAGTACCTCACGTGATTTAGAAGCTATACTTCTATTAATGTAGCCCAAAATCAACCTGTCAATCAACCAGACTTCTGCTTGTCAAGAAAAACAACCCTAATTCGTAAACAACACATTTTCTGTGGTGCAGACGCCTCCCCCACTTCCAGCTAACTAACTTTGCTGGTCTCAGCTAATTCTCCTTAACATCAACAGCATTTATTCAACAAGTCTTAAACAGACTGAACGATTCCCGCATCTCTCTCCTTCATACCCTTTTTTGAAAACAGCAGCAGCAGCAGCAGGGGCCTATTACTGGGTATCCTTCACATTGACGTGGCTCCAGAGTCGTTCTGGTGTGCTTTGTGTATCCTGTCTGATTTGCGTGCAAACAATGTCAGGCTGTTCTGAGCCACAGTCGGATCAAGTGCTCTTTCTTCTTCCATCTTTGCTTCTAGGATGTTTTTCCAAGTCAGTTTTTTTCCTAGAATTCCAGCTGTCATCCTATCCTCCAAATGGCAAACAGCTTCACGTAAGAAGGTACGTTCCTGCTATGAGTTAGTACTTTGTAAAATTCTAGAGCAGAGGTGGGCAACCTCAGGAGGTCCAGGGCCATCTCAGCCCCCTAGACCATCCCTCAGACCCCCCCCCCACAGGTGCCAAGAACAGTGGGGTGGGAGCAAAATGGTATCCTGAGCTGTTATAGGGTCCAAAAGGAGTCAAAATTACCTTGCAAAGAGCTCCAGCTGAGATTTTGTTTGCAGTTGATTTTTTTTGGGGGGGGGATAGCCCCAAGTTTTGAAGTGGTGGTGATGGTGGGGGCTGCCTATGGCCCACCCCCTGCTGTACAGCAACCCCACACAAAGGTTATCAAAGAGTCTCCGGTACTGAAACCCAACATCACAAGGATTATTTGTTTTTGTTTACCGTGTCCACTCTCTTTTCACATGTAAAAAGTAGAGTCTAGGCATAGGTGAGATATTTGTTACATCCAAATTTTTGTACAAATTTGCACCAGCCAAATGAATGAGCAAATTAGGGCAGAAATCCCAAATACAGTGCTACAGTTCTCCACAAAAAGAAAAGAAAAAGAAAAAAAATGTAAACAAAATTAAAATGCACAAATCAGGCGAAAGTACAAACAAAAATATCCGCGCATTAGCTAACAGTGTGCATAAAACTAAGCACAATAGTAAAAATAATGCACAGAAACACATTATTATAGGGATAGTAGCTTGCAAAAATGTGTACAAATTTTCATGCAGATTAAGAATAAATTCTTACATTGATGTGGAATAGGGCCAAACTAAACCTAAGGTTCGAAAAATGAGAAACAGAACAAAACTGAAATTGGCAGTTTTGCCCAACCTTAGCAGGATCACAGCTGTGAAGTGTTTCCTTCAGCCCAGCCAGTCACGTTCAGAGCTTTCTGTTAAATAACATTTCAGCAGGCAGCAAACCAATGGGGTCTGATTTATAATTCAGAATTGTGAAATAGGGTCCCCAACTGAGGCAGGGGCTTTCTTCTGTAATCTTTTTGCTGTTTACACCCCATTTTCCGCAAGCCCATTAGACGGCAAATCCACAGAGCCTTGCAAAGTTTTTTAAATCCAGGCCTCAAGAACTGAAGCCCATTGTCAGACATTACTGTGTGAGGTATTCCATGTTGGGGGAAAGAATTGATAGCCCTTGCCCTCTACCATATTAAGAAGTACTTGTATTACAAATATTTTTTTTTATGAAACCAGATGCCCATTAATAGGTTTGTTTATTCGAACTGAGCGGGTTTTTTTTTGAGTTTTTGCTTGAGTAGCATGATCTGCCCGAGTTCTGGTGTAGCCTCTTGCTACTTGATACTGGCTTCTCATTTGGCCTCTGCTGTGCCCTCCCCAGGGCCTGGTGTCACCCAAATGCTGCCCATGGCCAGCCTCAACAGTACCTCATTCCCTGACTGTATAAATGGTCTGTAGGACACAAAACACAAAAATAAAAATAAAGAACCCCATGACAGTTTTTTTAAAAAAGTTATCACCCTGTTGATCAGCAGGTTTATCTCTTTACAGTTATTGCTTTTATGCCATTTGCTCATGATTTCGTTGTGTGGCTGCGTGTGACCGTGAAAGGCCTGGTGCGCCCTTCTCAGCTAATAGGCAGCATCTGAAAGTGAAAGTAACCCCCCCTCAATCTCTTCTTTGCTTGCCAAAAGTGCTGCTGGCAAAAGCGTTGCCAACCTGTGCTTGTCTTGCAGCTGTGGCTTTTAACGGCTGCCCGACATGCCGGCAGAGCGCGGGAGTCAGCTGTCCTTCGCATGGAGGTGAAGCAAAGGGAAGCCAGTTCTCCTGCTAACAATTTATTCAGGTCCGGTTGGTTTAAAAGCACTGGAATGAGGCCAGCTTAAAATAAATAAATTTATGCAGCGGCAGCCTGGTCCAGAGCAGTATAAAGCCACACCTGTGCTCTCCATGGGAACTCACATCCTGTTGGCATTTTAGAAACGTTAATTAAAAGCAGGAAGATGCCTGCATTTCTCAGCTGCTGGCCCCAGTGGCCAGGAGAATGATCCTCCAGAACCAACCAGGATTTCATGGTGAAAGTGTCCCCATGAAAGGAGCGAAGGCGGTGGCCGTGCACTGCCCGGTCAACCTGGCAAGCCGCGCAAGGCAGACGGATGTGTTTTGACTGCGGCTAGCCGCTCTCGTTCCAAGATCCTGCCAGCTTCCCTTGTGAAGCATTGCCAAGGCGCACATTTTCGCTGGCTACGAGCCCAGGCTTAATGGAACAGTCGAGGAGCAGCGTTGGCAGATGACGACCTGGGACGGGTCCCTTGGTCAACAGGAATCCATGCCTGCAAGAAACGTCATTGCAAGAAGAAGAAAACCACTAGCAGTGTAGCAAGTATTTCTAGGAGAGACTGAAGCGTGGTTGAGTTCTTCTCCGGAAGAGAGACCGGCTGAAGGGGCCTCTTAGCAATGCCGGCCGTTCTGCGCCATCTCGTACATAAACATTCAAGGGGGTGGGGAGGGTGTACACAGACCTGGGTGGGACTACGTGGCGGAGGGCGGCTTCATCCAGGAAAATGTAGCGTCTGCAGGAGGTGTTCAGCAAAGAAGCCGTGGTGCGTTTGTGGGTGTGCATGTAGGCCTGCAGTGATGCAGTGGTGGGGAAGGGCCCGGGGCTCAATGGCAGAAGAGGCCCCGCTTTGCAGGCAGAAGGCCTCAGGTTCAATCCTGGCATCTCCTGCCTGAAACCCTGGAGAGCTGCCGCTGCTGCCAGTCAGTGTCAATAATACTGGACTAGGTGAACTCAGCATAAGGCAGCTTCCTATGTCCCCATCTCTGTATGCGGACAGCTAACATCTGTGCCGTATTCTCTTTCCCTGTCCCATTTCCCTAAGGTCCCACACTCAATCTCCAGGTAGGGCTGCAAGAATTCCTGCTGAAACCTTGGGGAGCTGTTGCTGCCAGTCAGTGTGTCAACAGAACTGGGCTAGATGGACCAACGGTCCGCTTTTGTCGAAGGCACCTTCTGATAATCCTGTTGGTACCAGGTTGGGCAAAGCCTAGGTCAACAAAGAAGTTTTTAAGCCTCTTAGGAAGCAGGTGACTGTCGGTGGCTCACACATGGCAGAGGGGAACTTGTTCCAGCGGGTGGGGGCCACCACAGAGAAGGCCCGCTGCTGTCAGATGTGACTCTTCGGCATGCGTCTTGAACCTACGTAGGGAGTGCGGGCACCAGGGGAGAGAAGCTGTCGGGGTGAAACTCTATGCCAACTGGATGAGGGTCGTAGCCTGCTCTGCGCATGTCCTGACACAAGCAAGCAGAGAGCCTGCCCAGGGCAGACCGCGGCGCATGGGGGCATTGCCTGAGGGACGCATCTTGCTCGCTGTCAAGACCACTGTGTGGTTGCACTGAAGCAAAAGGAGGGCAATTTTGAGGGTGTGTTGGGGGGTTCCATGTTTGCTTGGTCTGGAATGACTTACTCCCCTGGGGACTAATCTTCTGAGTCTCATTTCGGCCTCAAGCCCTTTGGACGCGCACCTTGCAAGTAACTTGATGCAGCAGGGGGACACAGGAGTGCCGGGTTGCCCAACGTCTGACATCCCTACAAGGCCATCCGTCACTCGGCCAGCTTTGCAGCGGCGGGGGGACGTGGACACGGGTCTCTTCCGCCAGAGCCCGGCTCTGCAGCCTCTACATCCAGCTCTGGCTGGATCAGGGTGCCCACGCCGGACGGTCTGGCTTGTGGCAGCTGTTAAAGGCTGTTACTGATTTAAAGGTTGACTGTCGCTGTCAACAAATCTGGTGCCAGCCAAAAAAGCATGGAGGGCTTTCGCTTTCCGTTTCCTGCACCAGGCATTTGTTTTCTGTAGAACCATGCACAAGCGGCCTCTCGAAATTCCTCACCTTATTTGTGGGTAGAGAAAATAGGGGAACAAGTTCACCGAATGTCTCCAAGGGGAGGGGAATTTCTCCAACACTTTCTCCCAGGTAGGGAGAAGCCAGCATCAAGTAGCAAGAGGCTACACCAGAACTCGGGCAGATCATGCTACTCAAGCAAAGACCCACTGCGCAAGGAAGCCCACTTCTACTCCCTCCTGCCCAGGAGGAGCCCATGGCAGGCGTGGGTGGAGTCAATCTAAATGTTTCTTCCCTGAGAAACAGTAGTGACACAGTTCACCACCTGGAGCAGGTGAGGAGTGTGGTCTCCATTCGCCTCCAGCTGCTGGAGTGGACCAAAGGGAAAAGTGTTGGGGACCAACACATAGCTGAAATACCAGCCTATTTTAGCCTCAAGCACATACTGCTAGTGATTGAGCCTTTGGGGAGGCATTTCATGGACTGCTTAGGGGGACGTCTTGGGAACTCTGGAGATCCGGATTTCGCCTGGGGCCTGAGCGTTTGCACCCCAGGGCGAAAGGTGATTTTCAGATACACGGATGTGGATCACGCCAGAAAGGGCAGAAGGCGTTTTAAGGTTTCTCAGCCTTTCTCTAAGCGAGGGTTCTGGGCGATCTGTGCTTGGCTCCAGGATATCACAAGAAAGAGATTAAGGGGGATTAGAAGACGAAGAAGAAAGTTATTGCAATGCATAACGGAATGTCCTCTGCCGTAAAGTGCAGACAAAAGATGGCAGGTTTTTTACTGCCTCTTGTCAGCCAGCTTCCCCCAAAATGTACTTCTAGATTGGGCAGCTATTTCTAAGTAAATGGACAGTGGAGGAACAAGAATGCATGAAGATCATCCCAGGTTTCTCAAGAAGTGGGGAGGCAGAGGAAAGAAGGCAGGTTTACATAACCATATCAACAGATAACCCACACAGGGACAATAGTTATCTAAAAACGATTCGTTAAACCGTCAACCAAAGATGACCATGCTTCCAAGATGCAGGCTCAACGTCACCCAGCATTAAGTGTGTGTAAACCCAGGAGTCTTTGTGCCAAGTTTTGTATAGCTAAAGAGCAACAAATGTTTTGCTGATGGGCAACGATGGCACCCACCCACCCACCCAAAGTAGCCACCAAAGGAGGCAAAAGCCTTCCGTTTCAGAAGATGGGATTCCAGTGGGGGGCTGAATCTGCTCCAGGTTTCAGTCAGAACTTTAAAGGAACTATCCAAAGTGCATTAGAGAACTATTAGCATTCCAACTGGTTCTGACTGAAGCCCAGAGCGGACTCATCACCCCCATGACTTTGGAGCCACCAGCCTCCACTCAGGGGGCTCCGTACGTAATGGAGTGCACGCTCTCAAGTCAGATAACAGGGGCATTATAGCTCTGCCCCTATTTCCGCCCGGCAAATCGATGGCAGGTACAGAAGCCACTTTTCAACTTTTCTTCCCAAAGCGGCTCATGCAACATGTTGGAAATGAACCCCATCGAACCACTCAAAGACGAGTTTCGATATTATTTTGGCCGCTCTCAAACAGCAGCGACAACCCAATCTGCACGAGGAGCGTCCTTTGCCGTGAAAGCTCAGGAGCCCTTCGTCTGGCGGGGTTGTTTCGGAGCGCTTCTGACAGGGTTCCGGAGACCTTTCGAGACGGAGTTACGTAAAACTGAAGGGGGCTTCATCCTGAACCCTAAAATCCCGCCCGCTGCTTAGGCTCACACACAGCCCATGGCTCTTGCAGCCTCGGTCCACTCAAGCAGGATCAAACCGCATTGGAGAAGAGCCAGAGAAGGGGCCGGAGGCACCTCCGGCTGGCCGCAGCAGCCCACAGGCCTCTTCGTGGTCCAAGTGAGGCTCACAGCAAGAATCTGAGCCGGAGCCTGGCCTGGGCAGGGCCTTGCAGCAGTGCCAGCTCCTCGCACCCACGGAGCTTCTAACGCAGGGGTGGGGGACTGCAGGTCATTGAGCCCAGAAACCCCCACCCCTACTCTGGTCTCACCCTCTTTCCTTGACTGCCCATTTCCCCGGACGGCTGGGTGGTCTTCTGGCCAACACATCTGGAGAGCAAGAGGTTGGATTGGGGCAGGTCCCCTGGATTTCTCCCAACACAGAAACCCAAGTTGTTTTGAACCAGCCTCAGGCAGAGACACAGAAGCTGGACATTGAGGGAAGGAGGCTGCTGCCCAGCTCCTGTTTCCCCACACTACTGCTATAGCCCAGGCATGCAAACCCCGCCCCCCCATGCCCCCCATCCTCCCAGCCACCTCGCCTTCCCAAGAAGCCAGTTGGACCCAGGGTCACTCGCATCCTGCTTCCTGCAGCGGAGGTCACTGGCCAGTCAAGAGAGAATGCCTTTCTGCATTCTTGCACTATTTCCCTGCATCCTTTTCCAGAAAAATTACTCTGAACAGATGACATGCCTTTCCCACAAAGCCACTGGAGGGGCAGAAATCACGTCTTTTGATGCCAAAAGTTGAAAAGGTCAATGGCTGTGCTGAGCCCAACCAGAATAGATAACCAGGAAGCTTCACGTGCTTCAATCTCTTCCAGCGAAGCCTTGCGCCTTAGTCATTTTAAATCGGCACCTACTGTAAGCGTAGCACTCTGCCCGGCTTTGGGCTGGAGAACATGCGCTGAGGCACTGGAAGCCCCCGCCCCGCCCCCCTCGCGCCCCGTCTCCATCATATAGCACATATTGAGCAGAGGAAGCCCCCGGCCACTGAGTCAGAACGTTGCTCCATTCTTCCTGGTACGGACAACTCTGCAGTTGCCAGGAATTGAACCTGAGATCTTATGAAGCAATGGAAGCTGCCTTATCTTGAGTCAGACCCGTAATCTCACCCAGTAACGTCAACACTGACAGGCCGCCGTGGCTCTCCAGGGTTTCACGAGTTTACCCAGTCCTGTCTGGAGATGCTGAAAATCGAACACGGGTAGCTTAGGAACATAGGGTGGGGAAAGACAATATGGCACGGATGTCAGCTGCCCGCAAATAGAGATGGGAGCATCAGAAGCTGGCTTCTCCGTAGTCTATCTAGCCCAGTATTGTCGACACTGACTGGCAGCCGTGGCTTTCCGGGGTTTCAGCCAGGACTCTTTCCTCGCCGTTTTTGGAGAAGCCGGGGATGGAACCCAGGACCCTCTACATGCAAAGCAGGGGCTCCTCTACTGAGCTACGCCCCTTCCCTGAGCTACGGTGTTCTGTATCATCTTATGGGAGAACCCCACAAGAAATGCCCCCAAAGCCAAAGTGGTAGGAAAAAAATAAATCCCTGCAAGTCCTCTGTCTAGGGTTGATCGTTCCCCACCTTCTGCAGTTTTGCCTGATATCAGTTGAGCCTGATATCAGTTGAGTTCATTTACTTCCTACATATCTGAATCCACCCGTTAACAGACGTTCTCTGGGAGGATTACAAAAAAGCTCAATGAACAAAACACGTTTAGAATTTCAGAAATGACTTCCTCCAAGACGGAAGACCTCGCCGGGTTCCCTTCCCAAAGGGCCGGACGCTGCGACGATGTCGGCCTTGCGCCAACCCTTCCAAGCAGATGTTGCAAGAGGCGCCGCCGCTGCTCCTCAAATCAAAATGGTCTCGAAGATCATTGGCTTCCTTTGGGGGGGAGTGCTTCTTCTTTCCCAAGTTGTGCAAAGTTGCCAGGTGCCGCATAAACAGCATTGCTCAATGTTTCAATGCAGTCAAAATTAGAACTTGTCTCAGCTTGAAGAGTTCACTGGCTCCCCTCGTGTTTTGATCTCGCTGGACATCCCAGCCCAGAGCACTTTCCTAGAAAGTGAGCTGTTTGTTCTGCAACGGTTTTGGTTCTGTTCCAGCCCCCCCCGCCCCCCTCCTGCCCTGTGCTGGCAATTTCTGCTTTAATTGAATACTTTTCTCACAGACTCCCACAAGCACAAAGTTGCATCCGGTCAAGTCGGAAAAGTCCCTCGAGAAAGCATACCGTTGCTTCACGGGCAGCAAAAGGCTAGCCCAGCAGCCACAAAAGGGCAACCGAATGGATCGGGAGGCTGGAGCGACTCCCCAACAAGGAGAGGTTTCATCTTTAGTTTGGAAAAGGGGGGGGGGAAAGCCAGCTGTTCTGGGGACATGAGAGAGGTTATGCATGATGTGGACGGAACAGCCTGGGAGTGCGAGGAAGGGCTTCTTCCTCTCCCATGGCCACACCAGATTGAAACCAACTGCTCGCCCGTCCAGGGCACACGTGGAAAATGATGACTTCATGTTGCACCTAATTAAATTTGTCCAGGCCTTCCCCAACTGGGCCCGCTTTAGACGTGATGGACGAATCCTCCCACCTTCCCTACAATTATGGCTTACTGTGCCAGGTGGGGCTGATGGGACTTTCAGTCCAACACAGTTGGGGAAGTCTCCCCCAAAGCGAGGGGAGGGACGTGGCTTTCCCACGGAACAGAAAATCCACAGGGACCGTGCCGAGCACATGAGAAAATGTGGTGGGCCTCCCCCCCTTACCCCGCAGTGTATTCTTTTAAACATTTGTGATCCACCCAGAGGAAATGTGTTATTGGGTGGATTAAAAATACAATAAATAAATGCATGCATCATTCCGGATCCTGCCACCCCGAGCTTCTCCAGTTAGTGCAGAGTCCAGAAGAACTGTCAGAGGAGAGAAGAGGAACTCCACTAAGGCCAGCAGTGAACCTCCATCCACGCTGCTTCCAGATGGGTGGCTTCCAGCGTGCAATCGCCTCGCCTCATTTGTGGACATTAGCAAAGAGGCCCCAGATGTCATTCGTCACCTCTCCTGCTTTTCCGCTTCTCCCTGTCTTTTTACCTACCGGGGGGGGGGGGGGAACTCTTTAGGGAAGGAAAGACGGAAGGCAGGAGACCCTCACTTTGTAGAGTCCCACAGCAAATTGGGGGGGGGCACCCCACCCTCTGCATTGGCAGCCAGCACTTGCAGCGAGTGAACCTCTGGCCGTGAGAGAAAGCGAGCCATGTGTCATTTGCTCCTAGGAACGCCAACACATGCAGCAATTCTGGCACAAGAAGTCATTGAGCAAAACCTCGTTCACCAGACCATTCTCAATGCATAGGTGGCGGGGTGCGTGTGCGCGGAGGTACATCCCTGCTGCTCAGGGTGAGTCACAGCTGCTCATACTGCCTTTCTGAAACTTTGGATAATTGAGTCACTCTCCCCACCACATTAAAAATATTGTCGGCACAGTTGAAGACCTTTTTCTTCTCCCAGTATTGTAACAGTCTATCAATTAATTTTAACCTTGCTGTTTTAAATTTGTGTTTTAAATTTGAATTTTTGCATGGCTGCTGTTTTTATCTTGGTTGTGCTTTTATATTGTATTTTATATTATGGTTTTATGATGTTGTTTTGTTTTGAATTTTCTTAATTTTGTAAACCGCCCAGAGAGCTTCGGCTATTGGGCGGTATAGAAATGCAATAAATAAATAAACAAGCAAACAAACAAATAAATAAATTCATGCTTGCACTCTACCCCACCCCTCCCCACAACAAACTTCAGCGTGCAAAAAAGACTGGCTTCCGTCAGGTGATTCTACACAGGTGACCGTTTGGTGCCTCCGACTGGAAGGAAGCCAGCCCCTGACCGGAGACTCATGCCAACAGGCGGCAGGCAGCCTCCTCTGATGGAGCATCCTTGTGCAGAGTCCCTGCCTTTGGAGAGATCCAAGTCCCATTCAAAGCATGGTATACAGCAACTCCCATTCTCCCCCACCCCATGCCAGGGTGGGCACACACCCTCTTTTACAGATGGGCAACACCATGTGTGCAATGATAAAGAACGCTGCTAGCACATGACTCACAGGCTGAACAGGCTGGCACACAGCTCACGTAGTCACACTCAACCACACTATGGAAAGATAGCCTGCGTTACTTTAAAATTATAATAATTTCTAAATTTGCATCTAGACATATACATTAACACGTGCACATTTTACGCAAATCATTGTCCTTTGTCGTGGTGATGAGTTTCCTCTTTTTTCCGGCAATGCATAGGTGGAATGCCTGACCCCCATCCAGTCCAACTGGAAGGTGCCCGACCCCCATAGCGTCCAACTGGAAGGTGATACGGTCTGAGCTGTGAAGCGCACCAGGCGCCCGGGGCTGATGGTGCCTCGAATGATTTGATGTATTTAATCCTCATGAATTGCTGACCCTGTAAAAGCCATGTTGACTTTCCCGCCGGGTTCCATGCTGGATATATTACAATTATTGATCCTGTTCAGATGAAACGCGAAGCCATGGTGGTTAAGCATTTTGAGTTAAACACTATGCCTTAGCGTGTCGTATGAACCACTGTTCACTATGGTGACTACATATCCACTGTTTAAACCCGTGCACTAACCATTTGCTGCAGAAGGGTTAGCGGCCTAACCATGGCTTTAGCATGTTGTCTGAGCAAACCTGCTATAAAAATAAAATAATAATGATGTGTGTTTTTATCTGTACGCTACCCTGAGATCCCAGTAATATAGGGTGGGATACAAATGCTTTAAATCATCATCATCAATCATCATCAGGGTAGGGGCCTCCTTCAAACCCAAAGGGGCCTTCCTGGGCCCCCCATCACTCTTCTAATCTATGGGCTCCGTGCGTCCTTCCACTGCCACCTAGTTGTCTCTAAGTCCATGGAACACAGGAAGGAATACTCAGCAATACTACAAACGAGAAGGATCTTGGAATTCTTGTAGATCACAAGCTGAATATGATTCAACAATGCGATATGGCTGCAAGAAAGGCAAATGCTATTTTGGGATGCATTAATAGAAGTATAGCTTCCAAATCGCGTGAGGTACTGGTTCCTCTCTATTCGGCCCTGGTATGGCCTCATCTAGAGTATTGCGTCCAGTTCTGGGCTCCACAATTCAAGAAGGACGCAGACAAGCTGGAGCGTGTTCAGAGGAGGGCAAGCAGAATGATCAGGGGTCTGGAAACAAAGCCCTCTGAAGAGAGACGGAAAGAACTGGGCGTGTTTAGCCTGGAGAAGAGAAGATTGGGGGGAGACATGATAGCACTCTTCAAATACTTCAAAGGTTGTCACACAGAGGAGGGCCAGGATCTCTTCTCGATCCTCCCAGAGTGCAGGACACGGAATAACGGGCTCAAGTGACAGGAAGCCGGATTCCAGCTGGACATCAGGAAAAACTTCCTGACTGTTAGAGCAGTACGACAATGGAACCAGTTCCCTAGGGAGGTGGGCTCTCCCACACTCGAGGCATTCAAGAGGCAGCTGGACAACCATCTGTCAGGGATGCTTTAGGGTGGATTCCTGCATTGAGCAGGGGGTTGGACTCGATGGCCTTGTAGGCCCCTTCCGGCTCCGCTATTCTATGATTCTATGAAAACACTTCAACTTTTCTGGAACGGGGGCTGTTGCTTCTTCTGTGGGCTTCCCTCTTCCTCTTAAGCGCCGGCCTTCCAAGGAACCGTCAGCCTAACAAACAGCAACCAGTTTGCAAAACCGTATCTAGGAAGGAATCGCCAGGGGGTTCCCGTCCCAGCCTCGTCATCGCCACGCAGAGGTGCCCCGCTGTGTTGACATAAAAATACCCATCCTTTCAAAAAGGAGATTGCCGAGGACAACTCATAAATCCGTCTTTTGTAACAGCATCGAGGAGGAAGCCGTGATTCACAAGCGCATGAGTCACATATGCGCTGTAGGCTACCAGGGGGAGCCCAGGGCCAGGCTCTCCTTGGGCCGGGCGCGCACTGCGCCTGCCCTGCTCTTCGGCTGCGGCTGCACAGAGGTGGGAGGCTGCTGCTTGAGCAAGGCCGGGCAATGGGCTGCCTTCCAGCTGTTTTGGACTGCAACACCGGACCATTTGTCCGGCTGGCTGCGGCTGAAGGGAGTTGTAGTCCAAACACACCTGGAAGGCAGTAGTTTGCTTCCTTCTGCTCTAGTAGCTTCATCCCACGTACCGGTTTCCCTCGAATTATCCCCTACTGCGCTCCTAAGGTCCTTTGCATACCAGGAAATGGGTTTAAGGGGGGGGGAATGTAAAAAATCATAAAAAATCAACAGATGACTCAATCCAATTCAAATTTGGTATGCTTAAAGCTCTCCATAATATCTATTACTGTGCCAATTTTTATGACTTTATCTTTAAAGCTTACGCAGATGTAAGCATTTGTTTAATTTGTCTTTAAGCATATCAAATCCTGCTCCTGCGCCCCCAGTGGCCACTTGGAAAACAACAAATGATTCTCTCGAAAAGTTGTACCAAAATAGGGCGGGTCTTTTGCCTTTGATGCACAATTAAAGCAGGATGCCTGGGAGTACTTCACAGTCAAAGCAGACTATAAACTGGAAAACTTCAGAGTCCTTTGCACGCAGTTCGCAGTGATTGCACAGTATAATGCCGGTGTGATAAAACTATAGAGCAGTGAGGCTCTGGCGGGCTGCATTCCAAAGGTGGGCAGGGCTAAAGGCAAAGGGGGCGTGGCCAATGGTGAAAGAGGGCGTGACCAAAATACCAGCATAGTTTGTCTTGAAGCTCTTACTCCAGTAATTGCGCCTTAGGAGAGGCATGGCAACTGCTTTGGCCCTGCGCTGGAGAGGCTTCACATTAAGGGCGCAATCCCATGCGGAGAGCAAATCTGTTTGGGCTCCAGATCGCTTGAGCAAGTGAGCCAAGCCACAGACTACAAAGAAAAGCCAAAGCCTACTCAGTGTTACGAGGCAACATCTGGCCATGGAGAGCATTTGATTAATTAATTAAAGGTGTAGTCCTATGCATGGTTAGATGTAAAGAAGTCCTACAACTACGCTGACTTGGGAATGGTGGAAGTTGTAGGAGAGTCCCCCCCCCCCCATCTAAACACATATAGGATTACACCCGAAGTTATTTAAATAATTTATTTACCCCCTTGGTTAATAAATTGCAGGGCAGTGTAGAAAATTCATGAAAATGACCATTAAAATGGAAAACAAAAATGCACAATAAAATAGGATGATAAATTAAGCAGGGCACTAAAATGGGTAAATGCTTGATCTGCAGCAATTAGACCCCTTGGAGGCTTGGTTGGAGTCTTTTCTTAAAGCTTTCAGTGTTTCTTATGAAGCGGCCAAAAGCAGTTTTCTTTAGAAAAGTAAAAAAATGGCTAAACCTGCATCTGCAAAGAGAAGTTTATGGCGGCACTAACTTCATGCTTTCCCTTTCTTCTTTAAAAGAAACCAGCAAGAAGTGAGATGCGCTGATGTCAACATCCAAAAATGGAAGGAAGAACTTCCTTTGCATGTGTTCAAAGTTCCACTTTTGAAAAGACAACAAACGATGTATATGTGTGCGTGTGTGTGTGTGTGTGTGTGTGTGTGTGTGTGTGTTGCTGTTTTGGAGTCGAATGCATTTGGTTTTAATCAAAACTGCTCTGTTTCAAGCTTCAATTAAAGGCCTGGGTGGTTTCTTCCAGATAAAAAAGGGGTCAAGGGTGCATTCTCAGGATCGTACTTAACAAGCAATGGGAATTCTGCATTAAATGAATCCAAAAAGATCAATCAATCAAGGTTTATTTTACTTTTTACTAAGTTTTGAGGTTCTCAGGGAAGCAAGCTCCAGTTGCCTGGATGGAAGACCTATCAGGGAACGCACACACACACACACACACACCACACACCGCACACCGCCTTGAGTTCCATGATAGAAGCAAGGCTGGATAGAACTACTAAAATTAAAATGCATCAGGCCACGATCTGGAAGCTGCTTGAGCTGTCGGACCTGCGTGGGAATGGACCAGCCGCTGCTGATGTCCACAGGACCGGGATGACTTTGGGTTTAAGTCGGGTTGGGGTGAGGACCGGCTGAGCTGTGCCGTGAGCTCCGTTGCTCAACTTGGGCTTGTTGCTACTGCTGGAGGTCTGAAAATGCAAACTTTCAGAAGTGGGTCTCTCATATCAGGCATCAGATAGGTCTCCCACCACAGGCTGCTTGCCTCTGAGAACGTGCAGAGCGCTCTCCCGTCCTCACCACAACTGCACAAATACATATATGGTGGTATATAAAAGAACCAATTTCATTCCACATACGCAAAGCGACATGCTGTGGGTTTTCTGCTCTCCCACAGAATCATGGTGGGTTTTTCCATTCCTTCCTCATTCTTGTTTCTTTGAGTTTCCTGTCCCCTTAGATTGTAAACCTGCAGGCAGGGACTGCAATGTTCATCATCTCCTCCTCCTCCTCCTCCTCCTCCTCCTCCTTGCATGAAAGCAGCCTTTTTGGCTGAGGAGTGGGATAAAAATACCCGCCCACCCCCGGAAAGGGAAAACCTGTATTTCAGATCCTTTTAGTGTTGTCCCACTAATTATATCTCTTTTGGGGGTTTCTATCTGCCTGGTGCTCGATCTCTCCCCACCCTGGACAGCTGTCCCTCAAGGGTCAATGGTCCAGAGCGTGGGGGTGGGTGGGTCACGGCCTGCTCAGACGGACATCTTTTTCCTACGGGCTTTGCCAGCCACTTCCAGAGAAACCCGGCGTGTCCGCCTTTCCCCCAAAGCCACCCTTGAGAAAGAAGAAGAGCCAGACAGAGAGATTTGCATGTCATAGCTGACGGAGCATTATTGCTGCATTGGCCTTGAACTGCCTTCAATAGCTGGCAGCCCCCAAAAGAGGAAGGAGTTACTTCAGAATCATCTTTTGGGGAAAGCCAGGTTTGGTCTTCAGTCTCTCACTGTAAAGCAGCTGGAACGCAAGACCCCTCCACTCTACCACATGGTCAAGAGCGGCTAACTTTGCAGGGAGAGATTAGGTCAGCCTAGCCCAACTTGGTGCCCTCCATATGACTTGGACTACAACCCCCATCATCCCTGGCCATTAGCCGGCCAGGCTGGAGTTGCAATCCAAGACATCTGGAGAGCACCAGGTTGGGGGAAGCTGGTTTTGGAGGCTGAACCCAAATCCCTCCCTCCAAGTCATTTTTTGGTGGGGAGGGCAGAAGAGAGACCCAGCGTTCCCCCTCCAAAATGGAGGGGCAGGAAGATGTCCTCCATGAAGGGTGTGAATCCCCCAAGCTAACTTTGGCATTTGCAGAGGCGAAGCTGGCTTTGGAGAAATATTTTAGGGTAATCGCTTCGAGATACAAATGAGTTGTCAAATTAAACCACAGAAAATGTGGCTTTGCAGAAAGATGAGATCTTTGTTTGTTTGTGCCAATTTACTGCGCGCACACCCACCCACCCAAATTCAAGGGTGGAGGGGAAATCCTGCAGTAAATGCAGAACACCATCTTTGAAACCTCTTGCCTAAGGGTTCTGGCTTTCGGATGGGGATGGGTGGAGGGACAAGAGCACAGGAAGAACAAGCCAAGTGGCAGAATGAAGAACAGGAACAGGACAACTGGAGACAGGAAGTAAGGAATCCTGAGTTTCGAAAGACGCGTCAAACACTGGAAAACGTGTCAGGCGACTCTTCCCCCCTTTCAATACCAGGCCCCTTTTTGAACTACAGGGGTTCCCAAAAAATAGTACCAACGGAAAGCTCATCCCGGATTGGAGCCTCCACTTCCCACTTCCAACATCCTATTTGGAATGTCCTTTGAGCAAATCTCACCACCAGGAAGGCTGTTCATGTTCCAATCTGGGATTGCTCGGAAGGGGGAAAATCGAAGCCCGGGGTGGGTGGGGGTGGAGCGGGTGCGTTGAATGCACGTGGTCTGGCTCACGTTCAGCCCTGACATCTCAGCTCAAAAGATCTTGTACCACAGTCTTAGCAAGCCCGTATTATTGTTTAGGCCAACCAAAAATCACAAAAAGTGGAAGCTTTCAAGATCTCCAGATCTTTTCATCGTGGGCAGCTGCAGGTCCCTCTTGAACCCGTCATGTGATCTGCAGAACTTGACCTGGACGCCTGCAGACCGCTTCTCCTCCATGCCATCTGAAGAGGATGCAATAGGACTTCTGCATCAAGTCAACTTGGCCACCTTTTCTGCTCTTGGTTGGCCCTGTAACAGGGCTAACAGAAATCTGGGTTTGGGCATTTTACTTGCGGTCCACACGGCTACCTCGGCTTTCCGCATTAAGGACAACGGCATCTCCGTCAGAGATCTAAGAGCCACCCATACCCAGCCTTGAGTGAGATGGACCGCGAGGATTGACTCAGCACCAGGCAGGTTTATATGTGTTGAACTTTGTCCCAAGTCAGCCCAGGGTATTTCTTAACCCCCACCCAGTATAATTTATGAGCAATTAAGTATCATCGCAAAACTCACCCTTCATTATCTTCGTCTCTCTCTCTTTTGAAGTTAATTGTCAGCCACACCCTTGTGATAGCTCAGCAAACATGACTTTGATTTCCCCATCTTTGAGGGTTTTCTTCCTGCTTTTCTTCCCCAATTACAGAAAGCGTGTAGAACTACCCACTGGCCTGGGGGTGAGGTGGGGTGTACAAGTCTCACTTTGGGAGTGACCTGATCCACATTCAAGTAACCAACAAGAACATGGCCAACGAGGAGGGGGGAAGAGTCCCCCAGTATCACCATTAAACAAGGGTACTTTTGGCTGACGTTACAGTGATTACTCCACCTCCCCTGGGTTACTGAAATAATATTCTTAGAGGTGGGCTCAGAGCTCCAAAGCAGAAAACCACATCCTTGAACCGAAGTAAAGATGGCACCCTTCTCTATGTTAAAAACTCCTCACGGTGCCTGCATCAATCATAAAAAGATACGGCACAAGTTTGTGAAGCCATGCTGGTCTGTTGCAGCGAAACCAACACAGTGCCCATATTTCTGTCTAAACATACGCAAGATAAGCACCCTTAAGAAATAACGAATTTATTCTGACGTAGGCGTTTGTGAACTTCACCCCATTTCATCAGACACTTGAAGGGCTCTCCTGAGTTAGAAGAATGTGTGCAAACATGGTTGGGAATGTAAACGGTGTGGTCAGAGGGAACCGAAATGCATCAAGTCCAGACTGTGAATTTCTTTCTTCACATGCAAAATCCTTCCTCTTTGGGGAAGAGTCATGGGGTCAAGCTAAGGTAAGCCTCCCTAATGAAGGCAACTCCACACCTGAGAAAACCCAACGGGGTGCCCTAACGCTTCATTCTGACGAGAGCAGATCTTGTTTGGAGAGCGAGCGCTCTTCTGTAAAAACAGAGGCGTGCCTTGCGGGAGAGTTGATCATCCTTGTCCAAGAATGCACAGCAAATGAGTATTTCTTGACCAGAAGAAGTTGACCAGAAGTGTTGCTCGAGGGTGGAGAGTGAGGTCTATATTGTTCTTTAGAATCATAGAATAGCAGAGTTGGAAGGGTCCTACAAGGCCATCGAGTCCAACCCCCTGCTCAATGCAGGAATCCACCCTAAAGCATCCCTGACAGATGGTTGTCCAGCTGCCTCTTGAGGGCCTCTAGTGTGGGAGAGCCCACAACCTCCTTAGGTAACTGATTCCACCGTTGCACTGCTCTAACAGTCAGGAAGTTTTTCCTGACTAGCTCACAGAAGGGAAGAGCAGATCCATACTACAAACTTAGGCTGTTTTTTATACCTAAATCAGCCTTCCGTAAACTGCTGCTCTACAGAAAACTGCTGCACAGCTGCTCTACAGAATCCTGGGCAATGATGAGGCTGCTGATTGTCCTTCCTGAGCCCTGCCTAACTGGCCCCCCTCCATCACAAGACTACAGTTCCCTGTGGACGAGGCAAGGATGGAGCAATCCTAAATTGGAGGTGTCAACCCCCCTCCCCCTGCGGAAGACTCCTCTTCGGAGAATGAGATGGAGTCTCCCAAGCCAAGCATCACAGAGGCGCCCTTATAAAGTGCATTTCAGTAGCATAGATTCCTGAGGCCACATTATCTAGGTCCAGCGTAGCTGGGCCACCAGCCAAAGCTAGTAGAAAGCACTCCCTGCCACTGATGCTCAGGTGATAATGATGACTCCAGGAGAATCCCAAGCTAAGAACCTGCTCCTTCAGGGGGAGTGAAATCCCACCACCCTCCATTTGCTCAGAAGAAATACCCACCAAGAGCATCTTGGTCTTGTTTGGTTTGCACGTCTGTTGATTAGCCACAACCAGGCACCGCTCTGGCCCATCCACAGCGTCACCTGATGAAGGTGAGAATGGCAAATAGAGCTGTGTGTCATCAGCATGCTGATGGCAACGCTCTCCAAAACATCTGTTGACCCTGCTGGGCACTGAACGCAAGTTCTGTAACTGCTGCTACTCTGTTGTTGTTTTTAATGCACGGAGATTCTTGGAAATCAAGAAGACCCAGGGTTGTGGCCAAGCACAGAGAAGCTCCATAAACAGGAACTGCTCTTGGAATCTAAAGGGAGGGAGAGAGAGAGGGATGGATGGATTAGAAGGCTGCTTTAATTGTGACCTTATTGTTTGAAGGTCTTATTGTTTGAAGGTCTTCTCCATGAAATGGGGAAGGGCTTTGACAAATTGTGAAGGAAAGTGTTAAACGGAATGAAAAATCCGATTTTCAAAAATTGTGCGGGGAAATGGCCAAGGGAGACTGTGATATTCTGCCAGCCGGCACAGTTGAGTGGGGATTCCCAGCGTCTGGGAGGGTTTTGTGTGCTGGACTCACAAGATTCCTCATTGGAACGTGAGATCAGACCTTTCTTTAGGAACAGTTTATTGTAGATCATTTTTAAAATGCCAAAATGGAAGAGAAGAATAAAAAAAGGGGGGGATGAGTCCAACTGTAGGAAAGCCTTAGAAATGAGGGAATGATTTTCATCCACCTTAGTAGAAAATAATACAAACCTTAGACATGAATGCAACTTTTCAGGCAGTTCCTTTCTATTCCGATATCTAATCGTGGAGCTGGACGGGACCTCAAAGGTCCGTCCCTCCATAGATGCTGGAAATTTACTGCCTCTGGAAATTCTCCCTAGTATTAACTCAAAATCCCTTTCTGGGTCATTGGAATGAAGAATTTGGTTTGATTTCCCCCTGTCTCCTTCCTGTAACATTTTTGTAGCATGTCAGCTGATTCATGCATGACACATAACACATGTGCCATTCTTCCTTTGTAGGTATTGATTTCTGCTGCTTCCTGTATTTTGCAGCTAAGATTCATGTCGCAATGAATGTCTGACTAACCTTTGCTGTCTAAGATTTGCACAATGTATAGTGAATCCTAAAAGCAGTACAGGTCATTATTGTAGTGGCAGTTCACGACCTGTAGTAATCTCTTTTATAACAGCCTCCCAAAATACTTTTAAGATGTTTGCCATGATGGGTATGGCTGGTTATGCTTAACAATCTGTCCAAAAATTAGCACTTATATCGGCAATCTTACCCAACCTTTTTTGGCTGTTGACGCATTTGGAATTCTAAGAGAGTGTTTTAGGCACTCTCACATAATGGCTGCCACAGGGTGGGGTTTGCTCATTCATAAAATGGCTGCTCTATGACTGATCACAAAACGCTGTTTCTTAGAAGGCAAACTAGTAAGACTAAAAGAAAAGTAACGTTCCCAAAAACCTAAGAACAAGGCAGAGGTGGGGACTGAGCTCCAAAACACAACATCAATGGATTCCTGCACTGAGCAGGGGGTTGGACTCAATGGCCTTGTAGGCCCCTTCCAACTCTACTATTCTATGATTCTTTTGAACCCAAGTAAAGATGGCGACGGAGGGCAGCGTGTCCCTTTGCAGCCTGGCCATTTCTTGGTTTCAAATCAATTGAATACAAATCAGAAGGGGGCAATTAGCCTGGTAGACCCCAAGAGAGTTGTTTGAGGACCCATTGGTGTCCACGGGCAACACGTTAGAGACCCCAGTTTTAGCCTTAGCCGGAGAGTCTAATATTCTTGGTGCAACGGTTTAATTAAAAACGTATTTAAAAGATTGCCGCTTCTACTCTATCTGTGTGATAAACTCCCTGTGCCATCCGAACATGCATTCAAGGACGCTTCCTGGGATTTTTGGGAAGGG
The DNA here is from genome assembly GCF_023053635.1 of Elgaria multicarinata webbii. NCBI lineage: Eukaryota > Metazoa > Chordata > Lepidosauria > Squamata > Anguidae > Elgaria > Elgaria multicarinata. The sequence continues at coordinate 28,601,670 of NC_086187.1, read as the reverse complement.
TCCAAGCAGGATCCAAGGAGCTCATGATGCATGACGTTCATTTAGCAACGTAAGTATCTCGCACATCATAGACTCGAAGGTGCCTTGTAGACCTAGACCTGAAGGCACTATCTTATGCCGACAGGCAGAACTGATTTTGGGGCCAAAAATAGCTGCGCTGCTGTTAAATCAATACAGGCCAGCTTGTAAAGTTATGATGCAGTAATTAAATGAGGAGATGTGATTGATTGCTTCTGGGCTGCTGTGGTAGTTGGCCTGTGAATAACGACCAACGCTCTAGCAATACGATAATTAGCTGGTAATTGAGAGCCTTGCTGCTGATAGAGAGATGGGTTTGATTCATAAAACGGAAGGGCAGTGATGGAGACCCTGCCTGGTTTTGTACTTCATTATAAGATCAGCAGCAAATGGGTCAATCTGAATTTAAATTTCTGCAACCTCTTCTTTGCAGGATCCAACTGTGTAGCCCCATGGACATTTCTCTTGGTGCTCCCCAAGTTCCTTGTCCCACCTGATTTTTATTTTGTTTCTTAAGATACTTTGTAATTGCACTTTATTTAAAAGGTGGCTGGGTTGTTGATCTGTTTTTATCCTATCTTTTGTATATTGCATGTACTGATTGCCAGTCTGTGGACATGGTCTGCCACCCTAAATCTCCATTTGAAACAAAAGACAGGACTGAAAACCTCCTAAAAGCAATCAGGAACGCAGCAGGCCTTTGACTGCCTCCCCCCACCCCCACCCACAGGGGTTTTAGAGTAAAAAAGGAATACAGGCAGCTGTTTAAGGTCAAGTTCACCAAGTATTGCAAGCTTAGTTAACCTCAGAAGAATTTTTCCAACTGAAGGCTACAGAAGAGTTGAATGTCTTCCTTAAAGCTCACTGGGGATCCTCATTTGCAAAGGCCCTTTGGGGCGAAGAGGCAAGGGCTCAGCTCTCTTCTCAAGAAACGGCCCCATTGTGTGGATGCAAGAAGGCATTTCATAGAAGCATAGAATAGCCGAGTAGGAAGGGGCCTACAAGGCCATCGAGTCCAACCCCCTGCTCAATGCAGGAATCCACCCTAAAGCATCCCTGGCAGGTGGTTGTCCAGCTGCCTCTTGAAGGCCTCTAGTGTGGGAGAGGCCACAACCTCCCTAGGTAACTGATTCCATTGTCGTACTGCTCTAACAGTCAGGAAGTTTTTCCTGATGTCCAGCCGGAATCTGGCTTCCTGTCACTTGAGCCCATGATTCCGTGTCCTGCACTCTGGGAGGATCAAGAAGAGATCCCGGCTCTCCTCTGTGTGACAACCTTTTAAGTATTTGAAGACTGCTCTCATGTCTCCCCTCAACCTTCTCTTCTCCAGGCTAAACCTGCCCAGTTCTTTCAGTCTCTCTTCATAGGGCTTTGTTTCCAGACCCCTGATCATCTGGTGACCCACACCACAGGGATCCATCCCTGGATATTTACGGCTTATACCCTCCAGATGTTTACAACAAGAACTTCCAGGATTGCTAGGGCTGATGGAAGTTAAAGTCTAAAACATCTGGCTGGCAGCAGGCTCGGTCAGGTTGATTTCAGGTTGATTTATCTGATGTAAATTGTGTGAATGCAATTAATGTGCAGGGCTTTGTTTGTTTAAATAAACAGGAGCCTCCAGGGCAGAGGGACGCTGCTGCACTTGCCACAAAGACCCCCCCCCCTTGCGGACTGATATTTGCACTTCACGGGATGCCTCTGTTGGTGCCAATGGGAGTGGTCCTTGAAATACACATGCAATTTTAAAAAAGGGTTGGGTTTCCCCCCCTCTCCTTTGGTCAGGAAATGGCTGCTCAGTTGTCTGCAGTTGCTACTTGCATAACCAAAGACATGGACGTTAATTAATTGCATTCCTACAATTCAAGGCCTATCATAGCTTGCGCCTAAAACACTGGGCCCCCTCTCAAGTCACTCACCGACAGGCACATCACACTAAAGTACTTCCCCAACTGATGGAAAGCTAAGATTTAACCGCCCCTGATTACTAGTGAAGTACGAAAACAGAAGATTAAAAGCCTCACAGAAACTCCCAACATAAAGTCTATTTCACATTAATGAACAACGGAAGCAGGGAACGAGTAAAAGCACACCTGTTAGCAAACAGAGGAGCTTCTCCGGAGATTTGGGGAGAACGAAAATGCAAAGTGGCAGCTGGGAACTATGCTGGAAGGATGCAACTGTGATTCCTAAGCCTATAATAAAAGAAGACTCTGGGTGTCTGTCCGGCCACCCATCCGTGCCAAAGCACCAAGACTGGGCTGGACACTGGAAACTTGGCATGTTTACTAAAAGGACCCTTGCACACCTTGAAGGTTTTTTTTAATGCATTCATTTTAATTAGTGTTAATATTTCTGCAAGATCAAAGCTTGCAGTAACAACTTCAAGCACTAGGGTCGGATTCCCCCAACCAGCGCGTAAGTTTGCAGTTGATTCAGTTTGGAGCCAGAGAAGATTCAGAGGCTGAAACAGAGTTATATGCTCGCTCCCTTCCCCACATCCCCTGCTGTGGGGCCGCGCCCCCCTCAGGAGAATGGGGTGGACAGACCCCTCCCTTAGGGGGCCATAGGACCTATAAAGCCCTATACGGCTCGGGTCCAGGTTATCTGAAAGACCGTCTTCTCCCTTATGAGCCTGCCCGTGCTTTGAGATCTTCTGGAGAAGCCCTTCTTTCAGTCCCACCATCTTCACAGGCGCGCTTGGTGGGAACATGGGAGAGGGCCTTCTTGGTGGCTGCTCCGGTGCTCTGGAACGCTCTTCCCTGGCTCCCTCCCTGATAGGCTTTTGGAAGCAGGCAAAAACTTGTTTGTTCCGACAGGCCTTTGGGGAATAATCTGGCCCTCCATCTATGTTAAGGTCTTGTAAAATTGTTGTGTGTTTTAAACGTTCAATGTTTTATATTGTATTTATTTATTTATTTTAATTTTTGAATATCTCTTTCCCTAGGCTTAAAATGTGTATGTTTCAATTTTTGTAATTCCTCCTTGAGGCCCAGTATTGAGCAAAAGGCTGGATACAAATAATAATAATAACAACAACAACAATAGGGGTGCATCGTGGCAGGGGCTGTACCTTGGGGTACAATGGGCATGGCTTCATTCAGATGGGCCGGACAGAGTTTGTCAAACTTTTGACAGCTGTGTCAGTTTGCTTGAAGCTTTGCAATATCAAACCCAGGGCTATTATCCCAACTAGGGACGTTGGAGACTTTCCACAACCGATTCAAATGAGTCCAGACTTCCAGACCGCCTTTTAAAAAAAACTTTCCAGGATTGTATGCAAATTTAGTCATGCAAAACCACGATATATATATATATATATTTTAAAAGGCACATTTCCCCCATAGGCTAACGTGTGAAAATGCAGATTTGGCGACGGCGGCATGAGGGGGGGGGGGAGATTTATGGATTTTTAGAAGTGCGCATTTTGCAACGTGGGCCCAGGTTTGGGAAACCAAGAAACATAAGACGCCGGACAATCTGCGGAACACAGCTGGAATCGACTGAACAAAATCTCTCCCTTCCCAAATTCCCAACCCCACGGGAAGTTCACTTGTATATAAGTAAAACCTCTTCTGAAGGCTTCTGTAACAAGAAGGTGCTGTTCACCTATGGCGAAAAGACGACAAAAACCTCAAAATAAACGAGAACTTCAGTATGCTAAAATATTTTACGTTCCTCTGAAATCCTTTACACAAAACTCTGCCCAATATAACCCAGTGCGTTCATCCAAATAAGCCCTTTAGAGCAGCCTTCCTCAACCTGGGGCGCTCCAGATGTGTTGGACTGCATCTCCCAGAATGCCCCAGCTGGCTGGGGCATTCTGGGAGTTGTAGTCCAACACATCTGGAGCACCCCAGGTTGAGGAAGGCTGCTTTAGAGTGTCGCCAAATACCAGAATTATTCTGCGTTTGCAAAATCCCCACCCGCCACAGATGCGCCCACAACTTCAAGTTAAAAATATGACACACAGAACACACACAAAGTTGACGGTTAAAGCTGACAGTGCCGTATAAATACAAGCGGCCAGCTCCGCTGGGGTTTCCACAGACTACTCCTGCCGCCTTGAAAGGAAAGGAGAAACTCAACAAACTGAACAAGGCTGGCAGACTAGAAAGGAGATTTGCCCAAATGGGGGAGGAAAAAACAAAATCTTCTCCAAGGCTCCTTGGTCAATCGCCCTTTTCTCCAGGTGAAGTGGAAAGCACTCCACACACACACACACACACACAAAACAGGTTAAGACCACAATACAGTTGAGTTTGCTTTGCTGCCGTCATTGCTTTTGCCGGCACTGAAGTTGTGCTAGTGGCTTAAAAAAATGGCAAGGGAAGCCCCCGGGTTCCTTCTGAAGCGCAGGCCTTTAGCAATTCCCTTCAATTATCCGCCACCCTAACGCCAGTGCGCAATACCAGTTCTGGCTTTCAGTGAGATCCCGCTCATCTTTTCTTTTTTAAAAAGCTGAACGTTTACTGTTGAAGAGGCCGGGAGGCCGGGTTTGCGGGAGGTGACCCGTCGGCCAGCCACAGGCCGCACAACTGCTCACGTGCGCAAGGACACAACCTGCTTCCGTCCCGGTCACTTCTCATCCTGTTCTGGTGACGGACTCAGGCCGCCGTCCTCAGCTTCTGCGCAAAGGTCGGGCTCCGGGGCTGGCGGCTGAGAGCAGCCAACGGCAAGAATGCTGTCCGTGTCCACCGGCGGGACCAGCGTCAGCGACTCCACACTCAGGGTGTCGGTGCTGGGGTTTGAGATGAGGGAGATCGTGGGCTGCGGGGCAGGAATCAGGCTGGGAGACAGGTTCGCGGCTTCTGGTTCTGCGTGCCTTGCGTGGCTCTTGCCGGATCTGGAGTGGTGGATCGCGGAGTCGTCCACGGCTGACAACTGGCCGCAGGACAAGGAGGTCCGAGGCCGCTCGAGAGCTGCCGGGTCTTCTGTTAAAGAGAAGGAGAAGACACACAGCCCTGTTACCATAGTGTGGAACGAGCCCTTCTTAGACACCAAAAGAGCCCCTTCGTTAGCCAGCAGTTAGAAGGCTTTACAAGATGGTCAGCTACAGCAGCTTTCCCCAAGGTGCTGTACTGCAATTCCCATAAATCCCAGTCAGCATGGCCTGGGGATTATGGGAGCTGCTGGAGGGGACCAGGCTGGGGAAGGGTGACCTGCAATTACTAGACCTGTCTATGGGGCAGCCCAGTGCCTGGGGGGGGGGGGGAATCTCTCATTAGAGAGCCCCCAAATCCAAAGACATGGGGACCTCAAGACCTTCATAATCAGGCTTCAAAGCTTGGAAGTCCTACCTGTGGCATGATGTTCCTCTTACAACTTATCACTGTTCTTTATGCTATCGTATTATCACTATTCTGGTTTTGCTTTCTGTCCTCTTAGGCCAATACTCAGATGCGGCTCACAGAATACTCCGTAATTTATTAGACCAAATGGGTCGCAAACCTGCGAGACCACAGCTAAACTGCGTTTTCTTTAAATCAACAGAACCATCCTTCACGTCAGGCACTTCTGGGTACAAGGTCTTTGAGTACACACAGAGAGCGATTTCGGGGAAATACAGACGCAGAGGGGGCATAACGGTTGCTTGTCCTCCACCTCCAGCATTTATGCAGCCCTCGAGGGGTTCAGAGGGCTTCACGGACATTCTCTCGTTGTGAGCTCCTCAAACCCTTCCTCAACGCTCACCTTCTCCATGAAGCCTCTTCTACAGCTCAGGGGGCGGAAAGCAGATCTCCAGATGTTTTGGATTCCGACTCCCAGAAGTCCCCAGCACCATGGTCAGAGATCAGGAATACCGGCAGTCCAAAAACACACACCTGGAGATTTACTTTCATCCACCTTTGCCCAACAATTACCTAAACCGAAGTGCAGGTGGCTGAAATACGGGGTGCACCCCCGCCCCTTCCTCCGGGGTCTCTCCCGTTGTCAATTTTGAGCTAAGCTTTTTAGGGAAGGGACCTGGCCTGTTTTACTTGTAAAATACCATGCACAGTTGATGGACCCATGTAAAGAAAAATCCTTATGATAACCCTGTAAGGTAGGCCAGTTGAATGTGGGCACACAGAAGAGGGGAAATTTGTAAACCGCCCAGAGAGCTTCAGCTATTGGGCGGTATAGAAATGCAATGCAATGCAATGCAATGCAATGCAATAAAATAAAATAAAAAGACTCGAACTAAGCATTTCCTAGTTCCCAGCTTAGTCACTATCTTGACAAGCTCCTTATGACATGATCCCACACATTCCCTCTCTCCTTTTGAGGTTGCTCTGCAAGAGACTCATAGAATCATAGAAAAGTAGAGTTGGAAGGGGCCTATAAGGCCATCAAGTCCAACCCCCTCGACGCAGGACAAGGGCACGGGATTAAACTGCTCTAACTCGGAAGGCGGGTTGTCTCCCCCCCCCCCCCCCGCCCAACTAGAGTGGTTTCCAGCCCAAGGTATCTGCAGGGCATCCCCCAAGACAGTGCAGGGAGTGGACACAGCAGAGGCTGCCGCCTTTAACTGTGGGGTGAGCTCTTGGCTTGTACAGAATTAACTGAAATCCTATAAAAAACAAAGTGATGTAAAACTCCAAGCAAAGCAAAGCAAAGCACAGCACAGCACAGCACAGCACAGCAAAGGCGCTTCCAGACAAGGCTTTTCCTGCGCAATCACCGCCCCCGGCTCCTCCGTGGAATTGTACCGGGGATCCAGACGACGTCGCCCAATTTGCAACCCCCCCTGCATTTCCCCACCGTTTCTTCTGACGTTTTCCTAGCAGATTTGTTAAGGAGGAAAAGACGGAAGAGCTCCGGCAGGCCTTTCAGTTGGCACAGCTGGGAGCCTTCCACCTGGAAGCACCCGGAGAGCGGGGAAGAAAGAAAGAGAAGTGGGGAACGAAATTAATTGCCCCAGTGGAGAAAATGAGAGCTTTGCGGGGAGGTAAGGGTGGAGGAGAGATGAAAGGCGGCAGTTCCCTTTGCTGCTGACGTTTAAGGTTTTATTTGAGAAGAGGTTCCCCAAACCGGTGTTATGTTTTTAGTGTCAGGGGGGAACAAAAAGTTAATGTTGTTAACTTTGGTGGGCAGCCACAGCTGGACCTCTTCCAGAAGAGAAAGCACTTCAGAGGAACCTGCTACCCCTGGTCCCTCCCCCCCCCCCCCCCCGTGCTAAGTAAGGAGGGAAGCCCCCCTCTGTTCGTTGCTTACAGGCCACTTAGCGAGAACAGAGGAAGCCAAGCGGGGCTCAAAAGAAAATGCCGACACACCTGCTGTTCCTTTAAACTTGAGAAGGCAAAAGGCAGACAGGGAAGTTCAGTCTCTGCTAGTCAAGTGGCGGGGGTGGGTGGGTGTTTACCTGGTCAGGGCAGTTCAACAGGGGACAAGCTGTGGACAAGTTCTTCGTGCTCCTCACCTCTGGCTTGGGTGAGAAGCACGGCTTGTACAGTCTTGATGAAGCCTGATTTGGGGGGGGGGGGAGAGGAAGGAGTTATGTACGCACTCATAAGTTGGGCTTTAACAGGGGGAGCCCAGTGGTAGAGCAGGACTTGTAAGTCCCGGGTTCAAACCCTGGAAAGACCTCTCTCTGCCCAGTGAGCCATCCTGGGCTACAGGACTGACAGCCCAACACAGTATGAGGCTGTTTCTGTGTGCCGGGCTGCTAGGGACACAGCTGTCCACCCAGCCTAGTACTCCCAACGTCTCTGAAAGCGGAATGGCCCCAAAACTCAGAGGGGGAGCAGGGGACGGTGGCTCGTTTCCTGGCCACTGGCAGTTCCTGGTTGCACCAGGGGTGAACAGCGACGGTGTCCTTCAAGCCTGGGCGGCCCAGACCGTGCAAACAACCCTAGCTGTCGCGTGTGGTGGGGATATCTTGAGGCCAACCTTCCCCAACCTGGCGACCTCCAGCTGTGTGGGATTACATCTCCCAGCATCCCCAAGCAAGATGGAGGGCACGAGGTTGGAATGAAGCAGCACACGGTGAGAACGGCAAGTGCCCAGTGAGCCTTGGCAACGTGACCAGAGATCCTGGGGCACGGCTCCTGGGCTAGAACGGGGAGCGAGCGGCTGACTGAGAAGCCAGAGGCCTTTTCTGCACCCCCCGACCCCCCAAGAAGGGTCTTGGCCAGGAGGCGGGTGTTAGCCGACACGTCATCTCTTAAAAATCACTGCACACACACACACTCTTTTGCTGGGTGTAGATCATTGCCCTCAACGCAGCTCTGGGTCTCTCCCCGCTGGGATCACGCCAATCTCCGCTGCCCGATATGCCGGCAAGCCGCGGCGTTGACTTATTAATGAGCGCAATTCACCGCAGCGCTTTTCCGTCAGGCTGCGTGGATGAACCGATTTATCAATGCTATTGACCAGAACTCTTGTGGTAAATTAAAATCTGCCTTTCAAACTGTCGCAATTGAGAACGAGCAAAGCCTCTGGGGGCAAGAGGCAGCCTTGGCGGCTATTCCAGGGGGCTGCAGGCGGGGGAGACGCCCCCCCCCCCGGCACTCCTTCCCTGAAAGCATTTGCGAGAATGGGATGAAAATGGAGTGTGGGGGGAGGGGGAGGGAGGGGAGAGGGGGAGGGCCCTTTCTGCCATCCACACATGGCAGGGGAGTTCTGCCAGGGGACCTTTTCCCAGCAGGTCAGGGGTGGCGAAGGAAAGACAGAGCGCCGAGCGCCAACACTGTTATGCACAGCATTTGGGTGAAATGACGTTTTCTTGCCTTTCAGTTCTGCGTAGAGAGAAACGATCTTTCCAAAAGGGTTACATTAAAACCTCGGCATTAGCACCAACGCTCAGGCCAAACAGCGTCCTGCAGGAAGCGCCCCCAGGGCCACAGCTAGAGAAATGGGCCAAATGAAGAGTGGGGCACGTCAGCGGTCCGGAAACGTGGGGAACCCGAAGCGGACGAGGCTGCTCCGCTCACCACGCTGCCAGGTGAAACCCGGGGTCAAGGAAAGGGAGGTTTGGAAGTACACAGGGAGGAAAGAAACACATCACAGGCTCAAAGGAAATGGTTGCAAATAAAACCACGTAGCAAACCTATTACAAAAAGAACAAGCAAATGGCCAGGGCACAGCTGAGAAGAGTCAACACAGACTTTTAAACTGAAAACAATAAAAAGAGTTTGCCGGGACTGAGTCCTAGAAAGGGTGGGTGTGGGGCTCCCTTCTTTCCTAGCTGAATGCCTGCCTGAAGCAAGGTCAGGAAGATGGAAATCTCGCTTTCTATCTCCCTGGACTTACAATATCACCCCTGGCAACAGATGCATTTCCCAGCCATGCGATCCCACGCCAAGTGCAGCTCCCCGACTCCCACGACTCAAGGACGGAAGGGTGAGGAACCTGGCTGGATGAATCCCCACCGCCACTCACCAGCGGAGGCCCAAAGTATTTTGGTTTTGTGGGTGTGTGGGTTTTTTTTGCAAATGGGGAGAGCTGTGATTGTTTCAAGCAAGAGAGACGGGAGGGAGACGGAAGGAGCAGCCACTGGGGCACGAGGCTCCCCACGGAGAAGCCTCGTTGGCGGTTTCTGCGCGTGTGGTGGCATCACAGCAACACTCTGGTAGCACGGGAATTGGGGAGGGGGGATGAGAGGAAGGGAAGAGGAACACCCACACACTCATCGAGAAACCTGCCTGAAGGGATTCTGAACGGACTGTTGCCGCCGCTGCAGCTCCCGCTGGAAGGCCTAAACCCAGTGTCCACCGTGACCGTCAGCCTCCGAGAGACTGAACACCCGCCGCCGTCCTTTCAGGCCAGGCCTTACTAGAGGAAAACACAGCGACAGATCACAGAGAGCTTTTCACAATGGGGCTGGGGTGGAAGGAGAGTTAGCGATGGGGGTAACAGAAAGGGAACGAGAAGGGGAACATGTTAAGAGTAACAACAACAAGACAACCATGACCACAGGCTCGTTCGTAACAGCTGGCATCCTGCGGGCCTCGCTCCCGTTGCAAACCGAGAATGGTGAGGAAGGAGCTGTCCGGTGCGGGGCGCTTTCTAAGGAATGCCCCTCGCTTGGGTGGGCTCGGCCGGGATTGCCAGAGGGCAGCGGCGAAGCATTCAAAGATACAGAAACAGGGAGGAGGTGCAGGGACAACGCTTTGGCGTCCAAACTTGACGACACACTCAAAAACGAAGCAAGAGCAATCTTTTACAGATTTCTGGTTGGTTAGCAATATTCCATCCCACTTAAGGGTAATAAATTGTTTGAGCGTGCTCCATCTCTCCAAAGCAGGCGATAAATTACGAAGTTGGAGAAATCTACACATTTAGAGCGGGAGGCTAAAATACTGCACTTGGATTACAGTCAAAAATAAGTGCAGCGTTGTTGTTGGGGTGTGTGTGTGTGTGTGTAAAAACCCAATGGAAAGCAATAGGAAGGGGAACGGGAGGCGGAAACCACAGAATTCAGCAGAAAGGCTTCTGGAAAAGATCGTTTTGGTGGAACAAAAAGCATTGTACATTCTCTTCTGTAACAGCATATCTAGCGCAACAAACAACATGATGTATGGTATTTAGCCATGAAAGGAAAGGACAGTGGGAAGTCAGTTGAGACTGTTTTCTACAGAGCCAGACACACCCCAGAGGGAAAGGGGGTGCAGGCGTGGGTGTCTCAAAGAGCAGCCCCCCTCCCTCGCCCCCCCGCCCCTTGGCAAATCCTTTGGAAACGGAGGGCAGCTTGCAGGAGCAGGCTGCAATATGGCAGCACCAAAACACCTGCGGTAGGTAGCCCTCTCGATCTGTGCCCAGCACTCGGGGAATCAGGGACACGTTAGAGATACAAAGAGGAAGAACACCCTGCTGCTAGGTCCTTTCACCTGGGCAGGCCTGGGGTGTTCTGCAGGCAACGTCGGCTCGCTGCTGCGGAATACGGAATAATGCTTCCTACCCCAAAGGAAAGCAGTGGCGAGGAGGAAGAGGGGCTGAACTGACAGGGCAGAGGATGGGGCTGCTTCAGCGCCCCTCGCCCAGCCGTTCTTTGCACGAAGCCACCCCATCTCCACTTTGACCCCTGCTCAGCAGCTTCCTGCGTCTTAGAGCACAGCTCAGCTGCCGCCGCCGCCTTCATGTCACTAGGACCTAAATCAGGGCTGTTGACGCTCTTCCAGGCGGAGGGCTGCACCCCATTCCGGAGAACGTCTCGGGGGGCCACATTCCAGCGGTTGGAAGGCAAAGGAGGTGGGGGTCAAAAATTACCAGCATATGTCAGCTTACAGCTTTCCCTGCCTTAAGAGAGGCATTTCAACGTTTTAGAACCCCGTCAGGCAGAGGAACAGCTCTGGGCAACCCAGAGGCATCACAGCCGAGCAGAAGTGTAAACGTCGGCTACCCACATTTCAGAGCTGGTGTTACGCACCTACATCTCCCTGCCCCTTTAAGATTTTTTAACATGCAAAGCAGATTAGAAGTTCCTTATAACCACATACAATTTTAAATATGCAATCACAATGGGTCAGGGAAACCAAGGTTGCCGTTTTAGGGAGAAGAGGGGGGGGAAAAAAGCCTTCCAGGCTATTAGCCCAGTTATGAAAGGCGCTGGCCACACTCCAAAGGCAACCTACACATGGTCAGCATGTCTGTAAAATGGCTTCGTGAATGAGAGTAAGAAAGGAATTGCTGTACTCAAGGAAGAAACGGCGCCATGGACTAATATGCAAGTTCTAGCCACGAAGAAGTCTTCGGTGCCCACCTGCGCACTCCGCAGGGGGAGGCACCAGAAATCTGGAGTGTTTGTCACTTGTAGCCACGCAGGGCCCTACGGTGCGGAAGGCGGCTCTAATTCAGGAAGCTTTTGTGATGATGGAACATCTGCCCGAGTCATTGTGGACTTTGCTCATTTCTTGACTTAGGCAAGTTCCTGACCACCATTCAAAATAACGCCGAGGCTGCACCTGGTGTCAGGCAGGGCCACGGCTGCTGCCACCAGCAAGGTGTGGGGCGGAGGGGAAAGATTGCTTAATCCACAAATGAAGCAATTTCACTCCGTTCAGCAATCTTCTTCTAAAACTTCTTCTGAAAACAACAGCATGGTGATCTTCAAGTTTCAAATCACAAAGTGGGGGGGGGGGGGAAAGAACTTCAGGGAATGTACTTTGGTCTGAATGAAAACGCTGGTAAAAAATCCCCTTCGGGGTTTGCCGTCAACAACATCCAGGCCTTTCAGGGGCTTTCCTCGCTCCCAAGGCAAAAGCTGCGGCTTTCTGCTTTCAAGCTTCTGTTGCCCGTTCGCAGTTCTCTAAAGGAGGGTGAAAGGCAGCCACGGTGGGACTCAAGGGCAGGACTCCCGAGGCGGCGCGAAGTGCTTGCGAGCCGAAAAAGACCAACGAGAAGGCAGAACTCCTGAAAGCAACGACTTCGTTGGCAAAGCGAACTCGTTACGTATTTTGCAGTTTACCAAGACAGCTTGTTGTTTTTAAAATTCCCTGCCTCAACAGACACAATTTTGATTTCTCAATTACATGGCGTAAACTGCTAGTCACATGTTAGACTGCCAATTTGACATAGAGCTGCCAGTAATTTATATTGGACATGGATGGATGGATATGATCAGAGTAACAACAGTCTCCATCTCATTTTCACTCACTGCAGGATTCAATTGATTAATAGTCGAAATACACATCGGGGGAATTACGCAGTGCTGCTCTCGCTGGACTGTACCACTTCAGCATTCGAACTGTACCACTTCAGCATTCGAACTTCAGCATTCGAACGTACAACAGCCCACCAGTACTCTGGAGTGGGTCAGTGACTCTTACCAAGGGGTAAGAGCAAGGCAGGAGCTGGGAGCAAAGAGATGGAATGGGATTTAAGCCAAGATTACCCAGGACTAAATGCAAAGAGACGGCCTTTGTCCTTTCTCTTGGGAAATTTACAGAAGATCAATAGCCTGTCAAGTGTATTTGTGTAAAGAGAGATCTTGGTGTTACGAATCAGAATTTTGCCAGAGTTTAGGACAGCCGTGAAATGCAGGTGTGATGCTTATGGTCACTATGATGCAGACGAGATGGATGTGGCAGAGTTCTTGCAAAAGTGTCCTATACTTTGCGAAACTTCCAAGGCTGGGCGGGGGAGGAGATAACGTGGAATTTCTACAGGATGGCACTTGCTCCCAGAATTATGCTATTTTTAAAAAATAAAACAAATCACAAAACGCAAAAGCTTCCAGGTATGGGAAGCCAAAAAAATATCCGGTGAGTGTTCCTGGAAGCCTACAATGCCCTGATATTCTAGAGAAGGAACAGGGAAGCTTTTTTTTTTCCTGGTGAGGGAGAGGACAATCAAGCCGTGGAACTGAAGCCAAAAGGAGCTAAGAATGTAAGAAGGGCCCTGCTGGATCAGACCGCAGTCTGGTCTAGTCTGCTGTTCCGTCTGTGGACCACCTTTCTCTCCCCCTTGCCCAATGGGCTACTGGGGGAAGGACAGATTCCTTTTGGGAGAGATTTGAGTTGTTGCTGGCAGAGGGCCTTTGAGATGAGGCTGAGGGCTGCAGGTGGTCCAGCCTTGTCCTAGAGGAATATCCAGGACAGCACTGGGGATCTGTTCTTTTCTTTTATGTGTTGAAAAATAGTTTTAATTCTCTTTTCCCCCCAGCCCTCCTGCCAGTACCACCACACATTTACAGAATCCAGGGAAATAAATTCAACACAATCAGAACGAACTGGAGAATAAACACGTGTGCCAACGGACAGAGCGCAGGAGAAATTGTGAGGGTCGTTTTGAAGCCATTGCCCTAAACGGCCACCGATCTAGACGTGGGCCTCTCCGTCCTTTCGCCCGGATGCTTGACTTGTCAGGCCTAAGTTTCCACTGGGGGAAAGAACACTTGCATGGGATTCATTCCCCAGCTTTGTATGGACTCACCTGAATCACCCTGGATGCCGTTTCCCAGAACTTCCAATTCACAAGCAAGAGACAAAGCATTTAGAAGCCGATAAAAGCCTCTTTACAAACAGACCCGTTGAGTTCAAGTGAAGCTTATAAAACAGCACTGTGCAAATCCACGGCTGCAGGAGCTTAAAGCCACGGACTTTAGTACCTGATGGGCTCTGCACTACGGAAGGCGTGGATGTGGAACTGGCGGCTGCAGAATCACAGCGTCCAGTGCTCCCGCTGGACGAAGGGGACGGTGACGAAAGCGGCGAAGGGGTGGGCGGGTTGATGCACTGGGCGACGGCAAAACCTGCAAGAGAGGAAGCCGGAAGTTACAAAGGGGGAAGGCGGTCAAAGGAGGCAGGAGTGACATATAGCAGGGGGACACGCGTGAGCTGGAATGGGAGAGCAAGGGCCAGCCGGATCTCACAGAAACACAGCACGCTATGCAGCACTTCGTTCGATAAATGAGTCAGGAGGACTGAAAGACGAGCCCTGTTGGAGAAGTCCAAAGACCCGTCTTCTCCAGGACGTGGCCAGCCACAGGGTTTTAATTTATTTATTTACGGCATTTCCCCCTGCTCCTCAGCCAAAAGATACTGAGTGACTTACATGGATTTATAATGAGACAATTTCCTGGCCTCAGCTTAAAAATGAAAAGACACGACATGAAAGGAAAAGGGATTGGGAGGGAGGAGGAAAGAAAGCAAAACTCAGGCACCAGTTCTTATGGGTGTTTTTTCTGGCATGGAAGGGCAAAGCAGCCTCCCCGGCCGCTGTTCCTTCTCTGGCTGATATGTGGAGGGGGTGAAGCAGCAGCAGCCCACCCTCAGTGGCCCTGGGGTTTATGGCCACAGTCTGCAGTCCAGGGAACTGACAGTTGGAGCAGGGGTGGAGAACCCACAACCTCCATAGGTGGATTGGGAAGCCCAGAGCAGGACATGACAACTGTAGCCCCCTCTCAATGTCTGTCCCCGCCCCACTGCAGCAAGAGCTACTCAGTGGTAGACTGCTCTTGCTCCCAGAGGTTCTATATAGGCATCACGATTAATAGCAACTGAGAGATCGTTCAAGCTCCTCTGTGGATTGTTCGAAACCCCTAACTGGGGAAAGAACAAAGGAAAACGTGAAGCTCCTAGCACTGATTTAGTACATCCGTGGGTACTTCAAATTTCCTTCCTTCGGGGAAACCTTTTCGGGTCGCCATCTGCTGCAGAACCGTCTGCATTTTGCAGAAGATTCTGGGGTGTGTTTTAGCCGCAAACCCAGTTCCTGCCACGCAACGCCTGACCCCACCTGGTCTCACCGTCAACCCATGCGAACGGAAAGCATGGCTCTAGCACGCACACGGAAGGACAGCTAAGCCACAGAGGCTGCAAAGGGTTCTGGAATCCTACTGTTGTTCCTCAAGAAAAGGAGGGGGAGGGCGGCTTTCTCCAGACCAGCCGGAAGCCAGCAGAGCAAAATACAAGAGGAGCAGAGACACCCTGGACTTCAGAATAAATGTCCAGGCGTCCTCCCTTGGGGCGGAGGGAGGGGGGGCCCGGTCCCCTGCTGCAGGAGAGGCTTCTCCTCATGCCCGTTTCCCTAGAAACCGCCCCATCGTCGAATACTGTAAGTGCTTCCCGGCCACGACTGATTCTTTGGCCCCATAAACTTCCAAGGAACCTCAGGTGGAACCGTAGGACCCGAGGACTTTGAGAGATCAGCGAGTTCATGCCCAACCAGTTCCCTCCACCCGAAGCGCTGGGAAGCTCCTACTTCTGGGGCTGAAGGCGGCTCGCGCACCCGAAGCACACCGTCCGCCTCCACGCGAAGGCGCAGCCCATCAGGTGGCGCATCCGGGGAGGCTGCCGGGTTGATGCCACGCTTCACGCATCGCCCTGCAGCCAACCCAGGGTGCGCTGGACAGGGAACTCCGCGGCCGAGATAACGGTGGGTTTCTGGAAGGCAGGGCTTGACCGGGGTCTTCCCACTTTACCGCCTTTGTGCACGTTGGAGAGGCAGCTTCTCCGAACACGCGCTTTGAGAGGCATAAAAGCAGGGCGGTGGGAATGCAGCGGCAGCAGCAGAACTCTGCAGCATGGCGTTCCCCCCAACTCAACAATTCCTAACTCACTCATGTGACTCTTGGTTTCTGCTGAGCGACCCTCCGACGAATTCTGGGGACTTCAGCAGATTTCACTGGGGGAACGTCTGGGAGCAATTAAGCTGCTGGCTGTTCCCGGCGAGCAAGGACCGGGTGCCCAGAGGAAGGGGGAGGGCAAGACGCCCAGGGCCTCAGTAACATGACTCTGCAACAACAGCTTTGCAGGACGGTGACGTCAGCCTCTCCCTGCTCTCCCGGTCACCGGCAGGCCAGGGCAAGGAACGGAGCAAAAAGCAACGGCTTTCATTTCCCATTGCTTCTTTTGTGGGAGAGAAACCAGGGGAAGGTTGCCGAGAAGGGGACACCTCAAGCAAACGCTGGGTCCTTTAGCCTGTCCACTGCCACCCTCTGCCCTTGGGGGTAGGCAGAAGGGGTGTGTGTGTGTGTGGGGGGGCAGAAGTAGAGTTGTTCAGAAACAGCCTCTTGCCAAGAGGGCCAGAGGCAGCAGCAGCGGCGGCAGGTCAAGCAAGGACAGAGCAGGTTACAAGATCCGGCTCTCCCTGTTCCTTAACCAGGAATGGATCCCACCGCCTGGCTTTGTGCTCCTACTTATCCACCTATCAACTGTCTCCACCCTTCACTATAAGCATTCAGTGGACTATTGTAACAACGCCAACTTGGTTGAAGGGTAATTATAATCTGCATGAGAAAACCTTCACGGAGTTGCCTAGAAAAAGGGCGAGTGCATGCGCTCACATTTGGGGAAGAGTAGCAGGCCACCTACACTGGCCAGGTTCAGACATCATTACAATCTGCACCTGGTGAGGACAAGCGTGACCGGCACACACGAAGACGGAAAATAAGCCAGCGTGGTCATGCGAACCCAGTTAATGTTTTACCATGAACTGGCTGGGGTCAAACAACATAGCAACTGTCACTCAAGGTTGAGTATGGGTTGAGTGTCTGTTGTCATTGAACTGTGAGGTTGTTTCTGAATGATGGTTATTGTGTTGTGGGACGCCAGTCACGCTAACAAACCATGGTTTGTTAGCCACGAACAACCCACAAAGGGAATCCATGGTTTATGGTTGGGTTGTGAACTGTGAGTCGTTCGTGGTCAACAAACCATGGTTTTTTTTGGGTGGTGGTGGCTGGGTTCACGCAACAAAACAACTGATGATTCAATGACAACCCACAATTTAACCCACACTCAACCATGAATGTGGGTTGTTGTGTTGTGTGAACCCAGGGCACTAACGGGCCTCTATGACACCTTTGCCCATGTGGCATTCTCCAAATGTGTCAGACTAAAACACCCCCAGCCTGCTAACTAGGGTTGATGGGTGTTGTAGTCCAACATATCTGGAGAGTACCAGCATGGGTAAGGCCAGCCTATGGCTAAATGCAATTAAAGTTACTTGCCTCCATATAAAGCAGGTTTGCATATTTATATATCACACAGACATATATGAGTATATTACACTTGAACCTGCAAGGATTCCAAAGCAATGACACAGAACAGCCTGAGCCAAAAATGTCTTGTCTGGTGAAACGAGGTTACGACCAGCGCTGCAATTCCACAGAAGAACAGAAAAAGAACAGGCAGGGTGGAGGACCTGGGTTCCTGAGAATCTCAGCTGTCGTTTAAAAGCAAAAAGTGTCTCTCGCCCATATGACTGTGAATATATGCCTGAAAGTACGTGGGCAAAACCTGCTGAAGTCTACAAAAAGATCTCAAGGGCTGATTGAGCTTTCCAGTGGGGTGGGGGTGGGGGAGGGGAAGGGAAGGGAAAATAGATCTGCAGGGCCCCACTCCGCTCCTCGCTCCTCGGCCGAGCAAGACTGGGGATTATGCACACTTGCTGGAGTTGCATAACGTACACAGACCAAATCCGCCTTTGCACACTGCAGAATTTCAATTTCAAGAAAAAATAAATCAGCACAAAGCGCACACGTCGCTTCTGGATATGCATATGATTGTTCCGGGGCATCTGGAAAAAACCAAACTGGTCTTCCTGGCGACTGCGGTGGCCAAAAACATTTGGAAGGAGAAGACCGCTCCTACAGGGGAGTAAAACGTGCAGCCTGCCTGCCGAAGCAGGGTCAAAGAAGGGTTTTAGACTCTAAACCCCAGGGACATTTTGGGCACAATGACGGACAATATTAATTAACAACAACGGCAGAGGAATGGAGTGGAAAAAGATGGGCAGCTCTAACAAATGGACCCAATCCACCAGGGAGTTCTCCCCCATAGGCCCCACTGAAAGGAACAAGGACTCGGATACATTGGGCAGCCCTGTTGACCGGTTGAGCCAGTGCGATATGCTTCAAACCCATGGGCGTACGCACGCCGGCCCCCACACCTGCTTCGGATGTACCCCACCTTCCGCAGGCCAGGAGTTCTGTAGCAGCACAAGTCTCCAACGCTCAGTTCATTTAAAATATTTGCATTCTGCCTTTTCGCAGCACAGTTCTACACGCTCGGCTAATGGATACGAATAAAATCATGACGCCACCTCCCAAATCATTCATGCACCAGTGTCCTAATGTGGAGGCAGCAGCATTGTTTACAGTTGTTGATAGTTACTACTACATCCATGAGGTGCCCCATCTTTTCTGGCCCTGCTACCTGCTGTGATTCAGGCAGCCTACGCACACCTGCAGGGAGGTGGGCCCCATCGGAATATGCAAAATCTGTCAAACACCTTGCCAGAAGCAAAATTTCTGTCCCAGCTCTGCCAAAACATTCTTCTATGCTAACATAGTTTGCAATGGTACAAAAACAAAAGTTTCTCCCTGACAATAAAAACCAGGAGTTGCATTACAAATGGGGAGGAGTACTGAAGGGAATCTTATTTACACGGAACAACTTGTGCATGAGGAGAAAGAGGAAAGGGAGCGGTTATTCTCCCTCTCTCTAATACTGGAACCCCACGGGGTCATCCCATGAAGCTGATAAATAGGCCTCATCTTGAGTATTGCGTCCAGTTCTGGGCTCCACAATTCAAGAAGGACGCAGACAAGCTGGAGCATGTTCAGAGGAGGGTAACCAGGATGATCAGGGGTCTGGAAACAAAGCCCTATGAAGAGAGACTGAAAGAACTGGGCATGTTTAGCCTGGAGAAGAGAAGATTGAGGGGAGACATGAGCGCACTCTTCAAATACTTAAAAGGTTGTCACACAGAGGAGGGCCAGGATCTCTTCTCGATCCTCCCAGAGTGCAGGACACGGAATAACGGGCTCAAGTGTGAGGAAGCCAGATTCCGGCTGGACATCAGGAAAAACGTCCTGACTGTTAGAGCAGTACGACAATGGAACCAGTGACCTAGGGAGGTGGTGGGCTCTCCCACACTAGAGGCCTTCAAGAGGCAGCTGGACAACCCTCTGTCAGGGATGCTTTAGGGTGGATTCCTGCATTGAGCAGGGGGTTGGACTCGATGGCCTTGTAGGCCCCTTCCAGCTCTGCTATTCTATGGTTCTATGATGGCTGGCAGGTTCAGGGCAGACAAAAAAACGGCCTCCTTCACACAGTGCGGAGTTAAACTGTGGAATTTGCTACCATGGAATGTAGTGGATGGCCACCACATGGGATGGCTTTAAGGACATTAGATAAATTCACGCAGGATACAGCTACCAACGGCTACTAGCCAGGATGGCTATATATTGGCTCCTGGCAGCATACTGGCCCCGATCCTGGCGGCTGCTCCATTCCGCTCCAGCAACGTCCATACGCAACGTCTCTGAATTCCAAATGGAATCCACAAATTTGTCAAGGCACACAAGGTTTCACAGCTGGGCTTTCTGGATAGAATGCAAGCTCCACATTTGAATTTGACACCAACCATTTCAGAAATTCAGACCCTAACCCAGGTTTGCTGTGAGGCACACGGAGAGAGGGCAGCTCTTCAGGGAACGAAAAGCGAGCTGCACGACTCGACTCGTTGAGTCACGGCCGAGTCACGCAGGACTAACTCGCACGAAGCGATATGGCTCCGGAGTAGCAGACGGGGCCCACGTTAGCGACTCTGGTCCCAATTAAGACGCGGTTCCTTCACATATTAAAACCTCATGTTCAAACCCTCAAAAGAATACCAAACCGTTTTCGAAGAAAATTAACTCAGAGGCTATGCTCAGTGGTGCCTGATGGTTTATACAAGCGATGCCAGACCTTAAACTATCCCAGACTGGAATAGGTCCTGTAGTTCACTTTGCCACTGGAGCCTATTTTATTCTTAAGGGAATTTTCATTTGTTTCTGGGCATGGTTTGAGACCCCAGAACCTGTGGGAAATGGGGCCAAAAGGGAGCTTTAAGATGACCACACAATTGGGAGGGGCGAGGAGAGGGAGAACCACAGTGTCAATTAAACGCTTCCTTACTACTCAGGTTACTTGTTTAGCAACGGATTATTATTCCAACTGATTTCTAAAGCAACACTGCTTTTCCAAGTAATGCAGCTTGTTTTGCTAAAAAGAGCAGAAGCTCATGTAAAACCAGGTCTGCTGGACGCAGGAAGCGGTCAGAATAAAGGCAGGGGTGTTGTCTGCTCGTTCGTGGGAATGCAAGCGTTGGAACTGCACGGACGTCTCCCGTCAGAGGGGATGGGGAAGTAGCGCGTTCTTAACTAGAGGAAGCAACCAGCGCAACATATATTTTTATGATGCCTCATTTCACCTGTCACGTGACCCAAGAAGCAGGGGTTTTCCAAACAGCTCAGTTATGAGCGAGCCTATTTATCAGCCGTCAAAGAAGCCACTTCTCTGTCAATGACAGAACGGGTTGAAAAGCATCAGGGCGGAACGGCAGGGCCGTTTATATGAGAGAGAGAGAGAGAGAGAGAGAGAGAGAGAGAGCAAAGACCACGGAAGGGTAACGTGGGTGATGGGAGCTTCTGCCTGCGACCACAGAGCTGTGGTCCCTCCTGCAGAGACCACAGGCGGTGAAGGAAAAGGCCAAAGTCTGGCTGGCCAGCTAGAGAGGCTTGGGGTGTGCTAAGGTTGCCTGCAAGATTAATGCTAAGCGTTCTCTCTACAGCAGCAGTGACCAATGGTTTAAGGCAGGGGTCCCCAACCCCCGGGCCATCGATCGGTCCCGGTCCGTGGCCTGTTAGGAACCGGGCCACGCAGGTGAGCTGCTTTCACCCCCCCCCACCCTAGCATACCTGGGCACAGGGCGCCATCTCACCTGCCCAGCCGAAGCGAAGCCAGGACACTGGGGTGGACGGCTTCGGAATGGCGCACTCGGCCGGAAGCCGCTCTGGGAGAGTGACTTCCGGGCGCGCCGTTCCAAAGCCGCCCGCCTGCCCCAACGTCCTGGCTTTGCTTTGGACGTTGCGTGGGGGTGGGGAGTGGGTGTGACTTCCCAAAACCATCCCCTCAACGGTCCGGGAAAAAATTGTCTTCCACAAAAGCAGTCCCTGGTGCCAAAAAGGTTGGGGTCCGCTAGTTTAAGGCAAGTGTGCCACAAATTATTTACTGAAACTCCTTATAGGCCAAGGTGTCGTAAGAGCTCTGAGCAGTTTATATAGCTACACAAAGAATGCAATACAAAAGCAAATCTAAAAACAATATTAAAATAATAAATACATTAAAAATGATACAAAGAACTAGAACAGAGCAGTGTGATGACAAGTTTGGCACCTACATTATATGCTTTTAGACGCCAGGTGAAGACCTTTTTATTCTCCCAACATTTTAACAATCTATAAATTTTAAATAAAATGGTTTTAAATTTGTAATTTTGCATTGCTGCTCTTTTTATCTGGTTGAGCTTTTATATTGTATTTTATATTATGGTTTTATACTGTTGTTTTATACTTTGAATGGTTTTAATTTTTGTGAACCGCCCAGAGAGCTCCGGCTATTGGGCGGTATAGAAATGTAATAAATAAATAAATAAATACGTTAGGGAAATGCTGAGATGCTTCCAGAGGTGTCTAAACGTCACCACAGTTTATACCTCTTGGACCAGAGGTTCGAGAGGCTGGGTGCCACTACCGAGAAGGCCTGCTTACGTAATGTTAATTGATGACACGCTCCTGCCATGGGATGACCCACAAGGCTCAGGGTGTGATTTGGTGTGTGTATAGGGGAAGACAGTTGGCTAAATATCCTGGTCCTGAGTTGTTTAGGCCTTTGAATGTCAGCAGCAAAGCCTTGAGCAAGGTTCGGTGGCTAACAGGCAACTGATGGCATTCTTTTAATGCAGGTGTAGAGTCCCGGCTATGCAACGATGCCACCCAGGAGGGCATCCTTCCACCAACGCAGCTCTTCCTGCTCCTCAATGCCTTGATGTGATTTTGCCTGTACGTGCACTGTGTTTGCCTCTATGGGGGTCCTCTTGCCCCTGCGTCCATGGCTGCCACAGGTTCATAGAATCATAGAATAGCAGAGTTGGAAGGGGCCTACAAGGCCATCGAGTCCAACCCCCTGCTCAATGCAGGAATCCACCCTAAAGCATCCCTGACAGATGGTTGTCCAGCTGCCTCCTGAAGGCCTCTAGTGTGGGACCTAGGTAACTGATTCCATTGTCGTACTGCTCTAACAGTCAGGAAGTTTTTCCTGACGTCCAGCTGGAATCTGGCTTCCTTTAACTTGAGCCCGTTATTCCGTGTCCTGCACTCTGGGAGGATCGAGAAGAGATCCTGGCCCTCCTCTGTGTGACAACCTTTCAAGTATTTGCCCAACCATGATCAATTTGGAAGTCTTCATAAATATGGTTGGGATGAGGACTGGCTTAAAGCAATGCTGTGTTTGAGCATCTCGTTAACCCCCAAAGGCTGCTCGCCAGGCAACGTGTAGGGTATTGGCACCCTCACCTCCTACATCCCCCCTCTGTCTCATAAAAGGATTTTATACAAGAAAGATGCAAACGCCCCTCTGCAAAGACAACCCCGCCTTCTCTTCCCCTCTGAAATCTGCCGGGTGCAAGACCCTCAATCGTTATTCCCAGTGATTTGTACGAAGAGGTGCATTTTGAGAATGACAGCTCAATGGAAACTTTTGGCTCCATTTCTAGCCTGTCATCATTAATTAAAGTGACAAGAAATCTATGAAAAAGATTTTTTTTAAAAAAAAAATCAGCCACAGGAAACTGCACCTGGGCCTGCCAGAAAACACCATACTTTTTAAAACCACAGTTTTTCTAAAGAAGTCAACAAACATGTAGTTTAGGAAGACCTTGAGAGCGCAGAAAGCTTAGCCATCCATTAGTTCGCGGGAGCCGACAGAAGGGAAGGCACGGGTCGATTTTTCACCTTTGCAAAAATGACAGTGCGGCTTCAGGAGGCCAAGGGATCAGGCTGAGAAGCAAGCTGGTGCCTGATAAACATATTTAAAACTATTTTATTCTTAAAATCCAAAAATGCTCTGAGTAGAGCATTTTTGGATTTTAAGAATAAAATAGTTTTTAATACGTTTATCAAGCACTAGAGTTGATTTCTTTTTTTAGCATCTACGCTTATTGGTGCGTTTTCCCCTCTACATCAGCATATGAGAAGCAAGCTGGCCACCCGTCAGCCGGCGAGAAGAAAAGCTTTCCAAAACCAAGGAAGAACTCAAGAGGACTACAGGTGCTCAGATGCTGCCTAGGCCGAGCGCACAGGAACTGAACGAGCCACCAGTCTGCAGACTCTTCGGAATATATTCTGGATGCAGAAACAGAGACTGAAAGAACTGGGCATGTTTAGCCTGGAGAAGAGAAGATTGAGGGGAGACATGAGAGCACTCTTCAAACACTTAAAAGGTTGTCACACAGAGGAGGGCCAGGATCTCTTCTCAATCATCCCAGAGTGCAGGACACGGATTAAGGGGCTCAAGTGTGAGGAAGCCAGATTCCAGCTGGACATCAGGAAAAACTTCCTGACTGTTAAGAGTAGTACGACAATGGAACTAGTGACCCAGGGAGGTTGTGGGCTCTCCCACACTAGAGGCCTTCAAGAGGCAGCTGGACAACCATCTGTCAGGGATGCTTTAGGGTGGATTCCTGCATTGAGCAGGGGGTTGGACTCGATGTCCTTATAGGCCCCTTCCAACTCTACTATTCTATGATTCTATGATTCTAAGGTAGAGCAGAACAGCCTTTCAAACGAAACCTAAACAAGTTATTAACCCACAACCCACCCACCCCGTCTAGCTCTCTTACCCAAACACACCTCAGACAATCAGTATTTTGTGACTCATCAAGGATCTCAAAGAAAATCATCAAACTCTCTTATTATTTTCAAATGTCTCCCTGGGTAAGTATGTTCAGGGCTGCATGTGTGCAGCAATCCCCTGGGAGAAAGGCAATGCAAAATCTGGCTTCCTGAGGATTCTCAGGTTTAGTGAAATGAATAAAAACAAGCCTATCACTTGTCTGGCTAAGAGGGCTGAAAAGTGGTGTGCCAGGCCTGTGGAAAGCTCAGAAGCCAGAGGCTGAACCAGGATCCCAGCCGGCTGTTCATCGGATAGCTCCTGCCTCTTCCCTGCTTGGCTACCAAAATAAAATGGTGCTAAACAGTCCTGATTATCAGGTTTATAACCCCAGCTGGCCTTAGAAAGCTCCAGGGTTCAGCGTGCCCTCTGCAGAAGACCAGATCTGTCTACACAGCACAGAATGCGAAAACACAACGGTAGCCTAGTTTAGTAAACAGAAGAGGTGAAGGCCAGAAAACTGCAGATGCAGGGAAACGGTTGGTGTCCTGCACATTTCTGCTGATTGCTGAGATCTGTTTCATACAGCACAAAGGGAGGACGTTTATCTGAACACTCATGGACGGATCGGGGAAATATACAGAAGGGAAACCAAAACTAAACCACTCAGGCCTCAGAGTTCCAGACACTCCAGCGGGGCTGAACTTTGAAAAAGGTTGGCTAAACATACATCCTTATTGTTATATAGCACCACTAAATCATAACAGCAGGGAGAGCGTCTCCAGACTTGCAGACAGAAAGAAGGCTGCTGTCAAAGCAGCGGTTGGCTTTCCACACTTGTTGAAATAATGCTGGAATCAGCACACAGTTAGGACTGCAAGCTCTGGATCTCACAAATACTGCTGCCCTCCGATCAAGACTGGCTTAAAGGGCAAGTCCAAAGGAGGCCTGTGTGGTGTAGATCAGGGGTGCAGAACCTGCCTTATTGCTCTCTGCAAAGCGCCATGAGGACAGATGGCACTATGGTAATAAAATAATATTTCATAATCGTAGTAATGGTTTATGCTATTTAGTCATGGAGAGGGTCAGCCAAACAGAGGTCAGTGAAGACCTCTCCTGCAATCCCCCCCCCCCCAATCAACCCACTGAAAACCCTGCTCAGGGCCCTCTTTGGCTTCCAAGATGTCACCCGGTGTTGCCTTGCAAGCCCTAACCTTAAAATACAAAACAAAAAACAGAGAAAAACAGAGAGAGACGACTGAGATGCGTCTCTCAGAACATCTGGATGCTAAATACTGTACCCAGAATTCATTCTGACGGCAGACCATGGCACACAGCTAGCCGTGGTCAGTATTCCTCAGCAAACGTCCCCAACTGTGGCCGTCCTTGGTCTTAATCTGACTCTGCCCAATATCACATCCTTCGCCTGTGGTTTTCAGGCAAGCTGAGACATGCATTTTTAACAGGGCGCTGATATTTGTGACGTTTTGCATATTCCTTGCTAAGGTTATAACTGACTCAATTTTGAAAGTCAATGACTTATCTACTACTTGCTGAGTCACAATCCTTATCTGGGTGTGAGTTGTCATTTTAGAGTTGCTCCAACTGAACCAAAGGTGAAAATGGCGGGTTATCGTGGGAATGGCACAAGGAAGAAAGACACGTTTCATTTGATTATTCATTTATGAATTACTAGAATTGATATCCTGCCCTATCCCGAGGGCTAGACAGCGGCATAAATCTGCATCATTGGGTGCCACAGCACAGCTGTCCTGATGTGCCAAAATGGCAGAGAGGGTCCACTAAAGAGTCCCACCCGCCCTGTCATCTCCGTAGCTTTATGGCTGGTGAAGAGAACCAGCTGCGCGACCGGGTTCAAACTTCATCTGAGCCATAAACTCTCTTTCAGCCTCATGCCCACATCAAAAAGTTTGCAGTAATACCATTGGCCTACCTTTCAGGGCTGTTATAAAGTTTACTTAACTAACATATGAGAAGTGCTTTAGACACTTATGTAAAGGGAATTAGAAGTGCTAACTGATTACATCAACCAATACTAGGCCATTTCCTGTAGCAAAAACCATGTAACTTGTTAATAAGCAAAAAAACGCAACCCAAATTTTAAGTTTCAGTCCACACTAGAGTCCAGCCTAACTGGGGTTAGCAAGAAACTGGTTTAGGGTGGAGTCCCATGCACGTTTAGACAGAAAAAAAGTCCAGCAACTCCCAGCGTTTCCCAAGGACTCTTTCTGCTAAACAGGCATAGGATTCGGCCCTTAAGCGTTTATATTCTGCCTTCAGAAACAGTGCCATTAGAGCAAGTGTTGTGCTTGAAAACCTACAATATTTTTAAAACCGTCAGCTGGGCAATTCAAAGGTATCATTTCATCAATTCGGTCATATTTCGGAAGAGCCCCAGATTTATGCCGATGTCTAACCCTCAGGATAGGGCAGGATATAAATTCTAATAATAAATAAATAAATTATCAAATGAAATGTGTCTTGCTCATGCACAGATGTGGAAGCAACTTTCCTCCACAACAAAGCAGATCTATCGTCACTCCTTGTCCTGCGTTTTGAGCATCATAAAAACAGAATTTTCTTCATTGCAATGAATGCACAATGAACATTTATGTATCTTTTTCTCTCCTTCATGGTGGTGAAGTTCTAAGGTCAGACCACAATCCAAGTTGAGATTCCTGGCAAGGTATAAACTGCTAATTTATCTAACAACTTACAGGAAGCAAATGGGAATAATCAAACAGGGTACCAGTAACAGGAGGCCATATTTCAATCAAGAACTGGAAGCAGGTCGGGTCTAGAGAGCAGGAAGTTCAAACCTCAAAATAAAATCTTTGTGCATTTTCAAAGTTTTCAAACAATACAAGCGAAAAGAAAATAGCTTTGGTTTTCTGGGTGTTCTATTATCACCAAGAACAGATAAAAGGGACAACAATACCCGGATTAAGAGGACATGAAAAGGCAGGTTAGAAAACTACTTTCTTAGAAGAGTATGTATTTCCAAGAGACGCTGCTGATGTTTCATTAACGGCAAAATAATTTGTTCTTCAAATTAACTTTTCTTTGAACGGTAGCAAGACCTTGCAAGAGAGCGAACCATTCTGCGACAAGAGTGACTTGCAGGTCAAAGAGGACTCCTCTCAGCCTCTCACTCAGTGAAGGCGGTTGTGAACAGCAGGACATTAACACTCAAAGAACTGCAGAGGACACTGCACATGCCAAAGGTGGCCACTGGAGCCGGGACCGGCCCTTCGCGAGACGTAGTAGCCCACCCTCGTGGTTTCAGAAGCAGCTTGTGATCTGGGCCCGGGGGCGGCTGCAGTTCCACAGAAAAAGAAATCTGACTTGATGTTCCCGGGGCTTTGAACACCTCTTTAAAAGCGCTCTTTGCATCTTAGCCCATGTGGCCTAGATACATGAAACAAACAGTGACGGATTCTTTAATTTATTTAAATGACCCATATACCACTTGGTATTGTAGATCTCTAAGCAGTTTACATTATGATGAACGAGGAACAACAGAAATGTGGAGAACCAAGAGGTAACACACACACAGCTGCCTTATATGGAGCCAGAACAATGTTGTCTACACACTGATTGGCAGCGCCCCCCACCCCCCGCCTGGGGTTTTCCCCAGCCCTACCTGGAAATGCCAAGGATAGAAACACGGGACCTCTTGCAGGCACGGCATGCACGCTACCATGGAGCTGTGGCCCTTGCTCAAATGCATTAGTTTTGCACCTGGTTAGAGCAACGCTTCTTTTCTAAAGTTTGAAGGGAGAATCATAGAATAGCAGAGTTGGAAGGGGCCTACAAGGCCATCGAGTCCAACCCCCTGCTCAGTGCAGGAATCCACCCTAAAGCATCCCTGACAGAGGGTTGTCCAGCTGCCTCTTGAAGGCCTCTAGTGTGGGAGAGCCCACCACCTCCCTAGGTAACTGATTCCATTGTCGTACTGCTCTAACAGTCAGGAAGTTTTTCCTGATGTCCAGCCGGAATCTGGCTTCCTTTAACTTGAGCCCGTTATTCCGTGTCCTGCACTCTGGGAGGATCGAGAAGAGATCCTGGCCCTCCTCTGTGTGACAACCTTTCAAGTATTTGAAGAGTGCTCTCATGTCTCCCCTCCATCTTCTCTTCTCCAGGCTAAACATGCCCAGTTCTTTCAGTCTCTCTTGATAGGGCTTTGTTTCCAGACCCCTGATCGACCTGGTTGAGAGACGCTGCTCCATAGCTGGACAGGTCTCCCTTCATTCTCTAAAGGGTTAGGGCTGCAAGCCCTCCTTTGGTCTGGATGTCCTGGGCAGCGTGGCGGGTCTGCAGAACCCCAGGCCCTTTTACAGAAGAAGCTTCTAGCCCGGTGTGTAACAAGCTCTGCAGAAAGAGGGCTGACCGTCGTCTCTCAAGGGAGCTGTCGCTTGAGCCCTAATTTGTCCATACAGTATTTTCTTTTCAACCCTGGCTGCACAAGCCCAGAGGAAAGGCAGTCATCAATTATATCTAAAACAAGATTTACTCAATTTTTTTTTAGAAGAGGCTTTTAATAAAACGGCCCTTTTAAGAGGCACGTTAAACGGAAACATCCCCCCAACAATCCTGTAACTTGGTTCTCTTAAAGTACCAAGGATGGGCTTTGTACAAGGCAATGGAAGGTTGCCAGGGATGTGTCATCGCTGCATATACACTTCCCTAAATTTCCAAGGCCCGGCGTTTGGCTTGCGGGAAGGGTCGCCTCTGCCAACGAAGACACTACCCTTGCAGGAAGAACATGGAGTGGTCAGAATGAATCCCAGCCTCCCCACAAGCCGTCCGTTGCCTGAGAGTTTGGGAGGCAGGAGGAAGGGAAGGTGCACAGCCTGTGATGATGTGCCTCTTCCAATTCTCAGCCTGCATGGATCCCTCCAGCGCCGGTGGCGGCTTCTCTCCCCTTCCCCTCCTATCGAGTCATTTGTAGGCAAAATCTTGCACAAGAATCATTCTGGAAGTCCCATTCTGGGGACGCAAGATGTTGTTGGAACCAGACCTGGAATCCCTGCTTAAGTGATGCCCCTGCAGCTTTCAAAACTAGAAGTTTAACGGCAGGCAATTAGACCTTATAACTTCACTCTAATTGCCTATTAAATCTCGCCCATGTAAAAATGCACGGCGGTGCTGAATCTCAGAAGGGGAGTTCATTCCTTGACCAAGCTGGGAGGGGAGCCTGAGGCAACCCTCTCCCAGTCCTGTGCTCGAATCATTTGCAAACCCACCAGCTTGGTCTTTCCTCATTCATCTGTCCTGATCGCCCCAAACTTTCACATCCACAAATGTAGCAGTGTGGAGGGTGTGTGTGTGTTGTATTTTTGAGAGCATCCTCTAGGAATCTTTGACAGCTGGCCTCTGCCTCCTTCGCCAGGGCCCACCAAGATGAGACGGGCAGCTGGGAATATGGCTTCCCCAGTGCCACAGCAATCGTTGTCATTGGCCCAAACGAAATTAGAGCAGGCTGCTGTGGGTGGGGGGAGAACAGTCTGATGTTATACTGGTAGTCCCCACTATCCTCCAGTGGCCTAGCTAGAGGTGGACCCATGAGGTGCTGTGCAAAGCCCCAAGAGGACTGGGCTAGGGCAGAGGAGTGGGTGGCAGAGGGAGGGAGAGACAGGGAGATCTGCAAGGCCAGAGACACCTTGTAGGCAGCACAGATGTCAGCTGCATCTGTAGAAACTGGACGACTGCTCCAGTTGTGCCTCTCCGCTGAGTCTGCTGGCTTGGAGCCTTGCGCTGTGACGCCCACTGGGTGGCTTTCAGCTGGGGCAGATCAGGACCCAGGATCCTCCCTAGCAGGGACACCTGCCGGTTGCTCCTCAGGGGCCGTTTCGACCAAGTTCGGGCGCTTGTAGTCTTATCCAGCAGGCCGGCTCCACAAGGTCCCGGTCCAAGAATGAACCCTGAAACGCCAGAGTTCTCTACAACAGTGGCCTTCAGTTGGTCCAGACCCGAGACCCACCTCGGACTCTCAACCTGAAACACGGGACCCGCTTTCACCATTTCGCAATCGTCCAACGGCTTTGCCACAACTCATCTGGACTGATCTCACGACCCACCGGTTGAAGACCTCTGCTCTACACCAGGCAGATCTTGGCAGTCTCTCGCCGCCCGCCTGCCCGTCCCCAAACCCTGGCCTGCTCAGCGCTTCTGTTCATATGCCTCGCTATTGGGCAGTATAAATATGCCATAAATAAATCAGTAATAAATAAGCACCTAAACATATTCCCTGAGCCTCGACCTTTCTCTGCACTACGCAGCACAGGCGTTTCCGTCCATCCGAACTGAATCCATGCCTCACCCTGCCTTTGGTTTCAATAAGACATTCGGACTCTGGAAAAGTAATAGGTGGCAGATTTATCCGGGCTGCCCAAGGAACATTCTCTGTACACCTTAAAAAGTGGCTTTTGGTGGCGTTTTGAGTTCTGGTTGTGTGCTATTGCCAAATCGCAAAGAGCACATGGCCACACATCAAACAAGGGAGGGCCATCAGGAAGCAGCGAGAGCAGCCACTGAATTGCCGCCCTCGGCGTAAGACACGGTGGCCCAGGAAAGGTCTCCGCATTTGGGGCTCAGAGAAACCTGGAGCCAGGCTCTGCCTACTGACGCCTGCGTTTTAGAGAGACTGATCAATAAAGGCTTTGGGATGCAACATGCCATTAGTTCATAATGGCCCCTCAGTAGGTGTCTATGAAAAACAGCCCCTTTCAACACATTCATCACCCTGCAGCTATTGTAGCTAACTCACAGGGAGACCGACATGCCACACTCCAATGCCACGAACAGCAAAGCATGACGAAATCCACCGACATGCAAGGCTCGTTGGGAAACAGGAATCGCTCTTATCTCACACCAAGCACAGAGAGAACACTGTGTTCACATCTCGTTTTTCTTCTGAAGGGCCCATTTGGAAATCGTGAGACTGGGCAGTGCAAAGCGATTGTTCAAAGCACCTATCAGGTGGCATTTACAGCTTCTGTGGAAGCTTGCGTAACTCTGCTGCCGTTAAAAGGAGGCCGGTGCCGTTTGCCATAAAACACAAAGCCCTTCCATTGTCGCCCTTGAAAAGGCACCTGCGGCTGTCAAGCCGCTGCCATGCCGTGTTCCAGCCACTGCGGGGCGGCCAGATGGGTGACCGACTGCAAAGCAGAGGAATGATTCTTCCCGTCTCTTGTCTGCTCCCAGTTAAGAAGACACCCAGAGCAGGGCCGGCACAGCTTTGGAAAACTGCTGGCAGCCAGAGTGAGGAATACAAGGCTCGGAGGACCAGATGGCCTGACTCCACTTTTCAGGCCCATCGCTCCGTGGCCGAGCCCTGGTTTTGCACGCAGAAGGTCCCAGGTTCAATCACCGGCATCTCCGGCTGCCTTGCAGGCCGTTCTGGCAATGCAAATCCTGTCCTTCCCCTCCAGCAATTAGTCTGTACCCCCAAACCAACCCCTTTTTCTGCAATGATAAAGAGATATCTGTTTGAAAGGAGATACCTGAGAGGGTTCCACCCTTAAAGGCAGCCTAGAAATAATTTTGGATAGAATTTTGGATGGATAACTGTATTTTTTTAATCTGGGGGGGGGGTTCTCTCTCCTCCATCCCTCCCCCTGGAATCCTTTCATAAAAGCTCAGTGTGCTTTCACTGGTCCACGCATCATCAAATCTTTCAGTCGGTTTTGGGCACGGATATTTACTCTTCCCCCTCTGCAGAATCTTCCAACCATCTCCAGAGCTGGCTGCCTCGACTATCTCGTCCTCAGGCAAGGAAGCTGGAAGTGTCGGTGTTGGTCACTTTTGAGAAGTTTCTTCCTTTGAGCCCCTGCTTGTAAAAGAGATGGGCTCTCATGTAATGAGTCTGGTCGGGACCTTGGCATTGACTTTTCAACCACACCTTTCCATGGGGTTGGGGGTGGGGGGGATCCTCACCGCCCAGCACAGTGGTTCTTTATCGCAGAGTTTAGCTTGAGATGGGGTTTGGTGCTCATGCTTTCATAGCGTTGCTTAAAGCAGACGTCAAGCACTTCAGCTGCTAAATGGAGCCCAGGCACCTCAGTTCTTATACACCGGCCCAGCAAGACTCAACATCCCCGGTCCAACAGACTGCAATTCCTTTGGTCCTGGTTTCAACACTGCTGTCTAGGGAGCGCTAAAACCATGTTTTGCTGCACTGGGAATGTTATGGCTGACCTGCAGACAGCCGCGCATGGGCCGTGGACCCAGGCCCCCCCCACCCCCCATAAAGTGTTGGGCCGAGCCAAGCTGAATTCTGCCGCTTGGGGTATAAGCTCTGCCAAGTTGCATTATTTTTCCATTTACATTCGGCAATATTTATTCTGGTTTTGCTAATAATAAGGAAAGGCAAGGAGGCTGAACGCGCCTCTACTCACCAAAAGTCATTATCATCGTCATCATCATCATTTCTCACCTGCCTCTCCCTTTGGATCGAGGCAGGTAACTACATTAGTACAGGAATCAACACATCTTTAAAATTCTTGATTTTACATAAATCTGGGTAGGCCTGCCAGAAAAGGCTAGTCTTCAAAGCTGCCTTAAAATCACAGAGGCAGTTAATATTGCGAATCTCCTCCAGCAGGCCGTTCCATAATCCGGGGGCGACAGAAGAAAAGGTCCTCTGGGAAACTGATGTCAGCCTAGTTTTGGCTGGCTGAAGTAGATTCTCCCCAGAGGACCTGAGTGTGCGGGGCGGATTGTCCGGGAAAAGGCGATACAGCAGGTAACCTGGACCCAAACCATGCAGGGCTTTAAAGGTAATGACCAACACTTTGTACTTTGCCCGGAAGCTAATTGGCAGCCAGTGGAGTGATTTTAATATTCAGCAGCTCTTCTGAAATTTCAGCAGCCTTTCAAGCGTGTCTTTTTCAGCTATTAGGGCTAGAAATATCTCTTTTAAAAACTGAAGCTGGATTTTGCACCTGGCACCATTTCCTGCACTTGCCCCGTGGGCCCGCCACGTCACGGCCGAGCCCATTCCCAGACTGACCACTCAGCCTGCCACGTGCACACCCGTATTTGTCCCCTGAATACCTCTTGCCAGTAACGCGGCCCCCAGGTTTGATGATGCCCCTCCCTTTCAAGCAAGTCTTGGAAGTGGGCCCCTTAACAGGGCATTCAAAAAGCACCGCCATCACCACTAGGCCTTTTTTGCTGTGCTACAAAGGTGGCTCTGCCTCTCCAGCCGTGCCGGGGGGACACCTCAGTGCGCACGGGCCCCTCCAATAAAACTCTAGACTTGTCTAGAGCAAAGATCAGTCCATTAAAAATTGGCAGAGAGAACAATTTAAACCCACGGCCCAGAAACGCAGGCGTCAGGTTGCCAGCGGCAGACAGGTCTTTCGCACTCGTGACATCCTGGTGGGCTGCCTGCGAGTGGAGAAGGGCTGGCGATCCTCTCACCCTTGGCGGTGGGCAGAGCTACCTGCTCTCCCAGTAACTTCTGAATCAGAAGATTTCTTCTTGACTCCTTTGACCTCCCAACCTGCCAGAAGCACCTGCCCCTCCTCTTGAGAGCGGCCTGCGGAACCTCCCGGTGTAGCCAGCCCCCCTCATCACCTCAGGAATGGTGAGACCGGGCACGTTCTGAGACGAGGTCTCCTCTCCGTGCAGGCCCGGATACAGCCATCACCCTCTCAACACAGCCCAGGCTACCCACGTCCGTGGCTCATAACTGGCGCGCGGCAACTTTGTGGGCATCCACTGCTGCAGGTGCAGCGGAGGAGGCAGCACGGACCGCCGTCAACGGCGCATGGCGGTCCTCCCCCTGACATCCTAGAGCACAGCTCAAGTTGAGCTCACCCGAGCCCATCCCTTTCCACTCCCAGCTCTGGACCCTCCATCCCTATGCTTCAGTGACCTGGGCTTGCTACCCAGCACTGAACTGAAACCTATGTTTAGAAGGGACTCTCCCGAGGTGGATCAGGCTTGACCCATGGCCCACCCCAAAGGTCACAGCACACTCTGCCCTGCGCCCATTGAGGATGTGAACACAGCAAGGGGGAAAGTTGGGCCCCCTGGCAGGGTGAATATCCTATAAATGCATTTTACCACTTATTCCGAAGTGGTTTTAGCAGGCAAAGAGGGACAGTATTAGGATTGCTCAAATACTGTATTTCTTCGATTGTAAGACGCCATCGATTGTAAGACACACACTAATTTCAGTACCACCAACAGAAAAAAACACCTAAAACACACCCGCGATTCTAAGACGCACCCCATTTTTAGAGACGTTTATATGGGGAAAAAAGTGCATCTTAGAATCGAAGAAATAGGGTAAGTAGAAAAAACTTATCCTGACCCCTTGCAGTAAAGACGAAGAGTCCCTTCTAAACCACCCTTTCACTTGCTGCTTTTGCCATAGAATGACCTCATAGTAAAAGTAACAAGGAAAGCTATACATAATGCGGTGAATTTGCACACCAGGGGCTGTGCTAGGGTTACGTGAGGGTTGTTCATTCCTCGCATAACCCACGATGCCTAGGTTCATCTGCGGTACAACAAGCCACGGTGTCCGTCCGCCGCTCGTGCATTAAAAATAGCAGCTGGCATGTGCTGCGATCCACCGTGGCCAACTCACGGTAGGCTGCGGTGATTGTGCAAACCTGGTCACGCTCTCTATAGGTTAAAAAGGGGAAGCAAAGCATGTAAAACAGATACCGTGTGACAAAAAGATGCAATGACCGCTTGCGAGAATGAAAGAGGGCAAATGCTACTCTCTTTAGTTTCATATTAATATGAGTTAGCGGTCAGGTTTACACCATTGTTTGGGAAATATATGAATAAGCATCAGTGGGAAACTGGCTTCAGATTGCCTCGATTTAAATCAATCCACCCTGCTCGTCCCGAAGAGAGGGTTTTAAGGTTACGTCTAGTGGGGTTGAGAGACTCCTTAAGAACAGTGCAAGTGTTAGCAACGCTGCGAACTGTAGCTACAGCGAATTCACACTCTGCATGTAAATGAAACGGGGCCCAAAGGATGTTATCAGCTCAAGGAAACCCAGCACACCCAGAGTCTCTTCCTGTTCTGTGTCGGTTCTCACACACCTTTAAGTCTTTCGCCCAAAACTTTGCCATAACCAGCTAAACTCTCCTTTAGCTAAAACCGGGAGCAAAGTCAGAAGTGCAAACTGAAAGTCTGACATTAGCGAGGGCATATATCACATGCTAGACACTCATATTAGCCTACTTTCTCCCACAAAGCAGCTAACAAGCTACACCGAGAGAGAAGTGACCCCCCACCCCCGGGGGACTCTCTTTCAGCACTCCTGGCCAGTGGATCATACACTGCAGATTTGGAAGGCCACCAATGCGGATCAATGGGTGAAAGACCTCTTTGATGCTCGCAGGTCACAAACGACTAGTTTACGTAACGAGAGGAAGGGAAGATGCATTTCAAAAGGCCTGGCAGAATTTACAGAACTCTTTGCAGACCGAGGAGTAGGAGATGTGCCCCTCCCTCACTTTCCCCTACAACCTGCCCCTGCACATCAGCATTTTCGTTTCTATCTTCTTTTCGCTTTTCTTAACTTCACTTTCCTTCTCCCCCGCAATATACCATGCTTTCCCCCTCTTCTTTTAAAAACACCACCACCACACTAGGCAAACCAGCAGATACAAAAGCAATACCTGTACATTGTTAAATATGCAAAACCCATGTCAGTGACTTGAAAGGCAGGGGGGAGAGGAAGGAACCACAGGAAATAGAGGCTTATTGTCGTGAGCTTTGTATCATCAACTGTATAATATTGGGGGGGGGGGGGAGAGTTCTCATATTGAAAAAAACAAACACCTTTCAATAAGCCACCAACAACATAAGCCAGGACAGAGAAAAGTGAACATGCAAGTATTTCAAGAAGTGCTATGTACTACTCAAAAGGAGACTGCGGTTTCCAAAAACAGGTAGAAAATTGAGGAGGGGCTGGGTGGGGGGAGGGAGGGGAGGGAGGTTTCATCCAGAAAAGTTATGGCATCATAGCTCCATAGTAGACCTTGTTTGGCGTGCAGAAGGTCCCAGGCTCATCTCCCATTTCAAGGATCAGGTAGCAGTGGAAAGGAAAAAAGCGTGGAGAGCCACGACCAATCATAGCAGAATATATGGTTAGGCCTCATCTAGAGTATTGCGTCCAGTTCTGGGCTCCACAATTCAAGAAGGACGCAGACAAGCTGGAGCGGGTTCAGAGGAGGGCAACCAGGATGATCAGGGGTCTGGAAACAAAGCCCTATGAAGAGAGACTGAAAGAACTGCTTTTTATATTGTATTTTGTATTTGTATTTTTAACTTGTTGGTTGTTTTATGATGATTTTAATTTTTGTGAACCGCCCAGAGAGCTTCGGCTATTGGGCGGTATAAAAATGTAATAAATAAATAAATAAATAAATAAATAAATAAATAAACTGGGCATGTTTAGCCTGGGGAGGAGAAGATTGAGGGGAGACATGATAGCACTCTTCAAATACTTAAAAGGTTGTCACACAGAGGAGGGCCAGGATCTCTTCTCAATCCTCCCAGAGTGCAGGACACGGAATAACGGGCTCAAGTGACAGGAAGCCAGATTCCAGCTGGACATCAGGAAAAACTTCCTGACTGCTAGAGCAGTACAACAATGGAATCAGTTACCTAGGGAGGTTGTGGGCTCTCCCACACTAGACGGCTTTGTAGGCCCCTTCCAACTCTGCTATTCTATGATACCGGGCTAGATCAACCCATGGTCAGGCAAAGTAAGAAGCAGCTTCATAGAATCATAGAATAGTAGGGTTGGAAGGAGCCTACAAGGCCATCGAGTCCAACCCCCTGCTCAGTGCAGGAATCCACCCTAAAGCATCCCTGACAGAGGGTTGTCCAGCTGCCTCTTGAAGGCCTCTAGTGTGGGAGAGCCCACAACCTCCCTAGGTAACTGGTTCCACTGTCGTACTGCTCTAACAGTCAGGGTCATAGCTCCCTCTATGTACCCATGGCTAGAAGCGGGGCGTCTAATACCGTGGGTTCTTAAGCTACGTAAGGTACTGAGATTCACATTCCCAGGCCAGGGTAAGTGCTCCCTTTAAGTTACTTTCTTCACATACAGGCCAGTAAGTTGAGGAACCAAGAAACAAAACTAAGAACAAAACTAGAAAGCCTTACCTCCAAGTTAAACAACTTTTCCATCCGAAATATGGGAATGATAATTCTCACCTACTTTAGAGGAGTATTGCTACTGTAAGGATTATTAGGAAATGTGTGAAGCTCTTTGGAAACTCCAGAACACCACGGGTGCTTCCAGACAAAGGCAGGACTAGTGCTAGCAACCAGAACATGTTGTGCAGTAATTCTCCCCCCCCCACACATTAACCAATTTTCTGCATAATGGGAAAAGACGGAAGGAAAGGTGGGGAAACACGGGGTGGGGGGGGGACTGCAAGTAGAAGACGTGACATCTGGGCCCAATGCAAACTCCTGTGAATGGGGCAGAGCAACGGTGTCGCCAAGAACTCATCTGGAAGTACCCTAAATAAAGACTAAGGGCAGTACCCAAGACTGCCCCGCCCGGCACTCCTGCCATTTCGGTTGCACTGGCAGGACTCACCAACAGGAACTGGCAACTTCTGACAGTAGCCCTGGAAGCCGTCATCTCTGGCACGGGACAGCTCAGGGAAGCTCCTGTCTGAAAGCTCTGCTGCTCTGCCCCATTCCAGAAGCAAGCGTCTTGCTAGTTTTCGACCACTGCAGGATCTACTGTGGGCCCTGCTAGTGTACGGTTGGATACGACCCGAAGCATGTTTTAATGAACATAGCAGCAGGAAGAATTGATTCTCCAGTTTCCATTGGCACACCCTTTCCACTTCCGCAATGCTAATAACCTCATGGTACAAGATCTCGTCTAAGGTGTGCCGTGGCAGGT
Source organism: Elgaria multicarinata webbii (assembly GCF_023053635.1). NCBI lineage: Eukaryota > Metazoa > Chordata > Lepidosauria > Squamata > Anguidae > Elgaria > Elgaria multicarinata. Next base: position 28,563,644 of record NC_086187.1, on the reverse strand, counting down.
CGGGAGTGGGGAGAGGGGAGGCTTACCCGGGACCTTGTCGACGGATGCAAAGACGGAGCGCTGAACGGCGGGGTCGCAGCTGCCACGTCGGGCCTGGTCATAAAACCGGAACGGCAGGTGCTGAGCCGCAGAAGCAGCGCTGTGCCCGAAACCCATGACTTCGTTGGAAGGCTGGACGGGAAGGTCTAGAAGAGCTGGGTTCAAATGAAACACATGGTTTAGTCTTCCTCGTCGTCATCATCATCATCATCATCTCACTCAATTTATGAGTCACCCTAGAGCTGAAGCGCTTCGAGGGACAGACATAATGAAAACAAGTACAATAAAACCCACGAGAAAACACATTCAATTGTTTTTGTGTTGTTTAAAATAATTTGAAAAGAAGAGATGAGTATCCAAATATGGAAAAAGAGAATTTTAAAATGCTGAAGCAGCAGTTAAACATTCTTTCAAAAGGCCTGGGAGAATAAAAAGGTGAACATGAGCCAAGAGGCCGGGGCTAGATGCTCGCATCATCTGGCTCTCCTGGATTTGTCTGTTTGTCTCTCACTCCCACGTGAAGGGATCCTTCAGCGACGAAGATGCAAACTGATGTAACATTACAAATGATGGGGAAACAGATCCTATATGGCTCGGGTCCAGGTGATTTGAAAGACCGTATTCTCCCTTGTGAGCCTGCCGTGCTTTATGATCTTCTGGAGAAGCCCTTCTTTCAGTCCCACCATCTTCACAGGCGCGCTTGGTGGGAACATGGGAGAGGGCCTTCTCGGTGGCTGCTCCGGTGCTCTGGAACTCTCTTCCCGGGGAAGCTAGGCTGGCTCCCTCCTTGATGGGCTTTCGGAAGCAGGCTAAAACTTGTTTGTCCCAGCAGGCCTTTGGAGAATAATCTGGCCCTCCTCCATCTATGTTTATGACTTATAATTTTGTCGTGTATTTTAAATGTTTATGTTCCTCTCCCCCCAATGTATGTTTTAAACTTTGTAAGACCGCCTTGGGCAGTCTTGGGCAAAGGTGTATTGGGCAAAAGGCGGGATACAAATAATAATAATAATAATAATAATAATAATAATAATAATAATAATAATAATGGGAGGGAGGGAGGGAGAGAGTTACCTGCTATTCTCTGCATTTTCATTCGCCGAGCCTGGATGCGGCCCTTCGCTAAGCGCTGCTTTGCAATGATACAACGAATGTGATCCGAAAAAATGAAGGTGGCCTGAAGGATGGGGAAGGGCTTGGAATGAGGGCTGGAGGCCGGCTTGTGGATGATGATGTTCAGGGCCCGGCTGTCATCTTCGACTCCCGTCACCTGCATGTCCTGCAGGAAAAGCAGAAGGGAAAAGCAGAGGTGAGGAAGGGCCGTGGCTCGGGGGCAGAAGAGCCCGTTTGCACAAAGAAGGCCCCCAATTTTTATGATGGTTTTAATTTTTGTGAACCGCCCAGAGAGCTTCGGCTATTGGGCGGTATAAAAATGTAATAAATAAATAAAAAATAAATAAATAAATAAATTTCATCCACGGCATCTCCAGGTAGGGCTGGGAAAACTCCTGCCTGAAACCCTGGACAGCCACTGCCCGTCAGTCACCTGGTTCATACATAACACTAACCCATGATTTATTTAACCCATGGATTGGTGAATTCTTGGTTATCTTGCTGTGTGAACTACCTGCACTAGGAAACCATATTTATGGCAGCTAGTTCACACAGCATGACAACCCAGAATTCACCCATGGTTTGTCGGCTATGAACAACCCAGAAAGAGAACCCACAATTTGTTGTTGGATAGTTTAAACCATGGATTGTTGTTATGTGTGAACCCAGAACGATGGGTTGTTTCTCCAGGCTACAGAGGTGGCAGGCAGGAGCAATAGAACAGACCAGCCGCTCTATGTATATGCCAGTAGTACAGAGCCGCAAAGGCATCTGTGATAAAATGAGGGAACAGGCCAAGGAGGAGGGAAACAAATAATTTGGAGATTGGGAAAACCAACCACAGTTTTTAGATCATCTGCCTGATAAGTCCTGGGTAGGGCAGCAAACCACGCGTTAAATAAACCAAAGGTTAGCGTTACGTAAGGTGGTTCCCTATGTTGTACAGAGCTATGACTTAGATTAGGCACTCTGACCACCAAGCATCAAAATGTAATAAATAAATAAATAAATAAATAAAATGGCAGCCTGACAGCAGCTACACTCCCCCATAATGGTGAGTCAGGCTGCACAGCGACTCCATTTACTGTAAACAAGCAGCGTGTGGGCACAAGGCAGCCCATTCGCTCCTCCCTTTATGAGAAACTTACCTGGAAGCAATTGTTTATCACAACATTCAAATTCGGGCTTACAAATCCCAGCACACTTGGGAGCAGAAAATCAGAAGCCCGGCGTCGAGATCACGATAAGCTAATGCTTCCTGGTTAGTTTTTCCCGCTTGCATGAAGGAAGGAGCCAAGCAGAAGCCGAGAGGCTGCTGTGTGCAGCCGCACAGGGCTCATTCGGAGGAGAGCCAAGCCACCTCGCTGACTGTTACGTGGGAATACGGCCAATCGAAGAGGAAATGGAAGCAGGAGGGGCCCAGGAGCGGAGCACCTGCTCTACCTGCAGAAGCTCAGGTCCTGGCACCTCCACTAGAAGGATTTCAAGCTGCAGGGGCCACGAAAGGCACGAGAACCTGGGCAGCCATGGCTAGTCAAAGGCAATACTGGGCCAGAGGGATGAACCATCTGAATTGGGGCAAGGCAGCTTCACTTTTTAAGTGCCGAAACCTGGGGAGATCAGCCAAAAGCCGGCCAGTGATACAGTCACTGCGGACGCTGAGGTTCTACCCGGACGGTCTCCCTCCAAAGCCCTCGCTCACTTCCCCAACAATAGCTGAACACCAGCCCAGTCTGCCGGGGGTTCCTACGGATTCCCTGTGCAGAGCTCACTCCAAGGCGGAGCCCGGCTAATGATGTTGTGAGCGACGGAGGCCGGAGCTTTGGGATCCGCTTAATCATGACGTTAAGGGGTCAGATTCTCAGCCGCTGCGGTGCATTCTGGCAGGGAACTCCAGTGGCTCCTTGGCAATCACACCGCCTCCAGAAAGTTAGTCATAGCTCAACCCACAAGGGAAAGGGGGGGGGGTTTCTTCAACGGGCCAGAGTCCGTGCCAATCGCCGGAATGGGAGGAGGGGGCTCAGGTAATGACGCTAATGGGGAACGGAGGAAAAGTGAGAGGAATAGGAGTTTTCTCCTGATGCAGTAACAGGGCTTCCGTATGGCCTGAAAACATACATTCTCAAAAAGGAAACATAGTCTTAACAGTACACAAAGCCCCACTGAAAGTAAGCCATCGTAAACCATTCAGAAGTTGCTCTTCCTTGCTGGCGGAAAAACATCAAGGCTTGGCAGCCGCTCTCACCCTTGGCAGCAGAAGGCTCACGCCTCAGTGCTGGAAGGCAAGCCCTGCTCCCCAAGGGGACTACGGAAGGGCCTTGTTTCAAAGCCACCCTGGGCTCCTGCCCTCATTGCCCAAGGGCAACCGAGGCCAACTGCTGGTCTTACTATCTTCGCACTCACCTGGAGAAGACCTGCAAATTTAACGACTCCCCAGCCTAGTCGGGCAACGTCTGGCTCCACCAAACTCATCTGGTAAATGTCCACAGCCAGAAACCTCTGGACCTGACCGCTGTCTTTTGTGATCACCGTGCAGGCAATCAAATCACTGTTATCTGAAGCAGAAGAGGAAGGGGAGGCAGATGAAGGGGGGGAGGAAGGATGGGCCCCGAGGTCATCCTGCGCTTTCCTCAGAGATGAACCTTTCAAAAGGCAGCCTGAGTTGGCATCATTTCACCTTTGCAGATGCTTATGCCAATTTGTTGGGTGCATTTTGCCTTGCTACATTCCCTACTGCAAGTCTGAGAAGAAGCCCCTGATGCGTGACGGCCCAGCTGTGGCAACCTGAGCAGACAGCTGGCCCAGAAGGGGGGCTGCCTGCATTTGAGTGCATTTCACATGGGCTGTAACTTGTTAGGTTCTGAACCCCTTCTGCCCATTCTAAAGTGGGGGGTGCTACTGCTCCCCCCCCCCAGCCCTTATCCAGGAGAGGCATGCTACGTGCCAAATGTGGAACCACTTTGGACACTGCACTACAAATAAGGTGTATGCCCATTTCCTTGGAGGAAGAAAGCCGCCCAATTCTGTTCCTGGCTCGGGAATGTCTGGAGCTCAGAGCGACAGTCAATACTCTCTGCATTATTATTATTATTATTATTATTATTATTATTATTATTATTATTATTTATTTATATAGCACCATCAATGTACATGGTGCTGTACAAATTACACAGTAAATAGCAAGACCCTGCCGCATAGGCTTACAATCTAATAAAGTTGTACATGTACATATACAGTACATGTACATGTACAGTAGAAACATTTTCGGTTGGAATAATAATAATAATAATAATAATAATAATAATAATAATAATAATAATAATATGTTACCCACCTCTCCCTCTGGATCGAGGCAGGGTACAACACAAATACAGACCCCATAAAACACATATAACTATTTAAAACATTTAAAACTAATACATTATTAAAAGCAGCACATTATTAAAAAGGCATCTTAAAATTCCACTGGGTCGGCCTGCCGGAAGAGATCAGTCTTTACGGCTTTCTTAAATTCCGGAAGACTGTTAAGTTGACGAATCTCTCCCGGCAAGCCATTCCACAAACTGGGAGCGGCAGAAGAAAAGGTCCTCTGGGTAATAGTTGCCAGCCTTGTTTTTGTTGGCTGGAGTAAGTTCTTCCCAGAGGACCTGAGTGTGCGGGGCGGATTGTACGGGAGAAGGCAATCCCGCAGCTAGCCTGGACCCAAACCATGTAGGGCTTTAAAGGTGATAACCAACACTTTATACTTCGCCCGGAAACTAATTGGCAGCCAGTGAAGAGATTTTAAGACTGGTGTGATGTGGTCACCCCTAGGTGTACCGGTAAGCAGCAAGAGCACAGTAACAATCTCAGTCTTCATCTAAGGGTAAGCTAGTCCACACATAATTTGAAAAAAGTCCTCTCTCTCTCTCTCTCTCTCTCTCACACACACACACACACACACACAGAATATATCTAGGCCTACAGCAAAATCTCAGTGGGGAAAAGTGGCTAGTCTCTACAGACTATAAATAATTTGGATTTCCAGGAAAAGTAACCAATCTGATACTTAATCTTTGCCATTGCAAACAGATCATTGCTGGGGGAACCGTTTGTGTGTTTAGACAAGAGACGCTGGAAAACTGAACTGCAAAATGCACTTTAATGCACCGTAGCTCAATTGTGACTGTTCTATAAAACAGAGGAAGGTTACAGGAATAGACATTAAACCACATCAATGAGCATTACTGAAAGAAAGAAAGAAAGAAAGAAAGAAAGAAAGAAAGAAAGAAAAAAGGCAGAGTGGGGGAGGCAGGTACCAATCAATCAATATGCAGGAAACGACGACATCATTCCATTTGAAAGCCAAAAAAGAATACTGCAATTTGCTTTGCTTTAAGGACATCCATATAAAATACCTGACAGATACATTATAATCGCATTTCCAGTTAGTTTACAAGCTGCTTACTTAAAATCTGCATCGGGAAGCTGTTTCCTGACAGGGCCAGGACTAGAGCAAGCAAACGTGATTCCTAGGACGGCACAAGAAATGCTCCTGGGTTCCTTAGAAGTTGGGCAACTGGTGATCTGGCAGACTTTTATTTATTTATTTTATTTTATTTTATTTTATTACATTTATATACCGCCCCACAGCCGAAGCTCTCTGGGCGGTTTACAACAATTAAAAATAGTAAACATTAAAAGTATACAAAAATTAAAAAAACATAAAAACAGTATAAAAACAACAGTATCCATTTAAAAACAACAATTCTGGGGTCCATTAAAAACAAACTTAACGTTGTTAAATGCTGTTAAAATGCCTGGGAGAAGAGGAAAGTCTTGACCTGGCGCCGAAAAGATAACAACGTTGGCGCCAGGCGAGCCTCATCGGGAAGATCATTCCACAGGGGGGGCCACCACTGAGAAGGCCCTCTGCCTTGTTGCCATCCTCCGAGCTTCCCTCGGAGTAGGCACTCAGAGGAGGACCTTAGATGTTGAGCGCAGTGTACGGGTAGGTTCATGTCGGGAGAGGCGTTCCATCAGGTATTGTGGTCCCAAGCCATCTAAGGCTTTATAGGTTAAAAACAGCACCTTGAATTGGGCTCGGAAACATATAGGCAGCCAATGCAAGCGGGCCAGAATTGGTGTTATATGCTCAAACCTCCCTGTTCCAGCTATCAATCTGGCCGCCGCATTTTGCACAAGCTGCAGCTTCCGGACCGTCTTCAAAGGCTGCCCCATGTAGAGGGCATTGCAGTAATCTAACTTGGAGGTTACCAGAGTATGGACAACTGAAGCTAGGTTATCCCTGTCCAGATAGGGGCGTAGCTGGGCCACCAACCAAAGTTACTGCCTGTTCCCTGAACTGCAATTGAACAGCCTGACGCGGCCACCACTTCTTGTACCAACTGAGGAGGCGGCGCGCGGGACTGATGCCACACATCACAAACCAAGGAGTGACTCCGGCGCAACCCAACACCCAGCGGCTACGACATACAGCACTAGCAGCCCTCTGTGTCAAGCTTGGGTGTGCTTCAGATTTTGTGCCCGGGACGGCTAATTCTATGAACTGTGAAGTGTTGGGGTCAGCAACTGAACGCCCCCAAGGCCAAATCTACTTCCCTAAGAAATACCAGCTGGCCTTGCAGTTGCCAACCTAGATGGGGGAGAGGAAAAGTTTGTGATCAGTGGATGCCTCTTTCAGAAGCCTTCGTGGCGAGATAATGAAGGCTGCATATGGAAGTGGGGGCGGGGGGGGGGGAGAATTGAGACCGTTTGTTCCAGCCGGAGTAGCTTGACCTGGCGGGCGTGAAGAGCCCAGGGTCGAATGACCTGACTGCCAAGCTCAACTGCCTGGAACATGCGTTGCCGTGAGATAAATTCTTTGAAATTCTTACAGTAATCATGACCGACATTTTCGATTAATGTGTATCGTGTGCGCCAAGGCACTACACTTCCTAGCATATACCATTCATTTTCTTAACGAAGGGGTGAGGCTTTACCAGAACATGATGCGGCTATTTTGGGATTCGTGACTTCCAGTTAATGTTACTGTGGCAACTGGTGTTTTTTTTTATTATTATTATTATTACCCTCATCCAAACAGGAAAACAAACAAAAATTAAGACACACACACACACACACACGCCACATTGCTCTACTTGCCCATTTGCTAAAGAAAAACAGATCCCCCAGAACCACTCTTGCCCTACGGTTCCAGAACTCACACGTCTCTTCTTCTACAGCAGCCTTCCCCAACCTGGGGCCCTCCAGATGTGTTGGACTACAACGCACAGCGTGCCCCAGCCAGGGAGGAAGGGCACCGGGCTGGGCGGAGGCTGTTCTACAAGCCAGCTGTCCCTCACCTGAAAACACTGGGATCCTGCACATTATGGACACCTCCACAATGGCTCACCTGCTTGGAAGTGCAGGTGTTCTGCTGACGCGCCTCCCCACCCCACCCCACCCTAGACTGAGGGAGAAAGGGAAGGCTCAAACCAGCAGGAGTAAAAACAAACCAACCCACCAAGAGATCCAGTTTGTTATCTTGTTCTTAACACACACACACGCCGCCCCACCAAGCTATGAATGGCGTGAATGTCTTCTTTGGAAAATACAACCCAGTCTACCTTTCCATGCAGATACTCTGGGCTACTACTCACTCAAGTCCAGGACGTCATCCGTCTTAATTAAGTCCTCCTCCCGCGTCAAAGGCAACTGAGTTTCCAATTCATCCTGGAGATTCAGCGACAGGGAACGCAGCATGAAGAAGACTCGGATGGCCTGAAAACGTGAAAAGGTCCACCAGGGTTAAAAATGCCAACCCTTGTGCTTTTTGATAAAAAGGAAGTTGACAGAACGGCCCTCTGCACAACGCAAGGAAAAGACCGGATCCCTGCCCTCCTCCCCTGCTAGTTTTCCTCTTCCTGCTTTCACCGTTTCGAGTAAGTGTACGAGGCACGTACAAAACCAAAAGCGCAGGAGTGGACATGAAATAGGGCAGCAGCATGTCCAGATCTTGGACTGACTGTAAACCCAAATGCATCTTTCTAGAAGTATTTTTATACCACTCTTCAAATCATTCCCAGGTTAGTTTACAAAAAGAACAAAACAATCTGAACAGTTTACACCATATGTGTTTGTCTCGTTCCTTTCCTTTGGCACGTAACACACAAACCTTCCCAAAAAATTGTGGTTTTGTTTTCTTTTGCACAATTGTGGGGTGCTGATACTATCCACTTAAGGGTACAACCAGACAGATGAAGACGCATGAAGGAGATACTCCTCCTTACTTTGGTTTTGAGCAACAGCTGACGAACCTACCATTCATTAGATATCAGCTTTACTGAACACAAAAATACCTAGCAGCAAACTCGTCACCCAAAGGAGCGTCATGGGACCATTCCTTTAGCCGTGTCAAAGGTAAATTTCAGAACGATGTCTTTCATTGGGGTGAAAGGGAGGGTTGTTAGGAGGACAAGGAGATGGACCAAGGGGCAGACTTAGGGGAAAGCAGTTGGGAGTTTAGGGCGTGCCAGGGACTGCCAAATGTTGCCGTCAGGTGTCCTGGAGCGCTCTTGCGCAGGGAGGTCTTTTCGTATTTTGGCTGAACAGGTGCACACAGCTACAGGAATCAAAGAGAAAGCCTGGCAGAAGGCGGACCAGATGGAACAAGTCTGGGAAAATGTTAGGGTCCCCCAATTGAGGGGTTTGAGGGGGGGGGAGCATGGCTGCTTAAAAGTGAAGCGCACCCCCCTTCTACTATGAAGGATAAGTAACAGCAATCCACTCTGGGCACAGAGGGAGAGGTTTTCAATCCTCTGTCTTCTCCCAGCAATTTTTACATAATCCATATCCATAATTTATTTATTTTAAAATATTTTTATTATTATTATTATTATTATTATTATTATTATTATTATTATTATTTATATAGCACCATCAATGTACATGGTGCTGTACAGAGTAAAACAGTAAATAGCAAGACCCTGCCGCATAGGCTTACAATCTTCTATCTTTCCTTTCGGGTCTAGGCCACCAACAAAGCCAGCGTTTCATACAATACTAAGAGTAAAGCAACAAATATTATTCATTAAATAATAACAACCCTTTTGCAGAACAAAATAGATCAGCAGACAGAAAACGAGAAGCCGAATAAAACAACGCAACACAGTTCAACGGAACAGTGAAATCGACACCCACCTCCCACTGGAGAAGCCCCAAAGGTTTCTGAACTCAAGTCAGTTTAATCAGGCATCAGAAAGTCAACAAGGAGAGCGCGGAGAAGACTTCTCCTGGGAGAAGGTTCCGGAGCCATGGTGCAGCTGCTGAGAAGGCCCTGCCGTGCATAACCCTGTGCTGCATTTCAAATTTTGAATCACAGAATCATAGAATAGCAGAGTTGGAAGGGGCCTACAAGGCCATCGAGTCCAACCCCCTGCTCAATGCAGGAATCCACCCTAAAGCATCCCTGACAGATGGCTGTCCAGCTGCCTCTTGAAGGCCTCTAGGATGGAAGAAGAGCCCACAACCTCCCTAGGTCATGGGTTCCATTGTCATACTGCTCTAACAGGAAGTTTTCCCTGATGTCCAGCTGGAATCTGGCTTCCTTTAACTTGAGCCTGTTATTCCGTGTCCTGCACTCTGGGAGGATCGAGAAAAGATCCTGGCCCTCCTCTGTGTGACAACCTTTTAAGTATTTGAAGAGTGCTCTCATGTCTCCCCTCAATCTTCTCTTCTCCAGGCTAAACTTGCCCAGTTCTTGCAGTCTCTCTTCATAGGGCTTTGTTTCCAGACCCCTGATCATCCTGGTTGCCCTCCTCTGAACACGCTCCAGCTTGTCTGCATCCTTCTTGAATTGTGGAGCCCAGAACTGGACACAATACTCTAGATGAGGCCTAACCAGGGCTGAATAGAGAGGAACCAGGACCTCAGGTGATTTGGAAGCTATACTTCTATTAATGCATCCCAAAATAGCATTGGCCTTTCTTGCAGCCCTATCTCACTGTTGGCTCATATTCAGCTTGTGATCTACAACAATTCCAAGATATTTCTCGTTTGTAGTATTGCTGAGCCAAGCTATGGCTAGGTTCATACAGGGGAAAGTGGCCTTCGTTTAAACTGTTTAGGACTCTGGAGCTCAGCACCAGCATTTTGAGCCAGGCCTGGAAACAAATTGCTAGCCAACAAAGTGCTTTTAGAATTGTGGGTGTCCATTTTTTGCAGCTGACCCCAGCTAGCAATTTGGTGACTGCATTTTTAATCCTACATACTTTCATACCCTAGACCTTTTCGAAGGCAGCCCTGCATAAAGCAAAGAACAATAATCCAGTCTGAATAACTGTGGCTGGGTCACTTTTCCCTAGGAAAGGGCACAGCCAGAGTACCCACCCAAGCTGGTAAAAAGCAATATGCATTCAGCGGGATGTGGTTTGTGGCGTTCTACACACAAGAGAGATGTAAAATACAATTTTAAAAAGTTTTGTAAGTACATTTCCTTGGAATGAAGCCTTTGCTTTTACAGGGCTACCACCCTTGTTTCTGGGGAGAGAAGGCAGACGACACAGAAACCTTGAGGCTACTGGTCTTCCTTCAACTGTCTTTAAGGATAAGCACATTAGCTTTAAAAAAAAACCCTGAGAAAGCGTGGTTCAAGACTCAACAGCTGTATTAAAAAAACCTTTATTGTGGCCAAGAGAAGCATTTGCTTTTTTAAAGCACCCTTGGGTTCTTGCTTCACATTAGCAGATGCGTCTGTGGACTTCAAGTAAACCTCTCTACATGTTTCTAGCTAATCAGAAAAGTCTCAAAAAGGAATCAGTTCTGTTCTAGGAAAAAGGCTCCTTGGCTTTCCTAGAAATTTACTTGTGTGCGAACAAACGAGATAAGAGATAATGAATTGTGCGGTAGTGATGAAGCGGCATAAACAGAAGAGCTTGCAGACCGGCTTGATAGCTGGCATTTCCAAGAATGTTCTTAAGGCTCAGGAGATCTCGTCACAATATTCATCCTCCCTTGCCACAGATAGAGCCGTTCTGTGTACACCAAGAGGATAAGGACTGCCTGATAAGAGGGTGTGCGCGCACCATCAGTGCAAGGAAATCAAGCGAGGGCCCTCGGCTCTGCATCCTCTGTATAGAAGGAAGCAAACCCGGTTCCTAGTATAAGGGTTCCAAAAGGAAGCTATTTAAGTACAGATTATTTCGCGTGCTCAGTCGGAGCCTCACAGTCAGGAGCACACATTCCACTGACCAAAAGCGGCTTTAAATCTTCCACTGAGAAGCCTTTTCTTTTCTTTTTTAAAGCAAGTCCTGGGTCTTGCTTCACATTCGCAGCATGTCAGGAAAGTGGGAGAAAACTACTAGGAAAAACGAGTGACGCACTTATTCCGTGTGTGTGGCTGGTCTCTCGAATGACCTCCTAAAAGTGGTCGGAACTCTTTGGAAACTGTCCATCTTAGTGTTGATCCTGATCCAATTCCCAACACACACTCCAATGTAGTGCAGGTGGCTAGGTAACTCCCATTTTGTAGCAGATTTGGGACTCCCTTGGTAGGTATAAAGCCTGCCATGGATCAAAGTGATCATAAGAAGGGCCCTGATGCTGGATCAGACCAAGGCTCCATCTAATCCAGGGCTCTGTTCACACAGGGGCCAACCAGGTGTCGGCCAGGGATGAACAAAGCAGGACACATTGCAACAGCACCTTCCCTCCCTCCCATGTCCCCCAGCAACTGCTGCACCCAGGTTTACCGCCTCGGATACTGGAGGTAGCACCGCTCTGCTCTGACCCCAAGGCACTACCGCTGCGACTGATGCCAGCCTGCCTCTCCTCCGAACCGTCTCTGGCAAAAACTCCCAGAGAAAGAAAGGGATCCAGGCTTGCTGCCGAGACGCAGAGCCCAAGTCAGCTGCTACGGGGAGAAAGGCCACCACGTCCACCAGCCTGAGCTCTTTTGAGGGAGGGCTTGGTAAAAGCAGAGAAGGCACAAAGGAAACGGAAGCCATACGCACCCTCCGCGTTCTTTCCACATCTCCACAGGGCAGCCTCTTCACGAAATCGATCCCGGTGAGGGGCGTCCCTGTCGGTGGCAGCAGAATGGAGGCATCCATCATCAAGTACTCCACATTCATGGGCTTAAGCTGGGGAAGGAAGAGTTCACACTCAGTGTGCGGCGCCATTCCACACTCAGCCTACAAAAGCAGCACATCCCCCCAGAATGTGAATGGGGGCTGCAAAGCCAACAAGACTGACCCCCCACCTCCGGAAGCAAGGAGGCAGACCCATGTTCCCGGTGGCTTTGTGGCCGGGGCTCCTTACGACCCCGTGACGCTTTGCGCATCCTCCCTCCCTGCCCCCAACTTCTCAGAACTGAGCTTAATAGGGATGCGGAACAGGGTTCTCCCTTGACTGGTGGAAGACCCAGGACAGGTAAAAGGAAGGGCTCCTTCACACGGCGCATAGTTAAATTCTGGAATTGGTAGCGATGGCCACCAATTTGGATGGCTTTAAAAGGGGGTAGACAATTTCCTGGCTACGAGTCCTGATGGCTATGTGCTACCTCCAGTATCTGAGGCAGTAAGCCTGTGTGCGTCAGTTGCTGGGGAACATGGGTGGGAGGGTGCTGTTGCACCATGTCCTGCTTGTTCATCCCTGGCCGATGGCTGGTTGGCCCCTGTGTGAACAGAGAGATGGACTAGATGGACCCTCGGTCTGATCCAGCCTCAGGGCACGTCCTCTGCTCTTAGATCCATCCTTGCTCTGCTTCTGCCAACACCTGAAACTCCCCCCGCACCCCCTCTCCCTCCCCTCCAGCACAAGCACTCCCACCATCGGGCTTTCCAACGTGCTTCGCTGAATTGTTTATTTTATGCAAAGATTTTTAAACTTTTGTCGGTTCAGTATATTTTCCTATGTCACTTTGAATACTGTTCTCCCACCCTTCCTGCAGAAAGGCAATTAACAATTAACGTTTTGCAATCAAACTGAAATGCCCTTATATTTTTTAAACAAAACGCTATGTTTTATTTATTAGGTGCACGACATGAACCCTAACCGTTACGGGATTGTTTTGTGACTAGTCAAACCTTTCTGCTAATATAGGATCTAACTGTCTCTGGGTAAGTTTCTTCAATAATAAATCTTGAATGACATGATAGAATTAACTTCCAGAGAAGAAGCCTTTGCCAGCGCACTGCATTAAACAGAAGAAGAGACCTGGTCTTGGGGCATCAAAATGCACATTTGAACTCAACGGAAGGACTTCAAATCCAATTGCGATCCATCAGGCCCAGGCAGGATGGGCAGTGGTCAGGGGTTATGGGAAGTGGATGTGCCAAGTGGGACTTTAGATTTAAAATTTGAATAGCAGGCACCTAATGGCACAGGGCAAACTGCGTTTCAAAATCCCTTGGTTTCAAAAGTGGCTTTCCAGGTGGCATGCGAAGGCACGGCTGTTTGACAAACACAAGCTCAAAGCTACCTTTTGAAGCATGGATCCCGTTACACAACTCTGTGGATATCACCCAACATCTGGATTTTTGCCCTGGAGCTTATTTTAAGCAACTAAGGGCCCAATCCTATGGATGGATGGATTGCTGGGAGTTGCAGGATTTCTTTCTGTCTAAAGACACGGAGGACTGTGCTCTGAATGTTGCATATTTAGAACTCTTCCTATCTCACAAACCGTATAAGGTCAGACTGCAACGAGTAACAGTTCCCCACATTTCCCACTTCCTTGACATTCCATTACGTTCATAATAGTTTCTCATGCAATTAGCAAATACTGTGGAATTTGGGTAAGATGATGCATAAATGTTTAGGACTTGAGTGTGTTTTATACACACATACACAATCTACCCTTGAACGTGTGTGTGTGTGTTTAAATAAGCTAGGGCAATTCAAGAGGAATCCCATTCATATTCCTGTGTCCCCCCACTCCATCCAACTGGCCATTTACTAATTTACTTACAGTCATACTTCTGTATTCGTCTTCAAACATATCCAGAAAAATTTCGTCTCCCTTCAAAGAACAACAAAAGAATTGCATTTTCCCCCTCCGAAAACATTCTTATGCCGGTAAAAGCTCTCTCAGTAAAAGGGGGGCCTTAGAGCAGTGCTACTCCCCCCCCCCCTCAATGTACATTCTAGTCTTCTGACCAAATTGGGAAAGAACAGTACTCAGAGATCCGAGTCCTTTGGATAAGGTGACAGCTGTTTGTTTCACCCTCAAGGCACGTGCTTAAGGCCACAATCCCGGGCTGTTACCTGCCTAAAGTAGGAGGGCTGGGCAGAGGAGGGCCTCCACAGGACCCAGGCAGGGTTACGTGGCAGAAGGCAGTCCTTCCGTCCCCCAGGTCCCTATCGTGGAGGGCTTTCAAAGGTGATCCAGCAGCACGTGCCCAGAAATGCAACAAGAGCCAAATGTCGCCGTTGGAGGACTGGCGTGGTCTGTTCCCTGTTACTAATCCAAGCTAGTCACCTAGCAGCTGGGGGTCTGTACTGACTGAGGTTTCCGAGAAGACTGCAAAAGGCAGCCCGACAGAGAATTCTCAAGAGCTGCGGAGATGGCGCTAGTTGATCGTATGTGGCTCGCTGGCCCTGAATTTCCCAAGCCGGGGATCTGGGAAAAGCACCAAACATGCCCTTGTCGGGTGAGTCGCAGCACTGGTCCTGTTCCATCCAACCAGGAAAAGACATCCCCGGGCCTAGCACTCCATTGCAGCTCTTCTTCGAGGATCGCGTAAAGCTGGCCTCCCCAGGGTGTGGACACCTAGCAGACTCCCAGACCCTCTTCACCTTAGTTTTATTGATTTAAGTGTTTTTTTAAACACAAAATTAACTGGGCAACTGGCATTGCTACAGATGAGGGACTTCACGAAGCAAAGTGCTGCATTCCAACAACATCTTTATTTAGGTTCAAAAGGGTCGTTTTATGTTTTGGAGCTCAGACCTCACCTCTGTCTTGTAGTTAAATAGTCTTGGGCAAGTTCTTTTTCTTTTAATCTCACCCATTTGCCTTCTGGGAAGTGAGCGTTTTGTGACCAGCTGTTTCATAAATGAGCAACCCTCCTACGGCAGCCATTAACTGTTTTTACTGCTTTTAAATTATATATTGTTTTAACTTGGTTCATGGTTTAATTTGTTTTTAACTGTGCATATTTATTGTTTTTTACTGTATGCTTTTATCTGTATGCCGCCCTGAGATCTTAATGATATAGGGCGGGATACAAATGTTTTAAATAAATAAATAAATTTTGTGAGAGCACCCATGACCCTCCCTCAAAATCCCAAATGTGCCCCACGAGGTGAACATGAATATGCTTTAAGATGGTGGCTGAAGCCCCCGTGAGCTCCCTCTGCCTTCTCTTGCATTAGGAGGAAATTTAAAGCTGGGGAATACCTTATAAAAACGCCGCACGAGGTGAGCGCTCTCTTCCCTTGCACCCTGGAAGGAAAAGGAAACACTTCAGTTCTAGTTCAAGGCACAAATATTGAAAAAAAGGGCTCGCCGTTATTCAGAAACAATGTCATTTTGAAAGATGCAACTTTCGTTGAGACTCTAAATGTCCTGCTGTCTCTATCATCGTCACCACCATGCTGAATAACGGGCTCAAGTTAAAGGAAGCTAGATTCCAGCTGGACATCAGGAAAAACTTCCTGATTGTTAGAGCAGTACGACAATGGAATCAGTTACCTAGGGAGGTTGTGGGCGCTCCCACACTAGAGGCCTTCAAGAGGCAGCTGGACAAGCATCTGTCGGGGATGCTTTAGGGTGGATTCCTGCACTGAGCAGGGGGTTGGACTCGATGGCCTTGTAGGCCCCTTCCAACTCTGCTATTCTATGATTCTATGATTTGTGGCCTGCTCTAGCAAGATGGCCAGCAAGCAGCCAGAGGATATGAGCAGCCAGGGGAAAGTTCTGATATTCACCAAGGAAGGCGCCACAATTCAGTGGCAGAATGCCATACGGGCATTCAGGGAGTCTCAGTTCAATTCTAAATCACTATTTAAAAGGACCTGAAAATTAATGTCAGGGCCCCCGGAGTGGTTTGTTAGTGGTTCTTTCTAAACGGCTCAACTGGAACCCGAGCCCTGCTCTTTCTAGAAGTCAAATTGAGGGTAAAAGTTGGGAGTCTAGCAGGCAGTACAAGTTCCAGGTGAACAAAAGCAACAGCTGTTTAGAGAGGAGGCTAAGGGGAGACATGATAGAGGTGTACAAATTTATGCATGGCATGGAGAGGGTAGAGAGGGAGACTTTCTCTCCCTCTCTCAAAATACTAGAACCCAAAGGGGTCATCCCATGAAGCTGATGGGTGGGATGTCCTCTACCCCGGTTGGTTTTTCCCCTCCCTCCCGTCTGTCTGTTACTGTGATTTTAGATTGTAAGCCGTATGGCAGATTGTCTTGTTTTGTTTTATTCTGTACAGCGCCATGAACATTGATGGCGCTTAATAAATAAATAAATAAATAAATAAATAAATAATAGACTCAGGACAAATAAAAGGAAGCACTTCTTCACAGAGTGCATAGTTGAATTATGGAACTCACTACCACAAGATGTAGCGATGGCCACCAATCCGGATGGCCTTAAAAGGGGGTTGGAGAAATTCCTGGAGGAGGAGAAAGCCATATCAATGGTTGTTAGTCCTGATGGTTGTGTGCTACCTCCAGTATCCGAGGCAGAAGGCCTGCCAGTTGCTGGGGAACATGGGTGGGAGGGTGCTGTTGCACTGTGTCCTTCTTCGTTGGTCGCTGGTCGACGGCTGTTTGGCCACTGTGTGCTGGACTAGATGGACCCTTGGTCTGATCCAGCAGGGCTCTTCGTATGACCACTAATGAAGTCACACAAACCACTCTGGACCAGCAATTGGGGGACCCTGACAGTAATCATCACAGCAAGAGTACACACAGAACGGTAACAGGGGAAGGACAAACACTCACTTCCAAACAGGCAAAGTGAACATCTTTGATAATGCTACCATGTTTGGACATCACCAGCTGCTTCAACAGCAGACAGCCGAGGTCTAATGTAGCTAAACGGATTTTGCCATCTGTAAAAAAGAGCGGGGGGGGGGGGATGGAGGAAAGAGTTAGAATAAAGCTGACTGCAGTGTTGCAATTTTATTTTTTAACAATATTCCAGGAGCCGTGGTTTATCATCTGTTCCAAGCATGTTCAAGGACCCAAGCGATGGGCAAGTTAAAGTACTGACAGCCAATTGCCCTTGAACACTGGAACAGGGAAGAGAACTGGGAAGGTCACTGCGATTGCCGTTTTCCACAGAAGGGCCCCAAGGGCATCCAAAACAAAGCCGCAATTTGGCCCAGGCTTCAACGGCTGCCCTTGCTACCGGGCAGAACACACTGGCAATCTTGTGTATTTAAGGGCTTTATATCTCACCTCCCCGTTCTTCACCATTTTCAAAACAAGTAAAAAAGCAACAGCCCACGCTAAAACAGCATAGAATTTAGGGCTCCCAAAACCCAGAAAGCAGCAGCAGATCTGATGAAGAATTAATAATTAAAAACACTGAAATGCCTGGGCAAATCGAAACGTCCGTATTCTATGCCATAATTAGAAGAGATCTTCTGGAGAAGCCCTTCGTTCAGTCCCACCATCTTCACAGGCGCGCTTGGTGGGAACACGGGAGAGGGCCTTCTCGGTGGCTGCTCCGGTGCTCTGGAACGCTCTTCCCTGGCTCCCTCCTTGATGGGCTTTCGGAAGCAGGCAAAAACTTGTTTGTTCCAGCAGGCCTTTGGAGAGTAATTTGGTCCTCCATTTATGTTAATGTATTATAATTTTGTTGTGTATTTTAAACGTTTGTGGTTCCCCCCCCCAAATGTATGTTTTAAACTTTGTAAGGCCGCCTTGAGGCCCAGCATTGGGCAAAAGGCAGGATACTAATAATAATAATAATAATAATAATAATAATAATAATAATAATAATAATAATAGCAAGAGCTCCCATATACTCTGTGTGGGTTGGATGACTCCCTTGCAGGAGGGGCGGGAATTTCGTATCAGTGCTCATGTGCTCGGTGCTCACGTGCTCCGAGAAGTGAAGTGTGGATTAGGTGGATCACCTACGCAAGCAAGGCCTTGAGCTACCAGTAAACTAGAAGAAAAAAAACACATCTGCACCATGGTAACAACCCCAATGCTACAGCCTATACAGATTATGCAAATGTAGTTCATTTGCATGACCTTTCATTTTGCTTAGTTGCTTGCTGCTAGCCAGGGAGACGAGCCAGGAGCGCCCAGGCCATCCACGCCCTACTGCAGTTCCCTGGCACGGGAGGCTTCACCACACATTCGCACCCACATCCTTCCAAGCATGTATTGGTAACCCTAAGGACGGGAAATGTGCCTTTTAAGAAAATGAAGGCAGAGATCCCCAGGAACCCGAAATCTGCAGCTGATGCCAGCTGATGCTTTCTCTCAGGATTGCTGGGCACCACCCTGCCTATGATATTCCAGAGGTAAAGAGGCCCTGATAAGTCAGAGCATCAACAGCCATTCTTTGCTCAACACTGGATTCAGAAAATCTAGTGTGACGATGCTGCTGCTGCTCTTCTTCTTCTTCTTCTTCTTCTTCTTCTTCTTCTTCTTCTTCTTCTTCTTCTTCCCATTTTCTGTAACCGATGTACTGCGTCTGGAACCAACCCCCTTGGGCCACTTCAACTCCTATAGAATTCTACCTTAGCCAGCCTTGGATTTAACAAGTGACTTGGTAACCACAGGCGACCAGGAATTCCATGCAGGCGAGTGTGCCGGTGGGAGAGGAACATTGTTCCGTTCCTTCTCACCAGCCTGCTTGGTAGAAGTCTTCCTCTCCCCGCCCCTCTTTCCCTGCCCTAGCCTAAGAGACTAGTAGTTTCCTGCCTGTGTTTCCCTGCTGGCTGTGGAGCAGATGCTTCCAAGACCGGCAGCCAGCAGAAAAAGGCAGGCCCCGCTAGCTGCTTAGCAGGTTAGTCACTTCTGTGGGCGTATTTACAAGGCCGCCTGAGCACCCTCCGCTGCTGTCTCCCATGGACACTGTGCCTCAAGCGGCTGCGAGCCCAGGAGCCTGCCCTCGGCTTCTCCTGATGTGTTTTATGATCAGTGTCATCCCTCGCCTCCAGCATTTGCTCGCTGCTCAATGATCTCACTGCCCTACAGTGCTCTGAGATCCTGTCTCTGAAGAAAAACAAGCTGTATGTTTTGAAATAAAATAGGAAATAAGCCCTACAGTGAGGGCTCTCCCAGCTCATACAAGATGATGCTTTAGACGAGGCTTCTGCACCCCGGTGCCCTCCAGAGGTATTGGACGTATTGGACCGGCATGTCTGGAGGGCGCCAGGTTGGGGAAGGTTGCCATGGATGATGCACCCCACGGGTGACAAGCCCTCTACCTGGCTGAGCAGCATAGTTCATTATCCGGATGAGCCTTTCAGCCAGCACGTGGTTGTACGAGTTCTTCTCCTCTGCATCCTGGGCTGAGAGCTGAATTCTCTCCAGCGTGTCCGGCTCAATTCCTGTGAAGACATGAGAGAGGCGTTTATGGCGACTCTTCAAATACTTGAAAGGTTGTCACACAGAGGAGGGCCAGGATCTCTTCTCGATCCTCCCAGAGTGCAGGACACAGAATAATAGGCTCAAGTTACAGGAAGCCAGATTCCGGCTGGACATCAGGAAAAACTTCCCGACTGTTAGAGCAGTACAACAATGGAACCAGTTACCTAGGGAGGTTGTGGGCTCTCCCACACTAGAGGCCTTCAAGAGGCAGCTGGACAACCATCTGTCAGGGATGCTTTAGCGTGGATTCCTGCGTTGAGCAGGGGGTTGGACTCGATGGCCTTGTAGGCCCCTTCCAACTCTGCTATTCTATGATTCTATGACTCCACGCCGGCTTGGCCAAAGCACAGTTCTGAGGAACCCTGAAGGAGATAACGAAACGGGCAGCCCAACTGGGGAAAAGCGCCCGCTCTGTCCCTCCACCAGTCTTTCTATGGGAAGAGACTGGGTTGGTGAAGCCCCAGCCCAGCTCCCACGGCTGGACGCCAAGCACCTCACCCTGCCCCCTGCCATCCGCCTCCCCGCTCTTTCCCTCTCCCATGGTGTTTTGCCCAAGGGAATGTTCTCACAAGCCACTCTAGCGCCTTGAAGAGGCATGCACAAACCGTGAGAAATGTGGCAACGTGCACAACTAGCTCACAGAAAAGACAAGGTAAATGGAGACCCCCCCCTGGAGCGCGTGGGTCTTCAAACTAGGGGCAGGGCTGGAGACAGCCAGGCCGTCCTGTCTGCTTCTATCAGGAGGAGGCAGCCTGGTGCCCTTCGGAACAAACCCCCATCAGAGGTCCGCCAGGCACCATCCTGGCAGGATTTCAAGGCGGCCTTAAAAACATGTCATTTTACCCTGGCTTGCTCATGAGGAGTACAGTTTTGCTGCGATTGCCATTGTTTCTTGATGATTTTATTGCTAACTCTTATTGTTTTAATGGCTATTTTATTGTGCATGTTTTAAACCGCTTTTATGTATTTTCTTGCTGGAAGATGCCTTGTGAGAGCTTCTTCCCTGAGAGGCAGCCAAGAAACGTTTAAAATAATTTTTTTTAAAAGCAGATGTTTGGGACCTATGAACCCAGCCAGCTGGGCCAATGGTTTAGAGTTATGGGCATTTCAGTCCAACACATCTGGAGTGAACCGAGTTACCTGCCCTTGGCTTACACAAAGGAAGTGACGCATGTCTTCAAAATGTAGTTTGAGGATCTATTGGCATAAACAGTTTGAGCAAGTCTTTAACTCTTGCTTATTCAACACATTTGTATCCGGCCCTTCAGGTTAGGCTAAGGGAGACGAAGACTGGTCAAAGCCTTACACAGCTTGGGACCACCATACCTGACGGAACGCCTCTCCCGACGTGAATATACCCGGTCACTACGTTCAACATCTAAGGTCCTCCTCCGAGTGCCTACTCCGAGAGAGGCTCGGAGTGTGGCAACGAGGGACAGGGCCTTTTCGGTGGTGGCCCCCAGACTGTGGAATGATCTCCCTGACGAGGCTCGCCTGGCGCCAACGCTGCTATCTTTCTGGCGCCAGGTTAAGACTTTCCTCTTTGCCCAGGCATATGGCGGCACATCTTAAATCACCCACATGTTTAGTTTTTAATCGGTTTTTAATGCTTTATGTGTGTATGTTCTGTGTTTTAGAATTTTAAATTTTCTATACTTGTTTTTATCTCAATTTTAGAATTTCTGTAAACCGCCCAGAGAGCCCTGGCTATGGGAGCGGTATATAAGTGCAATAAATAAATAAAATGCTGAGAGTTGTAGTTCAAAACATCCCTAGGACACCAGATTGAGGAAAGCTGGTCTGGATGGAGGTTGGGTGGGAGAGAAGGCAGATTTGTAATGGAAGAACTACTGACAGAATGAACTAGGACAGGGTGCAAGCCAATTAATCTTATTTCATGTTATTGAGAAGAGAAATGAATTGGCTGGGTTTGCCTTCTGTGAAATTTAAATAAATCCTATTAATTGTTTCTAAATTTCCCATATGCGGATTTTTCACATACTTGTGTCCTATGGGCCTGGGCCCGGAATCTTATTATTGCCCAGCAAGACCGCTGAGCCGAAGGAAAAGTATTTGCAGCAGCACATTATGTCAGGGTTCTAAGAACTGTTATTCCCACCTGGAGCCTGAGCATTTAGCAAAATGATTTAAGGCCGAGGTATGGATGAGATCACCCCACCATGGGAAGGCCATGCGCTGCTCGGAAGGGCCAGAGCGCACGCCGTGCGTCTCCCAGGACCCCATTTCCAAACATGGCTTCTCCAGCAAGGAGGGCTGCAGCCTCTCTGGGCCTCAGAGAGCTCCTGCCACCCCGCGCAGAGAGTCTGGGCTAGACGAAGCAGTGCTCTGGTCAACGCACTATAAAGCAGCTTCATCTGCTCAGTGAAGCACTGGTGAAGCACTTCGCACTTGTTCTTCCTTTGGGGCCTGGGGGGGCACGGAGAGGCGGAGGTCGCCCCCACCCAGCAGCTCCAGAACTTGCCCAAAGTTCCTGCGGATCCAGCTAAGCTCTGGGGTGCCACCATCTGCTAGAGAATGGAAACACTTAGCACAGCGGTTCTCAACCTTCCTAATTCCGCGACCCTTTAATACAGTTCCTCATGTTGTGGTGACCCCCAACCATAAAATTATTTTCGTTTCTACTTCATAACTGTAATTTTGCTACTGTTATGTAGCAAAATTATGTAGCTCGGTTCCTAAGACCATCGGAAATATGTGTTTTCCGATGGTCATAGGCGACCCCTGTGAAAGGGTCGTTTGACCCCCAAAGGGGTCGCGACCCACAGGTTGAGAACCGCTGACTTAGCAGGATCCTCTTTACTACACTTCATCAGGTCCATCCATCCATCCATCCATCCATCCCTCTCTCTCTCTCTCTCTAACACACACACACACACGGTAGATAAAGGATCCTTTCCCCCCCACCAGGAAGCGAAAGAGCGAGCTCTCAACTCCCTCACAGCTGCTCTTAAAGCAGAAAACAGTTGACCATTTTGGGCAGTGTAGGTGTTTCGTTCAAAACACAGCTGGGGGTGTTTCAGCAGCAGCAGCAGCAGACCTGGAGTAATTCTGTGCAGAGCAAAGAACTCCTCTTTTCCTTCTCAAACTTTATTCTAAGGATGGTGAACCTCTGGCCTGCGGACTGGACAAGGCTCGCGGGGGTTCCCCAGGCCTGGTGCCCTCTCCCAGCTGGGCAAAGCTCTCATCTCTGATCAGCAGAGAGGGGGCAGGACCAGGAGAGGAAGCTGTTGAGTATTTCAGTCCTGCTTCCTTCTGAGGCTTGACTTGTTTACTTGTAAGCAGACGGGCACTGGCCGGGTATATGGGACGCGATTTGAAAGTGCTGCTGAGTGTTTCAGTCCTGTTTACGTCTGAGTAGCCATGCAGAAGCCTCATTGTCCCGCTTGCTTCTGAACAGGCCTAAAACCAAAATTAATCCCATTTTGGCCCCGCTCCGCCTTTGCGCCTGCGCACACGCGGAATGCGCCCCCGAGACCTTTCCCAGACTGGCGTTTGGGCCCCCAGTCTGCTTCCATCCCTTTCATAGAATCATAGAATAGCAGAGTTGGAAGGGGGTCTACAAGGCCATCGAGTCCAACCCCCTGCTCAATGCAGGAATCCACCCTAAAGCATCCCTGACAGAGGGTTGTCCAGCTGCCTCTTGAAGGCCTCTAGTGTGGGAGAGCCCACCACCTCCCTAGGTCACTGGTTCCACTGTCCATTTCACCAGCTCATTTCCATTTTATCTTCACCAGTTACACATTCGCGTTTAACAAAGCTACCTGGAAAAGAAGGCTCAGCTGAAAATTAATTTCAGTAGCTGACAAGAGAGAGGCTTTTATGGCACAGCAGCAACTCCGCCATGTGGCATGAAGCATGGGGATGTTCCATTTGAAGTCTGACAGCGACAGGGGAACATTTACAAAAATACTTCACCCACATTAAAAACACATGTTTAATTTGCCAGTATTTCAAATGACACCCAAAGCCGTAATTTCAGCAGGATTTTGCTCCGAGAGCTTGACGTAGGATTCATCACAATGACAAAATGAATTGTCCTTTGCCAGAGCTCAGCCCCTCCACTTGTATCTTTCAGCGGAAGAGGGTTCATCTCGCTACTACTTAGAATTATCGCGGAGGAGTTAAATCCACTCCGATTTCCTGGAAATCATCCATTAACACCCCGCTTGTATTATAGGCCGGCCATCTTCCAGAAGGAGAAATCCACGTGATATGAACATCCTCATTCACGGGGCTCCAAAAGCAATGGGCGAGACACGCGTGAACGCAAGTCCCAGGCCGAGTGAGGCAGGGACGAATAACGAGGGTGAGATGCATGGACTCTGGGGGCCCCAGAACCTTTCCAGCCCCACGCCAGAAGCTCTTGTAAGCCTGCCTTTTACGGAGTCCCCTTGGTCATGGAATCATAGAATAGCAGAGTTGGAAGGGGCCTACAAGGCCATCGAGTCCAACCCCCTGCTCAAGGCAGGAATCCACCCTAAAGCATCCCTGATAGATGGTTGTCCAGCTGCCTCTTGAAGGCCTCTAGTGTGGGAGAGACCACCACCTCCCTAGGTCACTGGTTCCATTGTTGAACTGCTCTAACAGTCAGGAAGTTTTTCTTGATGTCCAGCTGGAATCTGGCTTCCTGTAACTTGAGCCTGTTATTCCGTGTCCTGCACTCTGGGAGGATCGAGAAGAGATCCTGGCCCTCCTCTGTGTGACAACCTTTTAAGTATCTGAAGAGTGCTATCATGTCTCCCCTCAATCTTCTCTTCTCCAGGCTAAACATGCCCAGTTCTTTCAGTCTCTCTTCATAGGGCTTTGTTTCCAGACCCCTGATCATCCTGGTCGCCCTCCTCTGAACACGCTCCAGCTTGTCTGCGTCCTTCTTGAATTGTGGAGCCCAGAACTGGATGCAATACTCTAGACGAGGCCTAACCAGGGCCGAATAGAGAGGAACCAGTACCTCACGTGATTTGGAAGCTATACTTCTATTCATCCAGCCCAAAATAGCATTTGCCTTTCTTGCAGCCATATCACACTGTTGGCTCATATTCAGCTTGTGATCTACAACAATTCCAAGATCCTTCTCGTTTGTAGTATTGCTGAGCCAAGTATCCCCCATCTTGTAACTGTGCATTTGGTTTCTATTTCCAAATTTAGAACTTGGCATTTATCCCTATTAAATTTCATCCTGTTGTATGTTTTTTCTTTTCAGCCCAGCACTCCAGCCTATCAAGATCACTTTGAAGTTTGTTTCTGTCTTCCAGGGTATTAGCTATCCCACCCAATTTTGTGTCAGCTGCAAATTTGATAAGCATTCCCTGCACCTCCTCGTCCAAATCATTAATAAAAATGTTGAAGAGCACTGGGCCCAGGACTGAGCCCTGCGGCACCCCTAGTCTCGTCGACATGGACTGAGCATGAGTATGAGCCAACCATGTGATGGGGCTGCAAAAACCGCACTGAGCAGGGGGATGGACTTGATGGCCTTAGGGGCCCCTCCCAGCATTACTATTCCATGATTCTATGATGGGCTGCCGTGGGTCTCCGAGGTTTCAGGCAGGACCCCTTCCTGGCCCTACCAGGAGATGCTGGCTGGGGGCTGAACCTGGGACGTTCCGCGTGCCAAACAGAGGCTCTCTTGCTGAGCTATGGCCCTCGGCCCAAACACAGGAAGCTGACTTTTTGCTAAGTCAGTCCCTGGGTCCATCTAGCCTAGCGTTGTCAGCACTGACTGGCAGCAGCAGCTCTCGGGGTTTCAGACAGGAGTTTTCCCAGCCCTTCCTGGTGATGCCAACGGTCAAACCTGGGATCTTCTGCATGTAAAGTAGGGCCTCTACCACTGAGTTACAGCCCCTCCCACAGTAGACTTACCTTTGTTGTGAGACATGGCATACAGGAGGCACAGCACGAACAGAGCATAGTAGTCAAACTCAGCACACTCCAGGGCATTATAGACCATCTCAAGGAAAGGCCTAAGAGAAGGGGGGGGGGGAAGAATCCATTCACCATCATTCTGCCTTTTCTTATGATTGATAATTTGCACAGCACCAGCAACATATAGGGTGGTTTGCAAAGTATGAGAGGGCAGGTCCCAAGTATGTATTTATTTATACAACACCTTTCAGGATACAAATCCTACCAAAGGCAGCTTACAAGTAACATAAAAAGAACAAAGTCACGACGAACAGTATTAACACGTTTAAAAACAACCCAGGTCAGGATCCTTCCCACAGGGCAGCTGGCGGCAGGGAGAGCGCAGCGGAAACAGGGCCAGTGTCTAGAAAGGAACCGAAGGGCTTCATTCAGAGACGTGCCACTGTGAGTCCAGGGCCCGCTCTTCCGGGGGCTCGCTCAGCAACACCGTGCTGCTTAAACGCGGCAGGCAGCAGTTTGAACTAGGAGGCGTGCCGGATGTTATGTGGGCCGGGCAGTGGGTTTCTAGCTGGCCTTCAGCTATGGGTACAGGTGAGGCCAGAACCTACCCAGGTAACCCCGGAAGCAGCCAGTGGAGTGAATGGTGGATCACAGAAACACACACACTCACGCGCCACTGGCGGCATGAAGGAGAGGTGACCACTGAGATGTAGGGAAACATTTACAGGCGTGCCGAGGACAGAGGCAGGGAGGCTGGAAAGAAAAGCAGAAAAGACCTTAGAGCCGGAGCTCTGTTCAGAGCTCCAGAGTTCTTCACGTACCTGTTCCAGTTTGACATTTCAGAAGCAGCCGCACTCTTCTCTTCATCCGTTATGTTCTGCTCCGTTACAGAAATCAACTTGCATCGCTCCATGATCACCATCTCAATTTCTGAAGGGAAGCGACAAAACACAAGGCCGAAGGCAGGCGGGCTCGTTATACAGGGCAGGGGTAAAAGGGAGAGCCACGGTGGGTCACCTGCTGCCTGCTGGAATTCTGGCCAAAACTAGTGGGCTAGGAGAAGAGGAAGAGCTGGAACAGAGCCCAAGCGTGCCTACTTGGGTTCACTTAAGATAGATCTGAGAAGAGACCCTGGCCACAGCTAGACCGAAGGTTTATCCTGGGATCATCCAGGGTTCGCCCCTGCCTGAGTGCTGGATCCCCCATGTGTCTCCTAGGCCACAGCTAGACCGAAGGTTTATCCTGGGATCATCCAAGGTTCGCCCCTGCCTGAGTGCTGGATCCCCCATGTGTCTCCTAGGCCACAGCTAGACCGAAGGTTTATCCTGGGATCATCCAGGGTTCGCCCCTGCCTGAGCACTGGATCCCCCATGTGTCTCCTAGGCCACAGCTAGACCGAAGGTTTATCCTGGGATCATCCAGGGTTCGCCCCTGCCTGAGCACTGGATCCCCTGTAGGTCACCTAGATGAACAGGTTTGAGCCCTGGACGATCCAGGGATAAACCTTCGGTCTAGCTATGGCCCCTGTTGGCTCTTGGTTTAACACACATGGACAGACCACAGCAATTCAAGTGAAACAAAAACCCAGAAAAGTAGACCATGTAAGACTGAAGTCGGCCTAACTGGCAGAGTAGTGTAGCAAAAAGAAGAGTGATAGTTATTAAGCAGCTGCAGCAGTAGATCCAGGGAACCTGACCTACAACTCCATACACAGCAATGGCCATGGGCGGATAAAGCAAGCAAGATGGGCCAGAAGGAACCGGGAGTGAGAAACAAGCTCAGTCCTCCAAATGAGACCCGCACGGCACAGCCAAGCCCCACGGACACGCCGCGGCTCCCAAACACACATGGAAAAGCCAAGGCCACGACGGTTTCTTGCGCCCGGCTTACCTTCGTTCTCCCCACTCGGCTTGATGCCTTTGGAAGGGCCCTCCGTGCCTTCTTGGGCATCTTCCGGGCCCCTCTCTTCCTCCTCATCCTCCCCAACGTTTTTATAGTTGGGTCTCTTCTGCAGCCTCTTCTTCCCTTTATGCTTATTGATTTCCAGAGATCTCTCCAAGGTCTCAGGAGGTTTAATGAAACACCGGAGGCCTGTCTTGGTCTGAAACAGCAACATAAGCAAATACACGCCTTAGCGGCAAGCCAGAAGACGGCGCCGTGTGTTTCAGAACAATGCAATTGGGCCAAGTCTGTGCTGCTGCCCAACTGGCCCTGAACTTTAGCGGCCCACCTTTAGCACTGTCCCTGGAAGCAAAAGTGCTGCTAGCCCAGAACAGCGAGATGCTGCAGCGCCCAGCGGGCGAGCAAGCTGGCAGGACTCACTCTTCACCTGCCAGGTGGGGCAGGAATGGACCAGAAGAGGGAATCCTGAAGCCCGGCTGTTGACAGCGTCTTGCTGGTCCTTGAGGGGAAACAGTCTAGACTGGGATGCTCAGCAGCTGCTACAGAAAGCGCACAGGGCAGAGACAACTCTTGATCCCCTTGCGGGGCAGGGGGCAACCTCCAAGATGAGAGCTTTGGGGGGGGGAAATGCTTAACAGGATGTTCCTGTGACGATATTCGTGGGTGCTGCTATCCCAGATTGTTGGAGGAGTTTGAATTGTGCACATTTCAAACCACAGATCTAGGAAGGTCACCTTGAAACAACACTTCAGGGCTTAGATGGGTTCATCTAAATGGCAAGCTACTGCCAATCCCTGTTAGCCTTGCCAGGGGCAACCTGGGATAAAGCACCCATCTCGTTCCCAGTCACATTCCTGTTTGTGAATTGGCTTCTTCTACACAAGCAGTCAATGAGGACCTGACACGACTTCGCTCTTGCCCCAGCTTAGAGGCTCACCAAGTGCCAACAGCAGCGTTATCACAGGCTCCGTTTTTATGCCTTCCCACAGCCTCACAGGAACATTTGATGTCCAAGACAGAGGCGAAGATGGACGGATAACATGATCGGACAAAGCTCACTGCCCAAAAACAGTCATCTGAGTTTGGGATTTTAAAGTATTTAATCGTAGTGATGCACTCCAAAATCCTGGAATGTGCAACTTGTATGCTTGTACGTGTACACACACACACACACACACACACACACACACACACACTGGATCTTTACACCTGGCTTGATGCAGTGCAAGGTCTGACCTGAGTCTAAAGAGTAAATAATACAGGTTACTGACTTGGGAGCTACAGTTTTCAGAAATATATATTTCTAAATTGGAGCTGACCCCTCTGCTAGAAGAATTGAACCACCTCTAGGTTAACAGAAGGAGAGAAAGTAGGTTAAGCAAAAGCAGAAAGCAGACGGAAGGAGCCACATCCGAGTTGGGCAGGAAGTAAGTGGAAACTATCTCACAGGAAGGAAGGAAGGTGAGCGCCGAGCATCGCTGCTGCTGCCCCAAATCGTGACGTGTGTGTTGTGAAAGCGTGTGACTCACTGACCCAAGGCGCCGGGAAGAAAGCAAGACCCCTCCACCCCCCACCCCCCGTAGCGCCATCTTGCCTTCTCGGGTTTCAGAAATGTCTCACAGCAAGACCAGTTCACACTCCTTCATACAACTCAACCACGTTCAGTCAAACCAGGAGTCGGCTGCTGTTGCTCTGAAAAAGGAGAGGGAGCGAGCTGTGGGCGAAAGCCACCGCACCCAGCTCTTGCGTTACTGCGCTACACAGCGGGAGGTGAAGGGAATGAAATTCCGGGTGCGGATGGGGTCTCTGGCTTTTCAAGGCTTGAAGGCTGCACAATCTGACCGGCAGAGGCTCTCTGGGGTCTCAGGTACCCGCTACCCCAAATTCCCTGAACTGGAGATAGCGAGGTTTGAACTCAGGACGGCCTGCATTCGAGCACCACTGGGTACTGCCACAGAGCGATAAGATCCCATCTGTCAATGACAAGCAGGCGTAAAATCCTTCTATCACCCCCGCATGGATAACGGTTGGCTCCCAAGGTGCTTGTGGGAAGCAGAGAACACCGCAGGCAATGGCTCCCGCACCAGACTTCCGGCAAACGCAGGCTGCAGGCAAAAGGACTCGAGTGGAAACCGCCCCAGACTCACAGATGCGCCTCTGTTTCCCACATTCCCTCCGACGCGCACCCACCATTCACATAAAGAATGGACTCCCGGGATGACAGCACCGCCTGGTCAGCTCCCCTTTCTCCCCCTATTGCATCTGCCCCGCTGAGAGGGAGGTGTCAGTTCAAGCCACTGAAGCTGGAACTTTCACCATCAACCGTTGTAGGAGCTTTAAACCAGGGGTGTGAAACGGCAGGCCCCGGGGGCCAAGCCCAGACCTCAGAGGCTCCCCAGGTAGCCAAACACACTTCCCTTAAACTAACCATCGTTTAGTGGTGCCTGACTTTTGTGCAGTCCCCTCCCCCTGCATTCTAAAAGGCTGAAAAGCCTCTTCTGAGGCTTACTTACTGGCAGGGAGAGATTTACGTATGTTAAAGTATGTCAATATTTTGGCCCTGAACATCCCCCCCCCCTTTGCTGGAAAGTGGCTCCTAAAAGCTTCTCTGAAGTGGGCCTTGGGCCGAAAGAGGTCCAACGCACAGGTTTCTCTTATTCGGGAGGGCGGAATGGAAAAACTGCTTCTGGGCCCAATGCAGAGTGCTGCCATTGGCCTTTAAAGCCCTACCAGTAGGTCTATGTTATGTGAAGAGCTGCCTCCACCCTGCTCTCTTTTAAGAGGATCTTCCAAGGCCCTAGTCATTCAGATCAATAAAGCTGGCAGGTGCTACAGATAGGGTCTTCTCAGGGGTGGCCCCTACCTGTGGAATTCCCTCCTGAGAGATACATGGTTGGCTACATCTGTTGCCATTTTTAAGAGGGTTTTAGGAACCCATTTCTTTTTTCTAACTTTTAACTGAAAGATTTTTATTGTACACCTTGTGTTGTCAGTACTTTGGGGCTCAGTTACGTTTTAATCTGTACTTTATTTTAACTGGGTTTTTTAATGACTGAATTGTTTTGTGAGCTTATGCATTTGTTATATTAAAATGGCGTGTGTTCTGTTGTAAGCCACCCTTGGAAGACTGCAGTCTTGGAAGGCAGCTAAAAACTATATCAAATAACTGAACAAGAAATCTGAATATAAATAAAACAAAAATCTTAAAGGGGGTGAGAACATCTGTGAACTGCCTGCTTCAATGGGACACCTAATTTGTTTCAGCTGGTTTTGATTAAAAAGAGGGAGATACCAATGGTATCTCCCTGGTTAGGCCTCATCTTGAGTATTGCGTCCAGTTCTGGGCGCCACACTTCAAGAAGGATGCAGATGAGCTGGAGCATGTTCAGAGGAGGGCAACCAGGATGATCAGGGGTCTGGAAATAAAGCCCTATGAGGAGAGACTGAAAGAACTGGGCATGTTTAGCCTGGAGAAGAGAAGATTGAGGGGAGACATGATAGCACTCTTCAAATACTTGAAAGGTTGTCACACAGAGGAGGGCCAGGATCTCTTCTCGATCCTCCCAGAGTGCAGGACATGGAAGCCAAGTGACAGGAAGCCAGATTCCGGCTGGACATCAGGAAAACCTTCCTGACTGTTAGAGCAGTACAACAATGGAACCAAAGACCTTGGGAGGTTGTGGGCTCTCCCACACTAGAGGCATTCAAGAGGCAGCTGGACAGACATCTGTCAGGGATGCTTTAAGCTGGATTCCTACATTGAGCAGGGGGTTGGACTCAATGGCCTTATTGGCCCCTTCCAACTCTACCGTTCTGGGATTCAACGAGTGGGAACAAAAATATATGTCAGGGGCTGGACAACGGTGCTGTGCCTCTCTGCCCTACTTCACACCTCCTTTCACTCAAGACATCCTGCAGCTGCACATCTGTTTCTAGCTTAGAGAAGGCTGCAACTTTTTTACCACTATCTTGCTTAGTAAATGCTGCTTGGTGCACAATATTGTTTCCTGGTTGCAATTCGGACAAAGGCACATTTTTTCCATCACTGGTGGTAGGAAGTGGAGCTCAGAGAATTAGAAGAATTAGACCCTTTCTTCCTTTTGAGAGGTTAAGCTTACATAGAAAACCCACCAAAGTGACAACATGTCCTCCAATACAACCCCTGCTGCCCCCAACCCACAAGAGCTATAAAAAACCTCAGCCCCCCCTTAAATTCTGCAAAATAGCTTCAGTGGAAGCAAAACTGCTGCAGCGCAACAAGGCCGTGATCTTCTGACCACAGATTTCCTAATAACAGAACCCACTTAGAGAAAAAATGGGTGAGACATAGAATGAGCTCATGTACTGTGAAGGCAAGATCATTTTCACGTGTAACAGATCTTTTTTATCTTTCAGTTTGCATGCATGATTAGGTCAACCTTCTGGCTTAAAAGAAGAAGCACAAATCAAGATGAAGTACAGCAAATACAAGTCACCTAGCAACCCTTTGGGCTCCAGAAAAGGCTAAAAATAAAGCAGCTTCATTGCACACCCCGATTCTTGCTAAGCAAACACACGGGAGCCTCAACCACACCGGCCTGTGACGCCCGAGAGGGCTGAAGGGACGGTGCTCACACTTACCGAGCTTTTCTGGATATCTTGCTCGGCTTTTGAAAAAAACACTGACAGGTCTCCGTTAAGAATGACTTCAGCCAATGAGTTCACCAGAGGCGCATAATGTATAATTAGGAAAATCTGTGGAGAAAAGGCAGAGAAACAGAGAAGCAGGTTCGGATGGGACCGACAAAGCCACTGCAGAAAACGCCTCAAACACCTCTCCCAACTTTATTCGTCTCGCCCCTCACAAGATTCATTTCTTTAGGCTAATTCCACCAAGCAGAAATTGAATGATACAGTCCAGTAAAGAAAATATCACTTAGGAATCCAGGCTGGGGCCATTGGGAGGCAAGCGTCACGGAACTGAATGCACCCCCACATTAATACTTCTCTGCCGTGGAAAATAGCACATGAGGGAATGTTCCAGCTTGGCCTTCTTGCTGAGGTGCTAGTTTTCCAATACCGGGGATTTTGTTTTTAACTATGGGGGAGCATTCTAACATGCGATTCCCACCTGCAGTCTGAAGTGGTACAGTCCTTTCTGAGGCATACCACCGGTATCTTCTGCAAGTCTGCCCTGACCCTTTAACAAAGGCCCAAATAATCTTCCTCTCGATGCGTCTGCTCTTCCACCGTCCCCCAAACCATCCAAAATTGCTCATTGTAAACTCTTAATGCCCCCGCCTCTCGCTATAGAAATGTTAAATAGCAGCAGTGATGATCTGTCTCAACCACTGAATCACAAGAAAATTCCCAGAAATTCATCAAATGCTGCCAAAGATATTTAAACACATACTTGCGACAATAGATAGAGAGAGACCTGGAGGCTTATTTTCGGACGTTCTGCACCCTGAGGAGCCAAGGATGAAGAGAAAGACCGTCAGTCTGCTTATTAGCAGCTAGTATTGCTTTCCATTGCAGAAATAAACATCTTAAAAAACAAAACTAAGCAAGTCTCCAGTGATAAATTTGGTAAGAAAAAGTTTCTGGCTTTGTATCCCCCATATCTCTCAAACAACAACCAGTTAAAGAGAATGCGGAGATCCCAGGAATCTGGGAAATGGCTGTGTTTTGGATCCCTGCCCGCCCCGTTCATTCCCTGAGTTTTGCATGGATGCCAATACTTCAAACAGGGCCAGGCATCAGACAATTAAAACGAACTGCAGTGTAGCAAGTCTACTTATAAACCTCGCTTATTTGTGCAACCCGAAAGAAGTCCCGGTAAAACAGGTCTCTTAATGCCATCAACACGCCTCCATATATTCTCGAGTTCAGGCCCAGATTCTGTAATCAACCAAGCTGGCTGAGTTCATCAGGAGGACTGTGGCTAAGGGGGGGCTCAGCGATAGAGCTGCCTGCGGCCCCTGAATATCTAGGAGGCCACACACCCACTGCAGGAATGCAAAGGCAAGATTGGGTCCTCCAGGTCCACCGAGGACCGGAGAACTGCCTGGCTGGATGAGATGCAGAGGACTCTCTAGTCTAGGCAAGCATCCTTTGTCCATCCGCGGACTCCCAGGTGTCTTCAAGACATCCAAAACCGGGGCATGAAGGCAGCAGGCGTGCCTTGCTATTCCCGCCCCCCAGCACCTCACATTCAGAGGTAGACGGCATCTGAACATAGAGATTTCATGGAGCTAAAATTAGAAACACAAGACGAGCCCTGACGGATCAAGCAAACGGTCCAGCTAGTCCAGCACTCTCCTCCTAGGGGTCAGGGGAGGCTGGGCTGGCTGGGAATCATGGGAGTTGCAGTCCCACATCTATGGAGGGCACCCGGTTGGGGTAGGCGGGGGGCGAGTGTCAGATGAGGACTGGGGAAACCCAGGTTCAAATCCCTCCTCAGCCACGAAGCTCACTGCGCGCAGTCTCAAGAGAGGCGCAACCTCTTGACCTAACCGACCTCACAGAGTTGTGGGGATAAAGTGTATGTATGCGTCATGTATGCCGTGTGCCACCTTGAGCTCCTTGGAGGAACGGTGGGATGTGCAGGGACCGCAGCTCAGCCGTACAGCAGCCCCTGCTCTGCAGGCAGAAGGTCGCAGGGTCAATTCAGCATCTCCAGGTAGGCATGGAAGAATTGCTGCCTGAAACCACAGAGAGCTGTGAGTGCTAGCCAGCGTCAGCCATATTGGGCTAGACAGATCAAGGACCCGGCTCAGGGTAAGACAACTTCCTATGTTCCTGTGGCATAAACGCACGCAAAACATAAATAAAATGTCCACCAGTAGCCAACAAGAGGCCTTCGGGAAGGCCACTAGGCAACCGCCCTCCTTTGCCCTTGATCTCCAGTATCTACCACACGAGGGGGCAGGAGCTTATCCGCCTCACGTTTCCGGCAGCCAGCCAACCCCCACCCCCACCCCCGTCCCCCCTGCCTGGTCACTAAGAGCCGAGGCTCAGAAGAAGCCCTTCTTCCCAACAACCATCCCAGAGAGAAACTGATGTCATTTCTCTTGACAGGGAGGCGTCCTGACTATTTGCCCACTCGGCCACAGAACAATTAAGGCTTTATTTTCAAGGATGCCTCAGAAGCTCTCATTCAAAATAACCCACGTGTGCATTGCTAAAAAGCCTGCAGCATTTCTTGGGAAAAAGAGAAGCTGTTCAGAAATTCCATTCCGTTTGCTGCACAAGGTCAAACGCAGGAGGAGGTTCCTTATCGTTATGCCAAGAACTATTTCTCCCTCATTTTTCTCTTAAAAGGGAAAGCAATGACTATTATTATTACCCGCCTGTCCCTCTGGATCACACTAAATAAAATATAATACATATGATTTCCACATAATTTCTTGCGAAAAGCAATGTGAGGTATTGGACATGAACCGGAGGGTCTCCTTCTCTTGAACAATTCGCTACACAAGGATAATTATAGGTTTGAGTGTATTTTAAAGTCAGAGCGTACAGCTGCACCTTCCTGACCAACTGAAATGCTTGTTTAATGAAGTTATTTCTGGTAGCCTCAAGGGTGCAGCTGAACAATTAAGTCCTTGCAAAGTAAACAACTATAAACTCCTACCGAAAGACTCAAGACTTTCCTCTTCCCTCCCCCTCCCTTTTTCCTTGCATGCCATGTCTTTTTGGGCTTGTAAGCCTGCCAGCAGCAACTGTCTTGCTTTACCGATTGCACGTAGGCAGGTCTGAGAATCTGTTTGGCTGAGGAGCAGGACGCAAACGCTCCAAATAAATAGGAGAGACGGCAATCCCTTACCTTATCTTGATTGACTAACGAATACACATAGAGAGGCAGGAAGAGACTATTCAGTAAGTGGTCTGTGAGCACTTCGTTTAAGAATTCACAATTAATAATAAGGATGTCGTTAAGGTAATGAAGATGATCAAGGTGTTCGGCTACCAGGTCACTTAGCTTCCCCCGATTTCTGTGCCTGCAAAGGAAGAGAACACAATGACGTTGTTAAAAAAAAAATCCGAAACTAAATTATTTCCCATTATAAAGCCCACCTTTCATAGTGAAGTAACAGGTAAATTGGTCCCCTCCAGAGGTTTGGAACTACAGTTCCCATAAATCCTCGCCACGGGCCATGCCGGCTGGGCTGATGGGTGTTGTAGTCCAAAATGTCTGGCGGGCAGAAAGCCTAGATACACCAGCCGCTGGGGAACAGGGGTGGGAAGGTGCCATTGCACTTGCGTCCTGCTTATGGGTTCCTGGTCGACAGCTGCTTGGCCCCTGTGTGACCAGAGTGCTGGACTAGACGGGCCTCTGGTCTGATCCAGTATCAGGGCTCTTCTGATGTTCTTACCCCTGCTTTAGCATCTCCTAACTTGGGTTGCTGCTACATTAACAGAGTGATCCTATGCACGCCTACTGTTTTCAGTGGGGTTTACTCCCATGTCAGAATTGCAGCTGAAGGCTCTTTAACACGGCTCTTCCACAATCAACTCTTAGCAGATTTTAAATGGTGGTTCTAACACAGCGCTTTACATATCGTTGTTTTTCTCATAAAACCTTGAAACCTTTTCTTTATTACTTAGAACAGCCCTCCTCAACCTGGGGCGCTCCAGATGTGTTGGACTACAACTCCCAGAATGCCCCAGCCAGCTGGGGCATTCTGGGAGATGCAGTCCAACACATCTGGAGCGCCCCAGGTTGAGGAAGGCTGACTTAGAACAAGCTCTAAAATACTGTTGTTTTTATACTGTTTTTATGTTTTTTAAATTTTTGTATACTTTTAATGTTTACTATTTTTAATTGTTGTAAACCGCCCAGAGAGCTTCGGCTGTGGGGCGGTATATAAATGTAATTAAATAAATAAATAAATAAATAAACTGTCCCTTAATTAACAGCTTCCTCCTTGCCTTTTTTTTTAAAAAAAGCAGCTTAGTAGTTGTTCCCTGCCTGGGGGAGGGAGACGACGCGTTAGTTGTTGCTTTCTTCTTTATAACCCTAAAAACGGCTCGCTTTATTGTATTTACAATGGAAAAATTGAGCTAATAGAAATATTAGTCAAGACAGTCTTGTAGTCCTCCCCTATGACTAATTTCATAATTTGTAAATAACTAGCCAAATCTCCTTTTTTAAATGTATTTCATCAGCATTTTAATGGAGAACTGAGATTTCTGGGTCCAAAAGAGATCCCCATCTGCTTGATTAAAAGTTGAGATGTGCCTTGCAGGCAACGGAACCAAAGTGAAAATCAGCCTCACCCCCGGCTATGAACAGCTGACGGGAACACAGCACGGGAACACAGCAAACTGCCGTGTGCAGAGTCAGATCAGGGTCCGCCTGGCTCACTAGTGACTACGTTAACTGGAAACGTTTCAGAAAGGGGCCTTTCCCAGCTGTGCCTGGAGCTTCCCTCCCAAATGGATCTCCTCCATGGCCACCAATTTCCCCACAGTGGTCAAAGATGCTGCAGTCACCCACAAGAGAATTGGCACCCCTCAATGTCCAGCAAAATGGTTTGACCTGGTGCCAGAGGATGCGACCCAATTTGAGGCATCCATAGAACATCCGAAGAAATCCCCCCCCCACTGGGTTTTCTCACCCCACCCACCAGTACAATTTAAACTGTAAAATGGAGACCATACAGAACCACACACGCTGCCACTTTGCATGACATGACAGCCTACCATGGGTTATTTAACCCACGGTGAAGCCGTGGTGCTCGCAGGGTGTGTGGGGCTGCCATTTAGAATAAGCCTGGATGTAACTAGGGCATGTATAACTGAGGCTTTATGCAGACATCACATATTACAAGACATACATTTAAGATCCCTTTCCTTCTTGCAATGACTTAGCCACAGTAATAAAAAGGTCTTACTCTTCATCAGTTTGTACGCAGTTATCCAATTCTATCACGTGACTCCCAATAAACCAGACAAGATTGGAGAAGTACGGGACGGCAGTTTTATCGCGAATGTAGTGCAGCATTGGCTGGTTGTCCACTGAAGGGGAAAAATGTATTTAAAACACCCTTTTCCAAAAGAGGAGGAAGAACAAAAACAAGTATACTTCTTTAAAAAGGAATTCCTTTCTGTAGGTTGGCTTTCAGTAGTGCACCCCAGACCAGTTTTATTTTATGCTGGTTTATGCTGACAGTTTGTCAGATTACAAATATCTATATGTAAAGCAAACACTCCTTCAAGAGCGTTAACAAGTCAATCATAAAAGCGCTGAGAACAGCCGGTGGAATGTATCACGGTCAAGGCCATCCCTGGCTTTCTAGGGAATTGACAACAGTACAAGAATAAAAGCAATAAGGCTGAAAAGTCAAAGTGACTTACATGACACTGCGTTAAGGGACACAGGGAATCATCAGTGAAGAAAAGGCAAAAGGGAACAAAAAACAGACAATGGTTAACAGAGTTAGGAACTGGGAAGGCGTGGCGTCCTCCAAAGGGTTCAGCAGAGAAAGCAGGAAGCATCTAGGCTAGAAGAGACAGAGTTAGAAAGAGAGAGCAGGAGAAAACCATGCAACGGGAGCCCCCCCCCACACACACACGTGGCACAACAGCACCCAAACTCAAGATGGGGCAACCTTTAGACAACCTTTTGCACACCGAGGAACCTGTGCCACAGCAGCCCCGAGTGCCCCAAAGAGACGCCTGGGGCGTGTCCTAGAGCACGCACTCAGCTCACAGCGAGCACTGGACAGGCCCTGAGAGGCTTTTGAGGAAGCTCAGGGGAGCCCAGAACAAGAGTCTGGAAACCACTGCTCAATTCAGTAACATTTTCACCCTGAAGTGTACGCTTGTCAGTTCCCAATGAGGCTTGCCTGAACTTCAGTCCTTAGCGGACTGGATTATGGAACGGAAATCAATAGCACAACTACCAGAGAACAGAGGGCCGGGCCACTCCTCTGAAACAAGGGGCCCAGAAGAGCCGCGTTTTAGACATGGGGTTCAGACAGTACGGAGCGTTCATCAGAGGAGGAAAAGCAGCACAGGGAGCCTGGTGGCACCTTATAGGCTGACCAAGTGATTGGGAATACCCACAAGCAGCAACTCAGCTCATGGGAAATGTGGTGAAATTTCAGCTCTGTTATTTGATATTCAACATCTAAGGTCCTCCTCCGAGTGCCTACTCCGAGGGAAGCTCGGAGGATGGCAACAAGGGAGAGGGCCTTTTCAGTGGTGGCCCCCCAATTGTGGAATGATCTCCACGATGAGGCTCGCCTGGCACCAACACTGTTATCTTTTCGGCGCCAGGTCAAGACTTTTCTCTTCTCCTGGGCATTTAACAGCATTTAGCAACGCTGAGTTTGTTTGTTTTTAACGGACCCCAGAATGGTTGTTTTTAGATACTGTTGTTTTTATACTGTTGTTTTTATGTTTTTGATGGTTTTAAATTTTGTAGACTTTTTAATGTTCACTGTTTTTAACTTTTGTAAACCGCCCAGAGAGCTTCGGCTATGGGGCGGTATAGAAATGTAATAAATAAATAAATATTTGGGACATAGAGTGCAAAGCCTTCCTGCATCTTTATAAAGCCTTCAGTCCATCTGCCGTTTTGCTCCAAAAGATGGATAAAAAGTTCCTTGAGTCACAAGGCTTATCTTTAGTATTGCATCAGACATTTAATCGACCAAGGAAATGAACTCCAGCTTGCTCTTTTCCAT
This sequence comes from Elgaria multicarinata webbii, assembly GCF_023053635.1. Lineage (NCBI taxonomy): Eukaryota > Metazoa > Chordata > Lepidosauria > Squamata > Anguidae > Elgaria > Elgaria multicarinata. Next base: position 28,524,498 of record NC_086187.1, on the reverse strand, counting down.
AGTCTAATTGTGGCACACTTTGGGAGGAACCTGCGGTGATGCTGGGGACTAAGCTCAAATAAAAATAACCCATTTTATTTCTAAAGAGCTGCCTGAATGATGGGGGAAGGGGAGGAGGAAAAGCAACTGAAGTAAAATCTCAAAAGCTCCACAGGAATTCAAGTTATTTGATGGCATTGGAGCTGAAGAAGGTGCTGCAGAGAGATTCAGCGTTTAAATGTCATCAGAATTCCGCCCCCTGCTGATGTGTAAAACCTACTGAAGATGCGCCCAGGATCCACAGAGCTATTTAGGTCATTCAAGGTCGTGAGTGCGCACATACATAGAATCATAGAATAGAGTTGGAAGGGGCCTACAAGGCCATCGAGTCCAACCCCCTGCTCAACGCAGGAATCCACCCTAAAGCATCCCTGACAGGTGGTTGTCCAGCTGCCTCTTGAAGGCCTCTAATGTGGGAGAGCCCATGACCTCCCTAGGTAACTGGTTCCATTGTCAGACTGCTCTAACGGTCAGAAAGTTTTTCCTGATGTCCAGCTGGAATCAGGCTTCCTTTAACTTGAGCCCGTTATTCCGTGTCCTGCACTCGGGGAGGATCGAGAAGAGATCCTGGCCCTCCTCTGTGGGACAACCTTTTAAGTATTTGAAGAGTGCTCTCATGTCTACCCTCAATCTTCTCTTCTCTAGGCTAAACATGCCCAGTTGTTTCAGTCTCTCTTCATAGGGCTTTGTTTCTAGACCTCTGATCATCCTGGTTGCCCTCCTCTGGACACGCTCCAGCTTGTCTGCATCCTTCTTGAATTGTGGAGCCCAGAACTGGACGCAATACTCTAGATGAGGCCTAACCAGGGTCGAATAGAGAGGAACCAGGACCTCACGTGATTTGGAAGCTATACTTCTATTAATCCAGCTCGTTTTCTGAGAGCAGTTTTCTATGTGGAGCAGGAGATGCTGTTGCAAAAAAAATAACAGTCCAAAGCACCCCCTTCTCCTCAGCTGCATCCCTGCTTAGATCCTGGCCACAGGAACTCGATGGCCAAGTTAGCTAGTTGAAAATTAATTCCTCATCCGTGGCCTCACAATTGTTTCTCGGGAAGGTAAGCATGGCCCATATTTTCTACAACGAGGAACATTCTGCTGAATTCTACTCTAGAGCACACAGACTTTTTCTTCACTGATGAACAAAGTTTTATATATATACATATACATAGATATGTAAATATATATATGAGAGAGAGAGAAAGGAGACACAGACAATATTCAAGGCAAGAGATTCAGATTTTGAGCATGCAACGTAAAGTTATTTTCAGCATGTCTAAAGAATGAGTCTTTAGCCCATGTGTGTGTATCTAAGCACACATCTTCTAGCTAAGAATGACCTCTAGTGGCTACTGCTATGTATTCTCTGACGTGCACACAGTCTGAATTTATTACCCCTTTAATTCTTTTTCAATATTGAGAAGCAAATCACGATTCAGAAGGGTCTTTTTGGAGATCAAAGGTTTCTGCAGTAGTAAAACCCATCTTGTAAGACGCAGCTTTGCTCTATCAAACTTTGTCTTGGTGAATCTATGAGACTATTCTGTCTCAGTTACACCTTCAAAACCAAGTTGCAACGCTAAAGCCACGCTCCAGCTTAACTATTTACAATGTCTTTAGCCTGAGCACTAACTGCTCCCAGCCTACAGATTTAGGAAAACTTACCTTTGTAGACGTTTAAAGTTATCGTTCTGACTGCAATCCTGACCATGCTTTCTGGGTGGTTGAAGAATTTAATGGCCTCTGTGTACAAGGCAAAATCATTTGTATGCTGAAAAAGAAGACAGCTGAGCTGTAGATCTTATTTCTTTTGTGCATTTATAGCCTGTCCCTCAATGCACTCTATTTCCAAGAGAAATGGAATAGTCTCTGCAGCATAAGACAGCTAGGAGTTTAAAAAAAAAACCACCCTAAAAATTAATTCGCCCTTTACAAAAATACAGCCCTTCCTCTGCCCCTTCAGTGAAAATTCTGGTCCATGCCCTGGTCACCTCTCACCTTGTTCTTCCATTGCCTCACCTCCGTCCGCTCATTCAGCCACCAAAGTTGTTCACCTCTCACTGCTGTGACCTCAGGATGCTGTGACTGGAGGATGCCCCCCTCATTACAAGCTACACCTGTTTCCTGTCCACTCCGGATCCTGCCCAAGCTTCTCATGTTACCTTTGCAACCCTCCATGGACTCTTTCTCTCTATTCTTCTGTCTTCCTCTGACATTTCCTAGCGTGGCTCCACCAGCCTCAGCTGTCCAAAGGCCTCCTGCTCCCTGATAGATCTCCCTTTCTCCGCTGCTGCCCCCTTATGCTGGCAACGGCCTTCCGAAAGACCTCCGTGCGAACAATGCCCTGTAAATCTCTACTCTAAAGCCACTTTTCCCAGGAAGCAGCTCTCTAGTCTCCAAACCCTATGACTTGCATGGGCAAGAATTTCATTTTGCTTCAATTTTGACTGGGGCTTGGCCCGTTCGCACCTTCGTATGCAAACACAAACAGGAATGTGGGGGGAGAACACTATTTATTGAACAAATGTTCCAGTTTTGCCTCGTTTTGTTATTTTTTAGCACATTGATGCAGTAGGTTTTTATTTGTTTGTTTGTTCTGTCTTACTTTGAAATGGCTCCTCTCCCGACATTTGACCTCTATTATATCAAAAATATAGTGACAACTGATAACACATAACTATAGTAGCAGGTTTCCACAGGGGTCCTTCTCCATGAGCTCCTGCCAAAGGAAGTGAGGCAGGTGGCTACTAGGAGGAGGGCCTTCTCTGCTGTGGCACCCCGGCTGTGGAATGAGCTCCCCAGAGAGGTCCGCCTGGCGCCTACACTGTACTCCTTTCGTCGCCAGCTGAAGACCTTTTTATTCTCTCAGTATTTTAACACTTAATTTTAACTTAAATTTAAACTTTGCTGTTTTAATTCCGTATTTTAATCTATATCAATTTCTGCTGTGTGGTTTTATCCTGGTCGTGCTTTTTATATTGTATTTTGTATTTGTGTTTTTAGACTGTTGGTTGTTTTGTTGTGCTTTTCATGATTTTAATTTTTGTGAACCGCCCAGAGAGCTTCGGCTAGTGGGTGGTATAAAAATGTAATAAATAAACAAATTATATATACACACAGATTTAAAGTTGGTAATTAAGCTATTCCAATAACCCTATTCACTGCCCATCAAACAGACATCTCTGACAAGGCTCTGGAAAGCCATTCGGAGCAGAATAATGGTCCGGGTGGACAAACAGCCTGACCTGAGAGAAGGCACCTTCTTATGTTTCTTCAGAGACTAGGGAGACGGGGAAGGGGGCTTTTTCTGTGGTAGGAACCCATTTATGGAATGTCCGGCTCAGACAAGCTCAGGAGGCCTCTACGCTCAGGCACGAAGTTCAGAAAAAAGGCAGTTCCGCTCAGCGGCAGAACCTCTGCTTTGCACGCAGAGAGAGACCCAGGTTTGATCCCTGGCATCGACAGGCAAAATCTTCTGCCTGGAACCCTGGAGAGCCATTGCTGCCAGTCAGTGTTGACAATACTGGGCTGGATGGACCCGTGGCCTGGCTCAGTGGAAGGCAGTTCTTTTGGGGAAAGAGAGTAAGACTGCGCTCTTAAAGAATGGGCCGATTTGCCTGGGATCATTCAGTATTATCTCACAAGTCAGAAAGTTTTCATTTAATCTGAAATGGGTTACTGCTGCTTACCTCATTGTAAAAGAAATGAACTGTGTGATTGTTGAGTTTCAGAGAAAGCGTTTTCAAGAATGAAATATAGTACGCCATGATCTCTTCATCCGAGAAGTCAAATTTGTGCACGATGATAGAATTTACATAGTTGTTTGAAAGCAGATAGTCTGAGAGAGAAAAAGTATATCTGTAATCAGCACAAATGTTTTAATCCATGGAAGAGTTACACATAGCATTCTAGCAAGCAACATTTCGTGAAACCAACCCAGTATTTTTAAAAGATGCTCACCAATGTGACATCCAATTAGGAAGAAGGTGAACAGAGACACTAGGAAGGCTCCTATGAAAGGGCCGATCACATCTGGTAGAAGCATATTCAATCAGAAAAGTCTGCACAGAGATTTATTCTGCTGTCTTATTTACTCACTTCTGATTCTCCATCCTAAGAGAAATTTTAGCCTGGCAACAGAGCCTGTTTTAAAGTGGAAAACTAACAGGTCTCAGCTACACAATTGACAAGCTTCTTCCAGATAGAAGGAACACAGTAAGTTGAAAATATGAGCAATGAAGAAAGGCCTCTTTCAAATTCCATGCATTTCCCCTCACCATCAATATCTTTCAAAGGACATTTGATATTTATTGTTCTGAATAAAGAAACAGCAAATATATATCACAAAACCTTGGCAGCTAAGAATTTGAAGTTCTACTAAGCCTTCATGATCTGTACCCTAGTCTGAGCAAACGCAGGTTACCTGTTTCAGACAGACTGGCTATTAGGGGCACGTGCATAAGGAGGGGAGAAGAGTGGGCATGTGGCCCCACACGCTGACCCAGTTCGCACTTTGTAACAACTGTGGGTTAACAAACCATGGACTGCTGAAAAGTCACATGGGACGGTGAACGCTGGTTCCCTGTCACCCACCTGCTCCCACCGAGATAAAAATATCTATGGTCACCCCAGCACACAGGCTCGCTCCTGTGCGTCTTTCCAACAATCCATGGTTTGTTAACCCACTGTTGTTAGGATGTGCAAACGGATCAGAGAGAGCAGTTTAATAAAATGAAGCAGTCAAACAGAGCCAGAACCATTTCTATAGGCTCCAGAATACACCCCACTCCAGAACTTTTTTGTGAACCGCCCAGAGAGCTTCGGCTATTGGGCGGTATAAAAATGTAATAAATAAATAAATAAACAAACAAACTTGGTACTTTTATTTAAAACAGTTTTATACCCTTCTGTTAGATTCCTCATCCCTCCCAACAGGGCCCTAACTTGTAGCAGAACAGACCGGAAATGACTATCCAATGCAGGTCTCGATCCCACAACCTTCAGGACAACTACAGAGCACCATAGCCACATAGCACCTCCTACCCCATAGTAAAATGCAGGCAGTAAAGGTTTAGGGTTGCAAGAACAGAATGAAGCAGTTTAGTGAAAGACAACACGAGGTATGCATACTTACAGAGAGAGGTTTCATGACTAATATTCTCAAAGAGGATGTTCAAGGTTTGCAGGAGCTGCACACACACGTAACGGCCAGACTTCTGACGCAGAATGTTCAAAAAGAACACGAACATGTTCTTCTCCAAGAAAAAGCTAGAATACCATCCAAAGTTGTTACTGACTTGTTGGCTATATTGGACTTGAAGAAATCATTCTTACTTATTTGTAAAATGTTTAGGCTGCAATAAAGCACTATTACTGGGGAGTAAATCCTCTTGAAGGCAGCGGCTGGGTTCACTTAATCAGGGAAGGAAAAGAAGCCCTTGTAGCTTATTTTCCAGCCCTGAATGATTACCATAATCACCCTTGCCAGGTGTAGTTCGTTGTGTCATCTGAACCCAGCGAGAGGCAGGAAAATAAGCTACAAAGGCTTCTTTTCCTTCTCCATTCGTGTGAACTGGCCAACAAGAGTTACTCCAAGCAAGCATGCATAGATTGCAAGGTTAATTCTATAGATCTCTGCCCTTTCTTACTGTACTTTTGCCAGGAGAAAGACAAACTTTGTGATGTAACTGATCGTGTTACAGACATAGGGATGTTTTTATATGTCTGGTTTCATTTCTAATTACTTTGAGGTTTTGTAACTGCTAATAAAAACAAAATAAAACAGCTCATAAAAACAAAATAAAAATGAAACCAGAAAGCCCTGTTTTCTGGAATTATTAGAACAATTCAACATTTAGGAAGGGCAGGCAGTACAGTCCCCAGGGACCAGAATCACCCAAGAAGGCATGTGGGGGATTGCTAGAGATGGGCCAAGACGCTGGCGCCAGAGGCAGAAAACCCAAATTATAATAGATAATTTGCTGCCTTTAATGGTATCCCACAAATCTGGCATATGGGGTGAGGGGGGAGCTGCTAATGCACTTGGGGGGGGCATCTGTTGGGAGCACAAATCACGCACGGGGATTGTTCATAAAACATCTCAGAGTGCATGGCTAGTCACCCACAATGGGTTGGAGTGTTGTGTGAACGCACCCACTGTCAAGTAAGTGTGCACAGGAGTGCAGCTTTAAACCGCTGTTTTCTGAGAGCAACTAAATGTTATGGGCAGAATCTAACGCCAAATAAGCAAAAGTCCACTCATATGACAGGACTTTCCTCCTTCTCCTCCCTGCAGTCCCCCGAGTCCCCCCAAAATCTGCTTGTCAAGCCTGCATGTGCCAAACAATACTACAGTAGTAAGTTCTACTGACGTGGTTGGATTTGATGGCCTTGTAGGCCCTTTCCAACTCTATGATTCTATGAGTCTATGTTTTACTCTTTGGTAAGCAGGTTAAAGATTTCAGCTATGCACGTTTAGACAGAAATACACTGACTAGGGAGTAGAGAGAGTTGTAGGAGTTTTTTCTGTCTACACACGCAAAGGATCACAGCCTTGGTCTCTTGAAACTGAATTTATCAAACACAAGCAGGAGTGACGAGCAGCTTTTCTGCGTCAATAAGAAAAAAACTTTTGGAACGCAAACATTGTAAATAGGTTCTATATATTATAGCATCGTGGGCTTAACACTGGAATTCAGAGATTAGTCCACGGTTCTAGGAGATGCCACCCTGTATATCAGAGGGAGGAGGATCCATGAGGTCCACCTGGGTGATTTTGTATGTGCCTATTTTAGGCTCTTTAATTTGGCAATTTGCTCAATTCTCATATTATGACTATTTAAGTGTCCTTCAGGTCATGTCCTTTGTCTTAAAAAACCCCACCCAAAATTGTTTTATTCTGCTATTACTGGTGCTGGCTTATACAGGACCTTGGTTGGCTCTAAAACAGATGAAGGCACATAAGCTGCAAGGAGCAAGAGTCGACTTGTTAGATACTCTGCACTTCCGGGGTTAGGGTGAGATTGGGATGACGCATGGGGGCGGGGAGTCATGCAATACATGGAAAGAAGCAGAAGCAAAATCAGAAAGCAGAAACACTGGGGGGAAAGCAGACTCTCCTAAACGTGCTATTTAGTCATACATGAAGACATCCTTGCAGTTATGAACCAGTTAGCACCTATCACTGTTGGGAAAATATATGACGCATCAATGGGAAACTACATCAGAGCCTTTTCTCAGTGATTGGAGGTTGCAATCCTAAACATACTTACTAGGGAGTAAGCTCACTGAACACAGCGGGATTTCTTAATGAACACACATAGGACTGTGCTGCACATGAACGGATTTAAATCAATCCATGATGCTTGCAATCCTACCTGCACTTATTTGGAATTAAGTGCCATTGAGCGGAGTGGGACTTATGTCTGAGTAAGCATACATAGGAGCAAGACACAAGGTCCTTTTTTTCTTGCAGCAACTGACCAGCAGTTTAACTGTTTTTAATTTTATGGCATTATACTACATATTAGCATACATGCATACACACACACACACACACACACACACACGCACGCACGCACACACACGCACGCACACACATACACACACACACACGCACACACACACTAAAGCAAATAGTTAAAGCTCTTACTCAAACACTGAACTGTCATTTTGGTCTCCCCATATAAGGATCTCTGTTATAGAGCGAATGGTCTCCACCAACAGGTTTCGGTTGTGATCAGTCACAGTAGTATTTTTGGTCAGAACATGATACAAATACCTAAAAGACAAAGAAAACAAACAAACAATCAAGAAAGGCGTTTATTCAGTTCCTGACTGACTGCAACAAATGTGGAGAGACACAGGGCCATTTGGAACGCTCTGCTACTTTCACGGAGAGTGAACAACAACAAAAGCGAAGCAACAGGGTAACACTTTGTGAAAACAGCGGCCCATCTTGGTAGAAGAGCCAGCCCATTTCTAGCAACCAAGAGTAACTGATAAGAGCATTACCCACTAAGCGCCTTGTACACACCGGTCTTCCCAGGGACCACAGGGCAATGCCACAGATCCTGGCTCACGCACTTCTTTCATGGAGCCAGGCCTGTTGGATCTCACTGGCAGCCCCTATGAACTGAGAGTACAGCTCCCTTAGGCAGTGCCCCACACTTCTCTGTGGCTGCATGCTCACTGGCCATTGGGGGCACACCACCTTGCAAGGAAGCTCGGACGTTACTGATCTTCTAGTTCAGTGGTTCCCAAACTTTTTTAGGTCACCGCCCCCTTGGTTCCACAAACTCATGCCCAGTGCCCCCCTACCCTATACTATAAAAATCATTATTCAGAATAGCGGTTTTCAACGACCCACTAAGGAAGATAATAACAATACAATTCAAAACAGTAACAATTGATTATTTATTCAAAATCTGAAGCACCCACCACAGGCTTGCCGAGGGAGGGAGGGAAAAGAGCGAACGCATCTGTTTTGCAGCCAGCGTGGCAGTGCACACCAAGCAGAGTATGTCTTTTCATTAGCGTTTTGGTGCTTTTGAAACATTTCAATTCACAATTAAAAGGACTCTTCTTAAACGGTATTAATACACGTGTGGATTCTTCCCCTATATGGCTTGGGACCAAACTACCTTCTCCCATAAAAATGTCCCTGGGTTTTAAGACCTTCTGGAGAGGCGCGTCTCGGAAAAGACCACCTCGAGAGCCCCGCTGCCACTCCTTTGCCTCTTAGAGCCCCCCTGCCGCCCCCTTGCCTCTTAACGCCCCCCTATGCAATCCCACCGCCCCCAAGGGGGTGGTATCACCCACTTTGGGAACCACTGTTCTAGTTAAAAGTGATGCTTGTGAGGAACACTGTGGTCCTTCAGAGCCATTTTGAGATCAAAGCACTCAACCCAACAGAGTCAGCGGGAACGCCCTTTGTGGAATACTCCACGCAGACCAGTGACCTGCCCAAGTTCTTTGACTGGTTTGCCGAGCCTCTGCTCCGCTCCAAAGTGTCATTGCTTCGAGCCTTTATATGCCACCCTCCCTATAATCAAGTTCTCACAGTGGTTTACATAGGGCTTTGCACTCCACGCCCGACTTATCTACTCCGTGCAGTTTATCTATTCTTTTAGTTCATAGTAGGAGGATCTAGCTAAAGATCAACCTGAGTAAGACCAAATGAAACCATCAAGTTAGTTGTGTCAATCTTTTGTCCCACTGCTTTCAGTAAGAGTCAGAACTACTTGTCATGCGTGTGCCAAAAAATGTGGGCTGCATTTCAAAATGCGTTTTAACCTTGCTTCCATTTATTTATTTCTAACATTTATATGCATTCCAAAATGAAAAAGTTCTCAGGACAGCTTACACAATGTCGTTCCCTGTCATTACAGTACTGAGAAAGACAAGAGGCCGAGTGTTTTGTGGAAAATATTGCAGACCAGAATAGGTCTGAATAAGACTGCAAAAGCACAGGTAAACAGCCACTCACCCGGCCATCTGTTAATACACTGCATTCTCTTCTTCTGTGCAGTGTTGCCCCTTTCTGCTTCAACCTCACAAAAGCAATTCTAGGGGTCTTTAACCCAGGAGTTGACAGGGCAGAGTGTCAGCCAGGACTTGTTGTTGGGTTAACTCTGTTTAACTCCTAAACAACCTGGAGTCCTGGGTTTGGACATCATAGTAACAACCCAGTTCCTGGGTTGTTAGTTGAAAGTGGAAGCGACAAGTGCGTGGGAGGAAGCTACATGGCCGTAATTAACTATGGATTAAACAACCCATAGTTGGCCATTACATGCGAACCAGGACATCATAAGCCCATCACCACTTCTTGGGACAGTAGAGCTTATTCCAAGTTGTGTGAAGTACTTCTGTTTGTCTATAAACAATCCAAACTCTTTGAGGCTGCATCAAAACACCAAAGCAGCTTATCTGGGAACCAGTCAGTCCAGTTAGCTAATCAGTGAGCACCTTAAACAAACAGCTGCACTAAGAGCTACTTAAAAGCTTGCAGAACGCAATGCTCACAAGAACATCACTTGCCTCAAACTAATCAGAGGCTGAAATTCCTGTGTACACTTACGTGGGAGTAAACTCCAGTGAGTGAACTGACATTCAAGTAAAGACGATGCATGAGATCTGTAAAGGTGATGCACTGTAAGTCATCCACCCTCACAATGGCATGGGCAAACGGGAGTGGACCGTGTTCTTGTTTTACAGATGCGGGAACAGAGGCTGAAGAGGTTGCAATTTGCCCAACTCCATTCTGTGCTGCGATTTGACACCTGAATCTTGCAGGGTAGGAAATTTCATGGCTCCACCATTTTATACCCCTCCCACCCCTCTTCATGTGCTCCCTCTATTCCTAGGCTACAGGACTCTCAGTGGCTCTACACCCATGTGGAACTCAACTAAAAACTTTTCTTTTTCCTAAAGCTTTTAAAACTTGATGTTGTGCAGACTTCTACTGTTACTTTCTACTGTTAGTTTTACCCTACCCTGTGCCTGCTTACCCTACCCTGTACCTGTTTGCATTCTCTTCCCCTCCTTATTGTTTTACTATGATTTTATTAGATTGTAAGCCTATGCGGCAGGGTCTTGCTATTTACTGTTTTACTCTGTACAGCACCATGTACATTGATGGTGCTATATATATAAATAATAATAATAATAATAATAATAATAATAATAATAATAATAATAATAATAATAATGTACAACATAGACTTAGAATCAGAGAGGAGTTTCATATCCTAGCTGACAACGCTCTGAAATCCTACACATTACATATAGTCTGACATGCACAAATATTCCACACACAACACTACATGCAGCCACAGAACCCTCAACATCGCAGGTGATCAACTTGTGTGAACACATCACTAGGCATTAATATCCCCAGCTGACCAAACCTCAATCCTTTTCCACAGAGAGATTATGATCCTAAAGATAACTCAGCAGAGCAGCCTCCAAGCAGGTTGTGTGCCCTACTGAGATGTAGTCCATTTCTAAAACTGATGTGTAAATAAAGTTCAAAACAGAAAGGGGTCTTAAAAGCATTTAAACATCCCAATGTCTCCTCTGGAATCCAACTGTGTTAACTGGATGTCAACCTGGGCTCACAGTACCTGCTTTAGAATCCAGCTGTGCTAATGATGAATGAATACGCTGGAACAACATTCAACAAAGTAAGTATAAGCCTCTCTCTGGCTATGGCTAGACCAGACCTATATCCCGGGATTGATCCGGGATCATCCCTGTGCATCCAAATGACACACAGGGGATCCTGGGAGCAGGCAGGGACGACCCCTCCATTTGCCTGGGATAATCCTTCGGTCTAGCTAAGGCCTCAGTCAGTTCCTCATTTACACACTCTGGCCCTGTTCAGAAGACACCTTAAACCATGGTGCGTAAACCCAAAAAGCCTTAACCATGGCAGTTTAAGGTGTCTTCTGATCAGGGCCACTATTCTGCATAAATACTACAGCTTGGATCCAGATTTATAATAGACCCATTGAAATCAAAGCGACTTAAGTTAGTCATGACTAAACTCACTGATTTCAATGCCCTGCTCTAAACCAGAATGGGGAACTTATCGCGTATGTGTGCATGCATGAACATGCACCATGTTTATCTATTTTGCGTGAGTGTCTACCTATATAAAATCAGTCAGGGTGAAGGCCACATACACCTATGTGCCTAGACATATAACTGCGATGTCATTTATTGTCTTACAGTGGAACTGCACCTTTCTGTATATATTTAGTACATTTATATCCCACATTTCTTCCACCATGGAACTCAAGGTGGACTTCCATGGTGTTCTCCTAGCCAAGTATAACCACATCCAGATCTGCTTAGCTTCAGCAAAATGACCGAACTGCGCACCCTCTGACCATACATGGTTGTGATATTTTTGTTTTAGCCTGCTGTTGTAAGCCGAAAGAAAAATATGCTTTCCATCCATCTTCGCCAACCTGGTGCATTGTAGTTCAATATGATGAACTACAACTGCCATCATCCCCCAGTTAGCGTGGTACACACGCATCCAGCACATTAGGTACCTACCACTGTGTGTGCCAGTGCATGCACGCGGGCGAGTAAGCAAATAAGCACCCAGCAAAACAGAAAGAGGCTCAAAATTATTCAGTTACATGCATGAAATATACCAGCACTGTGCATGAATGTTATCTTTTTTTTTTAAAAAAAGAAATGTTTATACACAGCCTTTTTGTTTGAAGAAAACAACCAGAGTGGCTGACAACAAATAAAGGAAGCAAACACTTTAAAAGATTCATAAGAAACACACGTCTGCAAATACACACAACTCTCTCTCTCTCCACACACACACATTAAATGCAATACACATACACAAACCTCCTCCCAAACATTGTAATTATACGTAATTATACATTCCTATTTATTTCTGCTTTGATTTCCTCTCACTGTAGTCTTCCTTGTGTCACATACTATTTATTTATTTGTTACATTTCTAACTTTTTAACTTTTGTAAACTGCCCAGAGAGCTTCGGCTATGGGGTGGTATATAAACATAATTAAATAAATAAATAAATAAATAAATAATTTGTCCAACAATTAATGTTCTCTGGGCGGATCTGTTGTTCACTTCCTGTCACACACACCCTGTTTACTCTTGCTTCCACTCGCTTTGCCCTCCCTGCTGTCTCCTTTGTGCCTATTTTTAGAATGTAAGCACCTCAGGACAGGGACCCGTCCTCTCGTCCTTTGTAAAAGCATCATGCACACGGATAGGACACATCAATAATTCGTTATATTTTTTAAATTACATTTACACCCTACCCATCCTCTCCAAGGAGGTCAAGGATGCATACATGAGCCCCTCCCTCCCGATTTACTCTCACAACTACCCTGTGAGGGAGGTCAAACTGAGAGATGGAGACGGGCCCAGTGAGCTTCATGTTCAATCAATGGTTTGAATCTGAGTCTCCCCAGTCCCCAACCTGGTACATTTCAGATGTATCACATCACACCTCCCAACATTCTCAGCTAGCATGGCCATGCTATTGGGGTGGTGGTGACAGGGGAGTTGCAGTCCAACACATCGGGTCAGCGGAGGAGGCTCTAACCACTACACCAGCCTTCTCCAACCTGGTGCTGCCCAGATGTTTCGGGCTACAACTCCAAAGGATGTCTGTCGATTGGCCGTATTACCTCGAAGTCCAAACACATCTGGAGGACACCAGATTGGGGGAGGCTGTGACGACTCCACACAACAATGCTTTTATGAGGACCGTCCAGAATTCCACAAAAATGTGCAAGCTTTTGAGTTTTACAGAACACTTCATCAAGCCAGATGGTACAAAAAGCAGAGGATGGGGAAGAAACAGAAACACATGTTCGCCAGCACAGGTGCACTGAATCTGATGCCGAAGGTAGCACGGAGCCACTGATGGCCTTGTGTTAGTCCACAATCTGCTCCCCATCCCCACACAGCGTCCTGCCAGACAGGGGTCCGCCTGACGGGACACCAAGCTGGTGGAGCCTGTGACTACAATATCTGTATCTGTGCCAGGACCCCTTGCGGCCCTCCAGTTCTGGGCTCCACAATTCAAGAAGGACGCAGACAAGCTGGAGCATGTTCAGAGGAGGGCAGCCAGGATGATCAGGGGTCTGGAAACAAAGCCTTATGAAGAGAGACTGAAAGAACTGGGCCTGTTTAGCCTGGAGAAGAGAAGATTGAGGGGAGACATGATAGCACTCTTCAAATACTTAAAAGGTTGTCACACAGAGGAGGGCCAGGATCTCTTCTCGATCCTCCCAGAGTGCAGGACACGGAATAACGAGCTCAAGTTAAAGGAAGCCAGATTCCGGCTGGACATCAGGAAAAACGTCCTGACTGTTAGAGCAGTACGACAGTGGAACCAGTGACCTAGGGAGGTCGTGGGCTCTCCCACACTAGAGGCCTTCAAGAGGCAGCTGGACAACCACCTGTCAGGGATGCTTTAGGGTGGATTCCTGCATTGAGCAGGGGGTGGGACTGGATGGCCTTGTAGGCCCCTTCCGGCTCTGCTATTCTATGATTCTCCAGATGTGTTGGGCCACAGTCCAGGGGTACGGTCCCTGCTTTGAATGCAGAAGGTCCCAAGGTTTGATCCCCGGCAGCATCTCCAGGTAGGGCTGGGAAGGAACCCTGCCTGAAAGACCGGAGTGCCACGGCTGCCGGTCTGTGTCCACAGCACTGGGCTAGGCGGACCAGTGGTCTGGCTCAGTAGAAGTTGGGTTCCTGTGTTCCTGTGTTGGCCTCCAACACCCATCATGCCCAGCCCGTACAGCCAATGGCAAGCAATGGCAGAGCCCAGGCACACCTGGTGGCACCAGGTTGGGCTAGAGTCCAGCCATGATGTCCACCTTGCTCAATCCCTGCGTCGGCCTGCAATGCCCATCAGCCCCAGGCAGCATGGCCGATGGTAAGGAATGATGGGGGTTGGAGTCCAAGCCCAGTGGGTGACTGCCAGGTTGGGGATCACTGGCTCCAACTGCCTTCCCCAATCCCATGCCCAGCAGGTGCCCAGGTTTATACCCCCAACCCCATCATTCCCGGACGACGACGATAAGGAACGATGGGACTTGGGACTCCAAGGGCGCTGGGGACGGGGGGGGGGGCGGGGAGGCTCCCGCCGTGCCCCAGCCACCTGGCCCTCTCCCCTGCCCTGGCCTGCCACTGCCACCCGTGTGGCCAGTGGCGGGGGAGGATGGGGGTTGGAGTCCAAGCCCAGCGGGTGACTGCCAGGTTGGGGATCACTGGCTCCAACCGCCTTCCCCAATCCCATGCCCAGCGGGTGCCCAGCAGGCGCCTTGGCTAATACCCCCCACCCCATCATCCCCAGACGACGACGATAAGGAACGATGGGACTTGGGGCTCCAAGGGCGCTGGGGACGCGGGGGGTGGGAGGCTCCTGCCGTGCCCCAGCCACCGTGCCTTCCCCCCTTGCGCTGTCCTGCCACCGCCACCCGTGTGTCCAGCGGCGGGGGAGGATGGGGGTTGGAGTCCCCGAGGTGGGCGGGCGAGGGGAGCGCGCGGGGCCCCCGCAGGCCCGGCTCCGCCCGCTGCCAGAGGCGAGGGACTCACTTGAGGTGCTCGAGGGAGTGGATGTTGCGCGCGGCCTTGCCGTGGCCCCCGCCGCCGCCCCAGCTGCGAGAGCGGCCGAACATCCTGAGGCGGACCAGGGCGCCTCGGCCCGGCCCGTCCGTCCGACGCCCGCCCGCTCGCTCGCTCGCTCACTCGGCTACGGTCCCCGCGCCGCCGCCGCCGCCTCGTCCTCCGCCGCCGCCGCCATGGCTCCCTCAGGCGCAGAAAGAGCCGGGACCCGCCGCGCACCGACAGACCCTCGCACGCATGCGCACACGGCCAGACCGCGGGGCACCCTGGGAAACGCAGTCCCCACGGAAGGGCAGCTTCCGAGACGCGAGCCCGGAGACGACGACAAGTCCCGGCGTGCCTTTCGCGGGAGGAGGCCGGAAGGGGAGGAAGCGGAGCGCCTGAGGGAGTTTGTCGCCAGGGAGAAGGGGGAGGAGCCTAAAGCAGGGGGCGGGGCAGGAATGCCCACCTTCATCATCATCATCATCACCACCATGACCTTCATCATCATCAATTTTCAAAATACCTTTATTAGGCCAACCAAAAGATCACAATGGGCAGCAGCCCACGTCAGTCCTTACCTAGAGTAGACCCAGTGCAATGAATGGGGCTTAGGTTAGTTCATCACTCACTTGTTTTATTTATTTAGGATATTTAGGGATATTTTATTTATTTAGGATATTTAGGATACTTGTGAACCGCCCAGAGAGCTCCGGCTATTGGGCGGTATAGAAATGTAATAAATAAATAAATAAATAAATAAATATTTATATACCACTCCCCATTGAAAATTTTTGGAGCGGTGTACAAGATAAAATGAAAATAAAAACAGAATAAAACAGTTAAAACAAGAATTTAACAGAGCAAAAACTTAAGGCCCATTCCTTTCACTGGGTCTACTCTAGGTAAAGACTAACACTAGATCATACCCCTCTTCTCCCAAAATGTGCAAGCTTTTGAGATCTCCAGGTCTCTTCATCAGGCAAGATGTCACAAAAAGCAGGTTGGGGGAGGGATGTGACCTCACCATTAAGTCACCTTCCCCCGCCTCTATTCCCCCCACCCTTTGTGACATCTTGCCTGATGAAGAGATCTGGAGGTCTTGAAAGCAGGCACATGTTGGTGATCTTGGTGAGAGATTCAGGGCAGATCAAAGCGAGTTGTAATCGAGAGACAAAGGAATTTGTTAACAGCTGCAAGACTAATGATATCTAGGAACTGGAATGTTCAAGGGGATTATCATATAGAAGATTGGTATAAGGAAATATGGGATATTGCTATTAATGATAAATTAACATGTAACATGAAAGTTAGAAGAGGAATGATAAAAACGAATGATTTTGAAGGAATATGGAAACAGTTTTTATTATTATTTATTATTATTTATTTATATAGCACCATCAATGTACTAGAATTTGTACTATTAAATGGGAGAGGGAAAACACCTCCAGAGGAAGTAATGAGATTTTGGAAATATGAATAAGATCCCGTGGTTGTGGGGAGCACACTTATGTTAATTATGATTATGTTAAATGGAATTAAGTTAGAACATGTGTTTATTAAATTGTTTACTTTATACTATTGTGTATTATGGGGCACTGTTTTATATTGTATTGTTGTATTGCGTGGATGTTTTAAAAAATAAAAATTATTAAAACCAACAAACAAAGCGAGTACTTCCTCACACAGAGCACAGTTAAATGATGGAACTCACTGCCACAAGGTGTGGCGACGGCCGGCCACCCATTTGGATGGCTTTAGAAGGGGGTTGGACACGTTCCTGGACGAGAAGTCTACCCATGGCTGCTAGCCCTGATGGCTCCATGCTGCCTCCAGTGTCAGAGACAATATGCCTGTGTACACCAGTTGCTGGGGAACATGGGTGCTGTTGCACTGGTCTCCTGCTTGTGGGTTTCCCATAGGCAGCTAGTTGGTCGCAGTGTGAAGAGAATGCTGGACTAGCTGGCCTTCTGAAAAAGGCGGCGACCCTGGGAAAGGATTCCTCCTCTCGGGTCTGAAAGGATTTTTTGTACAGTGTTTTGTTCTTGTTGTTATTGGCTCCAATAAGAGCTGGTTGACTCTAAACTTTCTTCCTTCTTTATTTAATGTAGCAGATTTCCATCCTTCTTTATCCCATGGCCTTAAAGCTCCTAACACAGCCCTTTATCACCCCCACCCCGATGCAAATATTTCTGCCCCCAAAAGGGCTCACAATTTCCAAGCAATTAAATGATTAGGGGGCAAAAAGAAGCTAAGTGAAATCAAAAGCACACGTTATAGAGGGGATTTTAAAAAAGAAAGAAAAAAGCAGAAAACAGAAGGAAAGGGCGTTCAGTTGCCTCTTCTTTTTTGTCTTGCTCCTCCGCCTTTAAAAAACAGCCCCAGCCCCTGCTCGCCTGCCATGCCAAATATATATATATATATAATCTCCAAATCGGAGATGGGGAGAGAAAGGCTGAGTTCGGACGACACGCTAATCAACGGTTGTTTTCCGCTTTCTTCTTCTTCTTCTTCTTCTTCTTCTTCTTCTTCTTCTTCTTCTTCTTCTTCTTCTTCTTCTTCTTCTTCTTACCCCCATTGATTAGCGTGTGTCGTCCGAACTCAGCCAAAGTTTCGCTGCCTGGTTTCCTGCAGGGTGGGCTGCAGTTCATGGCACAGGAGCACGGCCTCTTCAAAGAAAGGAAAAAGTTGGCCACCTCTGAAGCTGCTTACTCAAGCCCCAGTGCAATGGCACGGACGCCGAGGTCAGCCTGCGCAGGGGGAGGGGGGGAACCTACCCCACAGGGCCGGCTGCTGCCCCCACCCCGGCCCCCGGTGCTGTCAGTCTCCCTGCCCCGCAGCCAATCCGCGCGGCGAAGAGGCGGGCCTTTGGGTGTGCGAGGAACAGCTGCTCCGGGGGGAAGTGATGCGATTGCGGAGCGTGGCTGCAGCAAAGGGGCGGAGAGGGGGGCGGGGGGGGGGCTGTCGGGGGGGCCGTTGCTGAGCGGGCGCGAGCAGCCGCCACCGCCGCCTCTTGCCCTGCCCGGGGAGGGAGGGAGGGAGGAAGGAGGCTTTTGTCTGCCTGAGGGCTGGGCAGGCAGGCAGGGGGCAGAGCCCGGCGAGCGCCCCCCCCCCCCGACCCCGGGGCTGCGGCAGCGGTTCCGCAGCCGGATCCGCACAGAACCCCCGGGGTGTGAACAGAGCTCCATCCCTCCCGGGGTCGGCGAGCACTTGGGACCGGGCTTGAACCGAACCGAGGTCGTCGCCTGCCCCCTCCCCGGGGTTTGGAGAGCATTGGGGGGCGCGCGGGGGGGGGAAGGGGGGCGGCGCACGCGGCGTCTGGCTTGACACCAACTGCCGGCGCCGGGGCCCCTCGCTGCCGGTCCCCAGTCGCCAGCCTCCGCGGTTGCCCGGACTGGCGGCAGCCGCGGCGTGCCCAGCCCCGCTGGGGGCGCCCGCCCGCCGCTGCATGCCCGCCGCCGCCTGCGCGCAGCTGGAGTCGTGGGCCCCCCATGCGCCGCCGCCGCTGCTGCCCTCTATGTTCTACGTGGGCTTGTTCTTCGTCAACCTGCTGATCCTGTACTACGCCTTCCTGCTGGAGTACATCGCCCTCAACGTGGGCATCGTCTTCCTGCCCGAGGACATGGACCAGGCGCTGGTGGACCTCGGCGTGCTCTCGGACCCGGCCTTGGGCCTCTACGACCTGGACAGCGAGGTGGAGGCGCTGGACGGCTACTGGGAATAGCAGCCCGGCCCGCAGGAGCCCCACGGCCAGCTGCTCCAGATGTTGCCGGGCCGAATCTTGGACAGCGGGCTTTGGCCTGTAGACTCAGATGGGGGCAGCAAGCGACCGACCGGCCCGGGGCAGGGGCAGGGTCCGGGCGTCGCTGGGTGCCAGGGACTCCAGACCCCCCCTGGCGCCCTCCCGGCCCCAGAGGTGCGTCTTGTGCTGCCTCCGGGCGCCGGAGAGGAGGGGGGCATCCCGCTACACGCGTTGGGGGCGTCGTGCTAAAGACGGGAGCCTCGGCTCCTCCGAAGGAGGCAGGTGATGGCAGCCGTCGCCGAGGCATGGACAGATGGCGAGCGGAAGTGAGTGGCGGTTTCTGGCTTGATCTACTTAAGAAAGAATATATATATATATATATATATATATATATATATATATATATATATATATGGTGGTGGTGATGGTGGTTCATTGGGTGGCTGGTAAAAGAGTTATTTGCACTGCCCCCCCCCCCTTTTCATGACTGAATCTTGGTTTGTGGCAGGAAGGAGCCTGTGGTCCTCCGTGCAGTTTCTCCGTCCTTCCTGAACACCAGAGAAGAAGGCCGAAGGAGGCTGCCTGAGCCCGTCGGCCCACCCCCCTGCCATGTCCACCAGCGCCCCACGGCCACCAAACGCACATTCAGGCAACGTTTAGGGACCCCCATTCCCCCCCTTGCCCTTTTCTGATCTATCACTTTGCCCAGGTATCTCACCTTGCGGCCGCCAGAACCACACCTGGGGGTGGCAAGTTGCGTGAATTAATTCTGCATTGTGTGCAGGAGCCCTTCCTTTTGCCCATCCTGAATCCACTGCCCTTCTGGCTCATTGGATAACCCTGAATTCTAATATTATGAGAGAGAGATTGAGAGAGAGTATAACAGGAGGGGAGGGGGACTCAGCACATTGTTTAGAGATGCCAATGACTGGTGGGTGATCCAAGAGGTTTCCCTGCAAGACTCCTTGGAAGAGGGTCAGCTGGGCTCCCTGGATCAGCCCCCCCCACAATCTGGGCCCCTCCATTGGTGTTGAACTACACCTCCCATCACCCCCTGATTGGGCAATAGGACGCTGAGTTCTCTCTCGGGTCCAGCGGAGCTGCTCTTCTGTTCCCAGACAAGGTTTTCGGCAGGGATGGGGGAGTGTTTAATCACATGCATCCCAAGGTAGTTCAGGCCCGTTACAGGTTCAGCGCTTCACGTGCAGTTGGTGTGAAGGAGGCCTGAGTGGCATGAAAAGCTTCCACTGTTCTTCACCCTCTTCCAACTTCCCACAGCCACGGTCACCCCCGCAACGCGAGCAGACTCGGTTTCTTCTGAAAGCAGGAAGGGCGTATCCTGACTGCCTTGAGGCCCAGTATTGGGCAAAAGGCAGGATACGAATAAATATAATAATAATAATAATAATAATAATAATAATGGCAGCTCACTTGCCAACCTAACCCAGATGCTTTGCCCATGGCTGAACTGTGCAGCACCGGGCCGGAGGTGCATTTGGGCTTGCTGTTGCACGCCCTCCCCGCCCCACCCCGGTGAGTTCCTCCAGTTCCTATGGACAAGTGTCCTGGAGTGCCTCGCTTAATCCTGAGGAGCGAAGTGCTTTTCCAGCCTCTTGAGCAGAAAAATACGGTAACTCTGACTTTGCAGAAATACTCTAAATGGAAAGCCAAAAAAGAAGGAAGGAAGGGTAAAAGGGGCAGCGTGTGGCTCTTGCTGTAATGCAAAGTATACAAAAAGTGCAAGGCATGGGTTTGGCGTTCGTCTTGGCTGCGCGAAGGAATCCATAAATAACATACATTATCAGCACGGGCAGGACACGCCCGCTTTCAAAACAGAAAAACCTATTGATCGCTCTGCATCAAGGAGAACTTGGTAGAACTTTTGTCTGTTAGCAGTTGGGACCCAGCCGGAGGACAGAGAGCTCCAAAAGGAAACGGAGCCCGACAGGAACGAAGTGAGTTCCTCAGCAGGGCAGCAACGAGCTCCTTTTCCACCGTGGACGGAACGGTCATCCAGGGGGACCTTCCACGTGTAGTTCTTCAGTTGTGAAGCACACAGCTAACATTTGTCCTCTGTCACCGCATTTTATGCTTCACAACGGCTTTTATATTGCTAATACATTAAAGCAGCGACAACGTCAATCTGTTCCTATTATTATTATTATTATTATTTATTTATTTATGTACATTATGTACATCAATGTACATGGTGCTGTCCTGGTTCTAGGTTTTGGAGCGCTCCTGGGCAAAACGCCTTCATAGAATCATAGAATAGTAGAGTTGGAAGGGGCCTGTAAGGCCATGGAGTCCAACCCCCTGCTCAGTGCAGGAATCCACCCTACAGGTGGAATCCACATCCGTCAGGGAGGCTCCCTTTTCACCGCCAGGGTCTCCTCGCCCTTGGTCTCCTCACCACTCACCTGTGGCATCCTCCTCCTCCCCCCCCCCCATTGTGAGAGGCAGGTGAAGCAGGAGGTTGTCATGGTGAAAAGGATGGACTGCAACTCCCATTGGCCATGCTGCCTGGGAGTGATGGGAGTTGTAGTTCAACACATCGGGCTCCGTTACCGTTTTGGAGCGCTCTGTCCTCCGGTTGGGTCCCAACTGCTAACAGACAAAAGTTCTACCAAGTCGTGGGGAACATTTCTTATGTTCAGCCTGGTTTGCCCCCCCCCCCCCGCAACCAAAAGGCCCGACTCAGCCCTAAAGTGCAACCTGTCCATTTTCTCAATTAGGACTACCCCAATCTACGGGATCCTCATTTATTGTGCATTTTTCTTCCCCTCTTTTTAAATCCAGATTTGCACATTTTTGTGGCACGCCTGAAGCAGCAGCGGGCCTTCCCAGGGCAGGAGCGCCACGAGACGAGAGAGCACGGCCTCGAATGTGTATCGCTGTGGGAGGCACGCTTTCGGAGCAACGTGGGCTCCACAAGACAGCCGGACCGAGGATGTGACCTGTCCTTGTCCAGTGTCGACACTTTCAGGGTTTTCGCCGTGATACTGCAGGAATTTATTATGCACAGCGTCAGGATTTGCTTAGAGGTTCTGGAAGGGCTTCCACTCACGCAAAACACCGACAGGTTGTTTATGCCGAATAAAGCTATTATTCACTCACATTTTGCAAACCTCCAGGGACACGAGTGAAGAGTCGGTTCCAATGTTTTGGAAGAGTCTGTGCTGGTCTAGGTGCACAGGAATCCCGAGCGATTAGCAGTTTGGGGGGGGGGCGAGGGCTGCAAAAAAACCGATTGCAAAATCCCAAGGGTTCCTTGCCACATTGCAGAAAATGCTGGCACTTTGCGGTTGGCTTGAACAACAACTTCAGCATTTGCCCTGGCAGCCATTGCCATGCTGCATGGGGAGCTAGGGTTGCATTATGCAGCCCAGTCTCGTGGAAATGCCTTGGGGCGCAGTCCTCTTGCACCAGTACCGGCCCACACTGCATGCGAGGGGTTGGTTTTTTACATTCTCTCCCATGTCAAAAGGTTTGCCGGCACCTGGAAAGTTTATATGTCTTTAAAGAAGCCATTGCCCTGACATGCTAGATTTCTATCTGCGGGGGGCGTCTGATGTGGGAACCTGTTTGAAACCAGCAATTCTCTCGCATGCATCTTGAGGTGTTACTGGCATTTGGGAACTCTAGTGCATGCTCTTTCCAAACATGTGGACCCTATTCTCATCGTAACCACCCCACCCCCAGGTGACAATCTGCACTTGCTGTTTATAAGCTAGAAATCAGGTTGCACTTTCTGAATTCTTTTCCTGATCCCATTAAGCTTCAGAAAGTCATCTCTTAACCCTCGAAATGTAGCCTTTTAAAGAAGAATTAAAAAAAAGAAAAAAAGAATTGCAGGGAATAATTGTATCAGCCACACAGTGTTATGAAGGAGAATTGATTTTGTAAGTATTTTTGTAATTTTGGAAAAGGAGGGGGTCTTGTTGATAACCACAAGTTATTTTGGAAAGTGTTCAAATGCAGTTGTTAACACTAAAGAAAAAATATATATGTAAAAAGCAATATACTGATAATAACCATCCTCTTTCAAATACACGAGTACGCAGGTCAGTTGACTGGGAGTGTTGTACGTTCTTTTGTCTACAACCGGGGATTAATGTTGGGGTGACATTTTTGGCAATGGGGGTGAAACTTGAATGGTCCTCCTGGTGTTCTTTGCGTGGCTGCTAGCCATGATGGCTACCTCCAAGGTCAGAGGCAATATACCCCCCCCCCGCACCAGTTTTTAGGGGAAACCAGCAAGCAGGTCCGAGTGCTCTTCTGTCTGGCTTGTGGGGGCAGCTGGTGGGCTGCTGTGTGAACAGGCTGTTGGACTAGAGAGGCTTTCAGTCTGATCCAACAAGGCTCTTCTTACCATACCTATGAGTTGCAGGTCATCAAGATAGATTCCATTATTGCTTCCAGGAATACCAATCTAGTTGGAATGGGTTGCACTTTTCCTAAAACGTTGCAATCCAGAAATATTTAGCGTCAGATGTGAAAAGCAAAAAAACGAATTTTGTTGGTCCTTGCAAAATGAGTGCAGACGGACTTAGAGCTTTTCTAGATGAAGCTTTTAACCTACTGCTTTATTGTGGCTGCTGCTTCCGGATTCTTTGTGGGATTAAGATCGGATCCTCTACACACATGGCTTCCCCTTCTCTGCCTTTCTACTTGTTCTGCTACATAACCTCTAGGTGGCGCTGCGGTCCAGCGGAATTGCACAACTACACTAGTGTTTCATTCTGCCATTCTCCCAAATCCTGGACTTTCCCTGATCAACCCCCACCTCCCCATGGAAATGCTTGGAAAGCACAGGTGTACATTGATGGTGCTATATGTACATTGATGGTGCTATATAAATAAATAATAATAATAATAAGGTGCGGCCCTGAAGGATGGTTTCAGTGTTTAAAGCACCCATAAACTGCTGTGAGCGAGCAATCATGAGCACACAATAAGTGCCCCACGTAGAAGAGCTCTTGAAAATCATGAAAAGTGAGAAAGCCAGAATAAGAGCATTAGAAGAGCACTGAGGATCAATTGGGTCCAGCATTCTGGTTCCCACAATGGCCAAGCAGATGCCCCAATAGCCATGAGAGACCTTCGTGAATTTGTCTAATCTCCTTTTAAAGCCATCAAAGGTTTTCTGCCACCTCCATCTCCTCTAGCAGTGAATTCCTTAAGCGAAGGTTGTGTTGTGTGCATTTAATTGGAAGCTGCTGTTTTACCTGGCTTGAATTCGTAAGCCGTGATGTTCCTCTCTGCAGCCATTGAACAGAACACTTTTAAAGAGATTATCTAAAACAGCCTTCCTCAACCTGGGGCGCTCCAGATGTGTTGGACTGCATCTCCCAGAATGCCCCAGCCAGCTGGCTGGGGCATTCTGGGAGTTGTAGTCCAACACATCTGGAGCGCCCCAGGTTGAGGAAGGCTGATCTAAAAGGTTTAATATACATTTCTTGAAGATTATACAAACTGTACACTGGGCTTGACTCTTATGGGCAGGGTGGGGATCTACAGTAAAACAACAACACCCAACCCTGATATATACAAAACAAACAACAATAACAACAACAAAAACCACGTACCAGTTGAGGCTGGTGACTCCGATGTCAGTGGGGCACTGAATTTGCTCCGGGTTTCAGTCAGAACTCTAAAGGAGCTCCCCTAGGTGCAGCAACACCTTTGATAGTTCCTTTAGAGTTCTGACTGGGACCCGGAGCGGATTCACTGCCCTACGGACATTGGAGCCATCAGCGCTGCTGCACTGTACCCTTCCAGAGTTTGCTAATCGTCATAAGACTGTGTTGGATGAGTTGGGCTGCAGTTCAACATTGGATGGTGTTTTGCACAGCTCATTCATCCTCCAAACCGTGAAGCTGTACTATGGATCCAGTTCAGAAGGGCTGAATGGATGCCTGCTGTCAACTGTTGTAGATTTCCTTCTTCGTTCACGAAGCACCAAAGCGACGCGGGCCAGTTCTTGATTCACAGCTCAGGGAAACCTTTCAAATCACAAACACACACGCAGCTTTATGGCTTTGCTCTCATGCCTCTTCTCTGAGGTTCTAAGCAGCACAAAATGAAGGTGTTTTTCTTGCTGACGCCATTAGGAAGGCGCACAAGGACCCCTAGTCCCACGTCCTGCTTACCACGGGGACTGGCCAGATGGCCGTGAGGGAAAAACACAAGCAGGGCATACAGGCATTAGCCAAAAGGAGGAAGGGGCTATGCAGAGGACAGGCTGGCTGGATCAGACCGAGGTCAACCTAGTCTAGCATCCTGTCTCCTAGCCCACCAATAGGGCCGGCCCGAGTCCTTTTGCAGCTGAGGGGAAAGTCAAGATGGCGCCACTGTGGAGGCTGGAGCTGTCAAAGGTGCTGAACTCTATCTCCAAAATAGCCCCACTGAAATCAGAGGCCCCAGCCTCCACTGCTACGTGCACAAACCAACTGGAATCCAGTACTGGTGATGGAGCTGTCTCGTCCACCACCTTTTTAATTGAACAAAAGTGTTCTTAATTCATTTAAAAGGACTACCAAAACCACAGTGGGCCAAATCAAAGAATTTACACACAGGGATGTCTAAATAAATAAAAACTTAAAATAGATCTGCGTAATATACTCTAGCTGCAGAATCCGTGTGTGTCTCTGGTTGTAGTATTTGAGATGGTTAGCGCAAAATTCCAGTTCCACTAGCCTATATTTTGAGCTGTTGTTCTTGGGAGGAAGGCAGACATTTCACAATGAATTGTCAGGAATATTCCATGAGGAAGTACATTTATGGGGGACAATTTATCTCACTGTTGGAACTAACAGCAGCACATAAAAAGCCAAAGCAGATCTTTGATCAGAGAGGTTTACACATACCCAAATCCCAACCTTATATTGTTCATTGGGGCTGCCGGATCTAGAGCAACCTTATTCGCGAGTCCAACTGCTGCAGGTGATCCAGGGAATAGTGGGGAATGGTGGGGTTCCACAATCTGGGAGAAGAGGGAAGCAGAGTAGAAGAGTCCGTTTTGTTAAGAGTCAGTTATCCTGAGACGAATGCTTAATTTCCTTCAAGATTGGGTTTATTTTCAGGCTCAAGGGTAGGATGAAAGGGGCAAAGAAGAGCACTGGGTGACGAGGGGCGGGTTTATTCAGAGGAGTGATGCTGAAATGATGGCAGCCCGCCTGCCCACCCACCCACCCATCCCCTGGCCATGCTTTCCTTCAAAGGCTACTGAAATGGCACACCACCGGGACTCCCATGTCATTCAGATGACCCATGAATCAGGCCTAAACGGCATGGCTTGGGAGGGGTGCTTGATTGGGGACATTCACCAATATCCAACCCTTCCAAGGAGAAGGGGAAATGCAGAGTAGATCCAGGGAGGAGACCATGGCTGAGTGGTAGAGCACCTTCTTTGCATGCAGAAGGTCATGGTCAAAGGGATCAGGTGTCATGGGAACATCCCGTCTCTGAGAGCTGAGGCCAACCGAAGCAGACCAGCCTTCTCCAAACGGAAGTCCTCAAGGTGTGTTTGATTACAGCTTCCTTTACCCCCAAGCCAGGACATCCATGTTGGTGGGGATGGGATGGGAGTTGTATTCCAACACATCTAGAAGGCTTCGTGATGGCGAAGAATGGAGTAGACAAGATGGCGTCAGATGGAGGAACGGTCATGTGTTCCTACGATTCATGTAAGAGAATCATCATCCGAAAAGGACCATTCCCAAAGTCTGGTAAGCCCCCCCCCCCAATCCTCAGCCATGTGGGGAAAATAATGCAAATGGCAGAAGAGACCCAAGTAGAAGAGGAAGGAGATCCAGGCCAGATGAACAAGCCCGCCAGCATCTTGGGTCGCTTGTACTGATGGAGAATTTAAGACAGACCAGGGAGAGCGGGGAGCAGGGAGCTGGATCTCTTTCAGCCCAAGGGACGATGAATGGCATTTTGGGGAAGCTTCGGGGGGGGGGGCAGCATTCCAGTGGTGGGAGGGGCCAAAGGCAAAAGGGGGCGGGGCCAGAATATCAGTCTATTTGAGCTGAAAGCGCTTCGTGCCAGGAGCGAAGACCCAGGGGAGGCATTTCAAGCTCTTAGGGAGGAGGTGCACAGGAGCCAGGTGACGACCAGGCGACTGTCAGTTATGGAAAAAGGGACGGGGCCAATTGGGAACCCCAGCGGGCTGGATCTGGCCTCCAGGAAGGCCAGATTTGGCCTCCGGGGTAGAGGTTCTGCACCCGTGAGGTAGATGGGCGGACGTTTGCCTACACAGGCTCATTCCCTCCTGACCCTCCACATGAATTGCCTGGGAGGCTGTCCCAGGGAGGAACGTGCAGAGCTCCTGTTTCCAGCCCCAACCCAGAGCATTTCAAACACAGAGAGATGAACGCTGAGCATCTCTGAGCGGCCCACGGGCAAACACGCGTGTGTGGACCCGGGCAAGCGGAAGACTTACGCCACACTCTGAATGTGGGGGCATTTCCTCAAGCTGTCTGTCAGATGCTGGGCTCCCGCGGCCGTTATCTTGTTGCAATGTATGCTGGAAAGAAATGAGAGGCCCGTCCCGTTAGTTGACGTTACCTCAAGGGAATTCTAATTCACGGGTAAGATTAATTGCGGGTGGGTGAGTGTTGGGGGACGACACAGGAAACAGGTGTAGAAGATTTTGCTTAGCGTGGAGAAAGTGTTTCACTCCCTGATCCCATCAGGCTAGAATTTGGGATTGTCCAATGAAACAGATGGGGTTCGGGGCAGACAAAAGAAATGCGCTTCTCCCTACAACAAATCATTAACTTGTGGAACTCGCTGCTGCAAGATAAGAGATGGTGAAAGAGGATTAGACAACTCCGTGGAGCAGCAGCAGGAAGAGGAGGAGGAGGTCATCATAGAACCTCTAAGTTCAGAGGCTGTTTGCCTCTGGCTGGCCACTGAAGGATGTAGCTGGACTAGACGGTCATTCAGACAGATCCTGCAGGTCTCTTATACTGCTTGGTAATTTTAGGGACGAATGCCGCAAGCTGCTGTTCCCCTCTGAGCCAGAAGAGGGCACTGAAGGACAAGAACGCGACACGTCGTCCTGGACAGCAGGTGCCTACGCGAATTTTGTTTCGGTTTGCAAATCATGCGAACGTGTCCCCCGTTCATAACCTTGAATGCAAGCAGGGGCAGTCCCCCCACCCAGAAATGTTCACAACCTCCCAAATTTGAGATGGCATTCGAAAAACGCGTAAATTTCGCATTGCCGCTGTTTTTATCTGGTTGAGCTTTTATATTGTATTTTATATTATGGTTTTACACTGTTGTTTTATACTTTGAATGTTTTTAATTTTTGTGAACCGCCCAGAGAACTCCGGCTATTGGGCGGTATAGAAATGTAGTAAATAAATAAATAACTACCATTTTGTCACGGAAAAAGTCTCCCTTGCATCACAGGAGCTAAACCAATTGCGCCTCATTGCTGTGCTTGGTTAAAGTTCCTGTTTCACGCTCCCCACTAACGGAGACTTCTGGGCCCCAAATCTTTGCTGCAGGATATTCCATACTTACTCCAACACCCTCAAAGAGGTCACCTGGGGGAGAATTTTGGCAAAACTTTCTGCTCCGGCATCCCCAATGTTGTTATTGTACAAGCTGCAGAAAACAAAAGCAAGTTTGAGCTTTGGGCGGCGGATCCATTCAGAGGAAACCAGTCACAACGTTAACGAC
Organism: Elgaria multicarinata webbii; assembly: GCF_023053635.1. Taxonomy (NCBI): domain Eukaryota; kingdom Metazoa; phylum Chordata; class Lepidosauria; order Squamata; family Anguidae; genus Elgaria; species Elgaria multicarinata. The sequence continues at coordinate 28,495,909 of NC_086187.1, read as the reverse complement.
GACCTTGCAAGACACTGCTGTGTGTTTATTCCTAACCTATTGGAAGGATGGCAGTAAGCCTAAATATACCAGTTGCTGGGGAACATGGGTGGGAGGGTGTTCTTGCACTCATGTCCTGCTTGTGGGTTGACAGCTGGTTGGCCACTGTGTGAACAGAGTCCTGGACTAGATGGACCCTTGGTCTGATCCAGCCTAAGGGCTCTTCTTAGGTTCTTATGCTTTAGCCCAGACTTCCTCAACACAGTGCTTTCCACCTGTGTTGGACTACAACTCCCATCAACTCCCAGCCAGCATGGCCCAATCCCTGCTTTATCCCTTGTGCAATAACTAATATCAACTCCATCTGGGCTCAGCCCTGGAATATGAGAAATACTCACCTAAGAGTCTTCAAGGAAGGTAAAGCTGGCAGTGCCCTGGCTAATTCCGCTGCACCCAGGTTGGTTATCTTGTTCCGTGACAAGCTAGAAGCAAAGTCATCAGTAAGGTTGAGAGTCTGTGTTCTGGGCCGGTGGTCAAGAACATTAATTACTGGGTGGATTATAAATGTACCAACCAACTAACTAAGCAACCAACCAATTAGCCAACTAGGGAACCAACCAACCTTAAGCTAACTCAATAAATAAATTAAATGGTGCCACACTTCCTTCTCGACCAATCGAGACAAACAAAAATCTAGACTAGGTGGCGTCATGCAGGAGGAAGTTGCTCCTTCCCACAATGCTTTGGGGAAACCAGCCCTTCACCCTTGGAGAGCTGTGGCAGATGTATCTTCTGCACCGCTGTGGCTAAGCACTTTCCCTCTCTCTTTCGGCCGCCAGGAGATAACTTACTTTAACGTTTCCAGGGAGGCCAACCGAGGAAGGACTTTGCTGAGGCTCAGAACTCCTTCATCTCCGATTTCGTTTTCGTTTGGAGAATCCAAGCTGCCAAAGAACGTGCAACATTGGTGTGAGATGGTGAGGCAAGAGAGGCTCACGAGGACAGAAGGACCGCAAAGCGTTCCTTAATACTCCGTGGCAAAGTTACAGGGAATGCTTTCGCTCTTAGGGAAATTACAACGTTCTCCCCAGCAGCTGGCTTCCACGGCCCACCAGTTCCCTCCCAGAAGCTCCTACGCCGGGCATGGAATCAACGCAGTCCATCCTCTGGCTGTTTACTTCCCAGCAGCATCCCAACGCATCCATCTCCCTTTGGCCCTTCTGCCCGCCCACCCCATGCCACTCACTCTAGATGCTGAAGAGCTGGAAACGCGTCCAGAATTTCAACCAACGCGCGGAAGCCCTTCAAGCCGCAAACGGGCCCCAATCTGAAAAGCAAAAGGGAAGGAAGGTGGGTGACTCCTTCTCCAAGAGGGCTCGAATTACAGCAAGAGCCACTGGGGCCCCCACGTTTTGCAGTCCCTGAGGAACCAGGCTAAGGAGCTGGTTCGCACGACAGGAGATTCCCTCTTGACCGCCATCAGGAATACGCAAGTCCCAACCGGGGGTTGCCGCGCCTTGTCGTGTCGTGCCTACCCAGCTGACGGGGGTTATCTGAGGGTTAAACAACCCATGCATAACCCACGGTCTGTTTGTGTGAGGGTTGTTAACCATCAAATGACACCTGCTGGCCAGGTTCGCATGGCGAGCCACGGCAACCATTAGACATACTCGTGCCAAGGTGGGGTTTCGTGTTCTGCGGACTGGCCCGATGGCTTCCAAGCCAAGGCACAGCACTCATTGACCGGGTTCGCGCAAACGCTAGCCCACACTCAGTGGTTGAGCCTACTCCGAGGTGAAGTCCTTCCACCTGTGAAGCCTCCACTTTTAGCTCAGAGCTGATGAGACCCTGATCTCCTTTGCCCATTTAAAAAAATAACCCATTCAAAACCACAGCAGCCCTCTCTTACTCACGAGAATTCAAGTTGTCGGAGATCTGCGACGGCCGGAATGAGGTGGATGTTGCAGCCAGACGGATCCGCCTGGCTAAACAGAAAATAAGTGGCCAGGTGGGGTGGGGGTGGGGGTGGGGGAGAAGGGGAACCATCAGGGCCTGATGCTTTTGAAGGAGAGCAAGAGGGTGGAGAGCGAAAGTCCCTCCATTCAGGCTTAAACCTGACTAGGCGTCTTTTAGTTTTATATCAGTCTGTCGGCCTGAGCTGGGCTTTGCAGCGGCCCCAGCTCCTGCCAGGGCAGCCCTGCCTCCCCAGTTCTGAACTGAGGCTTCTCCCTAACCCTGATGGCCGTCAAGACTTCCCTCCAGCCACTAGAAGTCAGCTGGCAGCTGTCCTGGTGGCCCACTCAGTATATCTGGTCCAGCCGGGCTCTCCAGAGGCCTTGGTTCCTGCCCGGGGAACTGTGCCCTCCTCCCAACCCTCACCGGAGGCTTCTCCCTGGCCCTCATCCACCACTGGGACCAGCCGCTTCAATCATCAGGAAAGCCGCCCTGGTAGCTCCCTCAGTCTGCCTGGATTTGTCCTGCCGAAACGCCGACTTACCCTTGGCTCATGTTTTCCTGCAAGCGCACGAGAGCAGAGAGGTCCTCCACGTCCTTGATCGTCTTGGCTTTGAACGGCGCAACGATAAACTTCTCAATGGCTGACTGCAGCAGCTCTCCTGCCTCGGTTTCCCACAAGTGCTTCCAGAGCCGGACAGCGTCGCTGAGAGACGCCCTGAAAAAGGGGAAGGCGGAGGCTGGGCCATCAACGGGCTGCCCTGCGCCACCCCTGCGCTTTAGGCTCCTGGCAGATGGAGGCCTCCGCTTCAGGGACACCCTCCAGGCTTGCATTCCATCAGCTGACCCCACGGAGGCCAATCCCTGGCCACCAGGCCCTATAAAGCCCCACCCTCTGGCCTTGCTCCTCAGTCTGAGCAGCTCATCTCTGGGCTGAGGCCACGGCTCTTTTCGCTGCCTTGGACCCCCCTCTGATCTTTGCTCCATGGGGTTGAACCTCTCTCAGCCCGAGGGGCAAATTCCATTTCAGAGAAACTCCTGCGGGGGGCGGGGGGGGGGAAACATGCCAGGGGTGGGCGTGGCCAAATACCAGCCTATCGTAGCGTAAAGCTCTTCTAGCCATGGAGGAAAGGGGTTGAGATAGAGGAAGGGGGCCTGGTTGGCTAGATAGCTCTAGGGCAGCCTTCCTCAACCTGGGGCGCTCCAGATGTGTTGGACTACAACTCCCAGAGTTGTACACTCCCAGAATGTACAACTCTACATTCTGGGAGATGTAGTCCAACACATCTGGAGCGCCCCAGGTTGAGGAAGGCTGCTCTAGGGGGTGGGGCTAGAAGAAGCGGGGATAGATTTGCCCCCAGTCCTGAGGTTCTGCTCAGTGCCCAAGAACTCCGCCACCGCCCGGGGTCCCCTGCTCCCCAGCTTCTGCCTTGGATCTCGGATCCTGCCTCGTTTGGCCCACTTGGGCGGACCACTCCCCCGCTCCCCCGCCTGGTCTTTGCCCAGCAGCTAAGTCAGCCCGACAGACCTGAACGTGGCCACGTTCCTCAAGCCGACCAGCCGTCCGAGTCCTTCTGAGTCGACGGAGCTCCCTCTCAGGTCTAAGGTGAACGCCTTTGTGGACCTCCTTAAGGCAGAGTGCAGGACGCAGACGTCAGAGGGGGTGAGCGGGAAGCCCAAGAAAGACAGGCCGGGCTTGAGCTCCAGTGCCAAATGCTGCAAAAGGTACGGGTTTTCCATTTCGTGGATGCAGTGAAGAAGCTCCAGCAACTTGTCCGGGCCCAAAGCTCCGACGGCCAGTTTCCGGACGTATCTCGAGAGGCTTTTCTGCTTCTTGCTAATCATCTTCTCCGTGTCCAGCTCCGCTTCCTCGCCAAAGAGGAGAGAACCGCTGAGGTCATCATCTAAGAACAGCAAGCCGGACAAGAAGCGAGGGACCAAGTCCCAGGAAGAGAGGAACTTCTTGGACCTGGAGAGCAAGCGGAGGTGTTTGGTGAGTCCTTTGTTCTTGATCTCTTTGGCCAGGACCAAATGCAGCGCGACCAAGAAGTTCTGGGCGACGAAGCTGGAGAACGCGTACCCGCACCCCGCCGTCCCGCCGCTTGCGTTTCGGGGGAAGGCGGAAGGCAGCACCAGGCCGTATTCGAGGGCAAAGTCCTTCACTTCCGCGGAAGGGAAATGATCGCTCGTGAACGCGTTCCGGTGACTTTGCGTGAGGCTCCAGGCTACCCGGGCTAAGGCGGCCATATTCCGGTGCAAGGGTGCAGCTTCTTTCTTGGTTGAACACGCCAGTTTTCGGAGCAGGAACTTCACAAAGAGGCCGGTGAGGGTGGGAGGCAAATCCTTGGCTCCCGTTTCAAATATTGACTCGCAGACGAACCGACACAGGTCGGGATTGCAACAATGGCTGAGCAGATAGGGAGAGCCCCGGACCACGTTCACCACCTCGTCGCCCCCGGGGGAGCCTTCAAAATATCGAGCGAGGTACAATTCCGCTTGCTGAGTGGAAAACCCCGTTACCTCCAGGACCGTGTCCACCTGGGGCAAATACTGGTGCAGCTTGTCCTTGGGCCGTGCGGTGAGTAACACCGTGCAGCCGCTGAGGACTTTCTTCTGGAAGAGACCGGTCAAGACGGCTCCCAGGCCCGAAGGCTCCCCGCGGAGCGGGCTGTCCGAACAAGGCAGGAAGCCGTCTCGATCCATCAGCTCTTCGAAGCCGTCGAAAGCCAGGAGGACCCTTTCCGGGTTCCGCAGTATGGACCTGTAGACTTGGTCACCCCCCTCTCCAGGTCCATCAGAGAGCTCAAACAGCAGGTGCCTGAGGCTGTAGAGACGATGGTCGCGGAGGAGGCCCAAGCTCCGGCAATCAAATCGGAAGACAAAGTCATAACCGGGCCACTTGCCCTCGGACCAGTCCAGGCAGATCTTTCGGACCAGGAGGCTCTTCCCCATGCCAGCTTTTCCCAAGACCACGAGGACTTTGCTTCCCAGCTCGCTCCTCCCTGGCACCTGGAGCAGCTCGCTCCTTGCCACGCCGGCCCTCCACTTGTCCTCGAGGCCACAGAGCCTCAGGTTGGCATTTCTCCCGCTCTTACCCTCCGCGGGACACTGCGTCAGCTCGCCGTCAATGTACAGGCGCTGCAAGGGCAGCTCTCGCTCCATGGGCACCACGTGGCACGTGCCCCGGAAGTGGCTTCTCAGCCTCCTGCAGAAGGTGTCCACGGGCTCTGGAAGGAAGGGAAGACATTGGGCGGTTGACGTAGCCGGCCATGAAGCGAGGAAAGAACTCTCCAGAAACCGGGACTGGGCTGGAGAAGCACTTGTGTCCACGGATGGCACCCTGCCCTTCATCCAAGGAGCTCAGTCGGGCATCCTTGGTTCTTCTCCCCTCCTGATTTTAAACTTTCAGCAGCCGTCTGACGTGGTTTAGGGTTAGAGAGAGAGAGAGAGAGAGAGAGGAGGAGGAGGAGGAGAGAGAGGTGGGGAGGGAGAGAGGGAAAGGAGAGACTTGCCCAAGATCATCCTTGGCACACACACACACACACACACACACACACTGACACACTGGCCCTGCAATGGTTCCGGCAGCATGTCTAAGACTGCCGCCCTACACGTCCTTGCTAGGGAGTCTGCCCAACTGATCTCAGGGGTGTTGATGGATATAGGATCAGCCTGGTTGGATCTACAGCGCTGTCTGTTCACGTTAACCTCGCCTCTTCCCTCTCTCTGCTGTCTCTCCTGCTCTCAAGCTTTAGATTGCAAGTTCCTTGTGGCTGTGTTCATTTTCTTATGGTACAACAACGACAACAACACCCCACTCAACCTAGCACTACAAAACAAAGATCCAACACGACCCCTCTCACTCACAGAGAAAACAGAAAAATGGGCACCGCAAGCACTCCATGGGAAACACTGCAATGTAATACAGAACCCACAAATAAACAAAGAACAATCGTACGAATGGCTCAGGGAGGGTGAGCTATTTCCAGAAACAGAAGGATTCCTAATAGCTACACAGAATTCAAGTTATAGCAACCAAGAACTGCCCAAAATACATCAGAAAAGATAACAATGTAACAACAGACCTATGCAGGAAATGCCATCAGTTCCAAGAAACAATAGACCATGTAACAGGAGGATGTAAGATTCTGGAAGGAATGGACTATAAGGACAGACACAATACAGCTATAAAAATAATTCACCAACAACTGCCGATCAAATTCAACCTTATCAAACAACCTACACCATACTATACATACTCACCTGAAGCAATCTTGGAAAATGCAGAACATAAAATACACTGGGACAGAACAATTCATACCAACAAAACAATACCCTGCAACTGACCAGACATAACGTTCATAGACAAAAAAGGAAAACACACATACCTCATCGACATAACAATACCGAATGACAAAAATGTTGTTGAAAAGGAAGAGGAAAAGAGAGAAAAATATACACCACTGGCCATGGAAGTCAAAGCACTATGGCAACAGAGAAAGGTCACAATGATTCCATTACTCACATCAGTCACCGGCATCCCATCAAAAAGCTATACAGAAAACCTTCAGAAACCAGGCCTCCCAAAATACATCCACACCAACATCTATAAAGCAGTCATACTTAAAACATGCTCAATTGTCAGGAAATTCCTGAATCTGTAAAAGACTTGGCAAAGCGCGTCATGTCTGTCTAGAAAAACTGTCATGAGTAAGGAAGAGATATAATAATAATAATAATAATAATAATAATAATAATAATAATAATAACGACAACAACAACAACACTTTTTCTTTTATTTTAGAACCTAAGAAGAGCCCTGATGCTGGGTCAAACCACAGGCCCATCTAGTCCAGCACTCTGTTCACACAGTGACCAAGCAGCTGCCCACGGGGAAACCACAAGCAGGACACGAGTGCAACATCCATGTTCCCCAGCGACTGGTGCACACAGGCTTACTGCCTCTGATCCCAGAGGTAGCACATAGCCATCAGGGCAAGTAGCCGTTGACAGCTTTCTTCCCAATGTATCTGACCAATCCCCTAGTAAGCCAGTCACAAAACCAGCGCAGGAAGAAAACCTCTCCGGGCAGCACAGCCTTGAAACTCATCAAAGCATCCAAGACGCCGTGTGAGTCCTTCTGCATTGCTTTCCAGGATAATCCGACAGCTAAAGCCTTCGCTGGGAAAACGGAATTTAAAAACAGCGACACTCACCTGGCCTTTTGCGAACTGGGTTGGAACCAGGTTCTTTCTCAGTTGCCCCTTCGCCTACGAAGAAACAAGCAGGGCGTTCAAAGACAGCAACACTATAATCCTCCCCCTTAAAAGTCAGGGAGGGGGACATGTCAGGATTGCGCTGGCTTGAGTACAGGGAGGGGCCGTACCAGAGTGGTAGAGCCCCTGCTCTGCAGGCAGAAGGTCCCGGGTTCGAACTCTGGCAGCTGTAAAACGTCCCGCCTGAAACTCCAGAGAGGCTTTGCTGCCAGTCAGTGCCAGCAATACTGGGTTAGAGGGACCAGGGCTCTCACTCAGTCGAAGGCAGCTTCCTCTCTTCCTATTGCGCATGTCATTTTGCCAGGTGATTTACGCATGAAGTACATCCCCAACCTGGTGCCCTCAAGATGCGTTGGACTATAACTCCCAGGCTCTTTGCAGCAGCCGAGCAAACGGCAGCCACTAAGCAGCCCACCCCAAATTGGCCAGTGGTGCAGGTGTGACCTTCTGCCCATCCAGATACAAGCTGTTGTGGATACAAGAGCTTTATCACACCAACGATATACTGTGTAATCACTGCGAATGGCATGCAAAGGACTCAGAAGTTTTCCACTTTATAATCTGCTTTGATTGTGAAGCACTCACACACCTCCTGCCTTAATTGTGCAATAAAGCAAAAAGATTTGCCGTATTTAGCCCCTACTTTTTGAGCGTATCTTCTGAGCCGCCGCTGGGGCGCAGGAGCAGGATTTTAAAGAAATGCTTACATCTGCGTAAGCTTTAAAGATAAAGACACCAAAATTGGCACAGTAATAGATATTAGGGAGAGCTTTAAGCATATGAAATTAGATTTTTTAATGATTTTTTTTTTTACATTTCCCCCCTTCCTGGTATGCAAAAGATCGCTGTCGCCCGGTAGCAAAAACAACAACAACCGTGAAAGCTTAGCGCTATGGGGATAATCCGAGGGAAGCAGGGACGTGGGATGAAGCTCCAAGTTTCACCTCTGGTCTCATGTCAGCCTGGGGCCACCAGGGGGCAGTAGCAGCTTGAAAGAAACAGGGAGCAGAACCCCTTCCCCTCTCAGGGCTTGCAAAGACCCCCCCCCACAGCGGTGAAGGGGGTGCAGTTTGATTTCAACCACAGAATGGAGAACCCCCACCTCCGCCCCAGAGTGTGAAGGGGCTTGAAGCTACAATTAAAACACACAAACACACCTTCAGATGTTAAAACTTATGACGCAGCCTGGCGTTTGGCCATACAGCACATCTACCGGACTTGTCTAAAGCTGCTCCAATGGACGTTTTCTTCAAGAACCCTAGAAACACCAGGGACTTGAGCTGCTCTCTGATGTGTTCTTCCTTTGTAGGAAGCCCCATTGCACTCAGTGGGATTTACTTCCAAGGAGACATGTGCAGGGTCATGCGCACTCACGACACTCACCTGGGCAGACGTTAGTGCCAGCCTCTCCTGCAGGCAAATTAACAGGGTCAAAGGCAAAGACCACCTGAAGATCTTCCATGATGGGGAGGCAATAGCCCAGGTTCACCCCTGAAGGCAGCCCTGGAAAGGAGGAGGCCAAGGATGAGAAGAACTTTGCTCAGCAGCACTGAACACAGCAGAATAACTGTGCGCTTCTCTGAAAGAACCACGAGCGAGGAGGAGGAGAAGCAAAGTCAGTGGGCCCCCTGCGGGTGGATTGGGCCCCGGCAGGCGCCCCATGATGCCAACTGACTGCTCCATTGACATTTTTGTTGCTGTGGTTTTGTGTTCATTTTGTTAAGTCGTTTTAAACTTCGCTTATTGATACGTTGTTGTTTTGTTTTTTGCATCGCTAGGGGAGGCAGCAGGGATAGAAATACTTTACATAAATTTGGGCACAATGCTGTGCTTGTTTAGACAGACAAAAGTCCTGCAACTTCCCTAGCCAGCATGAGAGTTGTAGGACTTTTCCAAATCAAAACATGCACAGGATTGTGCCCTAAAGGTGCTAAGCGAAAGCCGGAAGTCCTGTGTGCTGAAGACAATCCAATTCCAGATATCATAGAATCGTAGAGTTGGAAGGGCCCTACAAGGCCATCGAGTCCAACCCTCCACTCAATGCAGGAATCCACCCTAAAGCATCTCTGACAGATGGTTGACCAGCTGTCATTTGGTACATTTATTCCCCTTGAGATGCTAACAGGTACCGAAGCGTTCCTGAGCTGATGCCTTTGCAAAGCAAGGGAACTTTTACTGCACAAAAACGGAGCTTGAACATTCTTCGAGCGAAGGCACATCCCCTCAAAACATGTTTGGATTCCTGCTCACGGTAGATAAAGAATGAAAGGCAATACGTCTGTAGAACGGGATTTACTTCTGTCTGAATTTGCCCCTTTAGCTGAGCGCTGTGAGATGCTGCCCTCCTTTTCTATTGCAAGGCCAAAGGCAGAGATTGGAAACCCTGTTTTTCGCCAGCCTGCATCCAGAACTCCAGCACCTGCTGAATCTGCCCATAATCCAAACGAGTGAAAGAACAAAGAGAGGAAAAGGAAACGGTGTGCGAACGAGCATGACCTCCTGCAGGTGTGATGCTTCGGTATCCATTTCACTTTAATGTTTGTACTCGCCTGTTAGATTTCACCGAGCCAAAGACGCCGTGCACAAGGGCTGCACACAAGGAGATCTGGTTCTCCCACCCAAGCACCTCCCAATCTGACGCTGTAACTCAAACCATCCTCCGCCTTTCAAGCCGCTTCCACATATGGGCAGGGCCTTGGGGCGCTGGGAGGCACTTCACAGATTTGGGGCTCAGGCCTCGGGAGGGGGGTGGATTTCTTTTTTGCATCCCAAACGTGCAAGCAGGACCCATTGGAAGCTCTGAATGCGGGTGTGAGCACGTGTCCACAGAAAATATCCCCAAATTGTCAAACACGTACTCGCGTTAGTCTCATTCCCAATTCCCAGTTTGATTTGCATGGATTTTCTAATTGGAGCAATTTTCCTCCATAGATGGATGCTTGGTGTACAAGCTAAGAGTTTCTTTTATAAGATCTGAGCATTTTTGCAAGTGCAAATTTGCACAAATGCGCATTTGCGCAAAATCGGGAATTTGGAAAAAACCTGGCTCTGTCAAGGAGCAGATGACAGAATGAAAGGCACTTGGCAACCTGCAAAATGCAGACAGGACTTTTTTTTTTAAAAAAAATCTGCACATCCCCAGCTGAAACTGCTCTTGAAAAGTGCTCCCTGCATGGCCCTTAAGTTGAGGGGGGAACGCCCTTCCTTGTCACCACTGGCCACTCAGAGCTTTGTAGAATAAATGTGGGATTCTGGGAAATAGATTTGGGGCTCAGGATTTCTGGACCCAATCTGAGTAATGTCACTGGCCGGGGCTATCCCTAAGGGTTCTGGCATGCCATGGCGAAAGGAGCATGCGGGAATAGCGTTACTGTGAAATCTGGCCCTTGGTGAAATGCGACCCCCAAGTATTACTTTGCATACCGAAGGCTTTCGGAGATCTTCCCACAGGGCTTATGGTGGTCACAGAAAACTCCACATGGAAGTTGGACTGGGAGATCACGGAGGCTGCCGGAGAACTGTCCAGCGGGATGGCAATGGAGTTGCCGTTCACGACACACAGAGCGGCCGAATGCGCTGCAAAAGGTGACAGAAACAGTAGAACACATGAGGCCGTTTCTTGCACTGAGTTCAAAACAAAAGTGGGAGGAGAGACCTCTCGCTTGGGTAATACTATTGGAAAAGGTGATTGCTAAAGGGCTGTGGCTGGTAGCTACAGACCTCCAGCGTTCTCTCATCACAAGAAAAATATTTTATTGCTTTACTGTTTCACAATATTGCCGATAGCTTGATGGCAAGGAAAACCCAGCTAAGACAGAAGGTAGGAGGCACACGTTCTTTTACAAACAAACAAACATGGACCCTGGAAAAGATTTCTCTCTTGGAATTTCCCACAACTTCAGGAGCTGGGGAGCACGAAACAATGTAAAAGGGAAAGTTAGATGTTCATTCAATTTGAGGAAGAAGAAAAGTTGCAAGGATAACAGCAGCAGTAGCGCTAGGAAAGAAATGTTGTGCTGGCGCCTTTGTGGAGGAGAAGTAGGCCTTGGGTGGGCATGTTTGTGCCTGGCGTGCACGTGCGCTTGGAGAAACAACCCAGCCTGTGCTGTCGAGGCCTTGCACATCTGTAGATCCGGGACGATGCCCAGCGATCCCTGCAACAGCCAACTCACCGAGTTTCCTGCGCTTGAGTTCTGGAGCATCTGAACAGCTGCCTGCAGATGGAAAGCAAAGAAGATCAAAGACCAGGCATTTGAACTGTGACTCCACCACTTATGGCCAGGGGCATAGTGCTAGATTAAAAGGGCTGGTGATTAATTACAAGGGGGTGTGGATGGATCCTTTATGAGTGCTTGGTACACAGTCCTTCTTGTATAAGTATTTAGTCAGAGCAGAATGGCAGAGGGGGGAGAGATGGACACCCCCTCCCATTTGCATGTGGGATACTCAGTTATCAGGAACTGTGGAATGCTCTTCCTACGGAGCCCCCCTCCACCCCACCCCACCCCTGGGTGTCATCCCTGCCGGAATTTCTAGATATTTTGTTGGGCCTTCCAGAAGAGTTGCTTGATCCAGCGCCGTGCGTTTGGGCATTTGCACTGGTTTGAGATTGCGGCTTCCACCGCTGAGGTTTCCTCGGCATTTTACAGCATTGCCAAGCTGCTTTGACACCCGCTGCCCCAAGCTCCTGCTTCTGGTGCTCAGTCTGTACACATATTTAAAAGAAACCAGATCAATACATGGACGGCTCCACCCTCTCCCCCGGCTATCGCCCCTTGCTCATCCGAGTTGCTCTTTTTTTCTTTCTTTTTTTACTTACACCTCCTCTTTGCCTCTATGCAGCCTTGAAGGCATTCAGCAACTGTGTCATCTGAAGTGAGGCTGCCTGTTTGGTTGAAGAATGAAAGAATAGAATATTATGAATGCTTGGATGTGCAAAAAGGGACTGCAAAAAATCTCCAAAGGTGCAAGGTGTAATGTAAGGTGTGTGTGTGTGTATGAGAGAGAGAGAGAGAGAGAGAGAGAGAGAGAGAGAGAGAGAGAGAGAGAGAGAGAGAGAATTCCTATGGGTGTGTTTTCCCAACAGAGAAACGTGAACCCTTTTGGGGGGCAAGATGAGGCTCTGACATTCAAAGGGGGCAATTCCCCCCCCCCAACATAATATATGTAATAAGTCAGGGCACAGTAAAGCCTAATGTAGCTTGCCTTACTGTTGCTGTTGTTGCTATTTTCAAAAAGTCATCAAAGTCCATGGAGATTTGCAGAGAGAAAAATGCAAAACCACAACATGAAGCACAAGGACTGCTCTCTGAATGCAAGGAGCTTACAGATCTGAAGCTGGAGAGACCATAAAGGGAGGAGAAGAAAAGGGGGGGGCACGAAGGCTGGGAGCAAGGATCTTTGCTGCTTAAGGCAGACAATCCAAACAGCATCCTTCGCCCGCCAGTTTAAATGGGGCACAATACAGCAGGACCTTCCAAGCTCTGGAGCCGCTTCCACGGGTCCTGCGCTGCCCAGTGTTGCGCTGAATTGTACCCCCGTCCCCAGGTCAGAACCACAGTGCGCCCCGAGAGAGATCCCTGCACATGCACCCCAAATTTACCACCTTGCTCAACTCCCGGAAGCAACGGGTGATGAAGGACAGGTGAGAAGCTTACCAAAAAGTTCCTCCACTGGTTCTTCTTGCTTGTCTTTCAGTAAGTATTCAGCCAATGCAGCTAAAGAGGAAGAGGAGAGGTGGGAGTGTGACATGAACAACGGGGCAACATGAGTTCTTCTTGTCCAGAAGCCCAAATATTTCACGGAAGGGCTGGCTCCTGCGCCCACACTTGCACTCTGTCCTTTTTTGGGGGGACCATCCCTCTTCCAACCTTCTTCTCTTAGCTGCCCCATCACCCCTGCCTTCACGGGCAACTGTGATTCATCTATCTCCCTCATTCTGCTTCATCAGCCTGCCTTGTCCCTCTTTGTAGAATCAGAGGAATGCAGGCAGAGACCCTTCTGTGATGTAAGAGCAGCTCACCCAATCAGCACTCACGGCTTCTGTTGTTGTTTCCACTACTGAAATCCGTTTGGCCCTTAGAATATAGATTACGCCAGCCTTCCCCAACTCGGTGCCCTGCAGATGTTCTGGACTTCAAGTCCCATTAGCCTCAGCCAGCATGGCCAATGGCCCTGAATAATAACAACGAAGGAACTCTCCAGGGTGCTGAATTATACCCACAAAACTAGTCCAGCACCTCGGACAGCTCTTTCAGACTTCCGGCTGGTTGTAACTAAAACCCGGAATGGGATTTCCGACCCATTGAAATCGGAGCCACCAACTTGCAGACCAAATTTTCCTGGGGGGAGGGGCAGACCTCAGTCCTAGAATTCCCTCCCCAGGGAGACTCACCTGGTGCTGATGCTGTTGATTTCCTTATAAGCTTTAGAAAGGATGTAAAGGTGCCTCTTTTCAATTTAGCTTTTTTTAAATGTGTAGTTTTCGGTTTTATTGTTGTACACCACATAGTTGGCTCTTTAGCAAATAAAGTGGTGTATAAATAATTTTTTAAAAATATTATTACTATTATTTTAGCACTGGGTGAAGGCAATTTTCCTCCTGAGCTTTTAATAGGTGATTTTTCATTTTGCTACTCTGTTTTTATCTTCTTGTTTCAATAGTCCCTTAGATGGCATCTGCCTCACTTCTATTATTATTTCCTTGCTGCTGTGTTAGCATAGTATTATGATTATTGTTATTTGTATGTTTCATTTACGGATAAAACTGGCTGGCTCTTACTAGAAATTTAAATTGCAGGAAGCAGGAGCCTTGGAGCTTTGGACTTTTCTCCTCACAATAATCCCACCGTCATGGCACACTCCCTCACACACAACCACGTGGTTCATTCCCTTCTCGGAAAGACCCCATTGTGCTTTAATGAGACAGCACCATCTAGTGGTGGAGAGTTCCCACTTGTTCCAGATATTACCACATTATCTGTGGTTTTTCCAAATGCGCAATTTCCAGGGGATAGCACGGGAGACCTCCTGGCTCTTAATGACAATATGTAATGGACTCACAAATGTCCATGTGTGGCCAATCACGAGTATACTATAAATCACTCTTTTGAAGAAGCTTCTGCTGGTGACACTGCAATTATGGAATTCCCTTCCTGAGGAAATAGGAAAAGTGCCCTTTCTAACTACTTTTAGACAGGAACTGAAAACTCAGACAGACTTTTGATTAAGGACTTTTTCTCTGTGGCTTCATTCATTCTCATGCTGTTTAAGTGCAACTGATTGATCCTTTGTTTTTTAGATTGGTCTTCAGTCTTTTAACAGTGCTTTTGACATTGGTATGCCACTTTGATTGCATGTGCAGGAAAACAGAGTAAACAAACAAATACATTGATTATTATTAATAATAATTCCTTGTGAGTGACCTGCAAAGACTTTGGCTGAAAGGCATCCTAACCCCCCCACAAAACTCTAGAAGAAAACCAACAGACAAACGGAACCTCAGCCACCTCTTCCCCACTGCCACTGGCCAAAGCTACCTACCGATTTTATCATAGGCCTCTCCTGTATTGGACCACCGGCAAACCTCTTCCCCGCTCTCGTCACTTTCCACGGTGTAAAAGACATCTGGGTTGTTGTCTTGATCCTCATTGATTATGTCAGCAGATTGATCTACAGTAAACCACACAAACAGGCATTAACAGAGCGAAATCATTCCTTCTAGTCCCGATGTTCAGGTGTGAGTGCAGATGAAAATATATGTAGCTGAAACTGAATCATCCACATGCATGAAGGAGGCATCAGAAAGCTCTGGGGGAGACTGAGGCTTGCAGAAGTTAAAAAAAACTTTAGGGGAAAAAATCCCAAATGGGGTGGGGGCATCCCCCAAACCCAAATGAGGCTAGTAGCCATTGATAGCTTGATTATGTGTGAATTTGTCTCACCGCCTTTTAAAACCATGCAAGTTGGTGGCCATCACCCTGCGGCAGTGTGAAGAAGGCCTTCCTTTGATCTGTCCTCAATCTCCCACCTTTCAGTTTCATGGAATAATGACCCCACTGGGTGCTAGAACTATGGGAGAGGGATAAAAACTGCCTCCTGTCCACTCCCTGCCTCCTCCAACATCCATCTTCAGGAAACCCAGTCCCAAAATATCGGATTTGGCCTGAAGTGACTCTCAGAGGAAGCGACGAATGTTCTTTTAGTGGAGGACTACAAAGGTCAGGCTGCTTAGTGGGGTGGTGGAGGAGGGTTGGACAGGCAGCAGCTGCAACACCTCCCTGAGCCAATCTGTCTTCATTTATGGCAGGCTGGCAGGTTTTTGCACTTTGGAGTTCACCGCCTTTGACTCTGCCCTTTCCAGGCGGCCTGCCCCATCCTCCGCAGGCAGGATGACCTGTGAGTAAGCTCCGCTGAACACAACTGAACACCCTGAGGAAACATGCATAGGCTTGCACTGCGCATCATCGCCTGGGGACATTATGGTGCCTTCAACTTGGGGTACTGCTACTGCTTCAGACTGGGTGGAGTGAGGCTTTTTTTTGGGGGGGGGACCCCATGTTGCCTCCTTAGCGCTGGACTGATGGGTCCCGCTTCCTTGTTGCCACCTTCCGAACCTCCTTTGGAGGAAGTATGTGGAAGAGGGCCTTAAATGCTGATCGTAGTTCATGTGGGGATAGACACTCCATCAAGTAAACAATACCCAGAACTTCAGGTTAAAACCGCATAGAGATAAACCATGGGGTGGGGGAGAACTCACCCAGGAATCCCTGTGTACCTGCTGCCTCATGCATCCAGTGGCGGCAGAAGCCGTTAACAACGCCCCCCCCCCACTATATTGGCCCCTTGAGAGGTCGGGTGGAATCCCCCCTTCTACAAAGCTCTGAGCCTTTGCAGAAATGCCTGTCATTTGCTTTTACTTATGCTCCACTTCTAGAATGAAAATGAAACCAACATTCCCATCCACCCACTCACTCCAAAGCTGCGCCTCTCCATTCCAGCGCTCTCTCGCGCTTGCTCGCTCTCCTCCGAAGAAATTCAAACCTGGGGTCACACTGGAACAGTGCAGCTCTTGGGGAAACCGGGGGTAGGGGTACACAGCAGTACTTTGAAAAGGGGAAGGTTTCCCATCGGTTGGGACCTGTAGGCTGCTTGGATTTGAAGGGGGGCTGGACAGAAGGCGAGGAAGCAGCTATGGAGGATTTAATATAAATGTTTTGCCAGCTGGACTGCTTGTATGCCGGTGCAACCCAACAGGTTTTCTTCCTTTTATTTATTTATTGCATTTTTGTACCGCCCAACAGCTGAAGCTCCCTGGGCGGTTTATTTATAAAAATAGCACTCACACTGAATCACCTGCAGTAATAAACTAAAAACTCTGCTTGGAGGCGACTTTCCTCCTCACCACTTAACCACCTCTCAAATACCCCCCCTCTCAGAGGAAGAGTGAAGGGGGGGGCTTCTTTCCTTTCAAAAGTCTCTGCTATCTCTGTAAAGCAGCTGCAGCGTGGTGTTTCCAAGGGCAGTGTTGTTTGGGCTGCCCCGTGCCTTGCAATTTATTTATTTATTTATTACATTTTTATGCCGCCCAATAGCCGAAGCTCTCTGGGCGGTTCACAAAAATTAAAACCATAATAAAACAACCAACAGGTTAAAAGCACAAATAAAAATACAGTATAAAAAGCACAACCAGGATAAAACCACGCAGCAGAAATTGATATAAGATTAAAATACAGAGTTAGAACAGTAAAATTTAAATTTAAGTTAAAATTAAGTGTTAAAATACTGAGAGAATAAAAAGGTCTTCAGCTGGCGACGAAAAGAGTACAGTGTAGGCGCCAGGCGGACCTCTCTGGGGAGCTCATTCCACAGCCGGGGTGCCACAGCAGAGAAAGCCCTCCTCCTAGTAGCCACCTGCCTCAGTTCCTTTGGCAGGGGCTCACGGAGAAGGGCCCTGTGGATGATCTTAAGGTCTGGGCAGGCACATATGGGAGGAGGCGTTCCTTCAAATAACCTGGCCCCAAACCGTTTAGGGCTTTAAATGTCAATACCAGCACTTTGAATTGGGCCCGGACCTGGAGTGGCAGCCAATGAAGTTGTAAAAGGACTGGCGTAATGTGATCTCGCCGGCCAGTCCCTGTTAATAACCTTGCTGCCCTGTTTTGTACCAGCTGAAGTTTCTGGACCGTTTTCAAAGGCAGCCCCATGTATAACGCATTGCAGTAATCCAAACGAGAGGTTATCAGAGCATGGATAACTGTAGCTAGGCTATCTCTATCCAAAGCTGGGGCTAGGAGATTAGCAGACTAGTGGCCATGGATCAGAGGCCTTCAAGGAAAGTGTGTGTGTGATTAGTGGGTGGGAGGAGAGAATGACACAGAAGCATCTACCATAACCTACCTTGTGAACCGCCCAGAGAGCTCCGGCTATTGGGCAGTATAGAAATGTAATAAATAAATAAATAAATAAAAATAATACCTTGCAGGGTTCTTCCAAATTTTACTGGGCTGATGTCCACAAAGTCCTCTGAATACTTGAAACATGCCCAGTACGGTTATTTTAGCAATATTGCTTAATGAAGCTGGCAAGAGGCTCCCCCGAACTCAAACATTATAGGATCTTTTTATTAAAGAAGGAAATAAAAATGGATTTTTTTTTAATGTTATGACCAACCAGCTGTGGGAAGCTCAGCTGCCTCTTCAATGTTCTTATACAGGAGTGAAGGGTCGACCTCACTTTGCAGCAGTTCTAAGTAGCTCTTCTCAGCTAGAATCCCTGGGTCCATGGTGTGATCTGGAATAAGAAATTTAGGAAAGGAAAGAAAGATTTCGGTCTCTTAAATAAAAAGAACTCAACAAGCACGCCAGGCAAAATTATGAGACAAACTTTTAATCCGGCTTTAAACCATCTGTGCTGCCTTCGCTTTTAAAAACTATTGCTATTATTAATAATAATATTAACAACAACATCTTATTTCTTAAAAGAGATTCTGTTTTGGATTGAAATATATAAGCAAGTGAATAAAAAAAAATGTAGGTGTGACAGTATCACATCTACACTATGATCCCTGATTGGCTGGGATCACATACTGAAGACGCCCTTCCATATTGAATATATCAAAAAGGTGGTACATCACTGGTGCTTCTTTGCTACTGGGGCAGGTTTTAGGTTTGGGTACTGGAGCATGTCGGCTTTAATATGTGGTGGATTTCATTGGGCCTGGCAATGTTTAGTGCATCGGAGAACTAGCTAGAATGGCTGTGAGGAAGACTTTGGGACCCACCAGTGAAGAAATGAGTACATCTCATTGGGATGGCTTTAAAAGGGGGAAGGACACATTTCTGGAGGAGGAGGAGGAGGCTACCAATGGTGACTAAGCCTGATGGCTCTCTGCTACCTCTAGTATCAGAGGCAGTAAGCCTGTGTGCACCAGTTGTGCTTGTGTCCTACTTGTGGGTCCCCCATTGGGGCAGTTGGGTTGCCCACTGCGGGAACAGAACGCTGGATTAGACGGACCTTGGTCTGATCCAACCTCAAGGCTCTTCTTATGTTCTTATCTGATTTTACCAATGAATAACTTTGCATCAATATTATCTTCTGCGTTGCCTCAGTTCTCAAAGAGAAGATACCCCTTTTGCTACAGATCAACAGCAGTTATTATTAATCCTTTAAAACCTGCAGAAGGTAAAAGAAATGGGAATGGAATGGGCCCGGGTGGCTCTTTTGCCGGCTAAGGAGAGAAATGTGCCAGAAATCCGAGCTATTTTCACACTAAGTGTCTCAGAAGGCACGTTAAACCACAAGACTCTGTTCACATGAATAAAGAGGAAGAGAAACCTGACATGTTGATATTTTCTTTCCTTTGAAATTTATATGTAAACTTATATAATCATGTCACATTGTGAATAGACTGGAAAAGCAAACCCCAAAATGTTGGGGTTCAATTCCAGTTTAGTTATTGTGTTTCACTGATCCAAAGAAGGGCAAGTAAGAATCTCACTACCCCACACAAAAAGAAAAGAGGGAAAAAAGGGTGTGTGTGTGTGTATTGCAACTGGAACACACAACATGTTGTTTTGACTTGTGGGCTGCGGCTATACTTATTTCACCCCCATGAGGCTTGTGAGGACGTGGGTTCAGAAACACACGTCACGCCCACCTCGCTTTGCCAAGCATTGAGAAGAGTCAGGGCTGCAGTGTTTATCCAAGTTTGTTTTCCTTTGGAATAAAGTCACTGGAGATTTATTGGCAGTTTGTATTATTTGCCCTTATCTATGCAGAGGCAGGTGAAACACTCCCAGAGGTGAGCAAAGTCCACGGCTGCCATGCTGGATCTCTAGGGAGGCAGCCGGCACTAACCAAAGATGCATGTGGATCCCAGACTCAGGCCATTTCTACACCTGCCTTTTTTCCAGGGATCGTCTGGGGATCATCCCTGTGCATGCAAATGACACACAGGGGATCCGAGGAGCAGGAAGGGACGATCCCTCCATTTTCCTGGGACAATCCTTAGGTTATCCCAGGAAAGGGCCTCAGTGTCTTGTTCCGTCTCTCCCAAACTTCAGACACAGACTCCTAGATTACAACATCCTATGACTGGGGCAGGGACCATCTGCCTTTTGTCTCCTTTCTGCAGCCTGTCTTGACAAGGGGTTTGTCCCGGAGTGGATTCGGAGTGGCAGCAAGTCATCTATATGCGGCAGCTGCCATCCCAAAGCCATCCAGGGGCAAACCTCCTAAACTCTGCTCCAAAGAAGTCGGGCACTTACCCTGGTTTTTGTGGACACGGGGCATGCTACAGCCCATGGCAACCACTGATTGGTCACCATCCACTGGAGGAGGGCCGGTTCGGGTGCGAAGCGTCCCTCCTCTTCCTCCGTCCCTCTGGCTGCCCCGTTCCTTCCCCTTTTTTAAAATCTATAGATGCGATCCTTAGCATCTCTATAAAATAAATAAAAAATAAATAAGGGGTGGGGGAACGGGAATGGGACAGCCAGAAGGGGAGGAAGAGAGGGACCCTCTCTCTGACCTCCCTGTCCCTGCCCTGTTCCTCTCCCACCCCTGTACTTATTAGTCATTTGGAAAACTCCTGCAACGTGTCCTAACCCATTGCTGGAGCGAGGGGAACTCTTGTCCCAGGCTCTGCACAGGTATTGCCTGTGGGCGACCCACCGTGAGCTCCCTGCTCACAGGAAACCCATGGTGACGCAGACTTGGTGGTGGAGTTTCGCATGTCGAAAACAATCTGCAGCAGCTTTCCTCAACCTGCTGCCCTCCAGATGTACCCTGGCTGGCAGCGCCTGTGCAGCGTTGACCCAACCTGACACCCTCAATGAACGGTAAAGAGGAGCTGAACACGCAAATAGGGTGGAAGGAGGAGCATTGTGGGAGTTGCTGTACTAGAAATCGAGAGGGTGACCAAGGGAGAAGGCTGATCCGGAGCTACCGGTCGGAAAGTGTGCAGACAGTTGTTAGCACAGATGCAAACGGTCCCTTAATCCGTCTTCCTATACGCTATTTGCGAGTTAAAGCCCCCTCTCTCCCATTTTTGCAGGACTCCAAAGTGTGCCACCACCACCTCCTTTCCACTGATCTCATGGCACATTTCTTTATTTTTTGCAATGAAGAGGTTTCCCCCCCCCCTCTGGTAATCTCCAAGTTGGATTACTGCAATGCACTCTATGTGGAGCTGCCCTTGAAGACTGTTCAGAAGCTGCAGTTTGTGCAAAATGCAAGAGCCAGATTGATAATTGAGAACAGAAGGTCTGAACACAGAACACCAATTCCGGCCCGTGCGCACTGGCTGCTTGTATGCTTCCAAGCCTGTTTCAAGGTGTTCGTTCTAACCTATAACGCTTGACACGGTTTGGGAGTGCAACACCTGACAGAATATTCTCCCGATTTGAACATACCCAGATGCTACAATCAACCTCTGCTCCCCCTTCCGAGCGCCACCACCCATGGAGGATCGGAGAGTGGCAACGAGGGAGAGGGCCTTTTCAGTGGTAGCCCCGCTAACTTCCCCTCTCAGGCCTGCGCCATGCCAACACTGCATCTTTTCGGTGCCGGGTTAAGACTGTCCTCTACTCCCAGGGGCTGAATGGCAGCCAGTGCAGATCTCTCCTTGCCAGCTGTGAGGGGGTGGGGAGCTCAGACTCCTGGGTCCGAGGTCAGAGTGCGGCCTCTGACCTCACATCCAGGGACCCAAAGTACCCTACAGCCCCTCGGACTCTGTCTAGGAGGCATGTGATTGGTCTCTAAAAAACTTTAATTAGTAGTATCAACACTACAACTACAGGTACTACTACAATACTGTATTGGTATTAGAGATCTAATGTGGTGTAGGAATCATGGCGGCTGTCAGGGTAGGATGGGGAACATCCAGGTCCAAACCCCCATTCCGCCTCGACGCTCAACGAGTGATGTTGTTGTAAAGATAACATTAGTGGGTGGGATAAGGAAATAGCCACGTACACCACCCTCGGCTACTTTGGAAGGAAGAGTAGGCTAAAAACAAGCTTCAACCTGGTTTCAAATCCTGTTTCGCTGTCCCTCACAGGCCTCAGCGGAAGCCACAACCCCGGTGGCTGTAGGGTGTCTCGTGGTGAAGTGGGAGCCCCCAGCTACTGGCTTTAGTAGGCTGCGGTGGTGCGTGAGATTTGGCTAAAATTGGGCAGACAGCGAAGACAGAGGGGTCCGTGTGTTTTTAGAGGGCTGCGTGGGTGTGGGCCGGTAGCGTGGAATGGCTCGAACCTAAATAAAGCTAACTTAACAGACTTGAAAGCATTGAACCGCATTCATAAATTGACACCATAAACATGAAGTGACTAATCTTTAAAAATCATTCCTGCCTCTTTGCATTGGAAGATGAGGAGCCGCTGACTAAACTGCTGGGCTCTTCCTGACATGGCCCACAAGACGACTTGATTTTCAAACCATTTATTTTTTATTATTTATTTATTAAAACATTTGTATCCCACCCTAAATCACTAGGATCTCAGGGCGATGTACAGATAAAGTCATGATGCATGTTGGCAGTAAGCCAATATACACCAGTTGGTGGGGAACATGGGTGGGAGGGTGCTGTTGCACTCATGCGTCCTCCTTCTGGTTTTCCTGTGGACAGCTGGTCGGCCAGTGCGTGAGCAGGATGCTAGGCCAGATGGACCCTGGGTCTGACCCAGCATGGCTTACGTTGGAGGGACAAAGGAGAGCTCTAGAATCTCCCCGAACAACTGCAGCTGCAGCCTTACATCTGGCCTCCCAAAAAACCCCAACGAACAAATGGAGCCCACTCATTTCTTTCCAGTAAAGTTTCAATCACTCGAGTTCATGCATGCTTTTGCTGACTAATATGAACACGTTGTGGTTTCAAACAATTAAAAGATGACTCCGTTGCTTAGTGTCAGGTAAAGCTACAAACTGCACAATGAGATGTTCTACTGCAACATCCATTAACAACACAGTGCTTGAATTATTGTGAGAGGAGTGGTGGAGAGATTTGGGGACTTATCCAAACCCACAAACCCCCCCCGCCCCTGCTCTAATCTCAACAATTTTAGCCAACCCTGCTCTCTCCTGCAACTTTTTAAAAATGGTAGTAAGACAGCCCATTGCAACAGGTGGAGGCTAGGATCCCTTTACACGCCCCCCAAATTTAAACATATTTTATTTATTTATTTATTACATTTTTACACCGCCCAACAGCCGAAGCTCTCTGGGCGGTTCCAACATGCACAGGGCAAATGACATCTGAATCTACACATTCAGAAAATTTCCACCCTGGTCAAGTGGTGCCACCAGCAGACTATTCACATATGAAAAACTGGAGCAGCTTTCTGTTTTAGCAACAGCCCTTTCTTCATACCAGGAAGTTTGGCTTGGAGTGGCGGAGGACGGGACGGGGAGTGTGTGGGTCAGGGAAGGGCTCTTTTCTGCTTGCTGTATTCGCTAACTTTGCAGTAGGCAGACACTGCGTCGGATTTGGAAGCAGATTTATGAATATACTGCCCATAATAAAGTGGATTTTTTAAACACACACACACACATACACTCAAGGTAGGAGTCCAGGGCAAACGCCCTGAGCCCCACTGAGCAGGGTGAGCAGCACCCACCCCCGAAAGCCAGTGGGGCTTCTTCCCAGCTGAGCATGCTTAGAATGGCAAGCCTTTGCATCCAGGTGCCTGCATTTCCCTGCATGCATGCTAGAGACAAGGTGCCACTCTTCAAAATGTACGGGGAGGAAGCTGAACACAGAGTGATGACAAATCCAGCAAAACACATCGTCTCCCCACTCTGAAATGTCACTTCTAGAAAGCCTGGTGCAGGACCAGCACTAGGAAGGGTAATTCTAGCAAAACGCACTGGCGTTGTTGTTTTAAACAAGGCTTCTCCCGGAGTGCAAACTTGGGGTCAAAACAGAGAAAGGAATTGACCAGGATTGGGACCAGAAAACAGGGACTGCCCCTGGTTAATAATCAGCTTTCCTCAATCTGGTGCCTCTTTAGATGTATTGGACTTCAACTCCCATCATCCCCATGCTGCCTTTTGGACTTCGCTGCAGCTCAAACGCGTTCAGCAATATTATACTGACTGGTTGAGCCGATACAGTGGAGGTGAAACATGACTCGGCGCATATGCGCACATGCTAGCTAGGCACAAAATCTCCCCAGAAGGCCAAATAGGAACAGGGAGTTAAGGAACAATAGCAGACGGGGAACAGGAGGGGTGTCCCTCAGAAATAGAAGGGGCAGGTGGAAGAGCTGAGAAGCAAAAGGAAGTTCCACTGGGGTGACAGGGGAAATATAATAAACTGACCTGGGAGAAAGTGCTCCAACTGTTCCTCTTGGAAAATCTGCTGGAGGCAGAATTTGGGGCTGCACGCTGCCATCCTAGTTGCCAGAGGCCAATGTAGGACGTCGTGGAGCTGCTAAACAGCAATCTCTGTGGCATCTGAAGGGCAGAGCAGTTGGAGCTAGTGGCAAGAAGTAAACGAACCGGGGGAATCCCGGAGGGAGAGTGGAGAGGAAATTCCCTTTTATTCTACTACAAAATATTAATAAGGGGCCAGGAGCAGAGAGGCCAGCTGTGGCTGCCCCCTCCTCCCACCCCACCGCCGCCCCTCCCTCTCCCTCCTCGGATCTTTTACATTAAATCTGCCACCTGTTGAATAGACTTTCTGATCTGCCTTCCATGCACAGCTACAGACCTTCTCTCCCAGGCGGCCTGTTGGAGCTCTCCACGGCCCCCAACCCCAGAGAGAAAGGAACCCACCCCAGAAATAAAAAAGGCCCACCCCCCAAGTCCTCCTTACCTCACTCTGCATGCTGCAAACAGCTCGAGCTGAGACAAGTGCAAAGCCTTTCTTTCACTTTCTGATCTACTCTCTTGGGTCAGGGAGTGCCCCTGCTTGTGCCCTGTAGATCGGTAGCAGTATTTTATGCCCACGCCAACTGCACCAGCCAAGTTCTTGCCTCTCTCTGCACCGTTCGCACATGGCAACGCACTGGACACGATCCAGTGGCTCCCTGGTTATCAGCACCGATCCCCAGAAGTGCTCTAGAGTACAATCAGCACTTGACTTCGGCAGCTGCGCAGTGTGAAAGGCCTGGCTGCACGCTTCACGATGCTTCATTGGTCCTGCGCATGTGTTTGCCCGATAGACAGCACCCGTTCCTCACACGGAGACATATCCTCTAGAGAGTTGCCGTCTCCAACCTGATGCCCTACACTGGCTTGGGGTGTGTGGGTGTGGGTGTGGGTGTGCTGGGACATGTATCCAATACATTTGGAGGTCACGAGGTGCCTGAGGTTCTCTAGAGACCTTGAGGACTAGGAAACTGAACCCCCAAGGAATGGCAACTCTAGCATGAACAGGACCTCCGCCAAAGCCTACTCTCTTTGCACTTTGAAGTGTGCTCTGAAAATACGTGTTAATTGTAAGAGGAAGGCCGTTTATGATTTGTTTTGAAAATCTGTGACTTTTAGAAATCCTTCAGCTGTGTTGGTTTGATTGGATATATTTTCATAGAATCATAGAAGCATTTTGCTGGAGGGGAGCTCTAAGGTCATCGAGTCCAACCCCCTGCTCAATTAACTTTTGTAAACCGCCCAGAGAGCTTCAGCTATGGGGCAGTATAAAAATGTAATAAAATAATAATAATAATAAATGCATGAATCCTCCTTAACAGATGGCTGACAGATGGCTGTCCAGCTGCCTCTTGAAGGCCTCCAGTGTGGGAGAAGAGCCCACAACCTCACTAGGCAATTGGTTTTGGTTCCATTGGAATTGGTTCCATTGTCATACTGCTCTTATAGTCAGGAAGTTTTTCCTGCTGTCCTGGCTTCCTGTAGCTTGAGGCCATGATTCCGTGTCCTGCACTCTGGGAGGATCAAGAAGAAATCCTGGCCCTCCTCTGTGTGACAACCTTTCAAGTATTTGAAGAGTTTTACTGCTCTTGATTCTTTTTCTTTTTAAAAAATGTTTTTATTCATACTGGGGTCCAAAATGCAGTTAGTGCATGTCCACAACAGACGATGCTAAAATGATGTGCGCCTCTATGCACCCTTATTTCTGTCCATAGCCTTGACCTTAAAGAAGCTCGGAGGAGGACGAGGAGGAGGAACTGATAGAGGAGGTTCCTGGTGCTAGGCTGGAGCATCCTACAAGCAACGTCCCCTCATCCTGAGGGGCGGAATGCCTCTGGGCTGCCACATGGATTGCGGCAGGCAGGAGGTCACTGAGCAGCCATCTCCGGGGCAGGCATGTGCTCCTTCAAGAGTCTCCATCCTTTGAGCAAGAGGGTTGAGCTAGGGGCCGGAAACAGAAGCTGATCTGAGCAAGTTGCTCTTTAGGAGCGACGTGCCTTTTGGCAGGTGTTGCACATGGATGGAGCAGAGCAAACCCACATGGGGCCTGGGCCAGATCTATCATCCTTGCATGAAGGAACAGGGGACGTACCCTAAATCGGCACCTTGGAGCTACGCGTGACAAGAGTCACGGCGGACAAGCCCACATTTTAGGGGAGCTCATTCAACATGACCAAACGTCTCCTTGAGGAGCTCCCAAACTGCTGATCTAGGTCGGACTTATATCCCAACTGCCCTCTGCAGAGCTCAAGGGGGTCGATGTGGGGGTGCTCCCATTTTATCCTGGGAGTGGGGGTGTGGGGGTGGGGGTGGGGCATCCACCAACAAGACCAAAAACCCATCCTGGCCTTGAAACCACAAGCAGATGTATTCACATTGTACTTTGATCACCGTCAACTTTCCCCACAGCTCTCGGGTTATTTAACTTATTTATTAAAAGCTCACCAAAGGCTTACAATGATAGATGAAAACCCCACAATAACATTGAAATCTTAATTTAAGCAATGATCCAAACAGGGACAAAAGAACAGTAACTAGCAACAATTTGGAGGAAAATACTAATTTCACCCCAAAGGGTGACCAAGCAAAACGGACTTAGCCACACGCTGGAATGCCAACAAGCAGAGGGGGGCAACATAATGATTCGAGAGGCTCCATGCTGCAGCCGAAAGGGTCCCATCTCCGTGTGCCACGTTCCCACCAACCATGCATCAGGGGGCTGTGGGGTGGGATCTGGGCATTCCGTTGATGGCCTCAGCATCAATTCCATAAACGCAAAATTGGCTGTCAAAGAGGCCTTGTTTGGAGAACGAAGAACAGATGGATTGTTAAGATTTCCCCACACTGAAAATGCTAAGCGTACGGATGATCGTATTACACGAAACAAGCTTACCACTCAAGCGTCTAGTCCTTGGTGACACGGCACTTGCAGCGTCCATCCGTTGGCTGCCAAAGAACTGTGAACAGCACGGGGGAGGCCCACAGTTCCACTTCAGGGCCCATTTCTCCACGAGGGTCAAGGCGACCTTCCTCGCGAGGTCATCCCCGTCTCTTTCGCAGAGCAACGTCTGATGGTATTCCTTAGATAGGATTCCTTCTCCCAACATGAGGTTCAGCAGCGCCTCAACTTGGGAGGCGGACGCGTTGGACAGGACTTCTCTAACGCCTGGCAAGATCTCCTTGAAAAGATTCATATCGGCAGCACCAGCTGTTTGATGCCTCTGGACTATTTACACACGATATGTATATGTAAGGGACAAAACACATCCCACCAGCATCCAAAAAGATGAAGTGAAAAAAGAAAACTGTAACAACACGTTGGAGTTTGGAGCGTCATCCATATTATTTCCTCATTAAATTGAAGCTATGAATACATCTTCCAGACACCCCCCCCCACCAACCACCACAAGTTTCTGTAATGCTAGCACAGCTAAAATGGATCCCCAGTGTTTTTTGGCAAGCTCAGACCTGGTCCATGCTGGCACTTAATTGTAGGCGCGGTTCATTTCATGGGTCTTGAAACCGAGTGGTATTCTACACGAGGTATTTTTCATGCACTCATGATTACCTACTCTTGATTGTTTACAGGTTCTTTCAACAACGTCGTGACGCTCTTGTTTCACTTCTGTGTCAAACCAGGACTTTGGGCAACTTTGTTTAGAATAGGGAAAATGCAGCATTTAATTGTGAAAACGAAAGAAACTGCTTGTTTCTCTTGTGTATTTGCATTATTCCACTATACCGCAGTGCCACCTAGTGGTTATGTAACAGAAAAGCAGGAAAGGAAACACTCCTCTTCTAGAGCTTCATCCCACATACCTGTTTCCCTCAAATTATTCCCTAAAGCGCTAAGTTGTTGGCGTTGTTGTTGTTGCTGCTACCAGGCAGCAGCGCTCCTAAGATCATTTGCATACCAGGAAATGGGTTTAAGGGGGGAAATGTTAAAAAATCATTAAAAATCAATGGATGTCCCAATCCGATTCAAATTTGGTATGCTTAAAGCTCTCCTTAATATCTATTACTGTGCCAGTTTTGATGTCCTTATCTTTAAAGCTTACACAGATGTAAGCATTTGTTTATTTTTTCTTCAAATCCTGCTCCTGCGCCCCAGTGGCCGCTCGGAAATGATACGCTCGAAAACTAGTAGCAAAATAGGGCGAGTCTTTTGCCTTTATAGCACAATTAAAGCAGGATGCATGGGAGTACTTCACAATAAAAGCAGATTATTAGCTGGAAAACTTTGGAGTCCTTTGCACGCAATTCACAGTGATTGCACAGTATAACGCTGGTGTGATAAGGTCGTAGTGTTTAGACCTCAATTCTGTAATGAAACCGAAAGTAAATGCAGTGGATTAACAGTTAATTAACAGCCTTGTGTAGAAAAGCAAAATAAGGAGCTGAATTTAAACCTTCACTCACATATAAGCAGGAGGTCATACCAACTCCATACTAATGGCACAAGGAGTAAGGCAAGGGTGTGTTTTACCACCGCTATTGCTTAATCTTAATTTGAGTGATCTCTCCCTAAAACATCTGCTGTAAGCAGATGATGGCACTGTTATTCTCAGAGACCCAAGTTGGACTTAGGTTATTGGTAAGTGGTTATTACATGGACATAGAAATGAACAGGTAAACCATTTTAAATACTTGAGAATAACTTACCCGTCTTTTTGTCTTAGTCAGTTCAAACTCAAAATGCCATATCTTGTGCATTGAAGTTTTCAACTGCACTGTTAAGGTTCTTCTTTAGAAAAGGTGGACAATATATACCTTCAAGTCTCACAACATATAAAGCTAAAGCAGTTGACAAGTTGATGTATGGAGTTCACCTTTAGGTATTGGGAATATTCAATAGACTTTTCTGAGAAAGTTTTTTGGTGCCCTAAGATGCAGTAATATGACCTGGAGCTGGGATTTTTCTCTTTGGGAAATTGTCACATGGTCCTTTGCACTTGGATATTGGTGGTGTCTTTATTTATCTTCTGCAGATCTTGGTTATCAATCCCTGATCTTAATTGATAATTGCTCCTCTTCAGGATTGAAATCTACCAATAATCACGTCAACTCAATTGACTCATTACAACTCATTAAATCCATTGCTTCCAATTAGATTTGAGTAAACAAATATTTTATCCATGAATACTATTGGATATATATTAAAAACCATTAAAAGCTGAAGGGAATAAGAATATTTTCACTGTCCACCTAAGTGCCATCAGGAATGGAGCTAGTCTCATATTTCCTTTGGGAGAGAATTCTGGAATCAGGGGGCTGCCACAGAAAAGGCCTTGGCTTGACATATAGTATTTTTCTTTCAGTTATAGCGGTTATTTCTAAATTTCTATCTATACATGTAAATTGGCAAATGCAAATGCTATGCAAATTGGTGTCCTCTTCGACGTTAACACAAACGCTGCCAAAACAGAGGGCACAAGTGGCCACAGTGCTGGAGCCATTTACACACAAGCACCAGGACCGTAAATTGCGCCAGAAAACAAACTGGAAATCCTAGAATCCTAGAATAGCAGAGTTGGAAGGGGCTTAGAAGGCCATCGAGTCCAAGCCCCTGCTCAATGCAGGGATCCACCCTAAAGCAGTTGACATATGACAAGGGTCGTATAGCCTGACATGTACACTGGAGAACAAACACGTTGCCCCACTCTGCACCAGCTCCAGACTCCGTCCACTTTTCAAGACGAGAGGCACCTAGAGAGTGCTTTACAGCTGTCTAATCAAGAGATAAATGATAGAACTCCAGTTAATGATTACCATGTATTGATATGTTTTACGAGATGAATGGATTCCGCCCGGCTTTCCTTTCTTGTTTTATTTTGTTGCTATTATTATTGTGTTGTAAGTAAAAATATTTTTTTTAAAGTGCTGGATCTCCAACTCTGGGCCTGTCTTCCAAATGATTATCTGAATTTTACGGCACGTGTACCGGGCATTCTAGTCTGAGGGGCTGGAGAGGCAGCGAATAGTATCTGAAGCAAGGGGGCAAGAGGAAGGCAGGCGGAAGGAGAGAGGTCTGGAGGTTTGTTGGAGAGGCAGAATGATGGGTCTCTCGACTTCTAGGCACATCAACACATTTAAAACCAGATGGGCTCTATCCCTAAACGTCTTGGGAGCCATTCCCGCAGGCTGTACTGAGGGAGCCTGCCAGGGGAGTAGCCAGCTGAAAGGCTACGTAATTGTTTCCTCTTCCCTGCCCGTCCATTCGTCCTCACGTGTGACTTTTTAGATTGTAAGCCTGTGGGCAGAGACTGGCTTGTTTTAGTGATGGCCCCGTAAGCCGCTCTGGGAACCTTTCTGGCTAAGGAGCAGCATGAATGGCAAGGTGTTTTGTATTTTGTTTTATTTTGTTCTGTACAGCACCATGAAAATTGATGGTGCTATATAAATAAATAAATAAATAATAGTGTGTGTAAATAAACAACCCGTTTAATTTAGCAGTTTGCAGCACCGAGAGTAACAAAGGTTGGGAGGGATGAATTTGGAGAAAACTGTAAACATCTTTATAGAAAATACTTTTTAGAGAAATATTAGTTGGCCTGGCTGCAGGTTTCTTTTGGGTTAATTTGGGATCGTGACCTCTTGGAGGGGAATTATTGGCACGGTTACGTGCTGAGACTCCTCAAAGCTGGAAGGCTGCCCGATTACTCACCAAGCAGCCTTTCGCTGTGTCCTTCTGTTACGGCCTGGGCCTGAGATGAATTCTCCAAAGTCACATGATTTACTATTAACTGAGACGAGTCTTATATTGGAGATCTCTCTCCTCCCTAAAAAAAACAGCTCCAGGCAAATACGGTATGCGGTAATCAGGTGCAATGTCTTGGATAAACACAAAAGAATATTTCCCACGAGTTTCGGTTTCAAAGGGCACGTCCTGCTAACAATCACCTAAACATGTCGGGAGGTGGAGAATATCTTGCATTATTTGTCAGACTGCCCCTTGCCCAGGGCATCTAGAGAGAGATTTGTATCCTGTTTTCCTCTTGATTTTGAGAAACCGTGTATGCTCTTAAGCTGATCTGGATAAATATGTTATGTATCAAGTTTAAGTATTTGCAATAGCTGTTTTTAAAACTATAGGGAACTATGTATAATATGGGAAATTGATTCTTTAGCGTGGATTTATTTGGGTAAGTTCTCCTTTCTCCCCCTTTTCTCTCCTGTTTTGCGATGACTTTTGGTTTTAAGCAAATAAAAACCTGAACTGAACACTTAAATATGTGAAGAATAAGTGAATCCTATTAAAAAGATAACTGCAAGGCAAGGAGAAGTTTTGTTTTTGTGGTTTTTTTGCAAGTGGCAACTAGATTTTGGGAAGTTAAATTGCATTTGAATCCTTAGGTCAGAGATCCCCAATCTCTTTGGGTCAGTGGGCCCATTTGGAATGGTGAGTGTGTGTCGTGGGCACTCTCACAAAATGGCTACCATGGCAGGTCACAAAACATCCACTTCCTGGAAAGCAAAATGGTAGGAGTAAAGTCAAAATAACCCGACCAAAACACAACAACCGACAGGCTGGTGCAACTGCTTCTGTATTAGATCTTTGGCTTTCTTGGCTTCTAAAAACCAGCAGGGAGAAACTCGCTGGCAGAGCCAGGGAGGGGATTAATGCCTCCTTGGGAGAGGGAGAGGGAGCCGTCCCGAGCTGCCTTGATTTCGATTTTAACTGTGTCGTATTTTGTTATGGGATTTTAATTCCTTTTACAATGCTTTGGTGGCCCAAGAAGTGGCACATATTTATTTATTTACAGTCTGTGCACCCCTCCCTTTAGCAAAAAAGATTCCCAGACCAACGTACAAAGAGAAGTAGCCCTGACTGTCCCTGGCCTTGTAGGCCCCTTCCAACTCTGCTATTCTATGATTCTATGCTCACAGGGCTTAAGTATGAAAGTTTAGCATGGAGAAGAGAAGATTGGGGGGAGACATGATAGCGCTCTTCAAATACTTGAAAGGTTGTCACACAGAGGAGGGCCAGGATCTCTTCTCGATCCTCCCAGAGTGCAGGACACGGAATAACGGGCTCAAGTTAAAGGAAGCCAGATTCCGGCTGGACATCAGGAAAAACTTCCTGACTGTTAGAGCAGTACGACAATGGAATCAGTTGCCTGGTGAGGTTGTGGGCTCTCCCACACTAGAGGCCTTCAAGAGGCAGCTGGACAACCCTCTGTCAGGGATGCTTTAGGGTGGATTCCTGCATTGAGCAGGGGGTTGGACTCAATGGCCTTGTAGGCCCCTTCCAACTCTGCTATTCTATGATTCTATGATTCTAGTATTATGAGAGAGAGAAAAATGTCTCCCTCCCCACTTTCTCCACACCAGGCATCATTTTGCACACCTTTATGTCCCCCCTTAATCGCCTTTACTCTATGCTAAACAGTCCCAGATATTGCAAACATGTCACCGACAACCTTATACATTTATGTCTTTTATGGTATTTATTTTTATTTGTGTTATTATTTTATTTGTGTTTTTTCTGATCATAGTTTATTTGGATTGGTGTTTCCCCCCGTTATATTTCTTTATTATATTTTTAATCTGCCAATAACCGGGGCAGATTACGAACAGTTAGAAGACTAAGACGCTACACGAACACCTAAAAATATAAAGTACAGGTATTTAAAAGAAAAGAATAGAATAAAACATATTAATCATGGATTTCTGTATTGGCTATGCAAATCACTTCGAGCTTGCTTTTTGTGGTGGGAAGCGATTGCCTTCATCACAGCAACAGACGCCCGAAATCTCCCGGCCCCCAAAGCCGGGGGGGGGGGAACTCCTCTTGGGTGCAGGCGCCTGCATCTATGCGCCTCCAGGCCCAACCTGGCTCGCCTTCCTCTCTCTGCATCACTACTGCTTCGGTCTCCATAGCAACCGGCCAGGCTAGGTGGTTGCAGTACCACATCCGCTGAGCCAGATAAGAGAGAAGGCCTTGCTGGGATGATGAAGCAGGTGAGGGAGGGAGGGATGAACGGTGGCGTGAGTATTATGGGCTGCTTCACTGTACCTGCAGGATGTCTGTGTGTGAGAAACGAGGATGCTGGGGAGGGGTCCACACAAAAACCGTTGGGGCAATGTGGTCTCTGTGGGGCGTGGGTGAGGAAGAAGGGGGGGATGCCAGGGAAAGAGAAACGCGGATGTTTTCTGTCGCAGATGCGAGGAGGGAATCCTGAACATTAGAAGTGCAGGAGCACAGCCATGAAAAACTGATAAGAATGATAAGAATAAGGTGGCTGAGTAAGGTGCCTTTTAATTCCTAGAGATTATTTCTGGATGGATGTGTTTGGAATTGGTTCAGTGGATGCTATTTCTACTTTTAAAAAGGGAGACATCAAGTTCCCTTATATGACATCTTGATAGACTGGACTAAACACACAAGCCTTTGAAATAATAAAGGGGCATCTTTTCCAAATTGTTTATTTTTTGGCTTGAAGAAATACAGAGTCGGGGTGACTCTTGCTCACATGCTTTTGTGCAGAGGGATGGAGAAGGGGTTACTTCGTACAGCCCTGGAAGAAAGAGAGGGGTTGGGGGTCATTTTGGGCTGTGCGGCATGGATGTGGGTGTGGGTGGCTCATGGTAAATCAATGGGGGAAACCGTGAAATGGAGAAAGGAGTGGGGGCAGACGGGGGGTCTTGACGGAAGAGGGGTGCAGCTGTCATAGAATTGCCACTGGTCCTCTCGATTTCACCAGAAGGTTTTAGCCTCCCCCTTTTCAGGATCCTCTCCGCATAAAACACTAGAATACCCCCCCCCCGAGGGTTAGGCTGGTTGTTGTTGTTTTCCTGCTGCTGGGTGGGGGCAGGTTGTTTTATTTTTGCTCATCAGTCCGTTTTGCTGACCTCAATGCCCGCTATCAGCCCCAAAGCAGAAAAGAACAAGACCCAGTCAGTGCGTGTGCTCGTACTTATATTTAATCTCTCTGTGAGAAAGGGGGTTTAAGATTGAGAAAAGAGCATGGGCTCAGGGATTTACACACACTGTCCCCCAGCACTGCTGTTCTGATCAAAATCATAGTGTCTGCTGCTTACATTAAGTTTTAAAAAGAGAAAAGTTTGGAGATATGATCAGGGCTGGTGCTACCATAGAGGCCACTCAGGCGGCCGCCTAGAGTGCCAAGCTAAGAGGGGCGCCAGGCACAGCGCAGCACTCATGCGCGTTGGCTGTGAGCCAGGCCAGGCCGAGGTTTCAGCTGGGCCTGAGTGGGCGAGACGGCACCCTGCGCCCGCCCAGCCGAAGTGAAGCCAGGGACGCTGGGGTGGGGCGGCTCCACATTTGGACTTCTGGAACGCGCCCGGAAGTGAGAGAGACAGAATGTATGGGTGCATGGGATGCATGGGGTCTTTGAGTGAATGCATGTGTTCATGCGTGTTTGTTTGGAGTGAGTGATGCTGAGTGTGTGTGTGCGCGCATGAGTGTGAGTTGGGGGGGATGATTTGGAGGTGATATTCCGATTAAATAATGCATTTTAGACCCATAGACGTTCCGTTCCAATTTGTTTGCTATAATTGGCATGACGTATTTCTTGCACTTCAAAATAAATTTAGCAGTTTCAAGTTTTGTGCTTATTTTTTCCAGGAAACATGTTTTTAAAAATCCAAGTTGGCATTTTTTTCGGGGAGTGAAAGTAGGTCACCTTGCCTAGGGCGCAAAATAGTCTGGCACCGGCCCTGGATATGATCAGACAATCACTCCTATCATATTTTGAGGGGAGGGTTATCAGGCAAAACTAGGCTTCTTCTCACTATGCTCTGCCCCCAACAGGTGCCAATAGGCTCCACCCCCTTACAGCAGGCTCCACCCCAATCTATTAGATCCCACCTTCTAGCTCCCAGGCTCCGCCCCCTCCCAAGGCAGCCTTGGGAAACCCGGCAACCCCACACTTAGGGGTGTTTCAGTTTTGGGGTAGGATCAGCTTGCTGTCCCAGGCTGATCAGGGAGCGTGGCCAGGAGACGCAGGTGCCTCACTAAGGGTTGTTGTGTGCTTGTCTTTTCCAGACTTTAGCAGATGACACGGAAGATGTCTCTCTTGACTTTGGAAATGAAGAGGAGCTGGCATTAAGGAAAGCAAAAATCAGGTAAACAAACTGGAAGGTGAATGAAGATGAAGCAGAATTCCTTCGACAGCAGCCTTCCCCAAACCTAGTGCCCCCCCAATGTGCTGGACTACAAGTCCCATCAATCCCCGCCAGTGTGGGCAATGGCCTGGGCTTATGGGAGTTGCATCTGGAGCAGGCCAGGTTGCAGTTCCCTGCTCTAGTGGGATGTGCTGGGAAGGAGAGGTGATGATTAATGACAGACATATATGGATAAGGTGAGTCCGTCCGTCTCAAAGCTCCATCACACCTTGGAAGAAACGCCGGCTAACGCTGGCTGCCGTCGCTTCTCCATGGACACTCAATTACTTCCTGTTTTCAAACAGGAAGTAAACAAGGTGCACGGGGGCCATTCAGTCCCTCGTTGTGAACACGCTGCTTCTCCCACACACTGCAGGAGAGAGAAGCAACTTTGGAACGCTCATCGGATGGAGCTTTCACTCAGTCATGCACACTCACACACAGAATGGCCCACTTTGCACAACCACCATGGCTAAAACAAGCCATGGTGGCTTCTATAAGCCCTGGTGTGTGCTGGCACCATTTGCCTCATTGCCTGCCTGGGTGCACTATGTTCCGCTGCCTGAACCAGGGCAACATGGCTTGTTAGAGGGGGAAACAACCCTCAACTAACCCATGGGCTATTGTTGGGCCATTTCCCGTCCAACAAGCCGTGCCGCCCAGATCTGGAAGACACGACAAGCCACGCCCAGGCGGGCAATTAAGCAAATCGTGGCTGGCACACACTAGCCTGCACTGCAGCTTAAACAAGCCTTGCCTAAGCAACGGTATTTAAACTGCAGTTGTTTAAGCCAGGGGGATCATGTGAACCAGGTCAATTTATGGGTGAATTCCACCCACTGTGATATGTCCTGTGTCCTCCTGATATGGAAGGCTATAAACAGATGCCCTCTCTTCCTCCCATCTGACTGATCGAGTGTAAACTGTACAGAATTTGAGGCACATTCCTGTAGTAGCTCTACCAGTCAATCCCATAGTCAACTGTTGGTAAGTGTACGGGAGACTCAAAACATTTGTACCTTTCCAAGGCGACTTTGCGGTGGTGAAACCGGACAACACTTGCATTCATTGAATTTTAAAAGTGTCTGAAAATATACTCTAACTTTTCTAAACTCTCGTGCACATGTTTCAATACACACGTAACACTCAAACGGAGCTAATTCTACTTCACTTGCAACGGACTCCATGTTTATCGTATTTTGCAAAGGGGAATTCCATGGCAGGCGTGAGCTGAAATGGTCTAGATGGAACATACAAATCTTTGAGGAAGTGAGAAAGCAAGGCTTTCATTCCATCCCTTACAAGCAGGAAGGTCTTAAGCATGACCGTTGGAGGCCTCTGCAAATATTCGGTCTTTAAAAATACATATCCACAAATCATTACCCTGTCGTTTGTAAAAGTAGCTCAAAGCAGCTGACAAAAAGGGCTCAAAGGGTGCATCAAATGCAAGACAAAGACTTCAAATTATGGAAATGGAGCCAAGACAAAATTAAAGGCTTCATATACACTAGAGCCCCAGTGGGTTTCAGAGTAGGTTCCAGTCCGATGAAAGGGGCGTGAGGCAAAAAGCTCCATCCAACGAGTGTTTCATTGTATGCTAGTTACTGGGAACTCACGGAGTTTGCTCAGGTCCCTCACATGACGTCGTCAGCCTCCCGTGCCCCTTCCGGCCTTCCTTGTCAGCCCAGGAAGCTTTTATCAGGGTCAGGCAGTGTGACCTGACCTAGCCTATCAGTGCAAGGCTCCCACTGGTGTTGTTGCAAGGTGTGAATGTAATGTATATTGTTGGCAAGAACTCATTGTATTCCATAGGAGTGCCATTCATAATAGTCTGTGCATGCTCACTGGAAGTCCAGAGTGATTCACTGTGCCTGCTGTAAGCTAGCTTGAAGTGCAAACACGTATTCCTGGAAGTATAAAGCTCACTACCTCATGATGAGATGGATGTTTGCAGTTTGCAAGGCTGCTTCTGAACTCAGCTGTAAGCCTGGCTGCATTAGGGCGAGGCCCTCCTGAGGTCACGAGTAGAAGCTACGACTTCATCCAAAAAGCAGAGAGATGGGATTAGTTCTCTCTCTGTGTTGCAAGATAGCTGCGAAAAGATTCTTGGAAATGAGGCAAAGAAGATTGAAGCAAGTGGGTTGGTAAAGTCCCACACCAAAGCAAAAAGCTGCTGGGCTTAGGAGAGAACCCTTCATTAAGGTGCTTCTGAAGTCAGTAGTAAACCTGGCTGCTTATTACTTGGGGATAGACAGTAGAAATAGGAGGACCAGGTCTGAAACTTAAGATGAGATCATCCACAAAGGCGTTATAAAAGGCTTGATCTGGTTGCCCAGAGAGACCTTGGGAGAACGAGACGTCTACCAAACACGATGACTTAAGCTCTGCAAACTAACTTGCCAGATTGGAAAATAGAAGAACTTAATGATGACTGCTTTGTGAACAGAACTTTAATTTGACGAAGAAATATACTAGCCACTATTTCCATCATGCTTCGAACCATCCTAACTGAATTACACGTACCAATGTGTTTTGCATTTTTCATTATTGCAAAGTTTGGTTCTTCTCCGATATTGTCTGAGCAATATATATATTGTGGTGCCACTCTGTGTTATTTGGCTTGAGAAGGGTTTCAGGGCCTGGTATTGTACACACACATTTCTGTGGAGGAGATGCCGTTCTAGCATGCTCGAGGGAGAGGCCGTAGCTGGGCAGTAATGCACAGGTTTTGCAGGCCGAAGGTCCCATGTTCCATCTCCAGTACCTGCAAGCAGGGCTGAGAAAGAACCGTCAGAAACCCTGGATAATGGGTGCCAGTCAGTGTTGTCAATACAGGGCTAGAAGGACCAGGGTGGGGTCGGGGGTCGACCCAGTATGAAGCATCTCCTTACACTCCAGATTGGTCTCCCCTAGGCACCCGCTGGCCACCTTCTTCCACCTCTTCTTCCGAGTGAGCGCCATCGTGACCTACTTATTCTGCGACTGGTTCAGCAAGAGCTTCATCGTCTGCTTTGTCGTCATCCTTCTCCTGCTGTCCTTCGACTTCTGGTCTGTGAAGGTACGAATGCTCTGGGCATCTCAAACTCTCGTGCTGTGCCGCCTTGCTCCGTTTTGTCCATAAACGGGGCCAATTCAAGAGCTGCCTTGCCCACAGAGCTGTTCACACCGTCAGTTATCCTGGAGTATCAGCCCTTGAACGCGGTGCTGATTTTTTTCCCAGCGGTAGGGATGCAACCCAATTAAAAGAACCTAATAGATTTATCATGAGTTTTGGTCAATTGATTTGCATATGGATAAAAACAGTATCTCTGAAGCAAGAACCATAGTTTCTTTATTTTTAAATGACACACGCATGACACGTGCCATACCTGGCATCATTTTAGAAGAGATACTTCTCTTGTGAGAGAGAGAATGGAGATTACCTCTTTTTTTTAAAGATATCATTGCCATTTGCAGTGTTTATAAGCCCCTGTATGATTTTTTTAAAAGTTTCCTGCCCAATTGCTGGCACCTAATTATTCATTTATTGCACTTATTTGTTGTTTATTTGTTCAGTCGCTTCCGACTCTTCGTGACTTCATGGACCAGCCCACGCCAGAGCTTTCTGTCGGCTGTTGCCATCCCTAGCTCCCCCAAAGTCAAGTCTGTCACCTCCAGAATATCCTCCATCCATCTTGCCCTCGGTCGGCCCCTCTTCCTTTTGCCTTCCACTTTCCCTAGCATCAGCCTCTTCTCCAGGGTATCCCGTCTTCTCATTATGTGGCCAAAGCACTTCAGTTATTGCACTTATATCCCGCCTTTTTTCCTCCAAGGAACCCAAGGACCCTCCTCCTCTCCATTTTACCCTCACAATGACAACCCTGCGAAGTAGGTTAGACTGAGAGTTTGTGACTGGCCCAAAGTCACCCAGTGGGTTTCCACGGCTGAGTGGGGACTAGAACCCAGATCTCCCGGCTCCCAGATCCAACACTTTAGCCACTACTTCACACTGGTTTTCATCAAATAATCTAACCAATGAGTTGATTCAACATTATGCATTTTTACAATTCAGAAATAAAACTTAACATTCAGGTTAATCAGTGGAGTATGATTTTCTTTTTATTTTCTCCCTCCCCATCCACTTTTCCTTGTGTGTCATGTCTTTTTTTTTTTTTAGAATGTAAGCCTGAGGGTAGGGACTGTCTTCTTTATTGATACATTGTAAGCCGCTCCGAGAGCCTTTTGGCTGAGGTGCGGGATAAAAATACTCTGAATGAATGAATGAAGTATGGATCCCACTCTGAAATATCTGCTGGTTTTATTTGCGCCATTAGAATGTTACAGGAAGGCTACTGGTTGGCTTGAGATGGTGGAACCAGATTGATGAGGACGGGAAAAGCCACTGGGTGTACGAAGCAAAGAAGGTAAAACCTTGTTTCTTTATAAGAGTGTTAATTGCACAACGAAATGAGCTTTCCTCCTGCCATTAAAATGCGTTGTGAAAACTGAACTCTTTCCCATGAAACACACCTGTGCTAGGTTAAAAGCTGTTTTATTGTTCTTACCGTTTATCAGTTGTCAAACAACATTCTCAATACCTGACCTGTGTGTGCATATCTGCACCGACTTACGAATTTATTGAAGACTTTATGAGGTGTATAAAATCCTTCAACTTATCAAGTGGTACAATAGGCCATGTCTAGAACATATGAAGGAAGTTAATAAATGAATAAATGATGTGGAGACAATGATTATTTATTGCATTTGTATAATGCCCCATAGCCGAAGCTCTCTGGGAGGTTTACATTTCCACCTCCCTCCCCTGATATTAGACTTAGTGTCATCCAATGAAATTGATGGGCTGCAGATTCAGAAAACTTATTAGTATACACAATTAACGTAGGGGATGCATTGCCACAAGACATCTATGATGGAGAAGCAGTTTGAATCTGGCACACCACTTAATGGCGTGTCTCATTTAATCCAAGAATTTAAATTAATTTCCATGAAGACTTTGCCCGCCCGCCCGCCGGCCGACCCACTTAAGAGCTCATCCATTTTGAAGAGTTCTACGTACTATCTACATTTTGTTTAATGTTTCAGACCAACATAACATTCGGCATGGCACCAAATTTTAGAGAAGTTTATAGCCAAGCTTGAGGAAATGAATCTTTTCCTAGAATTAAGATGTAAACTTTATCGGTTCCCATTTCTGCTGAATTTTGTGCGGTTTTTCTCTTTGCAGCGATTTTAGCTGACAGTAAGTTCTGTGTGACTTAAAAGCGGCCTCTTCTGTTTCTCCTCCTCGTTAGGTCCCTTCCACTGCAGCTGCCCCAACGGAAGTAGAAGCACGGATATTCTGGCTGGGGCTGATCATTTGCCCTGTGATTTGGACACTCTTTTTTTTTAGCACCTTGTTTTCGTTGAAGCTGAAATGGCTGGTAAGGGCTGGACAGAGCTGTCCAAGAGCAGAGAGTCAGCCTGGGGCCAAGAGAAAATGAATCCTTCCTTTAGAATCTTGTATAATATAGGAGTGTTCAGTATATGTTGCCGGTCATGTCATGAAGCTCTGATTCGAAGGCATGTTCGGCAGCCTGTTGCTGGTACGGACGACTTCTAGGCCTGCTGAGGACCTGGCAGGAAACTATCTGGGGCCTTTCAGTGCATCATGGCAGAATTCTCACGAAATAAGTAGAATAATAAATGCCGATATCCTTTGCCAAGGAGACTAGGAGGAACATTTCAGGACCCCGTTCGCTTTTCCAATGCTTCTCCCCTGCAGCCCTTGCAAGAATCATAATTCTGCAGTAGACCCATCCCTCAACTCCTGTAAATCTTTCACAACCCCCCCCCCCCCCGCTGGTACTTCACCAGCATAGTCTAATTTTAGGCAGAGCGTTTGCACTCACACAGGCTAGAACCTTATTACGGAAAAACAACAGAGAGAGAAACTTCAGATTCTTGTGAACCTGAAATCTGTCCATGATCACCTTGTTTGCTTGGTCTGTGCAATTGCAGGATGAGAACATCAGAAGCTGCCTTAGGGCAACACAGACTTTTTGTCTACTTTGCCCTGAGGTAGAGAAGGACTTCTCTGCTCACCTGCTACCTGATCCTGTTTAACTGGATTTGCTAGGGGCTGGCCCCAAGGCCTTCTGCATGCAAAACAGGTGCTCTACCACTGTGCTATGGACCAAATACTTCCGTAAGACTACACACTGATTCGCTCAGACGTGTGATTTGGCTGGGATGTTTTGAGTGAAGCTTGCAAATGCACCCCAAGTAGAACATGATCGGTGTGAACGTGGCTCCATAGCCTGCAACCTTCAATCTCACACAGAGTAGGATGATCAGGGGTCTGGAAACAAAGCCCTATGAAGAGAGACTGAAAGAACAGGGCAGGTTTAGCCTGGAGAAGAGAAGATTGAGGGGAGACATGAGAGCACTCTTCAAATACTTAAAAGGTGGTCACACAGAGGAGGGCCAGGATCTCTTCTCCATCATCCCAGAGTGCAGGGCACGGAATAACGGGCTCAAGTTACAGGAAACCAGATTCCAGCTGGTCATCAGGAAAAACTTCCTGACTGTTAGAGCAGTACAACAATGGAATCAGTTACCTAGGGAGGTTGTGGGCTCTCCCACACTAGAGGCCTTCAAGAGGAAGCTGGACAACCACCTGTCAGGGATGCTTTAGGGTGGATTCCTGCATTGAGCAGGGGGTTGGACTCGATGGCCTTGTAGGCCCCTTCCAACTCTGCTATTCTGTTATTCTATGATTTCCTGGACCTTAAACTGAAGCCCTTGATGGAGCATGAATTCTTGCTTAGACATTTACCAGTGTACGGCTGTTTTGTTTTGCTGCAGGCACTTGTGATAGCCGGCATCTGCCTCCAAGCTGCGAACCTCTATGGCTACATCCACTGTAAACTGGGAGGGTCGCAAACCATCCACAGAGTCACCTCACGGTTTCCAGCACAGCCGATGTTCCAGAGGGTGAGTTGTTCAGGCTGATTGGGCAACTTCACCAAAGCGAGGGATGCTTGGACAACAGCCTAAACGTGAGAGTAGCAGTACAGGTTGCTATTTTTGTACAGAAGTCATAAGCTGACAATATTGATCTTGGTACCAGAGTGAGGCCCTTGCTCCATCTAGCTCAGTATTGTCGACACTGACTGGCAGCAACGTCTCTCCAGGGTTTCAGGCAGGATTCATTCTTTCTTAGCTCTCCCTGGAGGTGCCTCCAGGGATCGAACTCAGGGCCTTCTGCACGCAAAGCAGGGGTTCTACCACTGAGCTGTGATCCCAGCATCTCTAGCACTTCCACGTAGGCCAGCCAGTAGGAAAGATCACTCCAACAAGACTATACAGCACACTTCGAAGCCCTTTCTTTTTTTGCTCAGGAGCAGGTCTTACCGACCTGCTCTCTCGTGCGTTTTGCAGGGTCAGGACTGACTGCATGGCGTTTGGAGATCATGAGAGAGCGTCGAGCGAAAGAGTGAAGACAAACAATGGGCTGGTCAGAGCTCTTTGTATAAGGATTGTTTTCCTTCGATATTGAAGGATGTTCAGTATCTTCAGTCACATAGCTGAGATTTTGTGATGGTTTACCCACTCAACAGCATGGAACGAATAGGGAACCACTCAACTTGCACTCATGTGGTGCAGCCTCCACTGCATGCTCTGGTTGGAGTAAGCAGCTCCCTCTGCTGACTTCTAAAATGGAGGCAGGGCGGAGAGTGGGACAGGAAGAGGCAGTAGCACAGCGCTTTTGCCCCAGGCAAGTTCCTTTTTGGAAAGAAGTTTGCCGCTACTGCTGCCCACGCATGTCTCCCCTTAGGAAGCAGAACACATCTAATTCTGATTTAGAGTCTTCTTTGGGGAGAAAAGGCACTTGCCTGGTTTTACATCTTTGTTGGGGGGGAAATGGGGGGCAGAGAAGTCATCAAACTGTGTGGAACACCAACAGCTGGCATTTCCAAGTGGAGGAGAAAGCCACATATTTCTGTGCAGCAGGAGGAAGGAAAGATGTAAAGGAATTCAGGCCTCTCCTATGAATCAGTACTGGACCGTACAGGAAGGGCAGGAACTGGGGCGTTGCTTAGTTTTTATTGATTGAGTAGAATGCAACAGTAAAACTGAGTGAAGCTTGCTTGCTCACTCACTCACAGGTAGCCTTATGGCAGGATCTACACGACTGCTTTAAAACGGTTTGTAACAGCAGTGACAACTGTTGAGGCCCAGGACACACGT
Organism: Elgaria multicarinata webbii; assembly: GCF_023053635.1. Classification (NCBI taxonomy): domain Eukaryota; kingdom Metazoa; phylum Chordata; class Lepidosauria; order Squamata; family Anguidae; genus Elgaria; species Elgaria multicarinata. The sequence continues at coordinate 28,452,479 of NC_086187.1, read as the reverse complement.
CATAGACAGTTTTCAAAATGTTTTCCAAGTGTGATCTCCTGCTTGGTGTAGCTGTGTCCTGAGTCCATTCAGAACAACAACAGGGACAAAGACACAGAGCGATTGATTTACATTGCAGGAAGTGCCAGAGGAATTTCAGAAGGCTGTTCTGAAGGGGACACGAAACCATTAGAGGAGCTGAACGAGAAACGAGTGCTGGTAGGAAGCATTTGAAAGTACCACTTCTGTGCTAAATCAGGACTGACTGTGTTTTGTTTCAGAGCAGCAGATGCAACAGCAGCCACGTTGTTCTTTCACACCTTGTGTTACATTTGAGAGCATCACTGTCACACACTCACAAACACAGGTCTCCCTGTCGGTAGGGCCCTATTCTGCAGACTTCCTCTATCAGAGCATGTGACACAAAACTATTCCCCTCCAGCCGGCTCATCTCTAGCATAAAGTTGAAGATCTTTGATTGTGAAGGAGGAATTGAAACCTCTTCTTCCTGCCAAACTCCAGCCAGCCTTTAGGGCCATCAGCCAAGGGCTTTCCACAGGATGGCTTTGCGAATTCCACCTAATCGCAACCACGGTTCATCGGCACTGCTGACAGTCTTTCGGGGGGTGCTGGAGTACTGCAAAGGGATCTTGAGAAAGTCAGACGTCATCACGTCCCCCTTCTGCCCTCAGTGGCCAGTTCATATATTTACTCTCTTGTATCTATAAAATGGGGGAGAGTGTTGTATCTTTGGGGGGGGGGGCAGGGATGACCTGTCGGTGGCCCAACCCAAGGACACATGCACACTTCTTTCCATGCCCAAGTACACTTGTGGGACGGAGGAGGGAGGGACAGTGTGTTGAAAGCACTAATTAGATATCCATCCCGCAGCTATTGCCCAGGAAGGAGTAGTGGGCACACTGATGGGCAGACTTCATCCATGGGTCTTAGATTCTCTACCTTATCATGTGGCAATCGACCACCAGACTGGGAAACAATGCCGCTGTCCACTGTGCATAGCTAAAAACACACATGTTTGCTAGTTACATTATTCCTCTTAGAAGTACTGCTTTGCTGTTCTGCATCCTTTCTAGAGAGACTGCCAATCCTGAAGGGGATCTATTGTGTGAATATGGAACATCATCAACAACTTTACATGCTGAAAACGACTAAAGAACAGAACTGGAGCAGGCGAAAGAGAAGCATATGGAAGTGATTGCTAAGGAACACTCCTGAAACGGAAAGACAGGTGCACATGTTTCTAAATAAAAGCACTCCTACAAGTCTCTTCTTGTTGGTCTCACTGGTGTGTAGATAACATGAAGCCATGAAGGGTTATTGAGCAGTTAATAAGCAGACTTGCTCCTTGTAAAAAGACGGTGCCGGTTCTGAAAGACTCAGGTAAGACCAAGCCAGTCCAAAAAAAAAGACAACTCAAAACTAGCACTTATTACTCAAAAAGATTTGCAAAACAAAGGCTTTATTACATTCCTATACAGAAAGGCTCCAGGTGATGAATGCTTTCCTATGATTCTTCTAAAATTCATTTGCTCATCAAGGGTTTCTTTCTTCCTGCGGGTGGTTGTGGCTGCAGTAGTCTTGGATTCCTGCAGAAAGACGGGGGCAAGATGAACACAGCACCTGCCTCATGACATGTTTGTGCTGGAAGCTGTGCAATACTTCTGCCTCTAAGCAGGAGGCACGATCCGCCGTGTCAATCTGCTGCGCAAGTCACATCGACATGAACAAGAGCACCCGGCAATGAGGCTCGCGCTGGGGGAGTTTCCAGTGAAGTGGGGGCCTTCCAAGCGTCAGGGCAGGGCACCCGGCGTTCTGCCATTCTTAACGGCAACCAAAAGCCACCGCTCCTTTCACACAAGAGCCGACGATACTGGAGTTGGTGACATAATATTGCCTGCTACCTAATTTTAAGACAGCAGCGTTGTGAACGCTGACCAGATTCAGTACAGCTATTAGGTTTCTGAGAATCGGGATGTTCATGTTGATGTTATTTCATATGACTTAAAAGTTTTATAGGCTGCCTTTTTATGGGAAACCTGTAAGTGCATATTGTAAATGAAGTTAGGAAACTGATAGGGGGGAAAAATCTTATGAGACATGGAACTCAGTGTCTAAAAAACCTGCAACTTCGTTAGGTGTTAACAACTCAGGGTAGGTATGAATCACTTCTAATTAGATCTCAGAAGTCCAGATAGAACATATAATGTTAAGAGACTAGTGAAAAAGCCCGTCGTACGACAGGTGTATTTATTTTGTTAGGACTTCTTTGAATACATTATTTTTGGTATACACTTCTCTAAGATTTTGAACCAACTTCCCCTGTTCTTTCCCATCAATAATTTTTAATTTTATGTCCTCAGACCGTTGGACTCTGGGCATTGCTACAACGTTAAAGTAAAAGCCTTGCTAACATTTTTATAACTGGTGAGGAGGTTCGCCTTCTATCAAATTCACCCTCATGAGACAAATTACTTACTGGGAGTGGGCTTTGGCCCGTCTGCTAGACCGGAAGGTCCTGGCAGTTACCTTTCTTGGAACTTGGAACTTCCCTAGAAGGCCACAGTTGCAAGAAACGTCGCTAGATGGTGCCAGAGGCCAAAAACTATAACTTGCTTGGAGGAGCAGTCTGGGCTTTTATATACTGTATTTGTTCAATTCAAAGACACACTTTTTTCTCATATAAACATCTCTAAAAATGGGGTGCGTCTTAGAATCACAGGTGTGTCTTAGGTTTTTTTCTTCTGTTGGTGGTACTGAAATTAGTGGGCGTCTTACAATCGAAGAAATACGGTATATAGACTAGCAAAAAAGCCCGTCATACGACAGGTGTAGAGGAACAGTCTGGTGAGGAGTTTAGTGGGTTTTGGCTCCTCTGCTAGGCCGGAACTGCATGGAAGTTATCTTTCTCAGAACGTGGCACTTCCCTAGAAGGCCGCAGTTCTGAGAAACGTCGCTAGATGGTGCTGGAGGGCAAAAACTATTTCTCGGAATTTGGAACTTCCATAGAAGGCCGCAGTTCCGAGGAACGTCCCTAGATGGTGATGGAGGGCAAAAACTATTTCTCGGAATTTGGAACTTCCATAGAAGGCCGTAGTTCCGAGGAACGTCCCTAGATGGTGATGGAGGGCAAAAACTATTTCTCGGAATTTGGAACTTCCATAGAAGGCCGCAGTTCCGAGGAACGTCCCTAGATGGTGATGGAGGGCAAAAACTATTTCTCGGAATTTGGAACTTCCATAGAAGGCCGCAGTTCCGAGGAACGTCGCTAGATGGTGCTGGAGGGCAAAAACTATTTCTCGGAATTTGGAACTTCCATAGAAGGCCGCAGTTCTGTGAAACGTCGCTAGATGGTGCTGGAGGGCAAAAACTATTTCTCGGAATTTGGAACTTCCATAGAAGGCCGCAGTTCCGAGGAACGTCCCTAGATGGTGATGAAGGGCAAAAACTATAACTGGCTTGGAGGAGCAGTCTGGGCTTTTAGAGAGAGAGAGAGAGAGAGAGAGAGAGAGAGAGAGAGAGAGAGAGAGAGAGAGAGAGAGATAACACAGCACTTTACCAGGCCATTCATTTACTAGCCGCAAGAGGGCTTCAGAAGTAAACCTGGCTGGTCACTCTCTGAGAAGTGAGTAACAGCAAGACTGCTGTGGGAAGTGTCCGTTTGGGGGCTACAAAGGATGTGCTCTCAGATACAACTGAAATATGGCGCGTGCAAAAGCTTTCTGTATTGCAAGGTCTTTCCAGGGTGCAGAACTTACTTTGGATGATATGCCTGTAGGACAACGTGGCTGGAGAATTTGGTACTTCAGACAAGAACGACTGCCCTTGATCACAGCTTTTCCCTGAGTGGGGTGAGGCAAGAGAAGAGTACAGCCAAGTCCGAGAGAACGACACAGAGAGAGAAATGTCAGCATTTACCTCAATAGTCTCTCTTCTATCTCCCACTCTGTTGCATTCCTGCTCCAAAGGATACAGTTAAGACATTCTCCCCGCCAGTCTGCACTATTTTGTATTAAGTTAGCATGGAAGTTCAGTCTCAGTGAGATCACGAGCAAATGTGAAATGGACTCCGTCAGGTCGCATTTACCTATTTGAGGGTCCAGAGGCACCTTCCCTAGGAGGGGCACATTGAGGCTGCGGCACATCGCCTCTGCACCTCCAGTTGTTGCGGGGAATATCTGTGACTCTGTCTGTAAAAGGAAGACACCATTAAACATGTTCCAGGCTGTAAATCCTCCTCCTCCTCCTCATCAAAGACTTTGGTTCCAACCTTTTGCTCCAAAGACTTTCATTAGCCTTTTACTGCTAAATATACTGCAGTCCAGACCCCAACTGGATTAAAACTCTCACACGGTGCCATTATTAGAGAGGGAACCTGTCCGCCACCTGATTCATCACTTCCCTCTTCTACAGGGCTCTAGCCCTGCCACTTGAAGCCCCCGGCCAGTCTAGCACTGCAGGAGACATCACTGATGATACTCAGCCTTTAAGCCTGCCTCAACCTGCGCTATGTTAACAGGCTTTGGCACAGGGAGATCCACATAACTGCTAGGAAATAGGGATTGAAAACCAGACACATATGGAAACGACTTTGAATTAATATGCCAGCTATTTGTGTGGCAACAGGGTTCCAGCCTTAAAGATAACTTACGAATAACTTTAAAGTTGGGAGAAATTCTGATTAATGCAAGGCAGTATCTCATCAAAAGAATGGGCTTTCCCTTTCCCCTGTTTAATGTCCCCTGATGGATAAGAATGAACATGGTGCGTAAAATATATCTATGAAACATTACCTTACATTTTGGGCATATGAAACCACTCATATTTTCGACAACTCCTACGATTGGCAGCTTCACCTTGTGGCAGAAATTTATCTCTTTTCGAACGTCCTGAAGTGCCACTTCCTGTTTAGAAAGGAACAACGCAAGAACCACACAGAAGGCTGATTCAGGTGACCCATGTTTGTTTGAAAACATTTATTTGAACCACACAAATATCCAAATGAAAACCGTGAGAAACAGAGTGACTTATTTCTGTTAATATTCAGCCCATCCAAGAATATTATGTATTTATTTATTTATTGCATTTCTATACCGCCCAATAGCCGGAGCTCTCTGGGCGGTTCACAAAAATTAAAACCATTCAAAGTATAAAACAACAGTATAAAACCATAATATAAAATACAATATAAAAACTCAACTAGATAAAAACAGCAGCAATGCAAAATTACAAATTTAAAACACAAAGTTAAAAATTATTTATAGACTGTTAAAATGCTGGGAGAATAAAAAGGTCTTCACCTGGCGTCTAAAAGCATATAATGTAGGTGCCAAGCGAACCTCCTTAGGGAGCTCATTCCACAGCCGGGGTGCCACAGCAGAGAAGGCCCTCCTCCTGGTAGCCCCCTGCTTCACTTCCTTTGGCATTATTAAATAACACATTTTTTTCAAATATATCTCTACCCGTGTAAGGTCTGTGTCCAGTAACCTCCCCCTTCAAACATTATTCCCCTCTGCCCTATTCCTGCTCTCTACCAAGTTGCCCCCACCCCACCACTGTTCCAGCCACCCTTTTCAAATTCTGTCTCTGCAGCCCTTTCTATCATTTCTACATATGGACATATGTCATTTCACTGTTCTGACAGGAACTCAATCAACCCCACACTAGTTTTCCCTGCTCCACACGTATTGTGTGCACTGGACTTTCGAGAGAAAAAAGAGAGAGAAGGCTGTGTGTTTTTAATCAGAATGATAGGCTTAATACCAGTTATATCAGCAGCATGGCCCTGAAGTGTGGATATGCAGGGGAATGAGCAACTGATTATCTATCCTTACTTTCTGCCGCTAAAGCAAATTAAGCACAGTAGGGCATCATCTCACGTAGGACATCTTTCTGGCAAAGCATATAACTCACAGCATTCCCCAACCAGCCATGTCAAGTTCTGTCAATCCAAAAATAGGATGACAGAACTTAGTAAGACTGACAGTACAATGCTATACATGCATACTCAGTATTTCCTCTCAGGTAAGTGTGGATAGGATTGTAGCTCAATTTGTTAAATCTCATGTCCAATTTCAACTTGAGACTTAAGTTAAACTTAACTTTCAAGCCACTAAACATACCTTACCTGAGGAGTGGTGATGATCACTGCCCCGTCTATATTACTGGTGCTGAGATACTGCACTATTGATAAGTGCTCATCCGAGGTTCCTGGAGGCGTATCTACAATAAGGTAGTCAATTTCACCCCAGTCCACATCGCGAAGGAATTGCTTAATCATTCCTAAAAACATGAAATGTAGGGTTAAATTGTGAAACTGAATTTTCACCATACTTTAAAAAAAAATCAAAAACAAGTGGCCACCATTTCCATTGCTCAAATTAAAAGCTTAACTGTCTCCTGAATTGGAAGATTGTCTGAGAATGGGTCACACCACATGCCAGTTTAAAATAAACAAACAAACAAACAGCACTCAGTTCTAGAAAACATTCCTATTTGCATAGTTTATTTTGGAAATAACATTTTAAGTTTCTCAAGATCTGGACTAGTTTAACAAGTACAAGGGCAGTGTGGGAAAACAGCAGAGGTAGCAGAACTGAGATTCCACGATCCAAGTGGAGAAGCAGGTAAGGAATATGATGATGATGATGATGTATCAAATGCACAGAAAATGCAGAACTCTGAAGTAGGCTTAATATTGCTTTCCAAAACAGAGATTGACTGACTATTGTCATTTAAGTGATTTTAGTTTCTGGTTTGAAGATATTTTAGTTAGTTTTAATGTTAAAACTTTTTTTGTGTGTAAACTGCCCTGTTTACTTTGTTGAAAAGCAGTCCAGGGATATTATTCATAAATCAAATAAACAATAACTATCCCTAAAGTCTGAAAGCTGACTAACTGAAACTGAAGATTAGCCCCAAATTGTCTCCTGCCCTGAGCTGGCTGAAGTTACATGCATCAAGTATGGCTCTACTATGCAATTTCACATGAAAAGTATTATAAATGTAATTAGTTGGCTAAGAAGCTATGAAAGTAGCTTAAAATGTTATGGAAGGTGTACACAATAACTTCTTGCCAAAATTTTAGATATAGAGCAGCAGGTGTCATTTGGACTTCAATGGCTAGCATTTTGAGATGTACATCTTTGTTAGCATTGATCATTGTGAGATACAAACCATTTTTTTTAGGTCCTCTCCAAATCACAGCATCATCCAGGCTGCTGAGCAAGAATCCCACTGACATAACGCCTAAATTTTCTTCAACATACTAAAAATAAATAAACAGATACACATTTGGCAAAACTGATAATGAGGATTACAAAATTATAGCACCTGTGCATGAGGCTGTAGTAGTCTTATTACATTTAGTGTTTAAAATATAGCACAAAGATAAATATTCTTGTACTTAGCCTAATTTCACGATGAAGTTAACTTCACATACATGCAAATAAGCAGTAGGTAGTGCAGAATAGTTCATAACCAAATACAATTTAACACAGAAGAGGCTTTGTGCTTTCATGATACTGTAGGTGCCTGCCTGGGAGGCCACAGTTCATTACCTCCATAAAACAGGAAGATCATGAGGATTTTATTTAAACAGATAACTCACCACTGGAGACCATCCAGAACCACTTTGGTGAACCTGAAAATATGAACATTTTAGAAAGTTAATCTTTATGCAGAACTACAGTTAGCTAACAAGAATTAAAAACACAAATTAAAAAAGTCATGTTGCCACAGGAATCAAAACTCACTAGGACTAGCTGCATGCCTAGACATCGGTACAATATAATAGGCTGTCACTTGACAAAAGAAAATAGAACCAGAGACCTAAAGGTCTTTTCCATAACAGGGTAGAGGAGCTGTACGCAACCCATATTAGTAAGATAAACAGATACGCTTTTTGCTAACAGCACTTTCTCATTCCAACAAAGGATTCAGTATTCTTTCTGGACCTTATGTTGACTGATCCCAAGTGACGTTCTTTTTAGCATTTTAGATGAACCTTAATTAAGCAGATCTCAGGATTAGTGACAGAAACATGGTGGGTTCTCACTATTTCTAATAACCTGAACAGTTGTGCAATACTAACAGAAACACTGAAGCAAAGTTGAAAGGGATCCTCATGCTCATTTAGCAAAACCTCTGCTTTTTATGTCTGCATAGTTATTCCTGTGGCTGCCTTAAAGACGACTGCAGAGCAACGGCATTTCAAGTCATACAAAAGCCTTGAGAAACATCCAATCCGGCAATGCCATAAAATGTTACTGCCTATTCATGAAGTCATACCTGTTCCCCTTCTAGGCCCATGATTTTAGGGATGGATGGACCACAAATGTCAACGTCCAGGACAGCAACCTGGGAGGGAGTGGGGGGAGAGAAAGTTAGACTAGAACAAGTGGGCCCTGAAACAGAATGTTGCAACAGAAGAAGTGCTGCTATTCAATGTTCATTTTAGTTTTTCTGTTCTTGTTTTAAATCTGGTACTGTTAATTTAAATCTTCTCATCACTGCACATGTGAAAAACCATGTAAGCTGCCTTGAGCTCCATGGAATAAAGGAAGCATATAAACAAACAAAACATATTGTAAAAGAAGTCATGCATTATTTCACTTTAGAAGAATTAGCAAATAATATCAGACCAATGCCACTAAGATACATTATTTCTGCAGCTATTTCTCTTCGAAGCATTTATTTCAGTGACATAATTCATCAGGAAGGACCTGGCTGCTCACCCCCTTCTCCACTGGCCTGGCCACTGCTTACAGTATGGGCTTTTAAGAAAGGCATCAGAAGCAGCACACCCACCTGTTTAGTTTCATCCTCTGCTAAGCCATGTGCCAAGTGAGCGCTGAATGTGCTCTTGCCCACGCCTCCTTTCCCAGACAACACCAGGAGCTTGTGCTTCACAGTTTTCATTTTTTCTTTGATTTCCTCAATAGCTTCACAGAAAAAAAAAAGGCAAGACACTGAATTTGCACGGGAAGGATGCTATGATGAACAATCTCCCTTTCCCAAGGCTGCACGTGTGAGCGCTCCGTTCCCAGGGATCCCTCCTAGACTAGGTTGCAGATTATTATTATTATTATTTATTTATTTATATAGCACCATCAATGTACATGGTGCTGTACAGAGTAAGCACCATGAGTAAGCACCAGAGTAAGCACCATAAAGCAGATCTATCGCTGCCAAAGAATGTTTTCTTTTTTTCACTGTAAATGAAACACTACAACTTTGATAGCAGCAGGCACAGCAAAACGGTCAACTTTTCTGCTGGCAGGGCCCCGATTCCTTCATCTCAGCCACAAGGGAAGGGCCCAAACCTGAGGCGACCTGTCCTCGCCCCCAGGTGCTGGGCTCCTTTCCCTCTGGCACCAGGGGAAGCCCTTAACCTGGGGGTCCTCATCCCCACCTCCAGCTCCTGGACTTCTCTCTCTGAGCCGCATAGGAGCCCCCTAACCTGGGGCTACTGCCCCCGCCCCATCTCCTAGACTCCTCCCCTCCCGAGTTATCAGAAGAGGCCCCTAGCATGGGGCTACTCTTAGGCTCTTCCCCTTGAGCCCACTAACCTAACACTTCTCTAGGCCTCGCCCCCACTGGCCTACAAGCCAGCTGGCTCGACTTCCAGAGCCTGAGGCGACTTGGCAACTCCCCCCTCCCCCCAACAAATACAGCCTTACCTGGGTCGGGGCCGGCGGGCTGCCCCGAGGCGCACAGGCCCTGGTTGGGGCATCCCTGGCAGGCGTCGGCCTTGCCCGCCTGGTCGCTGCCGGTGCCGGGGCATTCTGAGGGGGCACAAAAGGGGAGAAGAGCCGCGTTGGAGGACCGCGAGGGAGGAAGGGCCCGGGGGCCCGGCCCCACCTGTCCGTCTAACCACCCACCTATTCCCGCCGCCCTTTCTGCTCACCGTGAGGCGGCACGTCCAGCAAGGCCGGCCCGGTCCCTTCCGCCATGGCGGAACCAGCTGCCGGAAGAAACACACACGGCGCACTTCCGGTCGAGGGTTCGCTCGAAAAAAAGGTCCCCCTCGTTCCGAAAGACACTTCCGGGTGTGCGGCACAAATGCTTCCCCCGAGGATAAACAAGTGACGCACTTCCGAGGGCGGGGCGAGGCGAATAATAAGAGATCTTCCCTGTTAAAAAAAAAGACGAATGCAGAAGCAGTCGCGGCGGCGCATTCTGATGGCGCATGCGCATTCTGTTAGGGCTGTGTTGCGCGGGGTAGGAGGAGGCCGAGGGAGCTGCTGTGTCACGTGACACCACCGGGCGTTTGTGATTGGATGGTTCGATTCTCCTCAGTCGAGTTTTGTTTTCTGGGGGATTTGAAGCGCCGCTGCGGGTCTTTTGACACGGGACTTTCATTCACACGTTTCGTGTGTGAGAAAGGCATTACTATTGCTCACGCCTGCACCGTTGAAGGATGAAAAGAATTATTATTATTATTATTATTATTATTATTATTATTATTATTATTATTATTATTATTATTATTTGCATTTTTATACCGCCTAATAGCTGAAGCTTTGAAAACTAAAACCTTTCAAAGCATAAAACAAACAGTATAAAAACATGATATAAAATATACATTAAAAACTGACCAAAAACATACCATACATGATTAAAACATCCTTAAAACATCCTAAAAACATGCTAAAATTATGTAATTGAAAGCTATTTATATAAACCTCTTTCTTGCTGGAAACAACAACCAAAGTGTGTATATAATAACAATTGAATGTATTTAATAATATATAAACAATACATAAACAATCGAATGTATTTAAAACAACACTCAGCTATTAAAAGTATAACCAGAGAGAATAAAACAAAAATGGGTCACAATTCTATTTCTATGAAATGTAAAAATAATAAGAAAAAAAATCTCCTTAGTATAATTAAAATAAGTAACACGTCCTAGGAAATAAACAAGATGTAGAAGGCAGATCGAAATATCCAAATTAAATGGAAGTACTTCAGGTCTAGTTAAAAAATAAACAAGGCCAAAATCCTCTGTGTGGTTTAGAGAGAGAAAAAGGCCTACAACTCCCAGCATGCTCCAGCTGACTACGCCAGCCAAGGAATGCTGGGAGTTGTAGGCCCTTTCTCTTAACACGCATAGGTCTGTGTCCTAAATTAGCAACAGATTATTACATTGAGGGGTGTGAATCCCACCCTGCACTGGGAAACCAGCGGTTGTGCAAGGAGTGCTTGCTTGTGCAATATCGCAAGTAGTTGTGGGTCAGATTTCCACCACCACCACCACCACATTTGCTGCTGGTAGTGAAGTGAATCAACTTCCAATATGACGTCATGTGGTTGTTCACAAGATACAGAGAGTGAAGATCTGTGTACGCTGGGCAGCGTCAGCTGCTTTTTGATCATTAGCATTGAACGGCACTTTTCATATGTATGGAACATTTTGAGCATCAAAACGCTTCACATATGCTTCCTCAGAAACCTTACAACAGCCCTAAATGTTAGGCCAGGATTTTTATTCCCAACAGTTATAGAAGTTCAGCTCAAGAAATTATCCCAAGTCACCCAGTGGAGCATTGTGACTAATAGTGCAGTCCTAAGGACATTTACTTAGCATTATTTTATTTAGTTATTTAATAATGCAACCCTATGCATGTTTAGACAGAAGGCCGCATGGACTTTTTTCTGTCTAAACATGCATAGATTGTGTCTTAAGACGGTTACTGTATACAGACCCTGTTTGGATGTCACAACAACTCAGGTGTTTTTTTTAAAAAAACCCTGGGTTGTTGGCTCTCAAACTCAATTCCTTTCTACACACATCATTGGGAATGAGTAAACATGCTACCCTGATCGCTGCCACTGCAAACAGGAGCAACTACTAAACAATCGAAAGGCGCTCCATCCCTGGGTTGTTTAGCATTGTGTGTGAACCAAGAACTCTGGGTTATTGAGAGAGAGACAGCCCAGTGTTTGAGCCCAGGGTTTAAATGATTAGGCTTTAATCAGGAGGGACTTTTTGGCTCACCAGTCACATTTTTAGTCACAATGCTACACCACTTCTAAAATATGGCCACACTGCCTCCTATTTAGATGCTCTGTTTCTATTTTGAGCCCGTGGGTGTGTTTTTTCCCCTCTTCCTCTTAAACTGGCAGGATGAGTGTGGTTTGCAGGACCCCCCTTACAGTGGTCATGATGTCCTATTAATGTTTTGTGACACGATCACCAAGTCACAGTGCATAAGCCAGCAGTTGTAATGCAGAAAAATAAAAGTTGCAGCTGCATTGCTTTCTAGGCCTGACTGGCGAGGAAGGTTGGGTAACTGAGTCACGGATTTAGATGGAATTCCTAGGCACCACCCAGACAGCCAGCTACTGTGGACCTAGGAAAAGCTGCCTGCTTCCAGAGGTGGCACCCACCAGCCTAAGCCAGGATAGCTACCAGTCGTATTACCTGCCAGGTTACCGCTACTTGAACTCATGGAGGCCCAGCTTGTTCTACAAAGTCTCATCCTTCCGACCCAATGAAGACGGGGGCGGCCGCCTAAGTGCCCCATTGCGGCCCCCCACTATATTGCCTTCCGTGAGATCGGCTTTGTACGCCCGTTACAGCCCCCAGGACTGGTACAAAGCAAATGCCACCCAGATTAAAGGATCGGAAGCGTATCGGCACTGGGCCGGGAGGCTGAATGCCGACTCCTCACGGCTGATCCAAGATAAGGACCAGCTAACGCGGCAACAGCAGGAGGACTCCGGGAAGAACATTGGGCAGAGGCTAGCCGACATAGATTTCTGGAGGTCCGAGCTGACCTACGAGCTCGAGCGGCTGCTGACTGAAACCCGTGCACTCGATACAGCCAAGCGGCGTCTGGAGTGCGCGGCAGATGAAGCGCAGGGGCCGTTGCAGGTAGGTGCTGGTCATGGTAACAGTTCCCTACGCTCCTTTTTTGATGTGCAACGGTGCTCAGCTGCACCCTAGCTAAAAGATATTCACCTTTCCCTTGGGCCACCGCTGTGGTGAGAGTGGTGGTCCCATCTATCATCCTTTCCAACCATTTTTTGAAGAGCGATATGCAGGTCCTAGACGAAGTAAAAGCTTCATCCTGGCAATTCCCACTTTCGTTTTGTTGTGAGTCTAAAACTGGCCATGAGGTGGCATGTGAGCTTTCCTCTTCAAACTGTGCAGCACGCACCGTTCGTTCGTCGAGAAAGAGCAGCTATAGGAGTCGCAAATGGGATTGGAAGGAATAATACTGCTGTCTTCTGAAAGTTGATCCAATGCATCTTTCTTTCAGTACATCCAGGTGCTGCAGTACCCACATGGCTGACATGGGTAGGCACCGGAATAGCATAACTTGGAGAAGAGCCGAGTTTGCTGGCCTTCTCCCACAGTGATGGCAGGGTCTCCTGCCTTTCCCCAAGACACTGCCCATGCTATTGACTGAGTGGTAGAGTGCCCCATGAGGGGCGTAAGCAGCAGGCCCATAGCTAAGGAAAGGGGACTTTTGGGAGGGACATAATAATTTAAGGAATGGAATAATAATAATAATAATAATAATAATAATAATAATAATAATAATAATACCTAAATAGTTATTTTATCTTGGGATGCACAGATTTGCAAATAACAAATGCTGAAATGAAGGCAAAATATAATCTACTTCATACTAATAAGAAACTTTAATATGCACAAGAAGGTCAGAAGAAGAGCCCTGTTGGATCGGACTAAAGGTCCCTCTAGTCTAGCACTTTGTTACAGTAGTGGACAGCTTGATGCCACTGACTGTTATGTCCCCTGTATCTGGATCCCAGCATTGTCCTGATGAGGATTCAGATTTGGATGAATCATAGACCACCCCACTCAGGAAAAGCTCTTGACAATCTCTTCTGTACCCCACAATATCTCTATATAAGCTTGAGGTCATGGCTCTCCCCTCATCCGTAGACTAAGGGTCACTCCCCCTGTGGCTTTCTCCAGCTCCATAGACATGCAGGAGCATGAGGCTTTAGAATCAGCCACAACCCCTTTAAGGATCACAGTCAGCTCTTCCCGGAGGGACAGAAACAGTGGAAGGAGAGGCCCTGCCAACCTTTGTAAGGCTTCAGATGACTCTGGTTCTTTGCTGAGACAATATTTTTCTATAGCTCACCTAGCAAAGTGCAATGGGAGCTATCCAGGGTCCTGACTGCTTCTCCCTGGAACCTGCTGTGACTACACCAGTCGTTGTCCTGACTGGATCTGACGTACTTCAACCTGAATTTGCTTAACTCACTTGACTCTTCGCTTGTGGCCTTCAAGCCTCAGTTAAACCTGCATAAGCATTTGCAGCTAAACACACACACACACATTTAATGTATGTTCTCCCCAAATATACATTTCTCTCAAAATACTTTAAAAACACATTTTGATACCTTTTTTGAGCTGTGAACTGCATTGGGTCAGGATATGTGAAAGCCAACGGATGGTTTGTGAGTTCAGTAGGTGCTAATTAAGTGGATTTCACAAAAATTAAGTTCCTCAATTGTCCCTTAGCAACAAATGGGTCTCCCAGTTTTTGGTTCAATAGATCCAGCACTTTAACCACTAGGTCATAGCAACAAATATCCACCTATGCATTCATCTTATTATTAACAACTATACACAGGTACTGTATATCAGAAACTGTTTTCTACTGGTATTAGATCAATTGCATACCAAACAAACCAAAACCCCTCTCTTGCTTTCTAAAAACAACAACAACAACACATTAGCAATAGTTCCATGTCTGAGAGTTTGTCCTAGGGTGTACCGTTTTTTTTGTTTGCTTGCTTGCAGGTAGCCTTGGAATGCTTATACAACCGAGAGAAACGCATGGGGATTGACTTAGTCCATGACGATGTGGAAAGGAATCTCATACAGGTACAAGGCTTCCTGGCTTTATGAAATGGTTTGCTGCAAAAAGCCAAAAATAGCAGTCAGAGTGTGCATTTTGCTTGATTGTTTGTTCTTCCTTGAATTCATTTCTTGCCCGTGGAAAGTCAAGTTCACTGGAAACTTTAGAGCGACTGGGAGAGTTCATTGCAGGTTTAAAACCAAACAGAAAATTGAAATGAAAGCCAAATTATTTGAGAATTAGGGGGCTGGGTGGCTTGCTGTTCTGGTAAATGGCTCTGCTGCTCTGGAGAGGGACATTCCAGTACACTGCAACGTGAGATTGGGGATGAAAACCCTTTTAAAATCTTATTTGCAGGTTGGAGAGTGTACTAAAATCCCATCAATTTGGTGTTTGCTTAGAGTTACTTTAGACAGACTAGAATCCTGTGGACATGCTAATTTCACTCCAGAAACAGGTTTAGAAAAACCTAGGAGAGGCTTGATTGTGATCCTGAGAAGGGAAGTGGCATGACATTTATTTATTTATTTATTTATTTATTACATTTTTATACCGCCCAATAGCCGAAGCTCTCTGGGCGGTTCACAAAAACAACCATCCAACTATTTTACATTTCTTCATATGGTTACTCAACAGAAGGAAATTATCTTTTCATCTTTTAAGTCCAGAAGCTTTTAATGGAAGCTTCCATATCAAGGGATTATTCTAACAGAGAGGATTGTTAACAAGTCGTTTGAGCCGATAACTTCCAGAGTAGGGTAGCTATTTTAGTCAGCTGTAGAAATCAACAACCCAGAACAAAGTCTTTTGGCACGATATCTTACCCAAGACTAACAGATTTGTTGTGGCAAAAGTTCATCCTTTCTCAGATGGCAGATTCTCCCCTCTCTCTCTCACACACAATCAGTGAATACACATGCATACACACAGAGAGCGGAATTGTAGCCGATCGGTCCAAGAAATAAAAGACTGACAATTCTATACAAAGCTTAAGCGTGCATGAGATAAGCACTTTGGGCAGTATCCAATGCTGCCTGTACACCTCCACGGATTATGTTGTGCCAGCAGGACTCCCCGCTAGCACAACGGGAAGTTAATGCTTCCTAGAGCAACTCTGAAAAAGAACCAAACTGCATCTTCCCCTTCTGTGAGTTCTGCTGACCTGTTCTCTTCTGGCTCCAGCTGGCAGATGAGCAACATTGGATACTGTTCAACCACCACTTAAATAAGCAATAGTAGCTAATAACACAATTAAGCCTACTTCAGGAATTTCTCTTGGAAATCTCCTCTGGTTTGTTTGATGTGGATCTGAAGATCCGTGTTGATAATAATGAAAGCGAGAAACAACATTCTTAATTTGAGAACAACACTTTCCAATATATAATCAGTTAGATGTGCACATTTCCATCACTGAGTAGACTTCAAGTGTTGCAGATTATTACCAGTTCCCACATTACCTAAGAAGCTTTTCTGCTTTCTGTGTTTCCACATCTGTCACCCTCAATTGCAGACAGACATCCCTACAAAGCCAAAGGGCTTTCTATATAAGGCTGTTAATTGGCTGTATCTTCTTCCAGTTTCATTGCAGAATTGAGATCTGAGTGTCACACGAAGAGCATTTCTTTTCCTGCTTTTCTGCCACATAACCTCTAGGTGGCAGTGGGGCATAGTGGAATAGCACCAATAGACAAATGAAAAAGTGGTTGCTTTCATCTTTTACAATTAAATACCACATTTTCCTTGCTCTAAAAAAACTTTCTGAAAGCGCTCTTTAGATACAGAAACAAAATTTGAGGATCACATCATCATCTAAAGAACCCGTAAACATGAGTTGGGAATGATGAATGAATGATGCATGATTACATGTTCTATGACCGAAATAAACAATCTGAATCTGCCTTGTGTAGAAAGACGAAAGGCAACAAAGAGTCTTGTGACAGCTTAAAGGCTAGCAAATTTATTTAAAAGAAGTGGCCAGAGTCCACAAAAGCTTCTGTCTGAATAAATTTATTACAGAGTAACATAAGGGCTGCCTCTCCAGAAATCCCACAAAAGATACTATTTTTGTCTTCAG
Organism: Elgaria multicarinata webbii; assembly: GCF_023053635.1. Taxonomy (NCBI): domain Eukaryota; kingdom Metazoa; phylum Chordata; class Lepidosauria; order Squamata; family Anguidae; genus Elgaria; species Elgaria multicarinata. The sequence goes on along the minus strand of NC_086187.1, from coordinate 28,435,559 downwards.
TTTTGTAGAATTACTGACAGGTGTATATATTCTTATTTTAGGAGGTTGATTTGATCAGAGCATGCCAAGATAAAATGAGAAAGCTTGCAGAAAGAATTGAACAACAACTGAAGTAAGCTTTTAAAAATGTAATCTGGTATGTGAGGTGTCCCATTCATGTATGACATAGTGCTTACAGTTAAAGCCCAGCAACTTTTGAGATGCCTCCTTTAGGGTTTAGCCCTCCAATGAATGACAGCTAGTTCTTTTGGCAATTCTTAACAACAAGAGCTCTTTAACCTATATTGGTTGCCAGCCATCTGGAATGTACCCAAAATTCATAACATTGCCCAGGAAATCACACCCAGCCCTCAAAGGCAGGAACTGAAAAAGTCTGCAACTGCCAAAATACCATAATTGTTGGTACTTGAGGGTGTTTCAGGGCGATGGTTCGTGAGTGTTGGAGGGGCCGGTTTGATATGGCAGGCAGAAATTCAGCGAGGCCTTGGCAAGAACATGCATGGATAGAGAAATCTCTCCTTACCTGTTCACATTTTACCTGGTATAGGGCTAGGAGTTCCCCCTGCCCAAGAAAAAAGGCAGAGGTGACAACTTGAGCTTCAGCTGAGGCATCAGAATATAAAACTGCTGTCCCACTGGAAGGATTGGGAGATGAGCAGGAACTCTGCCAAGCACATGGCCTGTGTGAGAAGCTTCTGGATGGTTACGTAGATATTTTGTTAGGTTTGCATAACTTTAGGCCAAAAGTCTCAGCTTATTTTCAGGATTTGTGAACATGGAAATGACATTTTCCAAGTTGTTGTTTTTGTTGTTGTTGTCCTTGCAGGATATAAATGCAAAATAAATACCAATAAACAACAGTACTTTAAATATGGTAAAGAGGCTAATAAGGAGCTTTATCACACCAGCGTTATACTGTGCAATCACTGCGAATTGCATGCAAAGGACTCAGACGTTTTCCACCTTATAATCTGCTTTGATTGTGAAGGACCCCCCTGCATCCTGCCTTAATTGTGCAATAAAGCAAAAAGATTCACCGTATTTAGCCCCTACACTTTGAGCGTATCTTCTGAGCCGCCGCTGGGGCGCAGGAACAGGATTTTAAAGAAATGCTTACAACTGTGTAAGCTTTAAAGCTAAAGACACCAAAATTGGCACAGTAATAGATATTAGGGAGAGCTTTAAGCATACCAAATTTGAATTGAATTGGGTCATCCATTGGTTTTTTTAATGATTTTTTATATTTCCCCCCTTAAACTCACTTCTTGTTACGCAAAGGATCGCTGTCGCCTGGTAGCAAAAACAACAACTGCGAAAGCTAAGCGCTACGGGGATAATCCAAGGAAACAGGGACGTGGGATGAAGCTTATAATCAAAATCTTTGTTCTTCTTTGTAGCATTAACAGAGATGCCCAACATGCCCTTGAGAGGGATCTCGGTGATAAAAACTCAGCCCATTTCATTGATGAGAAATGCTATAACTTGAGGAACACTTCTGACAGTATTAACTACTACCACGGAGTGGAAAAAATTGATGGAACGTAAGTGCAGTACAATCCGCTTATAGTCGCTTATCCCATATATGGGAATTCAAAACAGGTACCAGAAACAAGCCTCAGGATGTTAAAATATAGACAATACAATTTTAAAAAAAGAAAGAAAGGTTTTAAAAAGTATTGGTGGTCAAGGACGACAGAGGTCTGAAACTAAAATTAGCCGTGTGCCAACTGTTGCCCACCGCCCTGAAATACCAGACCGTGTGTGGATTTCAGCAATGGTTTGATTCTCATTACCTTGCAGTGTCTCAGTCCCGGAAACATGGGCAAAGTTTAGTGACGACAACATCCGGTATTCTCAGAACGCCCGGGCCAACTCAGCCACCCTCTGCTCAGAAGCAGATCACACGCTGGAAATCACTTCTGACGATATGTGGAGACAGTGGACAAACACCAACCTGGCTTTTGACACTCGCATCTCAGAAACAGCAGATTCAAAGAACCAGCTGCAAGCACAGCTGGCCAAGGTAGGAGCAGCATTTTCTTTTAGAAGCTGGGTGGGTCAGACAAGTACTACCAGTCTACTCTACGCTAACGAAATGTAGAGGTTGTCGTAAGCGTATCAGAAGAGCCCTGAGGCTGGATCAGACCCAGGGTCTGCACTTTGTCCGCACAGCGGCCAACCAGTGGTCAACCAGGGACCCGCAAGCAAGACACGAGTGCAACAGCACCCATCTACCCATGTTCTCCAGCATCTAGTGCATACAGGCTTATGGCCTCTGATACTAGAGGTAGCACCTAGGCATCCGTACTAGTAGCCATGTAGCCTTCTCCTCTAGGAATTTATCCACCCCACTTTTAAAGACATCGGCATGATTTTGGGTTTTTTTAGGTTCTGAAAAAAAATCTATGGTTCCCTGGATAAGATATCCAGCTGGTTTCTAAAGGATAAAAAACAAATCCCCCCCCCACATATTTATTAACATGAGGCACAATCCAATTGCAGATTCTCCTGAATAAGTCCATTTGTAGGACAATCATAGAATCATAGAATAGCTGAGTTGGAAGGGACCTACAAAGCCATCGAGTCCAACCCCCTGCTCAGTGTAGGAATCCACCCTAAAGCATCCCTGACAGGTGGCTGTCTAGCTGCCTCTTGAAGGCCTCTAGTGTGGGAGAGCCCACCAACTCCCTAGGTAACTGGTTCCATTGTTGTACTGCTCTAACAGTCAGGAAGTTTTTCCTGATGTCCAGCTGGAATCTGGCTTCTTTTAACTTGAGCCCGTTATTCCGTGTCCTGCACTCTGGGAGGATCGAGAAGAGATCCTGGCCCTCCTCTGTGTGACAACCTTTTAAGTATTTGAAGAGTGCTCTCATGTCTCCCCTCAATGCCCAGTTCTAAACATTTCCCCCTCGATTGCGAACCCCATGGGCTTCTCCTCCCAGCATTGCTGGGCACACATTTTCGACTGCTCTTGGGAAAGGCACCCTCAACGGATCTATTTTCCCACTGCCCTGGTCGCCAGCTGCTGTTGCTTGTCCTCCTCTTTGCCATCATGGGAACCACTTGCTTGCTTGGCAGGCAGAGAGCTAGTAAGCAGGTAGGCAGTGGTATCTCCTGCTCCTCCTTCTCACTACCGGATTGCAAGGCAGGTGAATAATCAGGTTGCAGCAGTGAAGAAGAGGAGGAAGTCTTGTCCGTGGATCCTTCCTGGGATGTGGGGCTTGGGCAGTTGCCCCGTCATGCCTCCCCTTGAGACTGGCCCTGCCTCCCTGGCTTCGACCTTTCATGGCAGGCCGTTCTTATGGGCGTTCCGCCTGAGAGTAGGAGACCCCATGTACACTCTGAAGCCTCTGGATCCTGGTGTCATTTATTTCAGCCACAGGGATCTGTACTGTGAAGGGCGTTGTGGGCTTCACAGAGGGGATCAGATGCCCTCAAGCAGCGCTCCCACCCATGTCTCAAATGAGAGCCCCTTGGATGTGTGCTGAACTTTTCTTCTTCTCTTTTTAAAAAGAAGAAGAAGAAGAAAGGAGAGTTGCAAAGAACAACCTGGAAAAGTGGAAGTGCCCTCTTTTTACTAGAGAGGACGTGTGGCATGCTGCTTAGAGTGTTGCACTTAAACCAAAGAGATGCTCGAATTCTTATTCAGACTGGTTTGCACACTTTCAAGCCTCGTCATCCTCCCTTACAGCGAAAACCACCTAACGCTTTAAAACCATTTTTAGTGCGAAGGAATGGCTAAAATGTGTTGAGTGGTGCTTTCTCCTCAGTGACATGCCCATTTTGTGTCATAGTGTTTGCTTTATTTGGAATTTCATGGAGCAGAATATTTTAAAGCATGGGTCATTCCTACATATATTGGCACACCTTGTCTCTGCCTGTGATTAAGGTGGAGGTGAACTTAACATAAACTGTTAAGAATGCCACAGGGCAAATTTGTACTTATTTTCTGGAAGAGAAGGGTGTATGTTTGGTAGCTATGAAAACGAATCCATAACCAGCCTCTGAAATCCAGTGTGTGTTCTCTCTCCCTCTCCGTCTCTCTGTTTTGCTTCCTGATTCTTGGAATATGGCCACAAAATGATGTAGGGTGGTGCAATATGATCTGGTGATGTCCCCCACCAATCTCATGCTTTTTCAAATGATGTGAATGTTTTTGGTCCAATGTGTAGTTGCGATGTGTAATCACAGGCCACAGATAGCAGGGTATTGTCTGGTGTTGAGAGTGGGTACTCTGAGGATTGCCCCTCCTTTTTTCCTAATTCTCAGTGAGAGAGATATTTTTTTAAGCTGGAACGGAAAAAGAAGTGAGACTACAGCCAGGAACTCAGGATGGCCGTAAACCCACATTTATTAAAACACTCCCAGTCAAGGTTAAAAGATAGTTGAATGTTTGGTTTTAGATTGTGAGTTCACAGAAGGGTCCAAATAATATTTTGTTTCAGGCGCTGACAAGGGAGGGGACTGTGGGCTGTTTTTTTCAATTCTCTGCTTCTTCGGGGCACAATCTGGCAGGGAATTCTCATGTAGGAATTCCCAGTGGAATGAATCAGAGCCGCTATGCAAGAGCACCCAAGTTGAATATAGTTTTGGCTCTGCATCGGCGGGCGATTTGCTGAGCTGGCCCTTAAGTCTGAGTCATGGACGATGCTAAGAATGGTTATCCACCCCCCGCCCCCACTCGCATCTCAATTGTAGAAACGGCAGATTGCATTTCTCCCCGGGACTCTCCTTTTCAGAAAGCCCCTTTTCGGAGGCAGAATTTATAGGACTCTTGGCCAATCAAGCCTCAGGGGCAGGCCTTAGTGCCCCAGATTTCGGTGCGCCCAAAGGGGCAGTTAGAAGCTAGTTCTTCCATATGTTTAAAAGAAAGAACAGGAGGGGAAGGAGGAGGACAGGTATCACCATTCACTTGAGCACTTCTCAGCCTACGTCCTCATTAGGCAGGCAGAACTTGCATGGTGTTGGAAGAGACAACAGATGCGAAACGGCCCTCCTGGGGCAACATTTTATGTTTCCTGTAACATGACCAATCCAGCATGTTGCCATGGCAGTTTCGGATGCAGTATTAATCTATAGTAGTAGTTATGTGCCTTCAAGTTGACTTCGACTTACGGCGACCCCATTAATCAGCGACCTCCAATTGCATCTGTTGTAAACCATCCTATTCAGATCTTGTAACTTCATGTCCATGTCTTCCATTTTGGAGTCAATCCTTCTCTTGTTTGGTCTTCCTCTTTTCCTTCCACCGTCTGCTTTTCCTAGCATTATTGTCTTTTCTATTCAGTCTTACCAGAATATATCCAGAAGAGTGTTTCTCCATCCTAGCTGGCCATTACAGAGATGGTCCTGCCCCCTCAAGGAGGGTGGGGGACACAAATCAAAGCTATTCCGTGCTGACATGACATGGAAAAGGGTGGGTTGGCCATGGCTCTTAGCCAGTCCTGGCTCCAGGTTTTTGAGGGCCTCTTAACGGGCCTCTTCCCTTGGTGTGTTTACCTTCTCACCGCCATGGTCACCAGCTGCTCCTGGTCCTCACCCTCTTTCTCATCACTGGTACCACTGGCTTGCTTGGCTGGCAGAGTGCTAGTAAGCAGGTAGGCAGTGGTATCTCCAGCTCCTCCTCACCACCACTGTTATCTGGGCCAAGGAGAGAGGCAGATGAAGAAGTAGGTTGCAATGGGGAAAGGGAAGAGCAAACTTAGGGGGCTGTTGTTAGGGGCCCCTGCTGGGGCATGGGCCATGGGCAAGTGCCCAACCATGCCTTGACCCTGCTGTAAGCCATCAGTTCCTGGAACTCCAGCTGCTAAGAATCCACAAGATGCTCCAAATCTTAGCCCAGGTAATTGTTTATAAATACATTTTTGCCTGAGAGGTTCAAACATACTTCATTTGCATTACACATTTTTAGCAAGGAGTGATCAAATGCACTCAACCAAATTAATCCTGAGCGCAGGTCTGACAGTTAGAAACAACATGGAACACGGGCGATGTTACATTTTATTGGACCAATTAGTACTTGAGATATAAGAAATGCTCCAATATGAAGAAAATATTCATGCAGATTTTTCAGGAACAAAAGGAATGGCCATGATATCGGATTCCTGCTGGCAGATCTTTCTTGCAAATGTGGATTTCCATTCTGATGTAAAACATTGCTAGGTACATGTTTCCTCCAAAGGCAGTCCTACGAAGGGAAAACAATTTGTTAAAATGAGCCCAAAGGACAGCAGCGAAAGTCAGATCAAGTAGGCGGCAAGTTCTGTAAATAAAAGCTGTCACTCCTTATTTTATTTTCGTTTCAGACACTTCAAGAAATCTTCCAGACAGAAAATACAATAATGTTGCTGGAAAGAGCGATAATGGCCAAGGAATGCCCACTCAAGTTGGCTCAGACCCGACTTGAAGCGAGAACGTGGCGACCCAATATGGAGTTATGCCGTGACGTGCCACAGTTCAAGTGAGTGAATCTTCTTCCTAACTCTTTTTCCTCTGCTTCCCCTAAGTACGACGGTGTGATCTGCTTGTTGTGGGTGCAAAACCCATAAAGCAGGCGTGCAGAACCTCTGAATGCTATTTCAGAGAAGGTCTTGGGGGCCACATTCCAGTGGTGGGCAGGGCTGAAGGTAAAAGGGGGCAGTTCCAAAATACAATCAATCAATCAATAAATCACCTTTGACTGGACAGCTCTTTCTGCCAGTAACTAAGCCTAGGAGAAGCATTTCAGCCATTTAGAATGGGTGGGAAAACTGCACAAAAGCTTTGGTTATCAAAGGGATTGTGTCTGGGCTCGAGGACTTTAACAGGACAAATTTGTGGTGATAACGCCCAACGGTGAAGTGGGAAGCGTGCATTAGAAACCATGAACACTCTAGGGCCCTTTTTAGTGCTGTTGCGACATTGCTCTTCCACAGTCCATTGCAAGTGAAATTAATGTCGTGCTTACACACGTGGCACTTAGTGTAGCACTATTTCCCCATTACAATCCTGGAATGCTTGTCCCTACAGACAAGATCCCGACGTGGTTTTTTGTATTGTTGCTGTTAAGAAGTAAGTCATGGTCAGCAGAATTCCCACTTCCCTTGACTGCTGACTTCTTGCTCCTTTCTTTTGAAATGTCTTCTGCTTCTTTGCTTTTTTGGCCCTTTTGGGGGAACTGGGGGTGGCAACGGCCGACAGAAAGCTCTGGCGTGGGCTGGTCCATGAAGTCACGAAGAGTCGGAAGCGACTGAACGAATAAACAACAGCAAACCCTTTCGCGTATAGCCAGAGCATTCCTAAATGGGCCCTTTAATTAGTGCGTGCCTCTTCTCTGTTGAGTTGTCAGAGCTTTAATTACTCCTTGCTTCTCTGCAGCCAGTGGAATTTATAGTTCGTTATTTTATTTTATTTTATTTATTATTGTTGTGATACATTAAACCCTATTGAGGAAATGACAATGAATTGTGTGTTCCCAAGAACAAGCCGTAAAGTGTGGGTGGCCAATTGAAACCTATGTGGGGCTACAATCCCAAACATATTTACAGTAGAACTTAATTTTGGAGTAAACGTGGAGTAAATATGCATTGGGTTGGGCAGTTGTCATTTTGGAAAGAGAACCTGTGTGTTTCCTTGCGTATTGGTTCTGGATCAATAAATCTGGAATAAAAGAGTGCGGCCTTCTGGGTAACTTTCTGACTGTGCCCACCCACTTTCTTTTTCTGTGCCTGAGGAGCCCTGATTCAGTGGAACGTGTTTAAAATGTTGTATTGTGTCAGAACAAGCAGCACAGGACAGATCAAGCCAGGAGCTTGACGATAATGCAGTTAAAGGAAGGAAACACTCTTGAAAATGTTATTACAAGCTTGCGTAGTGAACATATTATCAGAAATGGTCACTGTTTATTTCAAAATAAGCTCCAATACAACTGCTGCATCTCTAACTAGGCCAGCTGGACAGATGAAATAGTTAGAAATTAATAAAGCCTGTTTAGCTTTTCATTTTCCTGAAGTATTCATTACAGTAATGTGATGTGTGTGCATGTTTTCAGTCCAGAGACGGGTCTGTTGTCCTCTGATCTGGCTGCTGTCGGCAGATGCTGTGTTCAGCCACATAATTTGCCTACGGTGCTCAAGTTGTTTGCATACGTCTCCATGCCAGCTATGTGCTGTTTGTTCTGACTCGACTTTCTTTCTTTGTTTCCATTTTTTGTTCAGGATGGGCTGAGGCTAATTTGAGCCAGGGTTCAATATGAGAAATAAAACAAAATGCCCCTAAGCATGTGTAGCTTTACAGGCCTTTAAGTTGCCTCTAAGGCCAAGTACAGTACATCTAGAATGGCCGGGAGGTGGGCGTGAATCAGCCAATATGGCTTTCAGGCATGGTTGACTTTCAGCACTGCTCTTTCTTGCAGTTAACCTTGGCCCATTTTTAGGCATCTGCACCTTGACGCCGGTGGCTGCTCCAAATTTTGGAGGCCCCTTGGAGAAAGTACCCTCAATGGGCACCTGAGTCTACCTTCTCACTGCCATTCATCCCCCTCCTCTTCCTCATCATGGCTACCACCTGCTTGCTTGACAGGCAACCAACCAGTGAGCAAGTGGGTAGCACCATTTCCGTCTCCTCAGTCTCACCACAACTGTGGTCTGGGCCAGAGTGAGATGCTGGTGAACAAAGGTTGCGATGGTGAAGACCAGGTCTATTAGGGGGCTCTGGTCAGTGGGCCCACACCCTCCGGAGGTGCCCAACCACGCCTACTATCCTTGATGCTTGTCCTACTTGAAATGTTAAACGCCCAATAAAAGAGTGGAGCCCAAAATCTAAGGCCCACTTAATACTACTTGCCCTGAGCATAATGACTGAATTAATAGACACTATAAATCAGAGAGGAAATTATTTTCTGGAGTGAAAGAGAGAGAAAGAAGAAAATTATCTGTTAGCATACCTTTTTTAGCTGATGGGTTTTCTGTGACAATCGTTACACATTAATTGAGGGCGATCCAGATTGCTTTCCTCCAGATATTTTATTTCTTTATTATGTTTATATCCTGCCCTTTTTCTTCCAAGGAACACAAGGGGACTTCCATTTCCCCTATTGGTGACTGGTCCAAGATTGCCAGTGAATCTGATGGCTGGGTGGGGATTTGAACCTGGGTCTTTCCAGCCTGGATCCAACACTCTAACCCGTACACCACACCGGCTCTCAACAATCCCATTGCAGGGAAATCAGATTTCTCCAGCACGTTAATCACAATATTTGGTTGCTGGGGAGAAGCGGTTCTGTGTCCATGACCCCGGCCCCCTCCGATCTACCGCAGTTGGGACTGTGTGGTTGTGCAAGCATCACAGGCACCCATGGGTGATGAGTAATACAATCTCCAACCCAACCTACTCTGCTTATTTCTGTACCATTCCGTGAATTGTTAAAGTTTATTTATTTATTTATTTAAAACTTCTTTAGGAACTGAGCACCCCCTGCTGTACCATTGCAACCGGGAAGGTCTCAGCTAGCTCTTTAATCACACACACACACACACACACACACACACACACACACACACACACACGGCAAACGACCTTTTTAGCACAGTCCTACTATTTCTCTTCATGTTCTCTTGTTTCCTTTAGCCCTCTGAAGGCCCATGTGCCTCCCCTTCTCCAACTACACAGTGCGTCCGCCTTCCACTTTCTTGTAATTTAGGGATGCAGGATGTTTGCACTGCAGGCGCTGGATTTGGGCTAAGGGTGGCCATTGTGTTAAGGGTGAAGAAAAAGCTTTGACAAAAAAATCATTTGGAAAGGCCCAAAGAGTTGAGTCATCCCTTCCATGTGCACCTGTATTGGTCTCAGTGGGTGGGAGGACAGATAACATCTCCAGCAGCTATTTAGCCTGAGGCATTTACAGGTTTTGGCAAAGGATCAAAGAGGTTTTATGACAGAGCCTGCAAGCTTTGAATCCCTTCGGTCCTTCTCAACAGCCACAGAGGAGCCACAGAAAAAGGCCATGTTGCTGCAACTGAAGCCCAGTCTATGAGTTATGTTAATCATGCTTTTCAAAAAGTGTGCCACTATTATTTTGAAGGGTCGCAGGGCCCCACATTCCCAAATCTCAATCAGGCTGGCCTGGCAGTTTCCACTCAAAATTTCCCCGCCACCAGCTGCTGTTTGTCCCCAAAGTGACTGTTTACTGCAAGCACCACCTTTGGGAGCAAAATAGCATGCAGGCTTTGTATTATTTATTTACATTATCTATACACGTCCTATAATAAAAGTTCCCTGGGTGGCTTGCAAAGAAACATACACACTCGTTTCACAATACAATACTACAGCAACGAATAAAAACAGAGCAATAAAATAAAAACAGCCAGTTAAAACAGAGAGCAAAGAAATTAAACCACAGAGCCAGATCAATTACAATTGAGAACAGAGATAGGAATTCACAGAGCTAAACAATATTAAAAATCACAACATGGTTTTAAAAGCCTAGTCATTGCTTGGAACTTATTCTTTATACTAAAAACTGACAGTATTAAACAGACTTTTTTTTTAAAGCATGATTAACAGAACATGAAGTTTGGCTCTTATAGAGGACATATAACTAGTCCTTCACTGTTTAACATGGAACAGGTTTTTGCAGACACAGAATTCATCTCAGTGGGAAACTCCTGGCTCACATGTTGTCCATGCTGATATCTGCACATAAAACAGACACTGGCATGAGTTCTCAGGAAAAGAAAGATCCCCTGAGGTTACATGTGTGAACCAGCCTGCAATCATTGCTAATCCTGGATTAAAATCCATGAATTCCTCTACAAAATAAGCAACGGTGTTTAGAAAGCATGCTTGGTATCAATGGAGAAAACCATCCTGCACATACATTGTAACTGGGCTGATGGTCTGGAACAGAACTCGGGAGCAGGCAGCTGGTCAAAGATGCAGGTTCAGGAAGTCTGAGAGGTCATAGAATCATAGAATAGCAGAGTTGGAAGGGGCCTACAAGGCCATCGAGTCAAACCCCCTGCTCAATCCACCTTAGAGCATCCCTGACAGACGGCTGTCCGGCTGCATCCTGAATGCCTCTAGTGTGGGAGTGCCCACCACCTCCCGAGGTCCTAGGTTCCATGGTCGTACTGCTCTTACGGTCAGGAAGTTTTTCCTGTTGTCCAACTGGAATCTGGTTTCCTGTAACTTGAGCCCATGATTCCATGTCACTTTGTCCCTGGATGAGAAGGAGCCAAGCCAGACTAGTGGACAAGCCTTGTGTCACCAAAGACCCACGATGCCGTGGCCATTCCACGCTCCAGCCATCTGCAATGAGATGGTGATGCAGATCTCTCCTCTGTCCATCAGGGTAGCAGCCACAGCAGGGGACTCCATCCTGCCCTCGGAGTCCCTGTTTGGTGTCCCAGGGGATGGCGATAATTGTATGTGGTGGTCTGCTGTAAGATGCCCAGCAGGGAGTAACCAGTTTCCCCTTTCTCCACTTCAGGCTGGTGAATGAAGTTTTCACCATCGATGACACCCTGCAGACTCTGAAGTTGCGCCTGCGAGAGGCCCAAGACACCCTCCAGTTGCTGATCCTCAACAAGGCCAAGCTGGAGCATGACCTGCTGGTGAAGGCCAACTCCCTCTTCATCGACAAGGAGAAATGCATGGGCATGCGCAAGACCTTTCCCAGCACCCCACGCCTGGTTGGCTACACCTGAGTTTGCACGGGTCTCCTCTCCTGCTCCTGACGATCTGACATAAAAGATTGCAAATCATGGGAGACATTTCTGCTCATTTATTTTTTTTAGCAAAGTGAAGAAAAGAAAAAGAAAAAACACCCAATGGAAATAAACATAAGCGAAACAAAATCAGAACAAGATCACAGCTTTTCTTGCATACAGAAAAATTGAGATGGAACTCTTCCTGTGAGCAGAAGGATAGCCCACAATGCATTCTGGGAAAGGGTTGGTGCTGGGGCTCAGCATTCTGCCATCGGCAGTCTTCTTCAGGGGGCCGCGGTGAGTCTTTGGTAAAGGAAGGGCGTTTGGGTACGTCCAGGTGAAGCTTTTAGTGCGCTACTGCCCTGCTTCACTCGTGGAATTTTACAGGGGTCCAGACGAGGTCTTCCATTTGTAACCTTCTTCCACTGCTTCCATTGCTTTTCTTACCCACCCACCCCCCAAAAGGAGAGAAAGACCGAATAGCTGTCCAATGCATTTCGACTGGTAATGCTAACAGTCCTCCATTGGGGATAAGCCAAGAGACAGCACAGCTTGAACAAGGAGATTTCACACACACACACACACACACACACACACACACACGTACGTCCCAGCTTAATATATGAGGTTCCGATTTCTGTTGCTCTGCACTGGCTTCTCTAGAGGAACGGGGTCCTTATTCGTGCAAGTCCTGCATTTCTTAGTTCTTGGTTCTAGCTGTGAAGGGGGTCTGTCCACAGGAACATAGCTCAGGAATTTATCTTGGAGGACAGAGCTAGTGCTACTGTGAGAGTAGGCTGCCCCAGGCGGAGAAATTTGGGACATTGTTTAAGAATATAGTGTGGGGAGATGGGCAGATTTGACCCACAGGCCCCAATCCCCTGGAAGCTCTCTATTGAAATGAGTGGGAAACCTATCCGACGCTCCTGACTTTCCTATTCATTTCTAGGAGGATTGTTCCCTGCGTTAATTAGTCTGTGCACCATTCGGGATTTCTGCCTCAGGCCCCAAAGTATCGTTGAGCAGATCCTGTTGAAGCAAAGGGGAAGCAGCCTAACCTGTAGATGTGGTGAGGCAGCCAGTCTCCTGAGGTTCAGATCCTGAAATGCAAGGGTGGGGCAATGGGAGCTAAGATAATCAGGGGGTCGGAACCTAAGGATACCTGACAATTACAAGGAGGTGGAACAAATAGCAAAGACAATTAAGTCAACCAGAAAATAGCTGCTGTCTTGATTCTGCCCCTCAACGCACCCTGAGATTTTACTTCTTTCCCTCGCCTGGAGTTCCTGAGAAGATGATGCAAACCCTGAACTTTCAGGTTGAACCTGGGGGGTGGGTGAGGGTGGAACGTGGAATGAACGTACGCTTAGAGAAAAAGCAGCACCGCTTGCAAAAACAGCCTTTATTGCCATTCTGTTGGTGCCAGGAGCGTCTATCCTAATGCAGCAAAAAGTTGCATTTGTGTGTGGCGAGTGAGTAAGTCACATTCATCCTAATTATTGCGCTGATCTAATCCTGATTTACGTGTCCAGCGTAAGACGTACAGAAAGCAATTTATGATTCAAAGGCTCCATGTTTGCCACAGGGAGGTTAAAATGCACACACCACAAAACAATTCATGCTGACCCTCCTTAGACCTGCTTTGCATGAGATGTAAAGGCGGGACAGTGTGAGAAGCCAAGAACCGATATGTCACACAAGAACACGCTTGCAGGGAATCCGTTACTGAGCAATGGTTTCCTCTGGTGTCAGTTCAGAGCTGTTCTTTTGCCCCAGGCCGCTTCCTTCGAGTCCCTATATATAATTTTACTTTCAGTTCTAAAACGTACTGTTTTAAATGTCTGAAAAGGGTGGCTGTGTTGGGCTTTTGCCAAGTTTAGATACTGTACATTCCTTGTTTACAGTACGAGTTGCAGATTCCACAAGTTTGGAGAACAGAGTCAACTTACTGGATGGAACTGGAGACCTATGCAAAGATAGTAATAATAATAATAATAATAATAATAATAATAATAATAATAATAATAATTTTATTTCTTGCTCGCCTCTCCATTTTGTTCAAGGCGGGGAACACCAATAAATGATAAAATACATAATACTCAATTAAAACATAATATACATTGTTAAAAACATCCTTAAAAACATCCTAAAAACATTTTTAAAACATCTTAAAATTCCACTGGATAGGCCTGCCGGAAGAGATCAGTCTTTATAGCCAAACTATCAGTCAAACCGTCTTCATCGTTCTTCCCACCATATCATAGAATCATAGAATAGTAGAGTTGGAAGGGGCCTACAAGGCCATCGAGTCCAACCCCCTGCTCAGTGCAGGAATCCACCCTAAAACATCCCTGACAGATGGCTGTCCAGCTTCCTCTTGAAGGCCTCTAGTGTGGGAGAGCCCACAACCTCCCTAGATAACTGGTTCCATTGTCGTACTGCTCTAACCGTCAGGAAGTTTTTCCTGATGTCCAGCTGGAATCTGGCTTCCAGTAACTTGAGCCCGTTATTCCGTGTCCTGCACTCTGGGAGGATCGAGAAGAGATCCTGGCCCTCCTCTGTGTGACAACCTTTTTAGTGACAACCTTTGAAGAGTGCTATCCTGTCTCCCCTCAATCTTCTCTTCTCCAGGCTAAACATGCCCAGTTGTTTCAGGCCACAGCTAGACCTAAGGTTTATCCTGGGATCATCCAGGGTTCGCCCCTGCCTGAGCACTGGATCCCTTGTGTGTCACCTAGATGAACAGGTTTGACCCCTGGACGATCCAGGGATAAACCTTAGATCTAGCTATGGCCTTAGTCTCTCTTCATAGGGCTTTGTTTCCAGACCCCTGATCATCCTGGTTGCCCTCCTCTGAACACGCTCCAGCTTTGCAGGGCTTCTCCAGACAGAGGCTTTTTATCCCTCAATTTTTCCAGGACTTCTGCTTCCGGGTCTTTGTGAGATTCAGATCTTCCCATCACATACACTTCCATTTCCCCACTTTATCTGAAAGTTCTGTACGTTTCATTATACAGCCACTAGATGGTAATGTTATTGTAGCGCCACTTCCTCTTCACACGGACAAATTCAAACCAATTCAAACTGGATATTTTTTCATTACCTCATTATTTCCGTTTCAAATTAAGCTGCAGAAAGGGTTGGAAAGCAAAGGAGAGCTGCTGAAGGTTGATGGCATCATGTAAAGGACCTGCAAACTTCTGTGGGTAACCAATCTCAACCATGGGGAAAAGCCCCATGTGGAGAGGTCCTAAAACTGGTTGTGCCAACGATTCAGAAGTGCTTAAGGCTACCTCTGTAAGTGCAGTTACTTGTCACAGTCATGAGGACTAGAAATCTGGAGGTTTTGTTTTTAAAAACAAAATGGAGGCTAATACTGCACTATGTGCCACCTACAGGAGCAGAGGCAGTAAGCCTACATACACTATTTGCTGGGGAACATGGGCAGAAGAGTGCTTTTGCACTTTTGTCCTGCTTGTGGGTCCCTGGTCAACGGCTGGTTGGCCACAGTGTGAATGAAATGCCAGACTAGACGGACCCTTGTCATGATCCAGCAGGGCTCTTCTCACGTTCTTGAGTATCCTGGTCCTGAATTGTTTAGGACTACATTATAACCAGGGCTTATGTGGATTTAATTAGAGTATGGCTGGTAGGGTCTGGACCATAAACGTAGCTTCACAGCACTTCTGTTTATTGCAACCAAGTGCTTTGACCTGTCCGGATTTACGCAAAGAGCATCGCTGGGATCTCGCCTCCTGATACTCCTCGCAGACTGCGCTTTCTTTTCATAATCCAGCTACATTCTTTTTCTTCCTTAGCAATGTCAGGGTTTGAGCTGAAAACAAAGTGGCATTTTGTTCCCCCTTCTGGACTGGACTCAACAAGTGAGCCACTTAGAAGCCATGGGGTGGGGGGGAAGGCACAAAATGAGCAATTAAGATGCCTCTTAATGTTGTCACACATCCTGCATACAGAACATTCTTTAATGTTTGCGAAGCTAACACCCGTTTGATTCAGACAAGGGTTCTGGAACGTAGAGAGCGACTCGTCCTGCTCAGCCCACCCCAAACGCCTCCTGTCTCAGTGCAGGAACTGGAGGCCGGCTGGAAGTTAAGTCCAGACCACAGTCACCTCACCAGGCACTGTTTACTCTGACTGGCAGCAGGTCTCTGAGCCTTTTAACTGGAGGTACTGGGAATGGAACCTGGGACTTTGGACATTCAAAGCCTGCTCGTGCTCGGGCATTCGTCAGTGGCTGGGGAACATGGGCGGGAGGGTGCTGTTGCACCCTGTCCTGCTTTGTTGGTCCCTGGCCAACGGCTGGTGGGCCACTGTGTGAACAGAGTGCTGGACTAGATGGACCCTGGGTCTGATCCAGCCTCAGGGCTCTCCTGATGTTCTTATCCGCCAGTTGTAAACTGGAGCCTGGCACACATGTGCAGGTCCACACAAAATGGGGACCGCGTATGAATGGGCATTCCAGTTCTACAACTACTTTTACATCACCCCTCTCACACACAAATACCAGCCCTCCGTTGGGTAGAAATCAGGGGCTGTCCGTGCATATGAAGCCTGGACTGGGTCCAAAGGGAAAATAAAACAAAAGATTACCTGCTTACTCGGACGGAGGCCCTGCTTTGTGCCGCCCCCTCATCAGATGTAGGCTTGGTGGCCACCAGGGGTGGGGGTGGGGGTGGGGCCCAGGAGTGAGAGCGGGCGACATTTTTATGTGTTGTTAAATCACTTTTATTTGGGGAAGGGAGGAATGTGAAGTCCTTTGTTTTTCAGCTGCTGTTAGTTTTACATTTGTGTTGTTTACTCTTTTGGTCTTGGATTCCTGTGTCTTTACTGTTCAAATTTATTTTGTTAGCAGCTTAGATGCTTAATGTAGATGGAAACATTTAAAAATAAAACATTATGTCCTAGATCTAAAGCTACAGATACAGCTTCCATGTCAGAGCTGAGACATGGGTGGCCGTAGATTGAGAGCCAGAAGTATTTATTTATTTATTTATTTATTTATAAAGCGCCATCAATGTTCATGGTGCTGTATAGAATAAAACAAAACAAGACAATCTGCCATACGGCTTACAATCTAAAATCAGTAACAGACAGGGGAGGGAGGGGAAAAAACAACCGGGGTAGGGGCATTAACTAAAATATAGACTAGTATGACCAGATAGATGCTTTTGAACTGTGGTGTTGGAGGAAAATTCTGAGAGTGCCGTGGACTGCAAGAAGATCAAACCAGTCCATACTCCAGGAAATAAAGCCAGACTGCTCACTTGAGGGAATGGTATTAAAGGCAAAACTGAAGTACTTTGGCCACATAATGAGAAGACAGGACACCCTGGAGAAGAGGCTGATGCTGGGGAAAGTGGAAGGCAAAAGGAAGAGGGGCCAACCAAGGGCAAGATGGATGGATGATATTCTGGAGGTGATGGACTCGACCTTGGGGGAGCTGGGGGTGGCAACGCCCAACAGAAAGCTCTGGCGTGGGCTGATCCATGAAGTCACGAAGAGTCGGAAGCGACTGAACGAATAAACAACAATGACCACGCTACGACTGAAAAGCTTTCGAGAAAAGAAACGTTTTCAAGCGAGATTTAAAAACTGAAATTGATGTCGTGGTCCGCAAATGCACTGGAAGAGAATTCCAGGCATAGGAGGCAGCGAGCGAGAACTGGCAAAGACGAGCGAGAGATGTGGAAACCCTTGGGCAGGTAAGAGACATGGCGTTATTGGAGCGGAGGGCACGAGCAGGGCGATGAAGTGAAATAAGGGACGAAAGGTAGAGAGGAGCCAGATCATGACAGGCTTTAAAAGTGAAAAGAAGACGCTTGTATTGGATTCTAAAAGAGATAGGAAGCCAGTGGAGGGATTTTAGAAGCGGGGTGACATGATCAAAACAACGAGCCAAGAAAATAATCCTAGTCACCGAATGATGAAGGCTTGGTAATCAGCAGCCGAGCTCTCCGACCTAGGTGGCTCTTAGCCCGGCAGCAGGAGGCCGGCGGGGAGGTGGTGGTGGTGGCGGCGGCAAGGACGCGACCGGTTCCCCAGCCTCCTCCTCCTCCTCCTCCTCCTCCTCCTCCTCCTCCTCCTCCTCCGTCCCTCAGTGAGTTTATCTTCTCACTGCCGTTGTCAACAGCTGCTGTTGCCTTTCTCCTCTTCTTCATCGTCGCTACCTCTGGCTCGTCAGGCAGACACTGGCATCTACTACCACCTCCTGAGCCTAGGGATGTTGGAGGAATCCATCCAGGAGGTGAAGCTCTGCCCCCCTCCCCAGACGTCAGCTCACTTTCCTGTGAACTTGTGGGCTTCCAGATTTTTTTATAAGAGTCAGGGATGCCACGGGAATCCATGACACCCCGATTTCTGAGCGACAGGCATCCCTATTAGAGCCAGAGTGAGAGACAGGTGAACAAGTAGTTGCAATGATGACGAGTGCAGCAACTCTGAGGGGCACCGTACCCACCCTTAACAGGACCCAGAATCTATAAGGGATTCTAGTTGCTCAGGCCGAGTCTCAGCCTGCAGAGGAAACCTTTCTAGCGCTTCCTGTTGAAGAGAGCCAATGGACAGCCTGAGAGGGCAGAGACTCTCTCAAGCCCAAGAGCCCTTCTTGGCCATGTTGTAGCCTTGGTGGGTCACCCACGTGGAGCAGCAATCCCCATCGCTGCAGTTTCCAAGTGGTAGTTCTAGTAAGCCCTGGCATGTCACCTTGCGCACAACACTTTTCGGTGGAAGCAGCTGACGTAAGAAGATGTCTCTGGGAAGCCAGGATGGAGGGTGCAAGGGCAACAGACCTCTCTTGCTCTGCCCCAAAGCAACCGGTATTTAGAGGCACATTGGCTCAGAGCCTAGACGTCCTGTAGAACTACTACCACGACGTCCAGCCACTCACACATTCAGCCGCCACTTGTCAGGTGTAAAGAAATGAAGCAAGGCATCATAATACGCTTGCGTGAACCAGCGTTGGCGTGGTGTGCCGTGCCGTCTCCTCCAAATCTGCAGCCACCGTGGATGTAAAGCTGCTTTCCTGCTTCTCAAATTCTCACTCTGTCAAAGCAGAGATTAAACACGGCTGCGGTTCAGAAAGAACTCTGCGCCTGCTCTATGAGGCCAGAGCTCAAGGCAGCTTTCTCAACGCAGGCTATAAATTCAGACGGGGAGATCGCTTTTTCGCCACGGAGAACAAAACTCTCCCAAAGCTTTTGGCCTTCAACCAGAGCCAAATATTTGAGCTCATCTCCTCCTGGTGTGTAGAAAAAGATGGTCTGGCTTTCCGAAGGCCTGAGGGGAGGGCCTGGAACACTGTGTACAAAATATCTTGAAGGGATTCAAAGGCATTCAGCAGTTCGACTTGGCAGCGACCTGTTGCCGTGTGGTGAGAAGAGACCCTGCCAGTGGTGCAGTAGACAACTTTGAAGTAAAGGTGCTCATCATGACCATCACGCCTCCAAGGAGAGTCCGAAAATGCAGGCAGCTGTGTGGGTCCCTATCAGCAAAGCAGCTCTAGTGTCCACCAAGAGTGGGTCTATTGTTCAGCAAATGGGTCTTCGTTGTCCGGTCAAGCCCAGGCCACCTCAGAAGACTTTCCATTACGAGCAGGAACAATGGATTGTTGGGGGGGGGGTAATTTCCCCTCCAGCTACGGTGAGGATTGCACTAAGCTCAGAGGGAACAGGAAAGTCTGAGGTGGGTAGCAGATGTCGTCGCTGACCCTGCTATTAAAAAGGAAGTGAGGCAGGTGGCTACTAGGAGCAGGGCTTTCTCCGCTGTGGCACCCCGGTTGTGGAATGAGCTCCCCAGAGAGGTCCGCCTGGCACCTACACTGTACTCTTTTCATTGCCAGCTGAAGACCTTTTTATTCTCTCAGTATTTTAACACCTAATTTTAACTTAAATTTAAATTCTACTGTTCTAACTCTGTATTTTAATCTTATATCAATTTCTGCTGCGTGGTTTTATCCTGGTTGTGCTTTTATACTGTATTTTGTATTTGTGCTTTTAACCTGTTGGTTGTTTTATGATGGTTTTAATTTTTGCGAACCGCCCAGAGAGCTTCGGCTATTGGGCGGTATAAAAATGTAATAAATAAATAAATAAAAGTGCAGGCACCATCTCTGCTACACCACTGACCTCATCTCCCTCCAGAAGGCAAGAGACTAGAGCAGCCTTCCTCAACCTGGGGCGCTCCAGATGTGTTGGACTACAACTCCCAGAATGCCCCAGCCAGCTGGCTGGGGCATTCTGGGAGATGCAGTCCAACACATCTGGAACGCCCCAGGTTGAGGAAGGCTGGACTAGAGGATGTTTGAGTTTGTGATGCAGCCGGAAACACAGCCAGTCAAAGGCCTTTTCTGTATCTAAGTTGGAAAAAACAAATGGGTTCATTAACACGTGGCACAATCCAATGGGAAGTTCTCTTGCACAAGGCTTGGTGAAATGAACAAGAGCAGCACAATCACGCAGGACTCTCACACAGGAACATCAGAAGCTGACTTACACTGAGTCAGACCCTTGGTTCATCTGGCCCAGTATTGTCGACACTGACTGGCAGCAGCAGTTCTCCAGGGCTTCAGGCAGGAGTTTCCCCAGCCCTACCTGGAGATGCCAGAGATTGAACCTGGGACCTTCTGCATGCAGAGCAGGGGCTCTTCTGCCACTGAGCCACACCTGGCTCACACTTCCCCAATTCCTCAACACTTCAGTGCATCTCGTCCTGCATGAGAGAATTCCTTGCTGGGTTCTGCCCCTCACTCTGTTGCCTTAATGCTCCTCCTTCCAAACTGCCGCGATATAGCATAAAACTGCTAAAGGAGAGCGCAGGTGTTCTGGCGGTGCAAAAACAGTGCGCTCTTTGTTTTCAGGTGAGGCTTTTAGCACATTGCAACAAGGGCACGTCATGGCTGTTCCCCAGTCTGGCTTCCGCTGTGCATGCAGAAGGTCCCAGGTTCAACCCCTGGTGTGAGCTAGGAAAGAGCTCCATCTGAAACCTTGGAGAGCTACTGCCAGCCTCTGTAGACCAGGGGTGGGGTGGGGCCTGTTGCCCTCCAGAAGGTATTGGCCTCCCCAGCCAGCATGGCCAACCGTCATGGATAGCAAGCAAAATGGGCTCGTGTTCTGACTTGGCATAAGGTAGATTCCTAATAGCAACATCCTTGACCTCCAACAGGTGCAGTGAGGGGAAAGGCTTCACCTGTCGAAATTCTGCCTGCTATTCAGTCATTCAGGCAGGGGAGAGGGAAGACAATTGTAGTCAGGAAGATGCCTGTGCATTCTCCCTCCCCCCCCCCCCGTCCCCCTTGATTTCCCTGCTGATGCTCAATAGCAGGCAAAAAGTCACAGCTCTGCTGGAAATGGAACGACTGAGGAATCTAGGCATGAATGAAGTCACCAGGACTGGGGCCGGTGGGTGGAGGGCCTCCGCCTTCACTCTCACACATGGAGCGCATTCAGCCACCTGCAACTAGGAACTGCAGATGCTTTTTCCAGCTGTGAATTGCTGGCCGGCCTGCCAGTTGTCCACGGTCTTTGCTTGGCTCGCAATTCTCTCAGACTTCTTTCGTCATTTCGTGATCAGCTTCGAGTCCGGAGGTCCTTGGTTTAAAGCCAACTCCTCTTTCTCTCTCTCTTTCTCTTCCTTTCTCGCTCTTCCTTTGCCTCCCTCCCGGACTTGTTTGCAGTAGATTCAGAGATTTTCTGAAAACCTCGTACCCCTCCTTGGTGCTGGTGGAGAGAGGAGGGGGAAGGAGGCACGGCCGGGGTGGGTGGGGGGTGGAGGGACTTTGCTGGGCTTGTGCTTCTGCGAAATGTCGCCTGGCGTCAACAGCGTTGCCATTTGGACAAAGCGGATCTCTTGCTGTTCTGTGTAAAATGCGGCCAAATATTCAGAGAACTACCGCTTGTGGGTGTGTTGCAGCTCTGGACACAACAAAGGCTTTCAGTGAAGAAAGAGTGGCTGTTCAAGAGGAAAAGGGTCCTGCCCTTCACTAGGACCTAAAACTAGGACTAGTTCAAGAATTTGAGAAGCTGAGGGGGCTATTTGACCGAGAAGAGGCCCTCAAGTGTTGGTGGCAGTGGCGTGTGTGTGTGTGTGTGTGTGTGAGAGAGAGAGAGAGAGAGAGATAGAGATAGAGATAGAGAGAGAGACAGTGAAAGATGTGGCATGGATCATCAGCTGCTCCGACCACCCTCTCTCCAATCCTCCAACATTTCCCAAATGGATAAATGAGACTCAATTCCCCACGTAATGTTCCTTCCCTATTTTTAAGTCCCTTGCCTTCCACCGATTTCAAGTCAAGAGGAAAAATCGGAAGGAATCTAGTAGCACCTTAAAGGCTAACAAATTGATTATGGTGCAAGCTTTCTGATGCATGTGATGAAGTGATGCCCAGTCCACAAATACTTCTGCTCTAATAAATGTCTTTCAGGTAAAGTAAGACTCTGCCTTACTTTTACAGCAACAGAGTAACATAGCTGGTCACCTCTCTGGCGTAAGCCAGGAGGGCCGTTGCTCTTGGGTATAAGGATATATGATATACTAGAAAACCGCAATTGTCCTACGAACTGTAGTCAGTTGTTCAAAAAAGATCTCCGCTGCTGCACGCGGCGTGACACAGCCAGTTTGTCCCATGTGATGCCTCAGTGTTTATGAACATGCATTTAGGTGCACGCACGCTAGAGGCAGCGATGCATCAGCCGCTATCCACAGTGATGGCAGAGAATGGAGCCTCCATGTCTAGAGGAGGTCTAGCTGCTAGATGGCAAATCCCAGGAGGGTTATTGCCTTCCAGCCCTGCTGCTTGTGGGATCCCTAGAGGTCATCTGTCTGGCCATTCTGGACTGGAGGAACCTTTGGTGTGATCCAGCTTCAGGGCTCTGCTGATGTTCTTGAGTAATGAGTATAAACATCAGAGCCACACTGAGTCACGGCTGCAGGCTAGAAGCCAGTCCGTTCTGAGCCTCTTGTTTTATCTTTCTGATCATAAACAATGCTACCCACTCAAAGCAAACACAGTCAAGTGCAAGGCAAGCGGAGGAAAAGCCTAACTAAGGGAAATCATGAGACATCACCATGGCTGGATTTTTCTCCTTGGCCCATCCCTGTTGTCCTTCCAGTTTGGGGATGTGCTTGTTATGCAGCACTTGAAACATTTCATACCACAGCGGTAAATATTATCGTCAAGTTGCTCTGAAAGCCAAGGTGGGTTGGTTCTTCCCCCGATCAGTTGGCAATCCTGTATAACTCGCTTTTCTCCTTTAGCCCTGAATCTGTCAGCAGCACAGACTTAACCCAAGAAATTTAGTAAGAGAGATATCTCCAAGGCAAAGGTGTTAAGATGTAGAGAGAGAGAAAAAAAGGGGGGGGGGAATAGGTGGCATTTCTGTGTTTACTCACAGCAGAACCTGCAGACAAAATCCGATGTCTGAAGTTGCTCTTTCAGTTGTTAATCTGAGTGCATTAATATTTACCATTTCTACAGCATGTATAAATAGGGTTGCCAGCATGCGTCTCCCTGTTCCTGGCAGACGTCCTGCGCCTCCAGGAGACGTGTGGGAAGCAAAATATTCAGCAGGCTGAGGTTTTCCTTGGCATGGAGCTGCAGTGATGGGGGAAAGCTTTCCCTGTTGAACTTCTGCTTGTCACACAGCAGTTAAAGGCCTGGACAAAAACATGCCAGGGGGAAAACAAACCAACCCAACCTACTGGCAACTCAATTTATTTAAAATTGCTGTACAGCTTTTTATCTGGGAAGAGAGCTCTTCCCACACCATCAGCTTTCAGCACATTTATTATTATTATTATTATTATTATTTATTTATATAGCACCATCAATGTACATGGTGCTGTACAGATAACACAGTAAATAGCAAGACCCTGCCGCATAGGCTTACAATCTAATAAGTTGTAGTAAACAATAAAGAGGGAAGGAGAATGCAAACAGGCACAGGGAAGTGTAAACAGGCACAGGGTAGGGCAAAACCAACAGTGTAAAGTCAGAACAAACTCAATATTTGAAGGCTATAGGGAAAAGAAAAGTTTTGAGCTGAGTCTTAAAAGCAGTGATTGAGTTTGTAGTTCTCAAGTGTTCTGGAAGAGCGTTCCAGGCGTAAGGGGCAGCAGAAGAAAAAGGACGAAGCCGAGTAAGGGAAGTGGAGGTCCTTGGGCAGGCGAGAAGCATGGCATCGGAGGAGCGGAGAGCCCGAGCGGGGCGATAGTGTGAGATGAGGGAGGAGAGATAGGCAGGAGCTAGGCAGTGAAGAGCTTTGAAGGTCAGTAGGAGAAGTTTATATTGGATTCTGAAGTGAATTGGAAGCCAATGAAGAGATTTCAGAAGTGGAGTGACATGGTCAGAGCGGCGGGCCAAGAAGATGATCTTAGCGGCAGAGTGGTGGACAGAGACCAGCGGACTGATGTGAGACGAGGGAAGGCCAGAGAGAAGAAGGTTGCAGTAGTCCAACCGAGAGATAACCAGTGCGTGAACGAGAGTCTTGGCAGAAGAGACAGACAAAAATGGTCGAATCCTGGCAATTCTCTTCTGGATTTTGCAGGCTGGCCGGATCCAAAGGAAAGAACAAAGGGATGGTTGGTTGGTGATTATCGTGATGCATTGGCCTGACAAACGAAGGAAAACCCCAGGAGTGCCAAAGGAGAGGCAGGCCTGACGCTGGTGCGAGAAAGTGCCCATTTATTTTGTGATCCTCAACCTATTTGCTAGAGAGTAAGCCCCCATTGAACACATGGGGTTTACTTCTGAGTCAACAGGGTGTCCTCTTTTACCAAGGATGGTTCTCTATTTGAAGAGAAAGAGAACCTCAGAAAGGCTCTGCCCAACCACTAATGGAAAAGATTACTTGGAGGTACCCATGTCCTAGGCACTGGGATCGTGCCCTCAAATCGGGACTTAATAATTTGTCTCCGGGAGACAAATTAATTGTCATAAATTAGTGGCTGTGGGGATCTGTGTGGTGTCATCATAAACCAGTTGAAGGATAATGTGGCAGAAATAACTCATCTCCTGAGGGAAGGAGGTTTGGATGAATGGGGCTGGAGAGGAGAGGAGACAGACGGGGGTTATGTTGTTGTCGTTACTAATTAATAACCCCTTATTAATTGCTAAAAGAAAAGAATCCCCTTCCAAAGAAGTGTGTGTGGGGGGGAAGTGGACACTTTTCAAGCAGAGGGTGCCTTCAAGCAGAGGGCTGTCCTCTGTAAAGGAAGACAGGTGGCCATCCTACTTTAACGAGCTTCGCTTCGCCTGCTGTTAGGGTGTCCTCTTTTACAGAGGATTGTTCTCTATTTGAAGAGAAGGAGCCGTAAGAACTGTGGTCCATTCCCGGTTAGCACTGCCTGGACAACAGACGGAGCAGGCAAGGGATACAGGTCACCTGTTGACAGTCTTGCACACTGTGGTGAAATGCCCTGTCCTTCTATTTAAATTACAATGATGTTTTCTACATTTGCATCTAGATATAGGAATTAGCATATGCATATTTCATGCAAACTGGTGTCACCTTTGGGGTGGGGGGAGGTTGGTGCATTTCCTCTTTTTGCCAATGGATAAATGGCCACCTTACCTGCCATAAGATCTAAATCACTGTCCATTTTCCCTACCATTGGAGGTTTGATGTGTGTGTGTGTGTGTGTGTGTGTGTGTGTGTGTGTGACACTGGGCCTTCTTGGTGGTGGTGTCCCAAATGAGGATCTCTCAAGGGTGCACCCCTAGCACCCATTCCATTTGCTTTTAGCACCAAGTGAAGACCGTTTTATTTTATTCTCCAGAGCTTTAAAGAAGGAGACATTCGTGCTTTCCCTAGCTGTTTTATTACTGTTTACTTTTCTTTTTAACGGCTGCTGCTGCATGGTTTCACATTTGTTCTTTTAATGGTTGCTCCTTGGCGTTTGCTATGTGTTTTAATTGCGGCGTTAGCCTCTTTGAAATCTTTATCTTTCTACTGAAAAGCGGGATAAAAACGTTTTAAATGAATGAAGAGTGGTGACAGTTTTTTTTCTTTGAAAAAAAGAGAGTTGACAACCTTAAGGAACAAAGATACAATGAAAGGAAAGCTAATTATATACACCCCCCCCCCCAAATACTGCAAGCTGCATAGCTTTCCTTTCTAAAAGTGGACTCCAAAACATTCCGCTGAGCTTGGCCAAGGCTCACGAAAGGGACAGCTGCCATGAAAATATGAATAATCCAGAACTTGGGAGCAGCGCTTGAGAAAAAGAGAGAATGACTTGGCCTTATTTTCACCCTCCTGTTGCTTTTCATAATTTGGGCCACTCTTGCTGCAGACACGGGTCCCTTTTCCCGAAGTCCTTCAGGTTGCTCTGTGCTGTTTCTTCCGCCCGGAGGACATCCACCCCAGGGCTGTCAATAAAAGAGACATCACAAGCAGCCAAGAGAGTAACCAACAAGGCAAGTGGTGGAGGAAGATTCCCTAAGGCTGGTTCTACCGGAATGAGCCATTCATTAAAAAGGAGGAAGAAAGTTTCATTAACTCACTGGCAAGTTGGCCAAAACATGGGTGGGGCGAATGTGGAGGATGAAGCAAATCCACTCCACCTGCATTTTTTTTTCTTAAAAAAATAAGATCTATTTAAAACCAAACAAATTAAGTAGAATGATTCTTGGTGAACTGACAGGAGAGGCATGTCACGGTTGAGAGCGCCTTTCGTCTCCACCTTGCAGTTGGAGATTTCTGCTGATGGCTCTTGAAAGCTAATTTTTTTTTAAATGGATCCCTGCGTTGAGCAGGGGGTTGAACTCGATGGCCTTAGAGGCCCCTTCCAGGTCTACTCTTCTAGGATTCTATGAAATGAATCCACCCCTTCCTCCCTTAAGCCCATCTGGAACGGTCTCTTTTTCCTCCTCAAATCCCTCCTCAATGTCATCATCGTACGAGAGCACAATCCTATGGACGCCCAGAGAGAGAGAAAAGTCCTACAACTCCCAGCCGTCTGGGAAACGCTGGGAGTTTTAGGACTTTCTTCTGTCTGAATATGCACACGATTGCTCCCTTATCTGAAGCCAGAGTATTTGTCTATCTAACTTAGGCAGGATCTACACTAATGCTTTATAACGGTTTATAATGGTATTGACAACTCTTGGGGCCCAGGACACATTCCACAGACCACTTTCAAACCACTTTCAAAGTGCTTGGTGTAGATCTGGCCCTATGATTGTCCACTCCACGTGGTGGTGGTTCTCCCGCAGATTGAAGCCTTTCCCATCAAATGCTCCCTGACCCTTTTTTTTTTGGTAGGTGGGGAGTTGGAGATGCTGGGAATGTCCCTGGGAACACTTCCTACCCCAGAAATATATTGGTCAATCATCCTGTTCCATTTGCATTCCTAGGGTTTGATTCCAATTTAGTCTTACGTAGATCAGACCTGAATGTGCCAACATGACGCCTGAGGGTACCTCTTCCTCCTGCCCTTCCTGAATTTTATTTTGTTTCATTGAGATTATTTTTGGAGCGGCAGTCTTTTTAACTGGGAGGCAGATATGCTGAGAGGAAGGGTCCCCCCCCCCCACTATTTGCTAGCTGGTCCTTCTAAAAACAGGAGATGCTGTGAATTTGAGCAAATGTACCTGGTTGTGGGGGGATTTCTCTGCCTCAAGTGGGTGGGACAGAGGCAGAGGGTCACTGCCCCATTCTCCCCCAAAGTAGGGTTGCCTCTGACCTGGGACCTTGCACATGCTCTGTGCTACAACCCTCCAGGTAATGATTTCTCTTTCCCTGCAATCGTCCTTTCCCTCAGAAATATCCACATTTGCAGGGAAATGAATAAATGAACGGCACACGGATGCATAACGTATGGTATTGCTACCCTTGCAGAATTGTGGCTTTTGGGGTTACAGAATCTGGTGGGCGGAGGTTTGGTGGCTCCGGAATGCAAGGGCCTCCACCACTTGATCGTTGTGTTCTGCAAGCCAGCGTGAGAAAGAACCGAGGAAAGAACCGTGGCAGCCAGAGAGATACCTGTTGGGCAAGGCAGCAGTGCGGGGGCTCGCCTCTTCATTGAGCCTGCATGCCTTCTGGAGGCAACCCCCTGCCCTGCCCGGCCCCCTGGCTGCCACGCCCAGGTTTGAGCCCAGAGAAAAGCCGCCACACTCTTGCCCAGCCGCGCCTTCCTTGCACCTGGAGGGGGCTGCAGGTGCCCTCGAAAGAACCTGTTTTTGCACTCGCCTAGCAGGTTCGGGCCTTGGGAAGAGACCGGCAGGGGATGTGGCTTTCTGGCGCTCTTGCACAATGCGGATGAGTCAGGCCAGGTAATCACAGAGTGTCGGGTTGACATGTGTGTTTCCAAGCTAGCTAGGGAAGTCTCTCTGAGCTGCTGGAGATTAACATTGCTTAAGCTAACACCAGCATGCATATCCTGTGTAAGGCGGGGCGCAACTGAGCTGTCTTGGCTTACAGAGTTCTGCCAGGATCCCAGACTCAGCCGTCCGTAAGAGCACCTGTTGGTCAAAGTGCTCTGGGTCTTCTGAGCAAAAATAAAAACGGTCATCATCAAGGAAACTGAAAACATTGGCAATTGCAGTCCACCTTGTTTGCTCTCTCTGGTCAGAGCACCTACTTGACATGCGGAAGGTCTCAGGTTCGATTTCTGGCATCTCCGGGAGGGTTTGGAAACACCCTACACTGAACCCCTGAAGAGCTGCTGTCAGTCAGTGTGGGCAGTCCTGGTCAAGGGCAGCTTCTGAGCTCAAGGGTGGAGTGCAGGCATCACAAGCAAACGGTCCCAGGTTCAAGCGAAGGCTTTCAAAGAGTGTTTGTTCTTTTGGTTGAAGCTCTAGATGAGAAAACATCACTCCCTCTAATAGGTCAGCCTTTCCCAACTGGGTCCCCTCCAGATGTGTTGGATGACAAGCCCCGGCATTTCTCAGTCAGCATGCTGGGAACTGTAGTGCCAACACATCTGGAGGGAACCAGATTGGGGGAGGCTGCCAGAAGTTATCAACCGGGCCGACAGTACGGTGCAAAAATGCCAGGCTGCCCTTGGCATGGAGCTTTAGTGCTCCTGCGTGAGCATGTGCTAGAGAGCCACACTCCTCCACCCCTTCCATGGCCACTTCCAGAGATTTGTAGGGGCTCCGGGGAGGAGCGGAACCCTGACCTAGAATCCAACCATCTCAGTCTAGCAATCCCAGCTGCCAGGAAAGAAATGGGTTAATTTTACAAAATAACTGGGAAGGGAAAGGCACGTGGCGAGCACCAAGAAAAGTTTCCGGGGGTGCATCAGTGCCCGTGGGCATCACGTTGCCTATCCGCAGGCTAATGAACCCTCATGATGAATGAGTGAACGAATGAAAGAATGGCTGTCCCACCACTCCCAGACAGGCTGCACCTTGTGGGCCAAAAGCAAAAGCGGGGGCTGTGCCTTGTGTGCCACCCAGAATGCTTTTTCTCCTGCCATGTAGACCATCCGTCCGTGGCACACTCTTCCCTTCCCACCCTGCCCATTTCAGCCACACTGAGATCTTTCCTTCCCTTTCTTTTCTTCTCTCCTCAGAGTAATCCTTCTGCCCCAGTCTAAACATGCCTCTGTTGATCTCTGGCTTACCTTTCCATTGATCACGCTCCTTCGGTAAGCGTTTCCCCAAAGCAAGTGGAAAGGATCCCAGTGTGTGCAACAGCTGCTCGAGAAAACCAGCTCTGCTTTTTGAGCAAGAAGAAGCTGCAGCCATGAACCCCTTTGCTGGGTGACCCCGAAGGCCAGAGCTGCACCCCGCCTTGGGAAACAAGGACCCTCGGAACATCGCAGATCAACCATTATAATGCAGTCCGCTTATCTCAATAGGAGCACGCTTGGTTATAAGACCAGCATTTATAGCCACCCTGGCATGCAGAGGCCCCCTTGGTGGGGGATGTGGTAAAGGGCTTCCTCCTGTGTGGCTCCGAAACTCTGGAACACCCTTCCTTTGGAGTTGCGAGTGGTCCCCACTCTTTGCATTCAGGAAAGGGATCAAGACACATCTTTTTAACTTGACTTTTTAAACTTATTACGGTATTTATTTATTAAATTGCATTTCGATTCCACCCAATAGCTGGAGCGTCTGAACAGTTCACAGAAATTAAAACCATCTAATTCAATTAATGGTATAAAACAAACCGGGTCGTTTTTAATGCTTTACTATGTTTTTATTTAGTTATGGTTCTCATTTTCTGAACTTTTTGCACCTTGGTTCGCTTCAGAAAGGCGGTACAGAAATACAATCCCTCCTCCTCCTTGGCCGGACCCTGAAGGCAGTTTGGAAGGATCGGCTGGTGCAGAATGCCTCTGAAATGGCTGTGCATCTTCAGGATGATGCTCTCTGCTCTTGGCACGTCCCTCGTAGCGATGCACAGCCCTTGGGTAGAGCCTCTTGGCATCTACATGCACAAAGGAGCAGGGCTGTGTGGAGAAAGCGGCCCAATGCCAGGAAGAGCTTGCAGGGGGCCCGAGACCTTCAAGCGGTCGAGACGCAGCTCAGCAACCTGTGCGGCTTGCTGGAGAAACAGACCATGATCCACCCAATGGTCAGCCACGGGCTGCTTGCTCCTTTTTCGCCTCGCGGAAACACCGTGTTTGTTTTAGCCACCTCACAACCACCTGGCTTTTCCTTTCAGTGCGATCCAACTCTCCCTTAAACATGTTGTGGCAGGGCCCTCTTCCCTCCCAGCCACCCACCCTGGCAGGGAGGACGGCACGCTCTCCTCCTGCTGCTGATTGATGTGAACCAACACCTACAGCGATTTTGCCACCTTCTCTGCAGCAGGCTGGAGAGAGCTCTGCTGGAGAAGACCACAACGTCCATCTTCCCCAGCCTTCCTCAACCTGATGCCCTCCAGATGCTTTGGACTGCAAATTTCATCATCCATGACTGCTGGCCATGCTGTCTGTGGCTGATGGGAGTTGTAATCCAGGCCTTCTGTTCCGAGAAGGAGATCCACAGACGGAAGCTACACACACACATGCAAGCCTCCCTCGCCTTGTTGGGCCCAAATTCAGGTTTCTCCAGGGACAGGAGGACCCGGCTCCCCCCTCCACCCCCCCCATGATCTTGCAAGTTTTATCGACTTCTAAAATGTCACAAATCAATCCAGCAAATAAAACGACCAACGTTTGCCATGCCTGCAGTTCGATAATACATAACTCTTTGGCAAAGGTCTCTCAGAAGGTTGGATCAAACCCACACCCCATCCCGCTCCCTCCTCAAAACCAGTTCCTAAAAAACAAAAAACAGATGGGTTGGCTTCAGACTCACAAAAGCCAGGAAGAGGAGAACGAAACCGTCTCCCTCTGCATTCTGCTTTCCTGCCTAAATGAGAGCCGAGCGAATTTGGCAGACGCCGAGACAGAACAGACATCACGGCATCGTGTTTCCTGCTTCTGGAACCAGAAGAGCCTTTTCAGGGATGGGGGCGCATTTATGCAGAAAGGAAGATGCATGGAAACACACGCACCACAGCCCCCTCCCCACACACTGCATTGGTGTAGCCAGATGTTAGGCCAAGGGGACCTTTTTACAGACCCAGCTCGGCAGGGGTCCCATCTTCAAAGGATCTGGCCGGGAGAGGCTCAGCCCTTTGCGTCCGTCACCTCCAGATTCGGTACTGGAATAATCCCCCCTTTTCAAACCCCCCCCCCCCGTCTCCACTAAGAAAAAGGAAAAAAGAAAAAATACATAGAGAGGGCTGCTAATGCAACAGAAGGGGAGTTTAATTCTATGTGCACACATTGCGGAAGAATCCAGGTTTTGTTCTGGATACAGAAAGAGTTGAAAGCTCCCTGGGTCCTCTTGTACAGATGAAAGCACCAGGGCATTGATGGCGTCGGAACATACAAGGGGCGCCTTGCTCCACCCAAGGAATGGAAGAGTGGCCTCAACATTGACAAGGAGAAGGAGAAGGAGGGCGACCGAGGGTGAGCTGTTGTGTGTTTCCTGATTCTGCCGGAGGCAGTATGACTGGATTTAGTTTCCTATGGAAGTGAAGTCACTGAAAGATTCACCTGCTGAATTTCTTCCCGTCGCACATCTGGGAAAGGCACTGAGGAGCCTGTGTGTGTGAAAACAATAAGGTGCCCAAATCTCTTTCTCCTCCCAATGGGACTGATCGAGAAAGGTGCCAACGCCGGCGCACTGTTGACCAGCGAGCATCGTACAGGAGCCTCCAGAATCGGAGACGCATATCCAGAATATGAGCTCATGGTTTTGGCCATTGACTTTGTCTGGTCCAGCAATAACATTTCCAGAGGTAGCTCTCCACTCTCCAGCTTATCTTGGCAGAGCTGCTGGCTGTAGTCTTCGCTGGCTTTTAAAAGTCCGCTTGCACAGCAAGTACAAAAGGAGCTTTTCCAAAGAGGAGAAGAAACACCACTTTTGTGGTGGCTAAGAACTTCAGAAGAGCCCTGCGGGGCCCGACGAAAGGTCTGGTCCAGCTGCAAAGTTAGTGTGTTTGTGTGGGGGGAGGCGAGCTCAGGCCCAGGAGTTCAACCTGGCCCTCCAAGAGACTGAATTTGGAGTTCCTCAGCCATGGAGCCAGGGTGGGAAAGCACTGGATTCTTTGATGTCATACCCTCTGATATTTCAAGGATGACAAGAGGGACGGACACCCTGGGAACACCCCTGTTCTCATACCCAGAGGATCACTGCCCAAGCCTACACCCTGCACCATGGCATATCTCATCCGTCTGTTACATTCGTTTGCTTGTTCCCGGCTGATTTGAAAGCCAAGATATTCTTTGTCATTTTGGCTACAGAAAGACATCACAGCCTGCCAATATGTTAATCACAGTTCAAAAATAAACCCCGGCACCTCCAGAGCATGGGACAGCAGGCGACGTACTTTGCCATATTCTTCATGTGCATTCATGTGCCATAGTCTGCACATTTATTTTATTTATTATTACATTTATATCCTACCTTTTTTCCTCCAAAGAACCCAAGGCGGCATAATTAATCCTCCTCCTCTTCATGTTATCCTCACAACGACAACCCTGTGAGGTAGGTTGGGCTGAGAGTCTGTGACTGGCCCAAAGTCACCCAGTAGCCGAGTGGGGACTAGAACCCGGATCTCCCGACTCTCCGTCCAACGTCTCAGCCACTACACTGGCTTTCCATGCACCATAGTCAATGCATAGTCAATGCATGCACTGGATCAGCTTTCCCCAACATGGTACCCTCTAGGTGTGTTGGACTGCAACTCCCATCAGCCCCTGCCAGTGTGGCCAATGGTCAGGGATGGTAGGTATGGCTGTGTTAGGGTGAGTCTAGGCCCAGAGAAACTGGATTTCGAATGCTTGCTCAGTGCATTAAACTCACTCTCTAGATGACTTTGGGCCAGTCTCCCTCTCTCAGTCTGGCCTACCCCACAGGATTGTTGTGAGGGCAACCTGGGGCTCAGAGGAGAGTCCTAAACACCTCCTGAATTCCTTAGACGAGGAAGGTCGGGATGACAATGCTGACAACCTATAAACGCCAAATATTACGACCGTGGCAATGTGCCGGATACTGATGGTTGATATCATGCGCTTCCTCTTAAATGTTTTTTTTAAAAAAAAAATATTTGTGGTCAGCTCCCTGGCTGATTGGTTTTTCCTGCCTCTTCCTCCGCTGCAGCGCATGGTTTGCAGCCATAGAACAGGCCCTTTTAAACACAAGCCTCCCTGTGTTCCTGAGCAAACATGCCTCCTACAGAACGAGATGCTAAAATTCACTTAGCTGGAGATTCTTCCACGTAAGGAGCCAGCTGTTTGCACCTAGGCCTGCTTTCTGAGGCAGAAACCAGTGGTTTGCCCTGCTGACATTTGCCAGTGGCCCTTTTCCCCATGATGGCTTGTGCAATCATAATAAAACTGTATTCCGTGCGCCTGAACAGGGAAGCCCCGTGTCATTTCAGTCACACCTGTTAGGGGTCAGTAACAGGGCTGCGTTACAGAAGACGCGGCCTCCCCCAACTCGGCGTCCACCAGATATGTCGGACTACAACTTCCATCCTCTGTAGCCACCATGGCCACCGGTCAGGGACAAGAGACGTGGCCTCAGGGCGCATGTGGAAGGCCACGCTGCGCAAAAGAATGGCGCCTGCCTCTATCCCCAGGGGCCATGTTATTCTCCAGAAGCAGCCCCAGAGAGGCTTTCGGCAGGCACCACCTTGTGATGCAAAACCATGCGCTGGGGCCTGACGGAGGATCGGCCCAAAGTTTCCTCATCTTAAACAAGTGGAGAAGCCGTGGGCGAAACCATTGTTGGAACAAGCCTCCGGGATAAAACATCGGGTGGAGGAATAAAAGCCCCCCTTTGCTGAAGACTCATCCTAAAACTTCCTGACTGTTAGAGCAGTACGACAATGGAATCAGTGACCTAGGGAGGTGGTGGGCTCTCCCACACTAGAGGCCTTCAAGAGGCAGCTGGACAAGCATCTGTCAGGGATGCTTTAGGGTGGATTCCTGCATTGAGCAGGGGGTTGGACTCGGTGGCCTTGTAGGCCCCTTCCAACTCTACTATTCTATGATTCTATAAAGGCAAGGACTCCCCCCTGGAAGAGAGAGAGAGAGAGAGAAAACTTCCTTCCAGGATGGAGCCATAAAAAGAAACCCTGAAGGCCCCTCCGTCTCCCCAGCAAAATCCACAGGGAAATACCTGTGGGGCTGGGTGAGGTGAGATCTGAGACTGGGGTGTTTTTTCCGTGCTCAACCCTCACTCCCTCGCTGGCAGTGGAGAGGCGCGTTTGAAAAACCCTTCCTCCCTCTCCTCTCCTCTCCTCTCCTCCTTCCACACCCAGTTTGGCTTCTGACATCACCATCGCTTCAGGAGGAGGCAGCCGGAGGGAGACCTTCAAAACAAGCCGCACTTTCTGCTTCGGCCGCCCCAGCAGCCGGACTGCAGTCCCCGTGGCCAGCGCCAGCAGCCGGTGAGTAGCCACAACTTGAGGGGGGGGCGAGGGGGGGAGCTTTAAAAAAAGCTCAGTTCTTCTCATATATATGTATGAGAAGAACTGATAAACTCCTACATTTATATATCTTCTCATATATCTCAATGTAGGAGCCAGATGTGAGCAGCAGGAGGGGGGGGATGCAGGCAAAGGAAACCGGATCTTTGTGGAAAGGTGCTTTGCTGACAAAGGAAGAGAGAAAAATGGGGAAGGGGGGGCGGAGAGAGAGAGAGAAGTTTGCAATTTGGGACAAACAGTTCCAACCCCGAGCAAACCTCCCCCTCCCAAATAAAAAAATAATGGGAAAGCCAGCCCTGCCGTCTTTCTGCCTGCCCGATCCCTTCTCTAGCTGCTTATTTCGGGCGGGAGGGAAAGAGATCCAGCGGGAGATCCAAAGCAGCCCCCAGTTTGCGACCGTGCCCTCCTGACAAAGGAGCAACAGGCTTGGAGTTCGCGTTGCGAGGGCGTCCTCGGGGGAAAGAAAGAGAGCAAGACCTCAGCCCGGCGGGGCTCCTCGTATTGCTCCACGTCGTTTGGAAGTCGCTCTGTCTGAGTCCGGGAAAGGGAGCGGCCGGGGTGGGGGCGTGGGTGTGTGTGTGTGTGTGTGGGGGGGGTCTTTTCATTTTTAAAAATCGCTCTTTCCTGGCGCAGGAGAGCGACTCGTAAGCGGGGTGGGTGGCATTCCTTGCCTTTAGCAATGGGCTGGCTTCTGTCTCCCCTCTAGTGGGGCGGAATGGGATGACCAGTCCACTCTGCAGAGGCACCTGGCCACATGTAAGAGCGTGGGCCGAGGGTCCATTTAGTCCTGGTTCACACAGTGACCAACCAGCTGCCAACCAGGAACCCACGGGCAGGAGAGAGGTGCAACACCTCTCAAGGTGGACCCGGAGGTGGACCCTGGGAGGTGCAACACCTCTCAGGTTGCTCTTCTCAAAATGCAAACTGCTTGACCAATAGAGGAGGAATGAATTTGGTGCAGGTGTATTACGTTTTCCAGGGTGGCTTTCCCCAACCTAGGGGATTCTGGGAGTTGCACTTCGAACACATCTGGAAGGGGAAGGCTGCTCTATGGGGTCATTTTCAGGATTGTGCAAAATGTCAAGCATACATCTGTCCATGTGTAGGAGAGATAATTTGGCCTGCCTCTTAGATTCTGCATGTTGAAGTCAACGGGGTTTGCTGCCCCGGCCCCCCTTCGCCACCCTCCACAGGGGATTTGCATGGGTGGAACAAGTTTTGTGAAACAATAATCAAAATGGTGTCCCCAGATGCCTCTTACAAACTGTGAGACCAGGGTTGGAATGGGATGGGCAGATGTGGGATGCTTACTGCACCATTCCTAAAACTGGTTCTCCAGGTGCAAACCTACAGCACACGCCATGCACACAGACACACCAATCGATCTTAAAAAAAGCAAAGAGCCATTTCAAAATGGTTGGAATGAATGGACCTGTGAATGGGCCTCTGTGCACATCCAGCCACGTGGTCTGCATCCTAGTGGGTCGGGAGAGGAATTTTAGGAGAAATACATTTCGAGAGTGATTAGCTCGTTGTTGTTTTGTTTTCTAAACTGTTGAATAAACAAAGAGGCAGTGAAACAGAGTCTAGACCGCGTGAATGCCAGTCAGAACAAGTGTGATGCAATCCGCTATATTTCCCT
The DNA here is from genome assembly GCF_023053635.1 of Elgaria multicarinata webbii. Lineage (NCBI taxonomy): Eukaryota > Metazoa > Chordata > Lepidosauria > Squamata > Anguidae > Elgaria > Elgaria multicarinata. The sequence goes on along the minus strand of NC_086187.1, from coordinate 28,399,275 downwards.
ACAAACTCACTGCGCGATGTAAACCTTTGTTTTTGGGCTGTCAAAAACACACACGCAGCCCTTGGAATTTTGGCCTGGAGGGAAACAGTCACGGAGCCAAGTCCATTTAGGGGGACTGGGCACAGTTTAGCAGCAGTGATGTGCTTGGACCACACTCAGTTATAAGGTTTAAGAATCCCACCACACACACACACACACACACACACACGTCCCTTGCTTCGATTGTCGTTTGGACTGTGTCAATGATGAACTGGAAATCTTTGGTCTATCATGCTAAGTAGAAAGGCAAGGGGAGAGGCCCTCTGTTCATGTACAGAGGTGCATTTGTTTATTACAGGTAGCGCTGTGTCTATTTCCTAAAAGAAAGGGGCGTGCCCAAGGAAGGGAGGAGCTTGTGCTAAGTGGGTGTGGTTTACAGGGGAGGAAAGATGAGAGTTTGGACCCAAACCAAAATGGACCATGAGAGTGTCCCTCACCCCATGGAGGAGACATCAGAATAGTCACCTGAAACTGAGAACCCATCTAGAGGGCACAGGTGGAGCTCTTTTCCCCGCCTCTCCTGGCGGAGTCAAAGGATGTGCATTCAAGGGTGGATGGCTTCAGTACCTGCAAACATTTGTTTAATGCCGTTTCCGTTGATTTAGTTCCGGCGGTGCGTGGAGCATCTGTCAGCGAGGCTGTGAACGTTGGCCGTTGTGAAGTTCCGCCTAGGAGTCCCCGGATGTTGGATGCTTTCCCCCTGGTACTATGACTCCGGGCTCACCCATATTTCAGACTTGCTTATCTAACTGAAAGGGGCAGCATGGCTTCGTGAATTAGATTGTAAGCCTATGCGGCAGGGTCTTGCTATTTACTGTGTAATCTGTACAGCACCATGTACATTGATGGTGCTATATAAATAAATAAATAATAATAATAATAGTGAACAGAACCTCACACATTGTTGGAGCAAAGTAACGGTTGAGTGGTGGGAGCAATTACACAGCCTAATTTTTGGCATTGTGGGCTTGCTGGGTTATCCGCGGGGTTCACTACAGGGGTGGGCAAAGGTCACTGCCTTCTATGCCTCAACTTCCCCATCTGTAAAATGGGAGTGAGGGAAACGCGTAGCCAGTGGAGCCTGGGGGCTCGGATGTCAAGGTGTCGGTGAATCTGCTCTGGGTTTCAATCAGAACCAGTCAGAAATCTAAAGGAGCTCTCCATGGTGCTTGGATCACTCCTTTAGAGTTCTGACTGAGACCTAGAGTGGATTCCCTGCCCCACTGACTTCGGAGCCACCAGCCTCCACTACTTGTAGCTCACATCACAGGACGCCTGTCCCCAACCTAGCAGCCTTCAGATGTGTTGGGATCGCCCAGGTTGCGGAGGGCTGTCCTAGGGCTTCTGCAAGAGACGGGGGTTGTGAGGGGCTTCATGCCCTGGGAACGCCCACTGCAGGAATTCCTGGACAGCTGAAGACCTGGATAATGGCTACTAGCCGTGTTGGACTGAAGAAGCCCTGCGCTCAGCTCTAGTTCATGCGCACACAGACTTGTTTTGAAATCCAACCTCTTCAGCTTGGGCTGGGTGTGGATGCCGAGATGGACTCCATGCGCCGTGACACGGGCCTGGGTAGGGGAAGAGCGGGTGGTACGTGCATCCCTTTTCACACCTCGGGGTGCGTGTGACGGTGCAGGTGTGCACGGCCCACCTCCCCTGATGCAAAGAAAACCCAAGTCTATCCTGTGTTCTTATTGTTAGGTGGTAGATTTGGGCATTTGCTGTCATTGTGTCGACTGTGTTTGGTGTATTTAGTGCACCCAGACTTGTATCCAAAGACCCACAATGGTGCTGTAGCTCAGTGGCACAGCTCATAGTTTGCATGCCAAAGGTACCAGGTTCGAGACCCAGCATTTCCACCGACGGTTGGGGAAAAACCTCCTCCTGGAGCCCTGGAGAGCTGCTGCCGCCGCCAGCCATTATCCAGAAGATGCTGCTCTCCACGGACCAAAGTCCTGGCTCAGTAGAAGCTTCTTGGCTTCCTAACAAAGGACTCTGCCCCACGGGGTGTGCAATCTAATCTCTGTCCAAAACCGCATATGCATTTTCAAGTGCTTGAATCACACACAAGTAATGCCTCCCCCCCCCACCCTTTGTGTTGTAACCTGCTTTTTAGATATGGTCTGTAAAATGAATGAATGGAATTTAAATAGGACAAGTGTCACAAAAATGCAGGGAAGTAAAAAATAATAATGCCGTTATCGAGCCAGCTTCTTGTAATAACTATCAGTTGGTTTAAGCAGGCTTCATAGCCTGTCAAGCAAGCAAGTGGTACCCATGATGATGATGATAATGATGATGATGATGATGAGGAGGAGGAGCAGCGGGGCTCCCTGGCAGTGAGAACGTAGGCTCTTTGATGGAGGGGCCCCATGGAGGGCACCTTGCCCAGGGGCCTTCCGAAAACGAGCCGGCACCAATAAGCAGCTTTATACATCCTTGAATTGTCCACCCTCCCCAGGCAGCACAGCCCTCAAGGCGCAGAAAAATTTTGCTCAGGCTCTGCCTGTCCTTGGCGTGTTTTCTGGCGCGCCTGGCCCTGCCCAAGGTTGGACGTCGTTGCACCAGGGAGAGAGGAAGCCATGCAAATCACAGCAGCAGGCAGGCAGCCCCTCCCTTGCTGGCTTACCCCAAGGTCGGTCTGCTCCGTTAGCCTTGTCAAGAAGCAGGTTGTGTTGCAGCCTTCTGAACAGGGCCGTGCCAAGGGCCGCTGCCCAGAGCACCCTGGACTGGCTTCCTGGCCTCGCCCCCATGCAACCTGCTTGTTCACCAGCCACTGGCTCTCGCTCAGAGCAGCTGGGGGCCACGTTGGCGAGGAAGAAGGTCCATTCAGGGGGTCTTGCCCAAAAGCCTTCAAACCCGAGTGCCCACCCTGCTTCTGAACAGGGCAGGAGCCTTGGAGTGGCCGAGGTGTCCGTGAGGGGTGACCTCTGCTGGGAAGTGGTTCTAGGGCCAGGTCCCACAAAGCGAGGCCTGTGATCTTGGCCGTCTGGAGCAGCTGCTTTTCCGACCCGCCCGCCATTCTGCCTTGCAGGGATCCTGCCAAAATTTGCAGCCCAGTTAAGGCAGGAAGGAATCATGCAGGCCTGGGCTGCGGTGACCTTCCAGATGTTGTCGGCTTCCCATCAGCTCGAGGCAGCGGTGAGCGCTGACGGGCATCGCTGGGTGGGGAAAACAGAGACGGCGCTTTCCTCCCTTTCTCACATTAGCAGAACTGGGGGGTTCCAGTTACATCGATCGGGTATAAATTCAAGATGGGGAAAAGTCTGTTTTTCCGTAACAGATATCAACCAACGGAACCCACTGCCACTGGCCAGGCATGATGGGTGTTGCGGTCCAATACATCTGGAGTGCTTTAGGTGAGGGAACTCTGCAGTCCTCCAATCCCACGTGCTTGCAGAGAAGAGTCCAGAGGAAAAACAGCAACGTCTCCAGGGCAGATGAGGACGGGGGCTTTGCCTTTTTCCAAACAGAGCTGGAAACACACAACGGAACAGAAACACCTCTTCACCACTAGCTGTTTTCAGGTGTTGAAAATGGACGGGATGCTAAAATCCTAGCATATTTTGCTGCTCGAACGTTACATCTTTCCCAAGCCTGCATTGGCACCTGACCTGAGTGGCCTCCGCCCTCCTTCCACAAACCCTGGCCTTGGGTTTGTCCCGCTTCAACTAAGGCTCAGATTGAACTATTTGGAATTATTGTTCTTTGAATAGTTTCAAAACAGGCCTGTCAAAACTGTTTAGAAATATTTTCGCCATCCTTTCCAATCCACATTCCTTCCCTCTTTTTGAATATGCCTTGTTTTGACTGGTCGATCAGAAGTGGCACACTTCCCAAGGGCGTTTGGCTGTCCAACAGCTGGAAACGGAGCGCTGGGCTGGACCGATTCAAGAAGGCAATGCTCCGGTGAAGAAGGCAGAGTGCCGGCAGAAATGCAGGCTTTGTGGCAGGGCAGGGCTTTTATTGCGATATGCCAGCCGAGAGGTGGTAGAGTGGGTCAGGCGCTTGTAGGATTTCAGAGGGGTCTTGCATCATCTTGCGCCAGGATCCTCAAACTAAGGGTGGAGGTGCAGGGAATCCACCAGCTCTCAACATCAAATATGCTGTTGGGAGATTGGGGCAGTGCCTTCTGGGTCAGGGGGCAGAGCAAAGGGCACAACCCCGGATTTGGGATGGGACGGTCTTTGCAGAGAAGGCCTCCGTTTAAGCCTCTCGCCAGCTGCGGTCCAGGAACTGTTAAACGCGGGCCAGGGCGGTTTGCTACTTTACTGTGCCATTGAATGGATGACTCAGATAATCCTTCGAGGCATTTCAGAAGACTGTGTTATAAATGCGCCTTCACGACACATGCCCTTAGGTGTGGCCACGGACAAGGCGCTTGTTGTGCAAAGGGGGAGGACCGCTTGGCTCACGCCGCCCCGTTTCCTTCCGTTCTCCTGGGACCCCCATAAGCAGAGAGGGGGAGAAGCAGGGCGGGGGAGCGGTTCCAACAAGGCTGGTGCCTTCTGCAGGATCCTGCTCATAATGGGCTAATCACATCCTTGTGAGAGCCTTGAGGCTCATCACAAAAGGCACGAGGAAGCAATCTTTCACTCAGCTCAGATGATGGAATTCGGTACCACAAGACTGTAGTGATGGCCGCCGATTTGGACACATTACTGGAGGAGGAGGCGGCCTTGGTGCGGCTCGCGTTTCCCACTCAGTCCTCCGGCCCACTGCCTTCCGGCCCACATCCCAGCGTCCTTTGCGTGGCAACCCGTCTTAACTCCTTTGATCACTACCTCTGTGTAGAGCACTTGCTTTGTTCACCACTTTAAAAAATATAAAAAAAATGGTGCTCCAGGAGTATGCAAATGGGATCGTATTTATCACCACCCCGGGTCTTTTGCAGTGTGCAAGTGTACAGAACCGCTTGTCCACTCTGTGTAGTCTCACCTCGTCAAGTGTGTGTGTGTGTGTGTGTGTGAGAAAGAGAGAGAGAGAGAGAGAGGGAGCTTCACCCCATGTACCTGCTTCCCTTGGATTATCCCTGTAGTGCTAAGCTTTCACGGTTGTTGTTGTTTTTGCTACCAGGTGACAGCAATCCTTTGCATCCCAGGAAGTGAGTTTAACGGGGGAAATGTAAAAAAATAAATAAAATATCAACGGATGACCCAATTCAATTCAAATTTGGTATGCTTAAAGCTCTCCCTAATATCTATTACTGTGCCAATTTTGGTGTCTTTATCTTTAAAGCTTAAGCAGATGTAAGCATTTCTTTAAAATCCTGCTCCTGTGCCCCAGTGGCGGCTCGGAAGATACGCTCAAAAAGTAGGGGCTAAATACGGCAAATCTTTTGGCTTTATAGCACAATTAAGGCAGGATGCAGGGGAGTCCTTCACAGTCAGAGCTGATTATAAGGTGGAAAACTTCTGAGTCCTTTGCATGCAATTTGCAGTGATTGCACAGTATAAGGCTGGTGTGATAAAGCTTAGAGAGACACATCGCCCCCCACACCCCCAGCTCAAAAATCTGCATTGCTGCATTAACTGGAAGCATCAAGATTGAACAAGGGACCTTTGGTTCTTACCCTAGGCTGTAAATGTATGGAACCACCTTGAACATTGGTCCACTGTTGTTTTCAGATGTGGATATTTTCAGACCATAAAGGAAAAGGAAAAGGAAAGGTACAAGCTGCCACAAGTCTAGATCTGATGTAAAATCCTATTGATTTAGTTACGGTTCAGTGGGATGTTCCGAGAGAGAGAGAGAGAGAGAGAGAGAGAGAGAGAGAGAGAGAGAGAGAGAGAGAGAGAGAGAGAAGAGTCTGTTCTCAAGTTTCAAAGGCCTGCCCAGGAAAAAATAAGATGGGGTCGGGGGGAGAGAAGGAACTAGAAGAGGAAAACAGTCACATTGGGCCCTTGGAACAGAACAAGCAGCAAGATAGAATGAAGAAAGAAAGAAAAAACGAAGGAAGGAAGGAAAGACGGAAGAAAGGAAAGGAAAAAGGAAAGAATATTCAATTTAAGCAAGTCTTGTTTCTGTAGTTCAGGGTGGGGAACATGTAACCTTCCAGGTATTGTTGGACTGCAACCCCCATCATTCTTCACAATTGCCTGTTCTGGCTAGGAATTGCAGTCCAATGGCACGTGGAGGCTGTCGCGTTCCCCAACCCTGTTTCCAGAGAATTGTTCCAGAGAAAAAGCAAAAAGTAGGTGTGACAAAAGAGGCAAATGCCAGCTGAAGTCCATCCATGTGCACAGATGGCCCCAATCGTGAGTCCAGGCTTCATGCCTGTCCCAGGAGGTAGGCGCTGGGCATCGTTTAAGGGTGGCTGTCAAATCTGATCTGCATGGCCAGTCCCCTGGGAAACCTCTCCTGCACTGGCAACATTGAAAGGAAAGGGAGCCAGCCAAGGTTTTAAGGATGGCATTGAAGGGGCGCTGCCACGGGAAAGTTGGAGTGTATCCCATGCGGGAGCGTCGGAAGGCACGGATGGCAAAAGGCAGATGAGCCATTGGTTCCATATTGGTTGCATTTGCTGATTCCTTGACAAAAAAACAGGCATTTTAGTCATTTCTGGATGCAAATTCGTAGGACTGATGGTGTGAGAGAACAGATGAGTTAATAGGTATTTCACAACAACTTCCCTCAACACGTTACTTTCCAGATGTGCCAAACTACAACGGTTATCATCCCCAGGCAGCATGGCCATTGGTCCTGTTGGCTGGGGATGATGGGGACTGTATTGCAATGCATCTGGAGGGGGCCAGGCTGAGGAAGAGGTGGGGGGGGGGCTGTTTTATGATGCATATTTCTTTTAGGATTGCAGCGCTGAATCCATGAATCAGTTCAAGAATTTCTAAATGATTTCAAAGGTTTCCACCCATTAACTGGACAGTAGATTATTTAAGAAAAGTCGTTCTTTTCCATACAAGCACTTATAAAAACTGTAGCTGGGCAGGTACTATCTTAAAAGAGGTTCTCTGTCCTGTAGAAGGTGGCGCTTATAAAACATGCATCTGTTCTCTAAAAATAAGGAAAATATGCTTTTTGCTTCAGAAATATTATTTTTATCCATATGCAAATGTATTCAATAGAGTAATTGATTATTTGACTAAAACTCATAGGATTGATTGAAATGACTTTTATTTTCACCCTAAATTCATTCATATTCTCTCTCTCTCTTGCATTAAGTCCAGATACTAGAACTATGATGCTTATGAGAAACTAATTCACATTGTGTCCACCTCCATGGACTTTTCTACTCTAGCATTGTAGAAGTGATCGTTAGTTCATGGCTCCTCTTAGCTGATGGTTTAACGAATTCTGTTTAGATATGTGTTGTCTGTGGTTTTATGTAATTGTCTTTTTTTTGTATTTTGTATAATGTCTTTTTAATGGTTTTTAATTTGGGGGGACCACCCACAGAGCTTTGGCTATGGGGCGGTAGAAAAAGAAATGAAATGAAGTGATATACAAGAGCCCTGTTGGATCAACCCCAGAGTTGGGGGTGGCATCTCTGGGAAGACATGAAGGTAACAGCCCTGCCTGGCTACCTGTTCCCAGAATTTGGTAAAGATAGATGGCCTTCATGATTGGACACTCCATCCAGCTCTCATGAATACATTTTGTTTTGTATTCAGCAATTCAAGTTGAACAAAACCAGATGCTTAAGCAAGTATTAGTCCTGTCAGCCTATTTTGGAAATTACTTTAAAAAAGCAAACACTTCCCCCCCCTCCTACCACACAAGAACAATCCGACTTACTGCACTCCTCACAATGAAGGTTAGCGGCTTGTCAGGAACTGCCGGTTTTATTTTATTTTAAATGTAAAGGTACATAGTCTGGGTTGGGTTATATGGTCAAATGCCACAGGGGTAGCTTTGCAAACTGCAGATGTTTCCTTGCCTTGCCAAAAGACACGGGACATTGAATCTGAAGAGGATTGTCTGTACAGCACCATGTACATTGATGGTGCTATATAAATAAATAATAATAATAAGAGAGAGAGAGAGAGAGAGATGAGAGAAAAGGAAGCCTAAGAGAAGTTGAGTTGACAAAGGTGCAGGCAGTAAATTTCATACAACCTAAAGAACAATTTTAATAATGCTGAAGTGATTGTGCATGCCCTGTGAGACTTCTGCCTGTTTTTCTTCAAACAAGAAAAACAGGCAGCCCCTGCCAAAGGAAGTGAGGCAGGTGGCTACTAGGAGGAGGGCTTTCTCCGCTGTGGCACCCCGGTTGTGGAATGAGCTCCCCAGAGAGGTCCGCCTGGCGCCTACACTGTACTCCTTTCGTCGCCAGCTGAAGACCTTTTTATTCTCTCAATATTTTAACACTTAATTTTAACTTAAATTTTACTGTTTTAACTCTGTATTTTAAGCTTATATCAATTTCTGCTGCGTGGTTTTATCCTGGTTGTGCTTTTTATACTGTATTTTGTAATTGTGCTTTTAACCTGTTGGTTGTTTTATTGTGGTTTTAATTTTTGTGAACCGCCCAGAGAGCTTCGGCTATTGGGCGGTATAAAAATGTAATAAATAAATAAATAAATAAATAAAGAAGCCCCTATGCGCCAAGTTGTGTGGTGGTGCTGTTTTGCAGTCACGTATGAAACTACAGAATATGATTTTGGATGCTTTTACGTTTCTACCCCTTATCATTGATTTTTTAAAATTAAAAAATCATTTTACCATAGAAATCACGGAAAATAGATTTCTTTCCAGCCTTCTAACTTTATACCGAGCCTTCAGCCAATCTCATTTCTTGATGGGTTTGCTCAGCCGGTTTGTCTATTGCTGTAAATGTCTAAAAGCTTGACCAGCCATTCTTTCACTAAAGGAGGGATTGGATTCCCCCGCGCCACACAAGGAGCCCACACAATCTCAGCAGCCAACAACAAATTTGTCATGATAGGCTTTTAAAAATATGGAATGTTATCAAAAATCATATAAAAGAACACCGTCGCTGTTGCAAATCTATGCTTGAAACCCCCGCTGGTATTGGGGGCATAAGCTATATTTATGATCAGGAAAAGTTAGCTAAGGTAGGTGCTTCATTTAGCCAATGTGAACAACTCCAGATAGGGCTTTTATGTTACCAGCACCCTGAGCCATTCACCGAATTTTATTGGGGGGTGGGAGACATGTTGTTTGCCACTTTTAACACTCCCATGTTTCCCCCTCACTTCAGTCTTCCTTACCATGGAAAATCGGTTAAGAAAAGATGGAATAGTGGCACAAAGCCTACTGATTGGTAATGACTGGTAATTAATTATAATAGGTTGATTAAAAACTCCCATCTTTCTATTAGCTGGCAATGAATGTAGCTTATGCTGGCTGTTCGTGCTATAGGTGGTTATTTCTTGCGATGGTTTCAACATCTGAATGCATCTTGAAAAGGCAAGTTTAATTTAGAGCAGCCTTCCTCAACCTGGGGCGCTCCAGATGTGTTGGACTGCAACTCCCAGAATGCCCCAGCCAGCTGGCTGGGGCATTCTGGGAGATGCAGTCCAACACATCTGGAGCGCCCCAGGTTGAGGAAGGCTGATTTAGAGAAACAGTGGGCCTGTTCAGAAGACACCTTAAACCACGGCTTTAACCATGATGAATAAGCCTTTTTGCTTTATTCGCCATGGTTAAAGCCATGGTTTAAGGTGTCTTCTGAACACAGCTCGGCTTTCTGGCGTAACCACCATGGTTAAAGCCATGGTTTAAGGTGTCTTCTGAAGGGGGCCAGGATCTATAAGAAATAGTAGAACAGTATCTTGTAAAAATAACAAGACCAGCAGCAGCTTTGGGCAAAATTAAGACTTGGCTTCCAGAAGTTGTCATTGTAATTGCATCTTCAGAATCTTTTAGCAACTCTGAAACTCCCTTTCCACTTTTGTGTTTGAACAGCGTTATCTTCGCTTAAAGCAACGCTTCCCACGCAAGGATGCTGATCCTCCTGGCATTTATCATCGTCTTCCATATAACCTCAGCTGCACTTTTGTTCATCTCTACGATTGACAATGTAAGTTTCTCACCAGCTACAGTTTTTGATTGGCGTGTACGTGTGTCCAATCTGAAAGGTTAAAAGAGGATTTTCAAAATCGATATTGCTCTTGGAGCCTGACTGAAGAATAGGGAAATTGGATTTCTCAGTCATAACTTTCTTCCCATCTGTAAAATGGGGATAATGTCCATTTTGTCCAGCACCCCACCCCCCGCCCAGATATTAGCTTTAAGCTACAAGATGTGGACATCTGAAGGTATTTTGGCCCTGCCTCTTTTACCTTCAGTCCCGGCCACCATTGGGATGCAACCCCTGAAAGTTTATCTGAAACAGAATTTGGCCTTTGGGCTGAAAAATAGTTTCACCCCACCCTTAATCCTGCCAGCCACAGTTGGGACACCAGAGCTTTTGTAGACTTTCTACATGCAGTTTCCCCCCTACTTGATGTATAAACTAGAGCAGAGCTTTCCAAACTTTTCATGTTGGTGACACACTTTTTAGACATGCATCATTTCGCGACACAGTAATTCAGTTTTACTAGCAAACCGGAGGTTAAACTAACCCCTTATAAGAGATACGGACACATACATAAATTGTAATAACGAAATGTCTGGGGACACAACATATCTCATGAAAACCTTTCATTTATATTTTTAAAAATATATGATTTGCAAGATAATAACATATATTTCCAAGATTTTTCACATTGAACCAATTTTGTCGAGCTGCGATCGAGCGGCGGTTGAGACGGTGTTCTATCAAAAAACTGGACCCATGGAATTTCTCGAATGCGTTACTTCAGGTGGAGCCGCATCACCAGAAGTGACGCGGAATCAGCTGTTTCGACCCAATTATGCATCCGGCGCATGCGTAGTACCTGTATGATCCCTTGACTGTGGTGTGCATACACGGATACGACGGAAGGGGAATATACTAGTGCACCATACTGATCGGCACCTTTGCTGCGTAAAAATGCATGCAAGTTGGTCTTGCTTATTTCACAGAGACTCAGAGGTTTCTCGTTACGTTCGAGCGACACACCTGCACACTGCAGCTGACACACTAACGTGTCGCGACACACAGTTTGGAAAGCTCTGAGCTAGAGTGTCCATTTCCCCCTGACATGCACACACCTAGAAAAAGTAAAGGGGTGCACAAGGCAGGGCGGCGGGTGGCCAGATACCCTCAGTAAAATCTCCATTTACCCCCATACAAGCAGCACGTAGACAATTCCCCAGCCCCCTACCCTTGTCAGCTCCAAAGAACACCGATTGAGTTAATCCCATCAAATCCAGACCTCACCACGTAGGGGAAAGGTTCAGTACAGGTATGCAAGACAAAGGACATCTGGGAGCAGGTATTTCATAGCAATGGCAGTAGCCAGATGCCCTTCGCCCCCGCCCCCACAGCTCCAGTGCCACTTAACTTCAAGTGAACATCGCTTAAGGGCACTTTAACACCATAGGTCGGTTGGAAATAACACCGACCAGTTAAACTCAGCCAAGTCCTCAGGACTCCCCCCTAGCCACATCACCAACAGGAGAAGGGCTGCAGGCAAATCACATGGCAACCTCAGCTGCAATTCCCCTTCTGACCACTGCATGGAAGTATTTAAGCTATTGTCCTGCCCCAGCCCGGTGTGACCCTGCCTTTGCCACACGAGCGCCCGGTCATCTCCTATTCTCGAGAATAAACGTTTGGAGCCCAATGCCTTGACGGAGATCTTTCGCGAGTGTTTCATTATTGGCTTTTGGCACACTCAGATTTGGCATAGTTTATGCAACATACTAGGATGAGAATTTCCCTTTCTGGAGCAAAATGTCCCGCTGGAGGTTATTGGAACAATTTGATTATACAAAGAATGCAAAATAAGCACAAATGTGGACAATGCAACCCCTGCCACCGGATACAGGAACTGTACATATAGCTAACTTGAAAATGGCAAACCTAGTTTTCTCATTCCCAATAATAACAACATTCCTTCTTCTCTGCCTTTAACACACCTGCTCCTCACCTACAACCACCTGACTTCTCACCCCAAACCCATTATGTAGTAAAACATCCCCTTTTTATACACCTTATCTAGCCCCGCCCTCTTTGGGGGCGGCCCAGATTTTACACACCTGATGCTTGTGCAGGTCAGCTGACCATCTGGCTGCCCCACAGAGATAGGAAAAGGTAGAATTACACACACTCTCTCCACTCCTGGTTTCTGTTTGACTGCTGCTATATATCACCAAGGCATGGCCCAGGCTGATGCAGCTGCTAAAAAAGCTAATAGTCTTAGTCTGTATTTTTAAAAAAACATAGTGTCCAAATCTCACAAGAAGTACAACTCCACTGCATTAGTTAGGTTGTGTTCTGAGTACTGTGTCTGTTTCTGGGTGTCCCATTTTAAGAAGGACATTGACCGGCTGTAGTGTGTCCAGCATAGGGAGAAGTCTGGAAACCAAGTCCTGTGAGCAACAGTTGAAAGAGCTGGGAAGGTTTCTGCAGAAACTGGTGAAATTTCCTCTTCATCACCACAGTTAAAGCTGCAGGTGCCCTGCCCTCTTTTAAATCTGGTCACTCTAGCATAGCTCCTGCAGCTTTAACTGTTATGATGAAGAGGGAGTTTCATCAGGTTCTCCATATATACAAATGACACCTGCTGAAATTCCCTTTTCTATGCAACTGTTAAAGATACAGGAGTCCTGTCCTCCTTTTTATATGGTCACCCTATGCTACTTAGATATAAAAGGCTTCAACCAGTAGATTAAAATACGTGTTTTATTCAACCACAAAATCCTGAATCCAAACCCCAAAATAGCAGGTGGCAGCAACACTTCCTTCAGATACTTTTGGTGATTACGTTCAAACTGCCAAACTATTTCCCTGCAGCCACCAGCCAAGCGGGTAGTGGTTTTGTGTAGCTAGTAGCCACCAGCCTTCAACAGTCCTTTGAGCAAGTGGCAGCGTCCATCAAAGCACCCCTTCTTTTAAAGGCATTAGCTGGAAAAACAAAACCCACCTCTCCAGGTCATAGAATCATAGAATAGCAGAGTTGGAAGGGGCCTACAAGGCCATCGAGTCCAACCCCCTGCTCAATGCAGGAATCCACCCCCATTTTGCACCCCCCTTTCCCAGTTTGCACTTCTAAGTGCTTTTCCTCTCATCCTTTTGCAGGCCTGGTGGGTCGGACCTGGTTTCTACACAGATGTTTGGCATCGCTGCTTCAATGCCTCTAACTGTACGGCGCTTGACAACAACTTCCCGGGTGAGTGACAAGGTGGATGGCCCTGCTTACTGGGGTGGGTGGGTGGGAGGGAGGTGGTGGTGGTGGGGAGGGGCTGGGACCCAAATTGCTCATGACATGTATCTGGTACCCTACAAATGCTAGATGGGATAACCCGGAAGTTTATTGAGCTCTTGGTGGGCTAACAGATGTGATACAAGTTTGGCCTTGTGGGTCATGCTGCGACTTACCAGCTGTAAAGACTCTGCCTGTTCCTCATTTTGCTCAGTTCTAAACCACTGAAATATTTTATCCCTCTCGCCTGCCAAGTCAATGGCCCTGTTCAGACGACACCTTAAACCACGGCGAATAAGGCAAAGGTGTCTTCTGAACAGGGCCAAAGGGAATGGCATTTTTATTTATTTATTTATTTATTAATTTATTAGATTTTTATACTGCCCAATAGCTGAAGCTCTCTGGGCGGTTCACAATTTTTTTTAGCTCTGGGAGCATCGCTTCCTCTTAAAGAAGCTCATTCAGCGAATCAACAGTGTCTCTGGGCTTGGTGGACCAAGGCCCCCATCGGGACTCCTATGTTCCTGCCTTCTTAAAAGGAAAGACTCACGTGTTAGAAGCTATTTTTGAAAAAGGGAGAGTAAGGTGTGGAGAAAGGGATGTTCTCCAAGCCCTTTATCTTTTCGATTGCCCTTTCCTGGACCTTTTCTACATCTGGTGTGTGTGTGTGGATATGAGTTTTCATACCCCCCTCCTTCCCCATCTGTATTTTAAATTCACCCACCCCACTTTATAAGAATTCAATGGTGAGACGACTCTAATGCAGATGTCTGCCCGCCACCCCACTTGTATCTGTAGATATTCTGATTTTGCATTAAATCCCTAAAGCATAACAGGAGGAAGGGAGGGGTCCGTTGCCGCCCAATTCCAAGGAGTTCCTCTCTGCGGAAGCTGCATTTTGGGGGCAGGAAGTGGATTTGGGAGAGCTGGCAAGAAACTGACAGCTTTTTTATTGTCACTCTGCACGAAAATTGGCAGGGGAAGTCGCTGGCAGGATGCAGGTGGGTCTTAAGGAAAGCTGGGTGGAAAATAAACTTTAGTCAGGGAGGCCCCCCCCCCCCCAAGATGGTGCAGGGAGGGAGCAGATAAGGACAAGCAGCACCAAGAGCGGATTCATGCATATGCAGTTTCAGTGAGGGGTGTTGGTCACAGGGCCGCTGTACACCAAAAATCCCATCAAAAATGCATTGTGTGCAAAGCATGTCAGTTCACGTACGGCAGGGGTCGGCAGCGTGGTGCCACCGGACACCGTTCTTGGCACCTGCTGCTCCTACTTAAAAAAGCAAAATAACACATATTCTGACAGGCAGCTGGGGTTGTTGTGAAATAGGATGCTGTCGGTGCTGAAAACTGTGGGTTCAAAGGACTCGTTTAATGTGTCAGGGCTCAGCCCCCACCTCTGCCTTGTACTCAGTCTTTCAGGTTGGTGATTTGTCCTTGGCTACACCTCCCGTTGCACCCATTTTGTGGTGGTGCCCAAGAGTTTCTCAAATTGCCAAATGGGCCTTCGGTCCCAAAAGGTGTCTTAACCCTGGCATAGGCTGGCCATCCAGTGCAGTTATCAAGAGTAACCAAGTGATGGTTGGACCCAAATTCATGTAATGTTTTACAATTTTTCAACAGCCTATTCAGCTTTCCAAGCAATTCAGGCGGCGATGATTTTGTCTACCATTCTGTGCTGTGTAGCCTTTTTCGTCTTCATCCTCCAACTTTTCCGCCTAAAGCAAGGGGAGAGATTTGTTCTAACATCGATCATCCAGCTCTTCTCCTGTGAGTATAACCCTAGTTTGGATTTGCAGTCCTCTGATCCAAAAAACAATAGGGGAAGCACAGCCTTCGAATAAGCCCAGGTTTAGCTGCTGGGCCCAAGGCTCAGGGAAACCTTTTCCTTCTACTGAAAAAAGAACTAGACCCCCCCCCCCCCCCAGCTTTCTTTCAGCGCTCGTAAGATCCTTCATGGTTTTCTTCCACCCTCCCCTCTACAGGTCTGTGCGTTATGATTGCAGCTTCTATTTACACTGACCGGCAAGAAGAGCTACACGAGGGTCCCCACGTCTCCTTAAATGTGAGCAAGGGTCAGTTTGGCTATTCCTACATCTTGGCCTGGATTGCTTTCGCTTTCACTTTGCTCAGTGGCATTATGTACCTAATATTAAGGAAGCGTAAATAAAAATGGCAGGTTATTTAAAGAAAAGGGGAAAAAAGATCTTGTACTTGCAGTACTGGAATTCCAGTAACTCATTTGTATATAGTCAGAAGAGGTTCTGTAGTATGTTTATTGTTTGTTCCCCCCCTCCCCCTTTGGTGTGAAACAATGAGGACCAGGGGAGAAGGAAAATGCAGGTGAAGTGGACACACTTGAATTCTCCCCCAGGCATGGATGCATAGCTAAAAAACCAACCACGCCATGGCCACGGTGACTTACGGCCACTGATCGACTTATCTTAGGCTATAATTTTGTTTGTTCCTCTCATGATGCTGCTTTCCAAACAACTGTAATGTTACTAGGTATTAACCAAAGATGGGCAGATGAAAAACTGCTGCTGACTCGAAGCTTATCAGGTCATGAGAACGGCACAACCGACTGGGCGTCTGGATTCTTTTTGTTTTAAGAAATATGAACAGGGTGATCCAGATGGCGCTCAGCTCCAAAATAATTCTGTGGAAGCACATCACAGATGGCAGTTCCTCCAGGGCCCGAAACATCAGCACAAGAAGGACCTCAAAATACGAGGGCTTCTCCCCACAGCCCCTAAAGCGATGGCGTGGTGCAACAGCAGAAACCTCAACATTGCTATTTCCAGGCGGATCCTTGTAGCCAATTTGTACTAGCAGCATAGAGGTACAGTTGCCGTCTGGTTTCTGGGTGTTGAGCGTATGGGTGTGTACTGCTCTAACCACACACACAAAGATTCGGCTTATACACACTGTGCTAGCAGCACACCCACCCTTGGACAGCATTCCCACTGGAAGCGTGGTATTCTGCCACTAAAGGCGTACAGTGAACACCTTTACAGGTTCCAAGATCATTCCTTTGCGAAGACCAAAAAATGGCTTTGGGCCTCTCAAGCACAGATTCTATTCTTGTCAAATAGTGCATCCAGAGTTACCTCAATAAATGCAGCTACATACATACTGCCTTGATCTACAGCCAGATTATTTCTGCAGCAAGCAAAGGCAGCAACATTCTTAGCTCATCTCTGCTTTGGCACTTAAATCTTTCCTCAGTTTTAATATTGCCCAACTTTCTGAGGAATTTAAAATTTAAAAAAATCCATATATATGAGAGGTAAAGCTAAGCCCTGGTCTCTCTGCTTAAGAAAAGATCTCCATTAGCAGGGTGAGGAAAGACTGCTCTGGTCAAGATCCTAGGCAGTTGGTGTGGAGCCATTTTCCCCAACCCAGTGTCCTCTAGAAGGGCTGGACAGCAACTTCCATTATCCCCTGATGGGAGTCATAGTCCTCAAAACCTCTGGAGGACACCAGGTTGGAGAGCGCTACCACAACATGACCTCTGTCACTTTGTAATGCAGACTCACAGCAGAAAATAGTGAGACTCAAAAGGTGATTTTAAATCAGGAAATTAAAAACAAACAAAAAAATACAAACACACCCAACACCAGCTCTTTTTGCCTCTTTACCTGCTTTGTTCCAAAATATCCACTCTGGGTTACCGGACTACTCAGATCCACATGGTTTCCCAAGCCCCTAAACATCTAGTATTTTGTCATCAGTTCAGCAAGTGTGTTGGCAGCTACAGCAGCTTTCCAGGTTTGGCCTGAAAAATGCTTCAGAAAAGATGTTTTGAGTTTCAGCACTGGAGGGCATTGATACAAACACGGCAGGCCACAAACGCGCTAGAAACGCAGGTTGCACACAAAGATCTCATCTTTTGCCAAGGAACTGATCTTTCCATATGTCTCATGACGTCCTTAACTACAGCAAAGATGGCTTTACACAGGATTATAAAAAGAGCTACAAGTTAACAAATGTAACACAAAAAAACAAAAGGCTGTTTCCTTTCCAAATCACTGCTAATTGCAGTGTTTGCCACTAAGGCTGTGAGCCTAAACTCTCTCTTGAGAGAATAAGCACCATTAAACTCGGTGGGACTTCTGAGCGAACCTGCTTCGGACTGTCCTGCATGGCTTGTTGGCGGGCTGGCTGGCTGGCTGGCTGGGGCACGCTGGCAGTTGTAGCACTTCTGTCTAAACATGCATGGGATGGCACTCTTCGCGGCTGAGCCATACGGCTTTTAAACAATCTCACAATTTCAATTAAATGTGAATGCAGCACATTTCTTTAACACCTCAAAGAGAGGGCTTTTAGGATCTGTGGGAGAACTTAACCGTTTTAGAAACAAAATACTGCATGAAGTGGCATGGAAGGCCACTTGTAAACACTTTCCCTTTTACATTTGATAGTAGCAGAACCAAAATTGCTTCCCTCTGCAACCTTTTCTGCCTGAAATGGCACACTTTTGTGCCCAGATGCTTGACAGCCCCTCTGCCTCCCTGCATTCTCCCCCCACCCCATTTCTCCCAGTCTTACTGCTCTGTCCTTGGGGCAATCCTGCCAGGACCCGAAATACCGTGTGCAGCTCCATGTACATTTTATAGATGAATCTGTGCCGCTGGCGATTCTCTGTTCAAAAGAACAAACTGGTCTGGCTGGGTGATTTTACAGTTTGAATTTATATTTATGTAAAAAAAAATTGTATGAACACATACATACATATTTAGCAGTATTTACATTATTACTTTTTGACCCCTTACTAAAAGCAAATAGGAAGTTATAATATAGCTATATCTTCCAGCCTACTCATTACGAATTTTCGTTTTACTGCCTTTGCAACTCCGCCTGGAATAACAAGGAGTCCCTTTTTGCATTTGTAGTACCCTTTTTTCCAAAATTTAAAAGGAAGTTACCAAACATTCTGGATTTCTCAGTGGACAATCTTTTCAAGACAGTGAGCTTAACTCTACCAACTGTGCCTCAATTGTTTTGTATTTTATATATCCGCTGTGTATATGGAAATAAAAGTTGCAACCAGTATTGTGCTTGGCATCACGTTTCTGTTGTGTTTCTGTTAGCATCTGCCTAAATACTGAAAGAAAAAAATCAAACTGCTGGAAAAATCAAAGAGCGGGATAGAGAAAAGGCACAGACTGCATACAATCCGCTATGGGACACGGATTCCAGGGTTCCTGGGATAGCAACTTTCACTTTCATACTTTTTTAAACAAACAAACTTCTAACCCTCAACACTGAGAAGGTGGGCTTGAAAGCGAGGTCTGTTTGAATCTCAGGAGCTGAAGCGTGTGCACCTGTGTGCCTAAGGAAGACTCCCGCAGTGTTCAAAGGGTGAGACTTTAACATGCAGCCTTTCTCGTAACTAATGAAAGCAGAAGCATGTACACTGAGCAGCTAGAGGCTTAATTACCTTAATTTATATAGGCAACAGGTGCCAACTTTCTTCGTATGAGCCTGTGAATCCAGTTGCCAGTGCTAACCCCGAATTTACTGAAGGCGTCCAGCAGAGAAAGTCACTACTGGTACTATTCCACCGTAGGGGGTAACCATTTTTTTTTTAAAAAAACTGCCAGCAAGGTGGCAAGGAAGAGCTGGATGTGGTGTCATGGGTTAAACGGAAGCAGTTCCCGCAAAACACCCCACCTCCTGCTCCTGTGCTGGAAGAACTCCCTCCAGCCACGCAGCAGGTACCAAAACCAACCAATCGAGTGCAACGCTCCAGTGGAAATGGAAGCAAGAATGCAGAACTACACTGGCTATTAAAATCAATAGCTGGATCCCACTGCCCAGCTAAACCGTGTAGGCCCCTACTTCATGCAAAGTTCATACCACCCTAGGCCCAGAGTATTCTTGTAAGGAAATGTAGAATGGGTCGTTCCCCACCCCTTGGTAAATACTAAGAGGTCTTCATCCTTTTCCATTAAACATTGGCCAGGATGGGGTGAGACGTTTGGGAAAGAAAGACAGTTACCCATACATCCTTTCAGGTATGCAGAATAAAACTAGTTGCCTTCATCCCGACTGTTAGCATCAGTGTGCTAGAACATACAAGGCCACTTACCGGTTTCAGATGACTCCTCATTCACATTTATATATATGGAGCAAAACTGTCGTTTTTGAGAAAACCAACATGATGTAATTCCATTTTAAAACAGTACCACTATTTATGCACATAAGCTATCAGATCAGGAACATGGGGTGTGCTAGTAGACCATGCCAGACACTGGCGGTTTACAGGCACATGTCACTAAATTAAATTGATTTTAATGTTTTTTGTTTGTGGTAAATTTAGAAACATCTCTCTCAATAATGTTTGTTTTTTGAAAACCCAACATGAAAGGCAGTTTACTCTTTTAAAACAAAACCCTATTACTCCTTCAGTATTAGGTGAACACTTTTTCCATCTTGGTTTACGAGGAATGCAGCAAAAATTAAATTTAAAGAAAATTATTACCTCCCCACAGATAACAGCATTCGTAATTCTCTCCTTTGAGGAGAGGAAAGAGGTCAACGAAGAATTTTAAGTGGAATTTTTACAATAAACAGAATTGTGCAAATACAGCTGTTAAACAGTGCACAGAGCAGGGCATGTAAACACGTTATACTGAGAGGGCTCTCACCCCTCCTCCCACAGGAACTATAGAGAAGAAATGGACTGAATATCACAGAAGGGCCCATAGCGCCCGTAAATGTCTTTGGACCGCATGGTGAAATAGCACCTGGTGGGACCTGGGAACCGAGATAAAGAGCAAGCCATGGGGAGAGGAAACGCCTTGATTTTGGTCATCTTCATCCAATCACATGACACACTGCCTTTGGGTCCCTCTACGCATATGAACAAGTGGAAGCTGTCTATGGGGGCACACCTGGGTTCCACGGTTGTGATGTTCCACTGGAGGGCAATGCTTTTGGGGTTTTGGACGTGAGCAACAGCGAGTTCGAGCTTCTGAGGCGGGAGCGTGTTCCAGAATCCATTCACGTGCTCCGGCTGCGAGGGAGTCCTCGGTAAGGGAGGGAGGTGGGAAAACTCTTTCGGAACCTAGGGAAGCAGAAGCTTAAGTTACTGAGCCAATCAGAAGAGGTGCAAGCAACTCAGTAGGTGGCCTCGGAAGGAAGTCCCCTTGAGTTCAGTGGGACGAACTCCCAGGTCACACATGAGGTACAGGGGGAAAATTGCACACATTGGGCCTAATGCAAGAGACAGAGAGAATTATTACTGTTTTGACTAAAAATTACTATTTTTAGTTATGAACAGGCACTGTTCTGGTCTTGCATACATTTGAGCTTGTCCCTCTTTTGTTTCATAACCTTTTTGGCTCCCTGTACATATACATACACATGCATACACGTGTTGGCCAGCATGTGCATATGCATAATGATCCGCCAACCACACATAACACTTCATGAAACTCTTTGTAAACCGCCCAGAGAGTTTCAGCTATGGGGCGGTATATAAATGTAATAAATAATAATTATATATCTGCAGCTTGTGACCTAATGCAGCTAGCCCTATTGGCTCTCCCCTTTCCTTTCAAATTGGCTACTCTGAGAACTGGTGCCTGTACTGACTTTCCCCCCACTTTTCTGCCTAATTTCCCCCCTTTTAGATAGTAAATCTGTAGGCGGGGACTCTTACTTTTAGGGGACTCTTATTTTTAATCTGTGTACAACAGTAAGCCTCAGGCACCTTATAAAATGACGTAACAGCCCATGAAAATTTATGCCACAGTTAACCTGTTAGCTTTTAAGATGCCTCAAAACATATCAAAGCATCAATTCCCTATCAACAAAGCCGTTTCAAATATTGTTAAACCTCCTGGACTCTTTGAAGCTATTCATAGTTAATTAAAATTAACGGACTTTGCGTAGTACTGGTCCCTTGCCTTCTCAGTGATATTCCTATTAAGGATACTTCCAACTAGATTTGTGCTTCTGCCTCTTCAGTCTACCTTTCTCAGTACAAAACTATTTAGAAACAATATTCAAAGAGAAACACATCTCGCGATACAGTAAGCTTGATCCGTGCATCTTGCCAAACTGGAGTTGCTTCTTTGCTTTGGGAGCAACAATTACAGCTGACCCAGCACGGGTCAAGCACTGTCCCAGCAGGGCCTCAAATCGGAGCGCGCTGCCCCTCGCCTGTGGCAATACCGTCCCCTAGCGGCTGAGAGGCTGAAGTTCACTCTGCATTACCACACTTCTAAAACGTTTCACAATTGCGTTTCAGGGCCATCCACGCCTGCACCTTCTTCTCAGGATTGTTCCCATTTACGTTATTGTGTGCATTAAAATCTGACACTGTGCCGGACCTAACTCTGAAAAGCAATCTAATTCCAGGTAGTGGCATCTATGATGAGTGCAGGAATTTATTTTTAGCTGTATTAATAGGATACTGCTGGTGGCACTTTTAAACAGAAGCCCTGCGGCAGATGCTGCCTTACAACCCTTACCCAGGGTTTGCTGCCTGCATCTTGGATTGAACAGAACAGCCAGTTTAAAAGTAAACCGCACAAGCTTTGTTAAAATAAATAAATATTGAAATGACGCATATTCACACAGAAAACATCTTGCAAGTACGTCTCCATGTTGCAGCGGTGGCTCCTTTGCCTGGATCCCCAGATGTTGGAAGCAACCCCCCTCCCCTCTCCTGTGTCTCCCCCATGCCTTTTTATTCTGTACTCCAAACTTGGTTATGGACCTGTGAGTGGGCACTGCCCCTTTACTGCCCTCTCCCTATTCCAAGCCCTTTATGGCCTCCCTGCCTATGTCAGCTGTTTATCCCCATTTTCCAGTTATCGCTGTTTTTCATGGATACGCCCTGAAGATGACTGGTTATATTTCCTTTTCCTCCTCCTCCTCTTCTTTCCTAGATTCCTCTTTAGTAACCTTCCCGTAACACGGGTCCTCTAGCATGGAGCTATGGCTCTTCCCTTAGCTGCAATCCGAGGAGGCCGTTCTCTACACATGTATCATGGGGTAAGCCCCGGTAACTACAGTGGGACTTACCGACTAAAGCATTGCTCTGTGAATCCCACATTTATTCCATTTGTATCCTGCCTCTCTGCCGTAATGGAACTCACAGGTTTTCCATCCAGGCACTGGCCAGACCGCTGTGTGATGTGCTCTCAGTCTATGCTGTGGGATTTGCATGGAAACCCAGGACTGCTGGATTGGGACAAATGAGTTTCTACGATTTCACCTTTCAAAATTTAAATACCTCTTTTGATAACTGTAGTGCAGACTGGGGAGGATCTGGTATCAGGACTTCTGGTGCCGAGTGTCTTCTCTCTGCAATCTTTCTCTCCTTTTCTCCACCAACTCATGAAAAATATATCAATGTATATTAATATAGCATTTTAAGCATTCAGTTTATTTATTTCAGTCACGGACCAGTACATTTTAAGCATTGCGCCAGCCACCTGTGACCTATAACGTCTTTCGTTGGATTAGCTGCATGTTGAGGTCCTGTTCTTTCTCCCCAATTACAAAAAAGCCACTAAACTAACAGCTGTTCTAGTAATCAATAAACAAATCTCTCTAAATATCAATTATATATTGGAATATGCTGCTGCTCAACAGGATTTCCTATGTTTTTATGACTGTTTTTATTGTTCTGGTTTTGTCATTTTATTGTACACTGCTTTGTGCAATTATGTGGGGAGTTCCAGTTTCTAAATTATAAAACAGAGGAGGAAACATTCACAATAAAATAAGAGGAGTTATTTTTTTAAAAAAGCTACTCACCTTTATCAACACTGCTTTCTTCATCAGTTAAATCGATCAGTAATAGATTCTGCAATTAGGAAAGAATTTTAATGAAGCAGGAATTATGCAAACATTTTTATAGCTAATAATCAAAGGTTGTCAAGATTTAGGACCTGAAGGCTAAATTTATTTATTTCTAAATATTAATTATTTAACAAATAACAACATGGCTCCTGCCCCTCTGGAAATCCTTGAACTTGACTTAATCTCATGTGGCAGAAAGATTAAAATGTATTAGGATCATGTGGCAAGACATGAAAAATGATGAAGTGATGAAGTTTGCGAATCGCCCAGAAAGTTTCAGCTATTGGGTGATATGGAAATGCAATAAATAAAACAGAATAATAATAGATACATAAATGATGTGGGTGACAAATTCAACAGCAATTAAGGTGCCATCCTATGCATGCTTAGACAAAATGAAGTCCTACAATTCCCAGCACGCCCTTGTCCCCTTACCACCTTCAATAACATCTATCCGACGATGCCAAATAAAAATAGAACAATTCACAGCCATTCATAGTTTAGGCTCTTTCTTTATGGAATGTGGAAAAGGGATCAAAACTTGGATTACGCCAGAGAGGAACAGGGAGGGGAAAAGAAGGTGTTTAATAACCGACCTTAGAGTTGCATGGCATTTCAGCTGGAGTGTTTGTCTTCACAGAAGAGCCTTTCTGCTGAACATCTAAGGGAATTTGACAGAAATGTGATTTTAAAAATCTGCAACTGATCTGGCAAGTTATCATGGCTTTCCCCTACAGATTTATTAGGAAAGTACAGACAGCTAGTTAATACCTATGACAGATATAACGGCAATCAGGGATCTAACAAACAGCACTGAGACACAGAGTGCTACTTTAGGCTTTCAGGCTGACCATTCTCCGGGTTAACTAAACAGGTATCAGGAGTAAAGCTGACAAATGATTAACGATGCCCCTGACTATGACCTACTCAGAAAAGGTAATGGCAGCAATTAAAGGGACAGAATCATTCTTAATAGCCCGGATGTGAACAGCCTCTCTCTAAAGATCAATAAATAATTATTTATTTAATACTGTACCATCTAGCTTTCTAGAGATCCTTAAAAACAGCTTAATCACAACCTCAGAAAGTTGGCAATGTCCAATCACAGGGAGAAGAGGATTCCACATAGCGGGAGTCGTTATGCTAAATGTCCTGCTCTTAACGACTTTGGAGCAGACCTGAAAAGTAGGTGGAACCACCAGGAGGGCCTTGTCAGATGACCTCAAGGACCATATGCGGTGGAAAAATATCTGGAACTAGTCCTAAGTCACTGATTAGAATTATATTGATTTTCTTCACATAATTTTGTTTGTCAGCCAGTGTGGAGTAGCAGTTAAGAGTGTTGCACTGGGACTCAGGAGCTCTGGGTTCCTCATTCAGCCATGAAAGCTCAATGAATGGCTTTGAGCCAATCATTGACTCTCCGCTTAACCTACCTCACAGGGTTCTTGTGAGGATAAAATGGAGAGGAGGACCATGTAAGCAACTTTGGGTTCCTTGCAAGAAGAAGAAGAAAAAAGGCAGGATATATAAATGTAACAAATGCACGCAAAACAAGTGCTCTGCCACTGAGCTATGGTCCTCCTCTAAATCTCAATGCACGTAACAACCCTGTGGAGGACACTGTATCCATTCAGCTGAAGAAGAAATGAGACAAAGAGAGGAAGAGCGGATAGGTCCAATCACAATATCCCTCAGATTTGCTGTTCATTAACAGATTCAACTGCATTTCTACACAATGAAGTTTGTGTAATCACCCAACAACATTTTGTCAGTGGCCAGTTAAGGTAACTGTCACTGTCTGTACTTTCTGCATTTCAATTCCTTTTGACCACATGGTTTACATATCCTCCATGCCCAGCATGTATCAGCATGTATATATAAATCTACAAATCGGAGGTTAACACTTCATGCATCTGATGAAGTGCATAATGTCCATGAAAGGTTATGCCATAATAAAGTTCCATCAGATTCTTGTTGTTTCAACTTTGCAGTGAAGAAAGTAAAGACTTAAAGATGCACTGTGCCCCTTGAATGAAAACATGCTAGTGACTAGTTTGCTCACCCAGTGCTCACCCCAGCACATTTAGGTATCCTCCAGTTATGCACTTGTTTTATTAGAGAGAGAGAGAGAGAGAGAGAGAGAGATGGAGAGAAAACAGCTGTAAGCAAAATATTTAAGTTTTATTTTGCACATCCTGTTGAAATGTGTCTTTTAAAATATAAAAATGCAAGTTTTAGTTCTCTGTACCTGTAGCATTCACAGCTTCCACACCTGAATTTTTGTTCACCAGATCAATGCAAACAATGTCATCAAATCTGATAAAAAAGCAATAATGATGATAAAGTAATTATAATAATTTATTGTAAACCAGCCTGATCTCTCCCCATTTAACATACCCAAATTCTTGTTTTATAAACACCTGCTTTCCCTATAATTCATTTTACACTTAGATGGGTATTGTCATACCATTTAGAAATCACCTCTCATTTGTAAAATATATTAACAACACAAGTTTGGTTTTGTATAAACAATAATTAGTCAGGGGAAAATCTTTGCATCAACAAAAATAAAGTCTGAATTAAGCATAACATCAAAATGCAACACATTGTCTAAAGTTTAAAATATTATTATTATTATTATAAAGGAGAACAGTCTAACGATTTCTACATCTTAGTTTAACAGGGAAGAGTATTTCCCAAATATGGGCATTTTGGATTCCTGGATCCAAGGTCAGAGGCAACGCTTTGACCTTGGATCTAGGAATCTGTGCTCCCCTCCCCCTCGCAGCCGGTGCAGAAACAACGGCAGCAAGTGCTGCTTCGAGGGGCGATGAAGGGGGCATTTCTGTGGGTGGGGAGGGGGCTGGAGAGGCCAGTTAACGTAGCATTCCCAGGCCTCCCCAGTCTCCTTCCCTCCCTCTCCACAGAACCCCATCCAGTGAAAATGCAGAGCTTATGAGCATCAGGATAGGATTTCACCATTAATCATATATATATATTGCAGGCTAGATAAGATTAATTCTGAATTCTATATTTGAAAATACAACTCAAAATTTACTAATTAACCCTAAGGGTATAAACTTTTCTAGGCATCTACAGATCAAGCTTTTAAAAAATATTTATACCTTTATATGATTTCCCCCCTGCTCATTAACTGACAAGAAAAAACTAATACACCCCCCCCCCCCCCGGAATATTAGTTTTACAGCTCTTCATTACTCAAACAATTCTATGACCCAAGTCTTTAATTTAGTATTACCTTCATAGATATCATTAAAAGGGAGAGGCGGGTAAGAAATAAATTTATTATTATTATTATTAAGGTCATCTTGGCCATTATTCCAGTATAAGTTATCCAAAATTCATTGTGAACCTGCTTGTGTCTTCCCTTTATACAATCATTATTTCTGCTTATTCACATCGCCAAATTCTTAATGATGTATCATTAAGCATTTAGAGTTGCCCTTCACTTATTCATTTGTTTTATTATTTATTGAAATATCCATTGCCTTTCTACCCACGGGAGCACTCAAAGTAAAGTACTTGGCATTTCATAAAAAAGATACCTTGTTTTGCTTTGAGGGAAAACAAGTCTCCTTCTTAGCAATTGCATTCAAGCTAAAAATTAACTATTCTCTTAAAATCCATGACACTAGGATGTGGAATTCTGTAACTGAGAAGACAGCAGTTTTTCTTTCTTTTTTGAAGTGGGAGGGGCAGGTCACCTTGACGGGCACCAAGGAAGTTATCTGGGGGTGCACTGGTGCCTTCAGGGCACCACCTTGCCCGCCCCTGCTCTGGGGTAAACAGACCACTGCCTGCAGGGACTATAGAGGGTCACATAACCTTGCTTCCCATGACTGGATGCTTGCCTGGGGAAGCAGCAGCAGCAACCAAACAGCTGGTCACTGGACCGAGGTCTGCTGCCGCCATTTGTCACTTACGTTTCAGTGCCTTTAGAAAGAGCTTCACTGGTATTTGATGGTGTCGCCTTGACATTTGCATCGCCAGGCAGAGGCGTGGTGCAATTTAATATTTTATTTTGTGAGTCTGCTCCTGGACACTTGACCTGGGGAGAAAGACACAGAAGAAGTCATGCATCATGCTGTTACACAACCAACGAGAAATAATAAAGCCAGACTGACAACTTGCGATTTTGTCTTTTAAAAAAGCAAACAAAGCAGACTGGTGGGCAGAAGCTTAGCTGGGACAGAAGGTGGTGCTATGGTTGGGTTTACGCTGGTTAGATGGTGGAGCCTGACAAGTTTTTGCTGGATCTCAGGGTAGAGTGTCGTAGGCTTAGGCAACACAGGAGCTGGGTGGATGGTCAACAGGAACGAAATGCTTAAAAACTCAGGTTAAAATACATTTTCTATTCCACCAGGAGCCTGTGATATTGAACCCCAAGTTAAAAACAAAAACCTCCCGACCCTGCATTTCCACGTGCTTCCCATGTCATTCTTCTGCAGGCCCGATGGGTTGGGAGTGCCTTCTACCCCAATGAGTTTATCGTATCTACATGTTGCATATAAAGTCTGGGCAGGACCTAGGCACGTAAGCTGGATCCACACAATCTCCCCTCCCCCCTGCACTCCGCCCCCAGTTCTGGGGCCAGGTAGGAGAGGCCACGTAAGACCCCCCCTCTATATATGGTGGGATCAGAAGCAACAGGATACTAATAGCTGCTGAGGCCTTTGACAGCACCATCAACATTTCATACCACAATAATAAGAGTGCTGTAGCAGATGATGCCTTACCTTCTTGGATAAGCCTGCATTCTGAAATGTTATCACAGCATTAATGCGTCTGTCAAGCCTAGAGATTCTCTTCTGCAAGAAAAGAGAAAGAACCTGTTTGAAACAGACACCAGAAGGGCTTCAGACAAGGAGGAGCAAAGATAAAGTAGGTGCAATTCAGTTGCCTTCCTTGTAGGGTCTCTCTTCTCCCCAGGCCCTGCGCTGGTCCTTCGCTTTCTATGCTCCAGGACCATCCCCTCCACTGTTCCACAGGTATTTTAATTCCACTGCTCAAAATCCTGCTTCCCTGAAGCAAAGCACACTCTGAATTCTCTTCCCACAGCTACCCAGCCCTTAGGCCAGGGACAGGCAACCTGGTGCCCTCCTGATGTTTATGGCTGCAATTCCCAGAATCCCTGATCATTGGCCTTGCTGCTTGGGATTTATGGTCGGAAGGACACCAGGTTGTCCACCCCTGCTAGACTCAATGTCTACCCAACACTGCCATCTCTTCTCTTGGTGTAAGACTATTTAGGGATTTTCAAAGCTGTTGGGAGCCAGCCAGCAAGTAGTGATGATCTCTTGGTGGTAAGGTGATGGGTGCAGTGGCTAGTTCTGGCCTGAAGGTGGGCTGTTGCATCCAAATGGTCTTTAAGGGCAGCCTCGCATGCAGGACGTAAATGTTTGGGCTCTCTATTAAGCTTGATTGTTTAAATTTCTACTAAGCTCACATGCATGCCGACCCCCCTATGAGAACACCGCAGTCCAGCCAATGGCAACACAGGCAACCACTTTTAAAATACTGGCCTATAGGCTGATCCAAAATTTGCACACCATAGGTTACATTACCGTAACTGTTCAAACAGTAGCCAACAGCGAGATCCCTATGACTTATGATTTGTGGCCCAATGCATGGGCCCATGGATATCTATCTGTGTTGTACCCCGCCTCAATCTGGAGGGAGAGGTGCGTAACAAATAAATAAATAAATAAATAAATATATTATTATTATTATATCTATGTAATTCATACATATATAAACAACAGAGAGAGAGAGAGAGAGAGAAGGATGCAGATACAGTACTGGCTCCAAATTTTACAGAGGCCCTTGACAAGATGCCCTCAGTGGGACCCACCTCCTTGCTGCTCTCACCATTACCCATTTGCTAGCCCTCTCCTTCTGGGCCCAATCCACACCACTGCCCCAAAAGACGCCAATATGGACAATAGGCTCCTCCTCCTGGCTCCTGCCACTGCTTCTTCGGAGAGCGTATGTGAGCAGGTGGCAGCAGCAGCTCAACCAGGGGGCTCTGGGGGCCATCAGTAGGCCTCTGCTTGCATGTGGGCCTTGGCATAGATCTGATGATGCCAACCCCCACAGCCAGGCCTGGAGAAATCACATGGGAGGATTACTAGGCTCTAATAAAGCCTCCATACCCATACGTGCATGCTTGTGGACTATTATTTAACATATTAATGCACAATGAATGACATACAATGCTGTAAACGGATCACTGCTTACTACAATTTTAATAGCAATTCCTTCATGCTTTCGTAGGCATTGGGTGCGATCAATTCTTTCATGTAAATGTTGGAGTTGGTGATCCAATTTTCCCATCGAAGTATCCATCCGATTTTGAATAAAAGACCTGACCTACAACGAGGAAAATACACAACCATGCATATTTAAATCGAGAAGCTCGTGACAATTCACATATGGAGATCGTACTCAGCAGCAGAAAATGTCAAACCCCTCACTTTGAGCAAATTAATAAAATTTGAAGCACTGTGCTTTTTGCACTGCAATCACACTAGACTTTTTTTGCTTTCTGTTTTCCACATTCATTCTGTATCCTTCAGGCCTCTTATACTCAGTGCTGCACTTGTAACTGTAATACAATTCCAACATGGGATATGGTCTCTCTTATTGGTACATTTTCTAGTTGTTTCAACACTATTCTATATGTTCTTACCACTCCTTCTGTTGCTTACTCCAAATCAAAGCTCCATGTGCATTCAACATAGGTTCCAAGGAGCTGTGCAACTGAACTTCAGGCACCCCTAAACGTTTTTTGATCTTGCACTTCCTGAAAGGTAACTATCTTTCTGAGCTTCATGGAAAACCATTTTTGAAATGGCAAGAGAATCTGTGGTTCAAATTGCCCAGAATCACACTGGCCATGTGCAAGACTTCTGCACAAGTAGATGCTCTTTTCCTCTGACTTCTGGGGCAGCTCCACACATGTAAAGGGTTGAGTGTACACAGCTGTTCCCTCCACAGAAATAAATTAGCACGTCCAAGGCAGGGGGAGGGGGGAAGAAAAGGAATCCTCACAATGCTGACTGTAGCGCTCCAAATTCTTTCTTCTTCAGCCCTACCAGAGCATTTTAGCAATGGGTGCATTCAGATCATGAAGACATGACCAACACTTTCTACTTCAGTAGAAGTGACAGTCAGTTGCAGCAAGCACAACAAGTCTTGGAGCACCTTAAAGACTAAAAGATTATAAGCATCAGTCTTCCTTGGATTAATTTGTTAAAGCTTATGCCATAATAAATGTATTGTAAAGCTCACCCACGTTCTTATTAGTTCCTGGACCAGATGCCATAATAGATTTACTTTTAAAAAGTAAAATGTTTTACAACAATCTTGAGGCTTTAGAATGGAGTGGACCAGAAATTCAAGGAGCAGTCCACACCCACAACTACAACCCAAAGACCCAGGGTTGGGAATCACACCAAAATCTAGTTTGGTGGCAGATTCCTGGCCCCACAATTCACATAGCAACAGCACTGCAACATGCAGCATTACCTTTAGACTTTTCCAGCCCCAAGAGGGCTTGAAGCAAGCTATCAAGACAAAAACAGCAATAGTTATGCAAATCTGAAATGAACAACTCAAACTACAAAGACATTTCAATGCCACTTCTGACAAGCCAGAGATTGACTTGCAATGACCAGATCACTACAAATCCCACACACCATTCTCAGTCCCACTTTAATGCTTTAATTACTGCCACCTACAGCAAATGCATCAGCAACACCACATTGCTCGATCAGACAACTATGGTGTCATACTAAAAAGTAAGGTTTTTTCTCTCTTTTTCACCAGGCAAAGCAACTTACCTTTCCCAAACCAGATTGTCTTTTATCTAAGCTTGTATCACATTCTTTGCCAGATGATTTGATGCGTTTGGAAAGGGCATCTTCACTACTTTCTGAAACTCTCCTTTTCCTCAGACTATCATCTTTGAAAAAGGCAAAAAGACATTTCACCAAGGGATTTAGAAAACATCAGCAACACATTTTAGTGAAGCCGTATCAGTACTGAACTAAAGTTTCCCCTCCAGCTTTTGAGAAAGCTTTAAAAGATTTTTAACATCAGATGTCTCTTAAAACAACAACATCTCTTTGCCTCCCCCCACCCCCAAGATTTAGTGCAGTTTGCAAGAAGCACCCAAATAAAGTCTGCAGTTTGCTAGTTTCCATGAAATGATCAGGGCCTGTAATAGCACTGTGATTTCAGAACCTGAATGTAGAATTGCCAGGAGTCCAAAGTTATGCATTTTAGTAATTCAGGTGCTTAAATGAACTGTACAGTGTTTCCCACCCCCCAAAAAACTAGCATCACACTCACCCTTGGGGTGAAGCACTGGGATGGAAGAATTGCAAGTTGCCACTATTCAGCAATACAGTTGGGGATTTGAAACTTCACACCAGCCACTTGAGACCCTAAGAGTCATGCTGGATCAGACCAAAGGCCTGCCTAATGCAGCATTCTAATCACAGTGGCCAAACACCTGCTGCGGGAACCCACAAGTAGGACACGAGAGCAATATCATCTTCCCACCTGCGTTCTCCAGTAACTGTCAAAGAGGCATGCTGCCTCTCATACTAGAAGCAAGGTGTGACCATTATGACTGGTAGCCACTGATAGCTTTATCCTCCACGAGTTACTTGAACAAGGGTGTGTGTGGGAGGGTGGGGTGGGGTGTTAAGTGAAAATTAATTACAATATTCAGACTGCAGCCTCTCTGGGACAGTCATTTAAGTTAACTACATCTAAAAATACTCTTAATGCTCCACACATCAGAGGAACTACAGTCCATTTATTTATTTATTTATTTATTACATTTCTATACCGCCCAATAGCCGGAGCTCTCTGGGCGGTTCACAAAAATTAAAACCATTCAAAGTATAAAACAACAGTATAAAACCATAATATAAAAGCTTATGAAAGCTTTTGACAGAATAAATGTGTTAGGCTTCAAGGGGCCATCTCTGTTGCTTTTCCTGCAATGGACTAACACAGCTACCCTCTAGAAATTGCATCTAAAAAGGCTCAAGAAGTCTTGCATGCTTACACTTCTGAACTGCTACCTGAAAAACAGGCACTGGCTACGGTTGTGAGCCTGCACAAACACAGCATTCACCACTGACTCTGTTTGATTATATGGTGGAAGGAGGTGTCCCCCTGCCATCTCCTTAAAGTCCCTATACAACAATATGCAAGGATTAAAATATTAAAAGTAGGGACCTGAAGATGGGCTTTCCCAGGCCTAGGCTATCAACCGT
Source organism: Elgaria multicarinata webbii (assembly GCF_023053635.1). Lineage (NCBI taxonomy): Eukaryota > Metazoa > Chordata > Lepidosauria > Squamata > Anguidae > Elgaria > Elgaria multicarinata. The sequence continues at coordinate 28,366,829 of NC_086187.1, read as the reverse complement.
AACCAGCTAAGCTACCTAGCTCCTCAGGCGATTTAACCAGAGAAGCCCTTTTTGCATTCAGTCTTTTATTTCCATAGATCAGGTTATACTGATATGCCCCGAACCATTGGCTTCTTCACAGCAAGTGTGGAAGAAATTAGATTGTGAGACTAACCTGCCTCAGGTATAGGACAGCTCAGCAGACTGTGAGCTTGACTTTTAGGAAGGCCAAGACAAGAGAGGGATAATAACTGTACTCCAACTGTCACGTACCATGACTTTGCATTAATTTAGATGTTTGCTATTATTATTATATATATTTGTATCCCACCTTTTGCCCAATACTGGGCCTCAAGGCAGCCTTACAAAGTTTAAAACATACATTGTAAAACCGAGGAAAAGAAATGTACAAAAGAAAAAAGAAAAGACAGAAAGAAAAGATGTTGATCTCTGCCAGGTTCGGTTAGCTAGGGCCTACTTTAAATACCAGGGCAGGCCTAGTTAACACCCTCTTCTGAGCACCGTTCCCAAGCTGAACTTTTAGCTCGTAAATTCAAAGAATGCCGCAGAGGGGACCACTGCCCCTCCCTCTTGATTTGATGTCTCCCCTTGGGGAGACACCCTACGCCCTCTACTCCACCATTTGGGGCAATGAATCAGGTGTGTGACATGATGCCTTATCTTGTCACTGGGACAGATCTGAAGATACACTCCCCAATGTCAAGTAATCGGCTGCAGAGCCAGGCTGTGCCAGGTTCCCCGGCCTTGAGGTTTCCACCACAATACTGCAGTCTAAATCATCCTTCTCTGATTCAGAATCAGACCCAGATTCAGTGTTAAGGCCCTCCATGATGCTTGGACCAGTCCCAACATCACACCACACTAACTCTCAAGCTTTTCCCCTTCCCTGAAAAATACCTTCGTTTCCAAGAGCCTCTGCACGTGAGCTGGGACACTCTAGGTCCCCTTTTGCATTCCTTCTGCTGTATTCAAGGCCCCTCTGGACAGTCTCCCAAACTTCTGGGTAGCTTAGAAGGTGGTGCAGACGGAGCTTTAGTGGAAATGGGGGTGGGTTTCTGATGGGGATAGGTATTTTAAAGCACTCCAAGGATGGGTTCTAAACCAGTTCAATTCTTATCATATGCCTACCTGTCTGGACTGAAGAATTAACCATTTTCTTATGCAGCTGGACGTTACCATCTTCCCTTTCCAATATTGGAATAGTTTGATTGACAAGTGTTTCTTCTGTTGTTTCCATTACTCTATCTAAGGCAGGGATTGCATTCGTGGGAGAGGTAACTGAAAACTGTTCTTCTGAATTGCGTAACAGCTGGCTATTTGGTTCTAAATTCAAGTGCACTTCCACTGGCTTAACTATGGGGGAATTGGATTCTTTTTCATACCAACTGTACAGTATATCCTGTAAAGCACCAGCATTCCAAATCTGTTTGACATCAGAGTTTGTTGTGCAAGTGTTGTATGGATGATCTTTGGACATTTCTCGGTGGTCATTATAAATGCTGATTTCAGAATTGAGAACTAAATTAGCTAATGGTTTGTTTAGCGTCCTAGGAGACAATTGTGTTGGTTTTGATTCGGGACTACAGTCAAGTTGTTCCAGCGAACTCGGATGCAAGCAGTTTGTTTCAACTATTTTTTGGTGAACATGATTATCTTCACTGGAGGCATCATTTGCAGTCTTTTCCGCTCCTTGGGCATACTTCATTTTGTTCAACATTTTCACTTGCTTTCGGCTGCTCGGAGTCATTGTTTTTCTGGCAAGCAAGGGTTTTTTGATGTCCATGTTTGGATTCATTTTTGCACCCTAAAATACAAAATTGCATCTTAAAACTATGATCAACCATGACTTTGCATTTACTGGAGAGCTGCTGCTTTGAAATTCATATTCAGTTCAACATATCAGAGGCCAAACCTTGATTCAGTTTTGGTCGGTGTCTCACACTATTGCCCCGCTTGTGCTCTTCGCTCCTCTAATGCCATGTTTCTCACCTGCCCGAGGGTCTCTCCTTCCCTTGCTCGGCTCCGTCCATTTTCTTCTGCTGCCCCTTACACCTGGAACGCTCTTCCAGAACATTTGAGAACTACAAGTTCAATCGCAGCTTTTAAAGCTCAGCTAAAAACTTTTCTTTTTCCTAAAGCTTTTAAAACTTGATTTTGTTCTGACTTTTATACTGTTAGTTTTACTCTCCCCTGTGCCTGTTTACCCTACCCAGTGCCTGTTTGCATTCTCTTCCCCTTCCTATTGTTTTATTATGATTTTATTAGAACGTAAGCCTATGCGGCAGGGTCTTGCTATTTTATTGTTTTACTCTGTACAGCACCATGTACATTGATGGTGCTATATAAATAAATAAATAAATAAATAATAATAATAACACAGCAGTCAATTCTTCTTTGGGCTCCTTGTAAGAGGGGAAAAGGCAGGATATAGATGTAATAAAATAATTAATAATGATGGTGGTGGTGGTAATAACAGCATTTGCTGAGTTTTAACTGACTCCAAAAACGAGCTTTGGCTTGGCTGAGTGCTTAAAATTTATTTTATGTTAGCTGATTTTGTTTTAAAACACTGTATATTGATTTTTAATGTTCAGTCTTTTAAATCTAATCTTTTTAATCTTTGTAAACGGCCCAGAGAGCTTCGGCTATGGGGCGGTATATAAACATAATAAATAAGGAAAAATAAAATTGTATTTATTGTTTCTATGGAAGCTTCCCTGGGTGGCTTTGGGCCAGTCACAGACTCTCAGCTCTACCCTACCTCGCAGGGTTGTTGTTGTGAGGATAAAAACGCGAGAGGAGGAGGAGGAGGAGGAGGAGGAGGGTTAGGTGTGCGGCCTTGGGCTCCTTCAGGAGGAGAAAAAGGCCGGATATAAACGTAGCAAATCACTAATATTATATATAGAGAGACGCATAGTATTGTATAACAGCACCTGAGGTAAACGAGGGATGAAAAACCTGAGGTAAACGAGGGATGAAAAACCTGAGGTAAATGAGGGAATGAAAACCCTGAGGTAAACGAGGGAATGAAAACCCTGAGGTAAATGAGGGGCTGAACGCAGGCGCTCTCCCCTCCCGCCTCGGGGGTCCCCTCCGGAAGCGGCTCGACGCGCCCCTAAAGCGGTTCTCCAGCGACCCCTGGGCGCCCCTCCCCCGCCTCGACTCACCGGGTGCCGTCTGCGCAGGCGCGCCAAGGGCTCCCTCAGCTGGGGCCCCGAGGGCCGTTGGAGCTCCGCGAACCTTCGAAGGCGGTTGGAGCTGCCGGAGGGGCGGGAGAGAAGAGGAGGAGGAAGTGGCGGGCGCCGCTCAAGCCGGAGGAAGGCTGCGCACGCGCACAGCCGACGGTACTGAGAGGCGAGAGGCAGCCGGCGCCGTTAGAAGTTTCTGCGGTCGACGTCGGCGGCTTGTTGAGGGGGGAAGGCTCGTCTCGTCACAGGGTAGCTCCTCCCTCTCCCCGCCATTGGGTGAAGCTCCCGAAGTGCTGTCCAATCGGCAAGCCACCCTTGCCGCCGACGTCACTCCCCCGAACAGGGGAGGGGCTCTCGCTGCAGGTCCGCTCGGCCAATCAGGAGCCGAGATGTCCATTCCCTTGCTGCCTCTCTCCGCGATTGGGCCTGTTGTTATGTATTTACTTAGTTTAGGTTCGCCTCGAGCCCGCCAGCCAATCAGGAGCGAGCGTGCACCGACGCTGCGTGTCACCGCCCTCCGCCTCTCTTCTCCTGAGGAGATAAAAAGGCGCGTCGGTCAAAGGAACTCTTCCAATCAGAACCGACGGGGGGGGGGGGGCAGGACGAGGGGGGCGTGGCTTACTTGGCTGCTTCGCATGCTGGCCGTCTAAGGAGGTTCTCGTGTAGGGAAGGAGTTAAATGTGTGAATATGGAAAGACACGTGTACCATGCGGGTTTGCACAGCAGCAAGCTGGCAGTGGCCGGAACTCCTAGAGAGGGATTCAGTCAATGGTTTTGAATGGACGTGTGAGAGAGTTCTTTACATAGCACACATTGTTTAAACTAGGGCTGTGCTCCGCTTCTCTTCGGGTCGGAGAAGCAGAAGCGGATCGGGGTGCTTTGCCTCCCCTTAAGCCGGAGGTGAAGAGGATTGGGGGGGGGCAGCGGAGCGTCACAGAGTGGATTGACATGAAGGCGGATCCTTCGCCTCGATCCGGAGCTCTGAAAAAAAGGTAAGGGGGCCTTACCTGGCGCTGCCGCCACCCGTGCAGCAACTGTTGCAGAGCCAGGTAAGGGGGGTAGGGGGGTCTTATCTGGTCCATTGCGGCCAGTTGCCGGCTTCACTTGAGCTCATGGCTCAACCCAGAAATGGGGCCTACAGTTCCGGGTTGAGCCGTGGGCTGAAGTGAAGCCCGCTACGGACCAGGTAAGTGGTGTGTGCAAAAGGGGGGTTACCTGGCCTTGCTGCCGCCGCCCGTGTGGTGATGGCGGCAGAGCCAGGTAATGGGGGAGGGGGGTCTTACCTGGTCTGTCGCGGCTCGTCGCTGGCTTCACTTGAGCTCGTGGCTCAACCCGGAAGTGTAGGCCCCGTTCCGGGTTGAGCCGCGGGCTGAAGTGAAGCCGGCGACAGGCTGCGATGGACGCAAGTAAGGGGGGGGAGGGAGGGGGGCCTTACCTGGCACCCCCGCTGCAGTCTGTGCGGTGATGGTGGTGGAGCCAGGTAGGGGGGCAGGGTCTTACCTGCGTCCGTCACATTCCGGCAGCGGCTTCAACTGAGCCCAAGGATTCAAACTGGAAGACCAGGCCACTGCGGCCTGGTCTTCCTGTTTGAGTCCTCAGGCTCAGTTGAAGCAGCCGCTGGAACGTGACGGATGCAGGTGAGGGGGGAGGAGGGAGGGGGCCTTACCTGCTGATTGCTTAGCTTAGAAAAAGGGTGAGTAAAGGAAGACATGTGTCATATCTCGCCCTGCTCCTCCTAGGTTGGAAGAAGGTGTTTCAGGTGAGCAATCAGAATCGGACCCTGAAGTAGAGGAATTGGCGCCAGACACAGGCCAGCCTGTACCAGTGGAGGAGAAAGCTCTCAGGACCGCTTCACCAGCTGGTGGTGACCCCTCTCCAGAGCTTATCTCCTCAAGGGCAAATAAGTGGGAAGCCAACATTCTCCTGAGGGAGAGAGCATGAAGTTGGGGAAGGGCTTCCCATTCTTCTTGAAAGGACAATTGTCTTGCTTAGTTTGCATAGCTTTGCCCAGGAGAAACTTCCTAGTGATTAGACTCTCTTCAGGTGGGAAGAGACTTTTATGGCTTGAATAAAGCTTTGTGGATTGCTTAGCAGGCCTCGTTATTGTCTGCTTTCTGCTTTACCCTCTCTGCAAAAATGAAGAAAGAATAAATGAATTTTGATGCCCACCGGAAGTTTACCAGTAAAAAGAATGTTTGGCCCTGATGCATCAGTTGAAGAGAAGGGATGCAGACCATGCTATTTCAGAGCTTGTTCCAACTGTACTCTTTTTCTACAGAAACCTCCTCTCTCAAGGAGTAGGAGGATGTACTGCATGTTGCCTGCATAAGCAGAAGACTTATTCACAGCACAATCCTATCCATGCTTGCTCACAAGTAAGTGGCTCTTCAGGATCAGATCCCTCTAATCCATGTGAGTACAATCCCGTTTGGCCTGAAATGGGAGACGTCACTCCGTGGGGTTTACACCTAGGTAAGTATGCATAAGATTGTAGGTTGAAACTTTCACTCTCCCCCCACAATCTAAATTAACACCCTTCAATTTCTACATTTTTTTTAAAATGTATAACTTGCCCGCCCCTTTAAGCATCTTAGTTCTCAGAGTGTATTAAAGATAACATAAAAGTACAAAAAAAGATCCAATTTAAAACACTCTATTTGTGTTTTTTTTAAATTTTATTTATTTCCTTTTAAAAACTAATCATACCCTGAGCTCAAAAGTACAGCTTTACCCTTCCAGCATGTACCAAATGCTTGATGGAATAAAAATGTCTTTCCTTGAGTAACTGAAACTCAATTGAAGAAGCAATTCCAGACACAGTTAGGGATCACAAAGGAGCAACCATTAATAGCCACCTCATTTAGTCACTGCTGCTAGAAAGTGTTTTCCACCCAAATGTTGCCACAGACTGAATGTGGTGGTAAAATGTTTTAAAAACTGACCTTGATTGTATTGCTACACAAACCACACAGGCCGACTTCCTCTTTGTGCAGCCAGGTCTGCAAAATTTATAAAAGCGAGTCTAAGCTGCTGAAGCAAAATGGCTCGGAGAATGAGCTGTGATTTGGTGCATATCTAATTTTGGTCACAAACTTGATGTAAAAAGTAGAGTGTCCATTTCCCCCTGACACGCATACACCTAGAAAAGGTAAAGGGGTGCACAAGGCGGGGAGTGGCCAGACGCCCCCAGTAAAGAACTCCATTTATCCTTATGCAAGCAGCACGTAGGCACATATCAAGCCCCTTAGCCTTGTCAGCTCCAAAGGACACCGATTGAGTTAATCCCATCAAATCCACTCACCCAGCTGCCCACACCTCACCATATAGGGGAAAGGTTAAGTGCAGGTATGCAGGGCAAAGGATATCTGAGAGAAGGTATTTCACACTGATGGTGGCGGACAGATGTCACCCCCCCCCCCCCGACAGCTCCAGCACCACCTAACTTCAAGTAAACATCGCTTAAGTGCACTTTAACACCATAGGTCAATTTCAAAATGACACTGACCAGTTAAGCTCAGTCAAGTCCTTAGGACTGTCCTCTAGCCACATCACCAATAGGGGAGGGGCTACAGAAGCAAAGCACATGGCAGCTGCAATTCCCCTTCTGACCACTGCATAAAGTATATAAGCTATTGTCTTACCTCAGCACAGTGTGACTCTGGTTAACAGCGTGAGCGCAAAGAGGTCACCTTATTCTCGAGAATAAACGTTTTGGAGCCCAACGCCTTGACGGAGATCTTTCGCGAGTGTTTCATTATTGGATTTCGTTGCACTTGAATCAGGCATATTTTGTGCAACAAACTGATGAGACTGCTTTAGGCAAACCACGGTTGCCCACCCTCAGCACCTCCATCTCCCTGGAAGATGAGGCAGGTGGCTACTAGGAGGTGAGGCAAAGGAAGTGAAGCAGATGGCTACTAGGAGGAGGGCTTTCTCCGCTGTGGCACCCCGCCTGTGGAATGAGCTCCCCAGAGAGGTCCGCCTGGCGCCTACACTGTACTCTTTTCGTCGCCAGCTGAAGACCTTTTTATTCTCTCAAGATTTGAACACTTAATTTTAAATTTAAATTCTACTGTTCTAACTCTGTATTTTAATCTTATATCAATTTTGCTGCGTGGTTTTATCCTGGTCGTGCTTTGGATACTGTATTTTGTATTTGTGTTTTTAACCTGTTGGTTGTTTTATTATGGTTTTAATTTTTGTGAACCGCCCAGAGAGCTTCGGCTGTTGGGCGGTATAAAAATGTAATAAATAAAATAAAATAAATCTCCAATGTAGGTATAATGATATTGGCCAACCTTCCAGGGCTGTTGTAAGGATTAGTGCGTGCAAAGTGCTTTAGGGTTAAATCTTGTCGGGATGCCCATCAGCCTCTGAATCTGGAGGCTGAAGGGCATCCTATGCAGAGCGGGAGGAGCGCGGAGGTGATCCGGGAATCCAAACTTTTCTTATGCCTCCTGCCCCAGATGCTGTCTAAAGGCCATCCAGTTGCTCTCCCCAACTCAGAACAAGCCACTGAAATGCTCCTAGCGACATTTCTTATACATCATGGAAAAAGCTACACCCTGGTAGTCTCGGTGAAGGCAGCCCGCTGGCGTAACCTCACTTAAAGGATGCTGTTGCACGTGATAGTTTTGCCTCTTGTCTCCCTGTCCTCTAAACTCCTGCTTAATGTTCTGTAGAGCATTTACAACAATTCCCTTGTGCTCAAATAAACAGGGATCCAAGCAGTCATGAACGTTGCGTGTTTCTTTGGCGTTCTCGCTTTATAGAAATGGTGGCCAGGCAAGGGGGAGAAACTGGTGGTACCAACACGAGGTTGTTTTGCACAGTAACACCAATTTTCGATGGGCAGATGGCTGCTAATTTGCCTGCTCCTTCCAACCACTGTCCCAGCCATCCCAGGGAATGAAAACAAAACACCCTTCTCTTTTGATGTACCTTTACTGACCTCAAAAATACAGTTGCAGTGTTTGAGGGATCTTTCCTCTTTCCTACCTCCCCGCAAGAATATTTAGACAGGAAAAGTCCAATTCCTAGCTGGGGAATGATCAACTAAAATGAATAAGGGGATGGAGTGGAGCATCTCTCCTATGAGGGAAGGTTGCGACAGCTGGGATTGTTTAGCTTGGAAAAAAAGGAGGCTGAGGAGAGACCTGATGGAAGCGTATAAAATGATGCCTGGGGTGGAGAATGTGGAGAGGGAGGCGTTTTCTCCCTCTCTCATAATACTAGAACCCAGTGGAGTCATTATCCCATGAAGCTGGTGGGTGGGGGATTCAGGGCAGATAAAAGGAGGCACTTCTTCACACAGCGCAGTTAAAACTATGGAACTCACTTCCACAAGATGTAGCGATTGTCACCAATTTGGTTGGCTTTAAAAGGGGGTTGGATAAATTCCTGGAGGAGAAGGGTATCAATGGCTACTAGTCCTGATAGCTATGTGGTACCTCCAGTATCAAAGGCAGTAAGGCTGTGCACACCCATTGCTGGGGAACATGGGCAGGAGAGTGCTGCTGCTGCACTCGTGTCCTGCTTATGGGTCCCTAAGGTTGTCCCCTGTGTGTACACAGAATGCTGGACTAGATTGACCTTTGGTCTGATTCAGCATGGCTCTTATGTTCTTATGCTCTTAATGCTGAGAGTTGTAGGACTCCCCCCTCCCCATCTAAACATGCATAGGATTGCGCCTTTAGTCATAGAATCATAGAATAGCAGAGTTGGAAGGGGCCTACAAGGCCATCGAGTCCAACCCCCCGCTCAATGCAGGAATCCACCCTAAAGCATCCCAGACAGATGCTTGTCCAGCTGCGTCTTTCTTGCTAAACTAACAAAGCCCAAATAGATAATAGAAACACATGGGAATATCATTGCCATCTCTTCATTGTCCATAGCTTCCTGTGGATTCTGCACCCATCTGCATGACATCCACAATCTATTTAATTGGTCGTCTTTCTCCGGGCAAAGGCTGGTTGGGTTGGTGCGCCTTCTTCTAATTCAGCACCAACCAATTTAGGCTGGTTTCTCTCTAATTAAAAGACATGAAGAAGTGACCTTTCTTTGACTCAGCCTGGCAATCCAATATTGCCTAGAGTTAAAACATGGCAGTGGGGGCAGGTTTGGAGAGGCTGCACTCTACGAAGTGTGAAGGTTAGTGCCGCATTAAATTGCTCCTCCTCAAACACTGATCATCTGTTCTTAAAAAGAGCAAAACATCTAACCCGTCCTTCCTTTTTCTTCTTTTCTTTGACTGACAGTCTTACTGTTGGTGCTATTTATTTTGGTTGGTGCTGTTTATTTCTTTTATTGTTGTGCTTTTTAATTGTGTCTTTACATGTATTTGTTTTTACATTGTGTTTTAATTAAGATTTTGTTTTCAAGCTGGGTTTTATTGTGAATTGCCTCGTGTGCCTTCATATGTCAGGATCCATCTTACAGGTGATATAAATAGTTGGTGTGATCAAGAAGAATAAAAGAAAAATAGACTACAATTAGACCAGGATGATTTAGAATCTAGTGCTGTTGTGGAAAATTCAAGGCCTGGGAACTTGGGACAACCGGACTTTCCAACTGATTACATGCCGAAGAAGAATGAAACTCCTGAGCGGCCGCAGTTGCAAGATAAGACTTCAAATCAAACCTGTGATTTTATTGCCTGGGATGGTGGCAACCAGGCAGCGGGTGGGATCCCATGGGGAGGGCATTTCAGGGATCTTAGCCATGGAGAGGCTTCAAATCTCCATTGTATTTATCGCCCCTCCGTGGTATGAACCGCCGCTCCATTGTATTTAATTTGAAACAAGTGGGCAGGCCTTTGCTGAGATCAACGTCTTTCGTGCTCAGATTATTTCCCAGTTGGGGTTTATTGTACGAACCCTTGTCTGCTGTAATCTTATGATCTAAGACTAAGGCAGGCAATTTGCTGGTGGGATTTATGACGCTGAATGACTTCTAGCCTTGAGACTGTTTCCTGAACCGAATAGTGCGCTGATAGCTTAGAAGCGATTTGCTTTATTTGGGAGTCTAAGTGCTGTAGCTTTTGCCATGAGATGCTGGAAAGCTGATCTGTGTAACTTGATCTATTGCAAGAAAGAGTCTGTTGTAAACAGTGATTTATGTCGGCTTGCCAGAGGGGCCAGGAGACAGAAGCTGACGGTCAGACTGAAGGCAAAAGAGACGTGCCAAAGTATCAAAATGACCAGCATATTGTAGTGTACAAGCTTCATCCCACATACCTGTTTCCCTCGAATTATCCCCTACAGCGCTAAGCTGTCGGTGTTGTTGCTGCTGCTAAATCACACCCCAGGCGGCAGCGCTCCTACGATCCTTTACAAAGGATTTAAGGGGGGGAATCTTAAAAAAAGAAAGAAAATCAATGGATGAACCAATCCAATTCAAATTTCGTATGTTTAAAGCTCTCCTTAATATCGATTACTGTGCCAATTTTGATGTCTTTTTCTTTAAAGTTTACGCAGATGTAAGCATTTGTTTAATTTTTCTTTAAACATATAAAATCCCGCTCCTGTGCCCGCAGTGGCCGCTTGGAAAACTACAAATGATTCGCTCAAAAACTAGTAGCAAAATAGGGTGGGTCTTTTCCCTTTATAGCACAATTAAAGCAGGATAGATGGGAGTACTTAACAGTCAAAGCAGATTATAAACTGGAAAACATCAGAGTCGTTTGCACGCAATTCACAGTGATTGCGCAGTATAACGCTGGTGTGATAAAGCTCTACAGCTCTGACTACCAGTAACGAATCCTTCAGAGAGGTATTTCGACATTTTAAGAATGGGGGAAAATGCGCAAAGGTTGGGGGGAAATGCACAAAGGTTGGGGAACTATCAAATGATCTATGGCTGGGAGAAAGGGTGTGTGGCCTCCTGGGAAATCCTGAAAGGCCAGACAGGCACCTCCAGAGGGTCAGATTTAGCGCCTGGTTCTGAGGTTCCAGAGCCCGGCTCTATGCCGAGAAATTGACACATGCAAATTTTATGTAATCAATTTCCTCTTTTGTCTTCTTTTTTGGTGATGACTAAGTGGCCTCCCAAATGCAGAGTGATATTCTGCACATCCTGGAACTGTTGCTTTCATGCTTTGGCGTCCGGTTGACCACTGTTGGAGACAGCGTGCTAGGCTTGATGGATCTAGGCTTTGATCCAGGAAGACCATTCTTACATTCTTTTTGTTTTGCAACCCAGGGAGGGTGTCTTAAAGCCAAATTTCTGAAACAATTTGAATGGGAGCTTCTGTGGTGATAACAACCCTGAACGCTGTTGGGAATATTGCAACTTTGTCTGCAAGTTATTGGAAGGGCAGCCCGCCTACTAACAGGGACTGGCCGGCGAGATCATATCACGGCGAGATCATATCACGTCAGTCCTTCTACAACTTCATTGGCTGCCAGTCCAGGTCCAGGCCTGATTCAAAGTGCTGGTATTGACATTTAAAGCCCTGAACGGTTTGGGGCCAGGTTATTTGAAGGAACGCCTCCTCCCATATGTGCCTGCCCGGACCTTAAGATCATCCACAGGGGTCCTTCTCCGTGAGCCCCTGCCGAAGGAAGTGAGGCAGGTGGCTACTAGGAGGAGGGCTTTCTCTGCTGTGGCACCCTGGCTGTTGATTGAGCTCTCCAGAGAGGTTCACCTGGCGCCTACACTGTACTCCTTTCGTCGCCAGCTGAAGACCTTTTTATTTTCTCAGTATTTTAACACCTAATTTAACTTAAATTTGAACTTTGCTGTTTTAATCTCATATTTTAACCTATATCAATTTTTGCTGTGTGGTTTTATCCTGGTCGTGCTTTTTATATTGTATTTTTAAATTGTTGGTTGTTTTTATGCTCGTCATGGTTTTAATTTTTGTGAACCGCCCAGAGAGCTTCAGCTATTGGGTGGTATAAAAATTAATTAATTAAATAAATAAATAAATAAATAAATAGTTATTTCATGAGAATTTTGACCACAGCTAGCCTTAGCATCTGTATAGCCCATAATGTGGATTCCTGCGATTCCCCCCTTTGCGCCTCCCCTTCTTCCCCCCTGCCTGACTTCCACCATTAATGGGAGCAAATGTGTTTGCTCTCTGACTGGTGTAATGGAACAAAAAATGAACTGAGCAGGCAAGAATATTTGTGAATAAAACTGTTTTCTTTCCTTCACTGAAGAAGGGTGTGGTCTCCTTTTATTATTCTAAGATAGCCTGTGTGCACGTGGGACTGGTAAACACTCATTATGTTTTATCTGTTGCTTTTTTCCTGCTGACTGCCTTTCTAGCAGGAGGCGTCATTACTAAATAATCCCATCAAACACTGCTATGAAATATTAAGGCTGTGGAACTCTAGCATTTCGCAAGGGAAAAAAAAGTTTCCTGACGTGATTGTGATAGAAATGGCCTTAAGGCATGGTCCAGGGAAAGTTCCCTCATGCAAAACCCAAGGAGGACTCACCTGTGGGTTTATACCTTAATCTTTCTGCCATTTTCAGGACCATATTTTAACAGAATAATGACTTTTCCAACCAGGTATTGACACCCGGGTCTCTTTCTGTCAGCTGCAGCCCAACTTCAGTGTAGCCCTAACAGTTCACTTCTCTCTCGTTTTGATTTATCACAATGACTGTTCCCTTTAGGGCATGAAATCTTTAAGTCATTAACTCACTTCCTCCGGCAACTGTATCTGACAGTCCTTTCAAACTCATGGCATTGTTAAGGGCCTGTGGCCGGTTGGAGTTCTAACTAGGCGGTGGCTAGAAGAGGTTTCCAGGTTGTTGGGTTTTTTTAAAAAATAATCTCTAAAATGTAGCCTTTAGATGAAGTGTCTGGCACCTGGACTGGGAACGGGTGCATATGATTTAATGCAAAGTTTTCAACAATCTAGAATGTCACTGCTCTCTGCCCATAACATCATTTCCCCTTAAACGTTCCCTGTGCATGGTATAGTTCTGAATAATGACAAGGTTGGAACTGCCCTCAAAGGGAATCCAACATGCCACAGGAGAACGGGGCATTTAAATTTGGAAGGGGTCACTTCCTGGACCTTTCTTGGGGCTTTCTAAACTGCACACAGCTGGCAGTCCGTTCCAAGCCCATATTTACTAGGAAATAAAGCCCCACTCGTTTCAGTGAGATTCGCAGTGCAAAACTAGCCATGTTTGTTTTGGAGTAAGTGCCGCTGTGTTCATTGGCATTTACTCCCAGGTAAGTGTCCCTAGGCTTGTGCTGTCAATGCTATAATGCTATGCTAAGTCAATGTCAAACAAAGTTTGTGGTATTGACTTTTTAAAGTAGGGGCAGTTCAGGGGTTGTTGCTTCTCTGGGTTCATTGGAGAGAGCGCCTCCTCAAGATTTCTGTCAATATCAAGGTTGCCAACTGGCCAGGGAAACGCCACTGCAATCTGCTCTTATGCCATTATCATCTGTGTGATGTGCAGAAATGACCAGGTGGAGCTTTCCACAGCCCAGAGATAAACATTATTGCCACCAGTACCTCTGTATGAAAAGCACAGCTACAGGGGTTGGCTGAAAAGTTGGCAGCCCCAGTCAATACAAGCCAACGGGCATGGTGGTGAGCATTTGCTTTTGCAACATACTCATTTTTTTTTTATATTTCAGCCTCTCTAATTCATGTTGACAATAGGTGGAGCTCTCGAACAAATCTTCAGCTTTAGGGATGTTTTTTCAAGCAAGAAATCAGTTTAGAATTCCGAGTTGCTTTGGGCCGTAGGTTGCTGAACTCTGCTGTGGAGAATTAGGACAAAACCAAGACTCCGGCACTGCCTATTTTCTGTTCCTGGAGTTTGCATCTGCTGCTAAACACATTTACTTGGGAATAAGCACACTATTTCATCGTAGAAAAAGAAAATAGGTTTTTAAATTAAAAATAATAGAGTGAGCACCTATAACCATGTACACGCGTGGCCAGCCCCTGCCTCTAAGATGTTTTTAAAAATCAGGAAGGAAGCTGCAATGATGAGGATGAACTTTTTCGTGCTGGCATGTCCACGGGGCCCAGGCGCTGACCCCAGGCCTTTTCCTGCCTGCCCCTGCCACGACACGGGCTCTTTACAACCAGCCTGTCTGTGGACACTCCCTGCTCAAGCTAAGCGCCACTGCTTTATGAGCCGGAGGTGAGGGACAACCACCGCCTTTCTCCAAACTATGTGGAGAAAGGGGTTAAACAGGAATGATTTCAGGAATAAAATAATGCGCTGTGAATTATATGTGCTGATGGTGAATTAATGTCAGAACGGGGGTTATCGGTATATAACTGCAGATGATAAATGCCAAGGAGACACATGGGATTTTTGTGGTAGTAAAACAAACGGAATAAAAATTTATTTCAATGTTCACAAACTTTGTTTCATAATAAAACTTTTCAGACCCTTGTTAAAACTTCTCATCCAATCCTTTCTCTCTTCTCATACACGCTTTCCTTTCTCTCACACCTTCACTCTTGAACTTCCTTTATTATCAGAATTGTTTAATATACACCAACTGACTATCTGCACACTACACTCCAAAGACAACCCTCTCTACCCTGATCCTCTAATTCTCCCTTGAACCAAAGTACTTTTAAAACAACCCCCCTTCTCACCTCAGTCATCCCCTTATATATCCTCCTCCCCCCTCCTAAGATATTCAATCTCCACCAGCTCAGGTCAACATCCTAAACACGCTAGACTTACAAATCCTAGACATATATTAGGGAACTGACTTGTGGGGTGTAATGCCACAGCCCCCATCACCTGCAGCTCTCTGAGTGGTCATTTTGGAGCCCAGTGCACCACTGGATACATCATCATCATCATCATCATCATCATCATCATCATCATCATCATCATCATCATCTATTTCTTACCCGCCTCTCCACTTGGATCCAGGCGGGGAACAACAGCGAACATAAAACACATAAAACTGATTAAAAACATAGTATAAATTATTAAAACATCCTTAAAACATCCTAAAACATTCTAAAGTTCCACTGGGTAGGCTTGCCAGAATAGATCAGTCTTTATTGCTTTTTTAAATGCTAAAAGACTGTCAAGTTGACGAATCTCCTCTGGCAGGCCATTTCACAGTCTGGGAGCAGCGGAAGAGAAACAGCGGTCCTCAATGCAGCACCTCCAATGGCACCCACACACCTCTTCGCTCCCTGCTCCCTTCCAAAAACGTGGGTTTTTTTAATAAAAAATTGAAAAACGCACCACAGAGCACCAGGTTCTCCTTCCTGTCCCTGATCTGCTGTTCAGTGGGCAGGAAGAAAAAGCAAGGCAGACGGGTAGAGGGGATAGAAGGAGCTTCATCCCACGTCCCTGCTTCCCTTGGATTATCCCCATAGCACTAAGTTTTCGCCATTGTTGTTGTTTTTGCTACCAGGTGACAGCGACCCTTTGTATACCAGGAAGTGAGTTTAAGGGGGGAAATGTAAAAAAATCATTAAAAAATCAACGGATGACCTGCTTAAAGCTCCCCCTAATATCTATTACTATGCCAATTTTGGTGTCTTTATCTTTAAAGTTTACGCAGATGTAAGCATTTCTTTGAAATCCTGCTCCTACGCCCGAGCGGCGGCTCGGAAGATACGCTCAAAAAGTAGGGGCTAAATACGGCGAATCTTTTGGCTTTATAGCACAATAAGGCAGGAGGCAGGGGAGTCCTTCACAGTCAAAGCCAATTATAAGTTGGAAAACGTCTGAGTCCTTTGCATGCAATTCACAGTGATTGCACAGTATAATGCTGGTGTGATAAAGCTCAAAGAGCCAGGCGAGGAGGGAGGGAAACAGTGAGGTATATGGGGTGAGTGGGAGAGAAAGAGCAAAGCTAAGAGCTAGGAAGGGAGAGAAAGAAGCGCTCCAGATGTGTTGGACTACAACTCCCAGAATGCCCCAGCCAGCTCTGGGAGGTGCAGTCCAACACATCTGGAGCGCTCCAGGTTGAGGAAGGCTGGCCTATATGCTTCTTCTATACCCATAGCTGTTCCAAAGGAAGGCTTTAGTTAGTGTATGACATATAAAGCATTGTTATTTTTATTTTTTGCTCCACTGATTAGGAGGAAGATCAGGAGAGAGCTAAAATAAGTATTTTAAAAAATGCACATGCAGGGGCTGGTGGTGAGGGGGTAGGAAATCACGTGGCATTAATGCTTTTCTCAACCTGGATCCCACAGGGAGGATTGGATAGTTTCACGGAATCTGATTAGACAGTTGCATCACTGGGTGAGCTAATAAGGCATTAGGTGTCACCCAGAGAAAAACACAGACTGAATTACTTTACGTGATCAAAGTGACTCTTCCAGTGGCTGGCTGGCTGCAAGGATTTTTCAGCTCCCTGCATGAGAGATTGTAAAGGGAAAATAAAACCTGTGTGGGTATTTTACTAATGCCAGACGTATTGCTCTTTTCAATCATCCTTTTGGCTGAAACAGTAGTGCTCTCTCTCTCTCTCCCTCTGTGTGTGTGTCTGTGTGTCTGTGTGTGTATGTGTAAGTGTTAGGATAGGGTTGTCTCACTCTCTGGACCAAAGAGGCATCAGAAGTGCCACGCTGGATCTGACCAAGGGTCCATCTAGTCCAGCACTCTGTTCATACAGTGGCCAACCAGCTGTCGAACAGGGACCAATAAAGCAGGACATGGTGCAACAGCACCCTCCCGCCCATGTTCCCCAGCAACTGGTGCACACAGGCTTACTGACTCGGATACTGGAGGTAGGATACAGCCATCAGGACTAGCAGCCATGGATAGCCTTTGTCTCCAGGACTGTGTCCAATCCCCCTTTTAAAGCCATCCAAATTGGCGGCCATCACTACGCCTTGAGATAGTGAATTCCATAGTTCCCTATAGCCCCTGGGAAATGCAGTTTCACCCTCTGACAACTGCTGTGTCACATGGTGGTTTCTGTATGTGTGAATACAACTTCACATATTAAAACAATGACAACAACACACCAAACCAGGCACAACTTCTGCAGTAGCTCTGAAACAATCCTCCCAATGGAGTTAATTCACATGTGGAGCTGTGCATCACCAAGTGCTGAGAAATCAGACAATCTCTATGTGTGTGTGAACCAGCCCATAATAAGAATCATGGCTAGAGGGGAGTAGAAAAGGCTCCATCTGTTACTAGTGCATGCATGCATGCATGCATATATAGTGTGAATAGTTGAATGTATTCATGTGCCGTTAGTATTCCTCTAGGGTTGCACCTCCTTTTGCAAAGGAAAATAAAGTAAAAATATTTGCAGGTTTGCTTAATGTTCCTTTTAAAAAAACACCATTAACCCCATCTCAATATTCCACTCAATTTGCCTGTCCCCTCATTCTC
This sequence comes from Elgaria multicarinata webbii, assembly GCF_023053635.1. Taxonomy (NCBI): domain Eukaryota; kingdom Metazoa; phylum Chordata; class Lepidosauria; order Squamata; family Anguidae; genus Elgaria; species Elgaria multicarinata. The sequence continues at coordinate 28,349,325 of NC_086187.1, read as the reverse complement.
TTGTTTCATTTTGGGCCTATAAATTGGGCAGCGAGGAGAAAAAAAAGATCGCCTTGAGACCAATTGCACCATGAAAAGTCTATGAATAATTTGTGCAACAATCTGCAGTCTGAGTACTAAACTGTCCAAGAAGAACTCAATGAAATTCCAGGCACGTCCCTGGGAAGTGTGAAAGGAACACTGAAAGGTGCGTGGACAAACCTCTTCCTATTCATGGACACCTTGCTGTTTCTTCCTGTTTTGGGGTTTTGGGCCCAGGCGTAATGGCTCCTGGAAAACTCTTGTAATTCATGTGAGTTTCCATTTGTTACATTTATATTCCATCTTTTCCTAAAAGGTGCCCAAGGCAGCATTTCACCACCTCCTCCTCCCTCCTCTCCATTTTATCCTTTCAACAACCCTGTGAAGTAAATTGGGCTGAGAACCAGTAATGGGCCCAAAGTCACCCAGTGACTTTTCATGGCCGAGTGGAATTAGAACCCAGCTCTCCCAATTCCTAGTCCAACGCTCTAACCACTACACCACACTGACTATGACATTGACCAGGAAATAGTAGTTATGCGAAGCAAAAAAAACCATTCACAAATGTTTGTCACATTGCTGGTAGCTGGTAGCTACCAAGGTGGCCACACCCTTCCACTTCCCAGAAGGGCAGGTAAACACAAATTTATTTTTAAAATTTATATCCCACTTTCCCACCCCCCAAAATGGAGGTGAAGGCCACTGTTACAAGTCACAGTTATGTGAACCCGACGTGATACTTGATGGTTTCTGTTTTCCCAAGTGGGAAGAAATGCCAAGAGGGGGGAACTCTTTACACAGGTAGTATCCTTTTGAGCAGAGATCCCAGATGGGCACACATCTCATTTCGCATAGTGGTAGGGCTGGTTCTGAACTATCAACAGCAATTTGTAGAACAATTGTTTCCCCCCTTAGTCTATCTTTAACCTAAAGAATAGTCATCACACCTTTTTCATCTGTGGGGGAGACAATACTGCAGTGTAAGGGAATACAATGGAAAGACTCCAGCCGTTCTGCAGTGTGGAAAGCACACCCTCCAACGCTTCCCAGACAGAAATAGGGGCCTGCCATTAACATCTCTGTTATCGTACCAAAGGCAGGCAGTGTATTTGCATGACACCTGGACATTCCTCTGCATTTGCTCATGTGTGCTGGAGGCAGGAGGACACACTCTCTCACCCACCCACTCACTCAGAAATTTAACTTCTTGAGACCTCGGGAGAGAGGTGAACCATGAAGAATGATAGTGCTTGTAAATGACGTTAAGAAAATGTGCATGAGGCATTCCTGAAAGTATTGTAATTTGTCAGGGGACCCCCCCCCCAAATCGGGACTGTCCCTAGTAAACATTATGGATCATTGGTGTGTCTGGGGATGGAGGGTCAGGGGTTGTGTTGTCAACCCTTACTAAGGCCAAACTTGGTAGCTTTTTCATTCATAGCAAAAGTCACCATGGACCCCTGATCTGGAAAACTGCTCTGTGCAGTAAACAGCACTTCCAGGGGAGCATCTGGTAGGAAGCAGTACTGGTTAGGCCCAACCGCGCTCTGCAATACAGTGTTTAAAATGATTCATGTCTCACTTTAGCCAGCATCCAAAGAACCACCCGGCTCCATCCAGGTTGCTGGATTTGTGCGTGTTGCTTCTTTCCAACACCCAGCTGCCTGCACCACATGCCAAATCTCTTCTGAAGCTGAAGGAAGTCATGGGGAGAGATTTGTGACATGGCACTGGGTACGTTGCGTGGGAAGGATGTTTTGCTCTACTACCACCCTTCAGCTTCAGAAAAACATGGAAGGGAAAAACCCAAATCCTACAGTTTTTTCACTGGGTTCTGCTTAGCCCAGCCGTGACAGAGATTTCGCCAGGCACACTGTAAGAGCAATAACGTGGTCCAAAAATCTATTTGGGTCTTTTAAACTTAAATAATACCATCTCCATTAGAACAGGTCCCTACAACCCTACAACCTAGTACAGGAGATAAGGCTCAAAGTTTGCAATTCACCCTTGGACTCCAATAGCGCAGTTACTTCATAAATTAAAGCACATATACTTAGATTGTTGTTGTTTATGTTGTTGTGTTTTAAAAAATCCTTAACGAAAAGCAAATACATTTAAATACGTATAGGAATTCTGAAAGAGCTATCCAAGGTGCTGAACCTGACTGAGGGCTGGGTTTCAGCAGCTTTGATAGCTCTTTCAGAGAGTTGGAACCCAAACAGGTCCAATACTGAGGAGAGCTACTTTAGAGTTTGCCTGGTTCTGACTGAAACCCAGAGTGGATTCACTACCCCACTGGTACCAGAACCACCAGCTTCCAGTGGGAAGATGAAGTTGCGATTTAGTAGCTTGTAGGAATAGACATTATTGTTTTTTATGGCTTTTGGCTGGCAGAGGGGGCCTCCCTGTTGGGAGCCAGCCTGCACGGTATCATCACTTACTTTTTTATATAGTTTTACACTTGAGCATGATATGTGATTGGATACCGCAGCAGTCCCCAACCTTTTTGGCACCAGGGACCGGTTTCGTGGAAGACAATTTTTCCACGGACCGGGGGTGGGTGGGTGTTTGAGGGGATGGTTTTGGGAAGCCCCCGCCCCCCACTCCAGCATCCTGGCTTTGCTTCAGCTGGCTGGGCAGGCAAGATGGTGCCCTGCGCCCAGGTACGCTGGGGTGGGGGAGGGTGAAAGCAGCTCACCTGTGCGGCCCGGTTCCTAACAGGCCACGGACCAGTACCGGTCCGTGGCCTGGGGGTTGGGGACCCCTGGGTTACCGTACTCTTTTACGCCCACCTCTATATCCATTCCTCTCCTGTTACTCCTTAACATCAAAGATCCATCCTTTCTCCCAGGGACCCATGTTCACACCAAGAAAACTGCACTCTGGCTGTGTTCATGTACTCGTCTTAACCATAGGATGACATTTGTTTGCACCATCTGGCCTGGCCTCCTTACAAACCCTTCTTTTCTTTACTACCCTTTTCTGCTCCTCAACTTCATTCTGTTTGTGCGACCTTAGAAAATGCTGGCCATTAATTTCTTCTGCTGCCGACGTTTGCTCTTTACTCATGTTAACCATAGCTCCTTCCCTAGCAGACCCCTCTGGTTGGCTTTATAATCTTTGCTCTTATCTATTTTGCTCAGCCTATACCTTGCTTATCTTCTCATGCCTACAACACCTCATGCCTACTTGTACTTAAACAAACAAACAAACAAACAAACAAACAAACAAACAAACAAGGTTCTCTAGGTGTTGGTTCAGTTCTGTTCTTGCTCACCTGTTTATTTGTTTGTAGATTAGTAACCCTCCATTTTAATTGTCTTCAAGTGCACAGGAATGGCTCGCTCAATGGCTTTGGGTGGCTGCTAGTTACTGAACACAAGGCTTTAGGTGACATCAAAAAGAGAGAGGAACACACAGCGTATATAGATAGAGACTTAAAACTGCCATAAAGCAACTCCGTGATCCACCAACTTGATCCAACCAGCAGCAGTCGAGGATCGAATTAACAGGCAGCACCACAGCCACTGTGGTGTAGTGGTTAGAGTGTTGGACTGGGAGTTGGGAGAGCTGGGATCTTGTCCCCTCTTGGCCATGGAAACCCACTGGTGCCTTTGGGCCAGGCACAGACACTCAGCCCAACCTACCTCACAGGGTTGTTGCTGTGAGGATAACATGGAGAGGAGGAGGATTATGTACGCTGCCTTGGGTTCCTTGGAGGAAAAAAGGCAGGATACATATGTAATAAATAAACAAAATAATAAATAAAACTGCCCATTGAAAAGAAGAGGTGTGTCTTGGCTGCCTGTCAGAAAGCAAGTCATGATGGGTCGAGGTGGTTTTCCCTGGGAAGCTGATTTCCACAGACCTGACCCTGTCCTTCAGCCTTCCTACCAGGCTGGCTTTGGGTTTTTGAGGGTTCTTGGGTAAGACACCCTGAATGGAACCCCTCCCTCAGTGAGTCTTCCTTCTTATTGCCATGGTCACCAGCGCTCTTGCTCCCCTTCCTCTTTCTCGCCATGGGTACCACTTGCTTGCTTGACAGGGAGAGAGCCAGGGAGCAAGGAGGCCGGGGGATCTCCTACTCCTCCTGGTCACCACCACCATTGCCTGGACCAGAGGAGGTGGCAAGTGAACAAACAGGTTGCAGTGATGGAAGACAAGAGCATGTCTTGTCAGTGGGTCCCTGCAGGGGCGTGGGCTTCTTGGCAGATGCCCAACCATGCCTAGCCTGGATGCTGGCCCTCCTCTTACCATACATCTAATCGTAGGGAAAGCAGGACTGGGACCCCCAGATGGTCCTCAGCATTGAGTCAGGTTTATTGGGATGGGTGGGTGGAGGAATGCATTGTTGATACACACTGGCTCTAGGAAAACAAGTGTAAGATGCATGCCTGATCCTTCCCAGTTATATGTCATGGGCTGAAATCTCTCATTGCAGGGCTTTTTGTCATTCTTCCTCACTCAGAAGGGTTAAATCTATTTACACTCCTTGCCTTGCCTTGAGTGTGATAGGTGGTCCTTAGGGGTTGACCGAGCATTTAGTTCCAGCCTGTTAGTTAAAAACTGGCAGAGGCTAGATCTAGACAGGAATATATATCTCTGCTCGCCTTGAGATACATCAATAATGTTTTAACCCCCTGCAGTAGCCAACAGTGCTCCAACAGGGTTCTTTCACACATTCTCAGAGCCGGGCAGGAGATCCTATATCTGGCAATGCAACTTTAATGTGCCCTTTTGAAACTCCACAGCAGGAACTGTGTCTGACAATCTTACCCAACAGGAAGTAAAGAAAAATGCTGGGAAAAGGGAAGGGAAAAAAAAACCCAGCATGGCAAAAACCACAGTTCCTGTGAGGACCCAAACAACCATTTTCAATGTAGTGTTCAGAGCCAAAAGGTGAAGGCATTTTTGTTAACATAAGAACATAACATGAGCCCTGATGCTGGATCAGACTGAGGGTCCATCTAGTCCAGCACTCGGTTCACACAGGGGCCAAACAACTGTTGATCAGGAACCTACAAGCAGGACACGGTGCAACAGCACCCTCCCACCCATGTTCCCCAGCAACTGATGCACACAGGCTTACTGCCTCTGATCCTGGAGGTAACACGTAGCTATCAGGATTAGTAGCCGTTGATAGCCTTCTCTATAAGAACACTTACAAAGCATCTAAAATGTTCTAAGTGCTATACAGATGCTGAAAGATAAGACCCTGTCTGTGCATTCCAGTGGTTCAGCACCTTGGATCACTCCTTTAGAATTCTGGCTGGTTCTGACTGAAAACCAGAGTAGATTCACAGCTCCCCTGGCAGACTCACAGCCTAATTAACACAATACAAGAGGGGGAAGGAATGGGAGGGAAGAGGAAAGCAAACATTGGACTAGCAACCAAGATGGGGGATATTTGGCTCAGCAATACTACAAATGAGAAGAATCTTGGAATTGTTGTAGATCGCAAGCTGAATATCAGCCAACAGTGCGATAGGGCTGCAAGAAAGGCCAATGCTATTTTGGGCTGCATTAATAGAAGTATAGCTTCCAAATTGCATGAGGTACTGGTTCCTCTCTATTCGGCCCTGGTTAGGCCTCATCTAGAGTATTGCGTCCAGTTCTGGGCTCCACAATTCAAGAAGGATGCAGACAAGCTGGAGCGTGTTCAGAGGAGGGCAACCAGGATGATCAGGGGTCTGGAAACAAAGCCCTATGAAGAGAGACTGAAAGAACAGGGCAGGTTTAGCTTGGAGAAGAGAAGATTGAGGGGAGACATGATAGCACTCTTCAAATACTTGAAAGATTGTCACACAAAGGAGGGCCAGGATTTCTTCTTGATCCTCCCAGAGTGCAGGACACAGAATAACGGGTTCAAGTTAAAGGAAGCCAGATTCCAGCTGGACATCAGGAAAAACTTCCTGACTGTTAGAGCAGTACAACATTGGAACCAGTTACCTAGGGAGGTGGTGGGCTCTCCCACACTCGAGGCCTTCAAGAGGCAGCTGGACAACCATCTGTCAGGGATGCTTTAGGGTGGATTCCTGCATTGAGCAGGGGGTTGGACTCCATGGCCTTGTAGGCCCCCTCCAACTCTATTATTCTATGATTCTATAATTCTACTCTGGCTGACGGATCGGGCCACGTTGGTCTCTCCGTTGCTGTGATATTCTTCCCGGAAGGCAGGGAGTGCAACCTCCCCCTTTCCCGACCACTCGTTAAGTGACATGGTTTGCACAACATGCTAATCCACATGGAATGGTTGAGTGCGGGTTGTTGTTGAACAGTTTGTTGAACCATGGATTAGTGCGTTTCTTGAACAAGCCACCTTGAGACCCCATGGTTTGTTGTTGGGTTGTTCAAGGTGGTTAAAAAGCCACCCTGCAGAAAATGTCCCGGATTCAGACAACACACCAACTCACAGTTCAACAACAACCTACACTGAGCCACTGAGTGTGGGTTAGCGCGTTGTGTGAACAGCCTTCAGAGTTTTGTTTAGCTGCAAGCTAAAGCTGTTCCCCAAATGGGCCTTGTAGAAAGTTCCCTCCTTTTAATTCCACCAATGCTACCAAATGTGTGTGTGGGGGTTTCGTCTTTAAGATCCCACCAATAATAATAACTGTCTGCTTTCATTATCCCTTAATTTCCACGGCCACAATCCAATTCTTAATTAAACTGCTTATTCCCCTTATAACACACTCAGTATTGGAGCTTTAGTCTACAAGCATAACACAAACAGAGAAGGAGTTTCACTTCTTTACATTTACATTTAAATATATGCTTTAAGATGTTCAATGGCTGAGCAGCTCAGATATTACCAATATGCCTTTTTTGTTTCTTGCTTAAATTGGTAGTTACCTTAAAGCACCAGCTATCACCTAAACTTAATTTGCTTCCCTAATAAGAACTAATGGCCAATTTCCTTTTTCCTACCTCCACACAGTTAGCCTTTCCAGAATAACTCAGAGGTCTAGCCCTGAAGCCCTCCCACTGGTCAGGAACTCTAGAGGGTTGTTGTGCCTGGGGTTGTGTCCAATGTTATTCCAACTTAGAGTAGACCCATTGAAATGGAAGTTGTTTAAGTTAGACTAAGCGCTAAGCTGCTCAGGAGCAGACATTTTCTTTCAGCACGATTGAAAGTGGTTTTAGAAAGTCTTCGTTTCCCATGATGTAAGCTCACATTTCTTTTGTCCTTCTGGTCAAACAGGTTGTGCAGGTTTTTGAAGCAAGACAAAACCCTGCACCTCCTGTTTGACTCCCAATAAAACTGCGGACGAGATTGCACGCCACGAGCAGTGGCCCATCTTTTAAGCCACCTTAAATTCTCAGAGGAACCTATTGTCTCCCTGCCATTTCTATTGTTGTTATTTATTACTCTCGTCACATGAGCGCATCATTATATAAAGTTGGCAGCAGCCAATGGTACATTTTTAGGTTACAGGTTGCTAAATGGGAGGTTTATTTTGGGAAAACGTTTATGGGGCTGTGAATGCTACATCAGTCTTTCAAAAACACATCGTCGTGGATTTCCTTATTCTGTTGGCCAAACATTGACACGACACAGGTACAGTCTCAAAGCATAAATCGCTTTACTTGCAAGTCAGAATACAGACCCCGCGATGGAGCCTCCTTCCATGCCAGGAGGAAGGGACTGGCTCTTTGCTTCAAAGACTCTGTATTTGTACCACCGCATAAACAGCTCCTTATCCCCCACAACCCCCCTTTATTTCCGTCTTCGAAGGTATATTCTAGTGGTTTAAGTTTCTAGAGAGAGTAGCCCTTATCCCTCTCATCAGCCATAAATTCATTGTGTCCTTCATTGCCACGGTTACGCACATTCTTCCAGCTTGTAGAAAGGGCCCCCGAACATTCCAAAGATTCTAACTACAAATCCCATTTTAGGAATTCTACGACAATTGTTGGTAACAACATACACTTTGACATATAACAGTAGATTAAAATCCATTAAACATATTAAAATCCATTACAACGTCAAGAGGCAGAAGCGGGAAACAGGGTCACCGACCCTTTGATTTCCGAAATGTTGGTAGCTGGGCAGGGCCAGTGTGCGGTGAGTGTGTGTTGCCCAACAGGTCACAGGGGAGAGACTGGGGCACTGTGGGAAGGAGTTACAGTGGAGCCTGGTGGCTCTGATATCGGTGGGGCCCTGAATCCACTCTGGGTTTCCGTCACAACCAGTCAGAACTCTGAAGGATCTGGACTGGCTCTGACTGAAACCCGTAGTGGATTCAGGGCCCCACTGACATTGGAGCTACTTGCCTCCGTTGAAGACAGCTAATCGCAAAAGCTTCTGGTTTGCTTTTTGATTCAATCCTTGGTGTTTCTGGTTCAAACAGGTCAGCTGGCAGACAAGGCTCCAGCGAAAAAGTAAGTCAAAACCAAAGCAAAAGGTCTAACCCTGCTCCCCGCATCCCGATGTCCCTGGACTCCCCCCAGCCTGGCTCCTTCCCTCTGCTGAACCCCGCTATTCACGGGGAGGAGGGAATAAGCCAGGATGGGCGCCCACATCGCCTGCAGTCCTCAGGATCGTCCTGGGATCATGGGAAACACTGGGATAAACGAGGTCTCAGATATCCTGGGAGGATGGAGGGGTCATCCCTGCCTGCTCCTGGGACTCCCTGTGAGTCATTTGGATGCAAAGGGAAAATCCAGGGATGATCCTTGGAAAAATCAAAGGTATAGAAAGGGGTTAAGGCAGCTGCAGATGGCATTAAACCAATGCCCCTGTGATGTGTGTAAAAGGGAATTTCATTCTGTGAAATAAGCCTATGCTGCAGGTGAAAGGTTAAGAACCCCCCCCCCCCCAACATTCCTTCATGACGGATTCTAAGTGCATCTTAGACAAAGGAAAAACTTTCAACCAATCAGTGTCGAATGTAAGCTGTGACGTATGAATTGTATTCACCTTACCTTGTACTAGTAGTGTAACCTAGTTTGTTTAACTCAGCATGGGCCAATAAAGTCCATTATAGATAAGCAAACTGACCAATGATGTCTTCTAACAAGTGATGTAATCAGAGTCTATATATTCTAGAGGATCCCTTTGTTCGGGGAACTCTGAATTTGCATTTTGCGCTGGAGTTCCATGTTGCAACATTAATTTACGAATAAACGTTAACTTGCATTCTCCAACCCGGTGTGTTCATTGGCAAAGCCTGTCCAGCTCTCAGGTTTGAGCGCTAACACCTGCCCGGAGTTTTGAGCGGTTATCTTGCCTGAATCCTTGGCCTACCTGTGGAGTGTTTGGAACCTGGACCTGCCACCTGGAGGGGCAGACAGTCACAACTGCTTTCCACACCAGGCTGGCATCCTTCCACTCTCCCCAGGAAGCGGCGATGGATTGCCTTAATAAAAGACCAAATGGCTCTGAGTTGCCCTTTGAGAGCAGGCGCACCATTCCGCAGCCTGGCAAGGCCAAATTAGCAGAGCGGGTATTAATACATCCCCGTGATTATAATCAGCCAGGAAGGGTCTGAATGCCTGCCAGACTCTCTTTGGCACGTCTCAGAGGTTCAGAAAATGAACATGAATCAGTTCCTTTTTTACAGATATTCTTTAATTTGCAACTTGGAGCATGAAGATGACAATGACAACACCGATTGAGAGCCGTTGGAGGCTGATCTCATGGAACAAGTGACAGACCCAGCAGCCTTGGCAGGCTCCACCGTAGACAGTTTAGAAGTTCATGCTCCGATGTTACATCTAGGAGGGACGACGATCCGGGCCTTGGACGGGGTGGAAGTTCATCAAAGTTTCCAAAGGTCTTTGCAGGGTGGGGGACCTCGGTAGGTTTTTTTTGGGGGGGGGTAAAGAGTTGGGGAAGCTAAGGTGTGTGGGGAGATGACAGAGGTTTATAAAATTAAGAGAAGTGTGAAGAGTTGTGATGCAGGGAAATACTTCTCCCGTGAGGCCACTCATTGAAATAGATGACTCGTGGATCCAGGACAGAAAAAAAGAAAAGGCTAAATATTTTTTGAGCAAGGCCTTAAACAAGAGATAGCTGGCTCATCGTAGAGGCTGATGCTTTTCAGATACACGGCCCTAGGCTCAGTTAGTCTTTCCAAACGAAACTTGCCTGTTTGCGGCATGGTGTCACACCCAGGACTCTTTGTCTTCTTCTTCTGCCAGCCCTCTCCTTCTGTGCCTGGTCCATTTGATATTTTTCCCTTCTGTGGCTTGGGCTCATTAGCTGCATGTAACAATAAGCTCCCCCCTCCCACATCATCATCAACAACAACAATCAAATGTAATTGTTTACAGGGCAGACTTATGAAACAGAAAGCAAAATGTTTCCTGCCCGGAAGGGACCATGATCCCAAAAGCTGTCATTACTCTTCATTTGCTTCCCTCCTTCCGCCTGGAGAAGAGGAATCATGTTGTCGCTTAGTAGATCTTTCCCTCTCTAAAGGTCATTTATTTTGGGAGGGCTGGCGCTGGGGCGAGTGGTCTTCATTCATGCCGGCCTGGTGTCTGGCTGGGGGCCTGCTGTTCGCTCGGCGTGCTCTCCCAGCATGGGCAGCCACCGAGATGGCTTCGTAATGGGAGGCGGCTGTTTGAATCTCTTCCCTCCTCATCCATAATGAATGCGAGGAAAGCGGAAGAGAGGAGACCTGTTCCCCGTCGCACGGCCAAGGAGCAGGTGCCCCCTGCTCAGATATTTATAGAGCAGACGGACTTGGGTCATAGAAAGAGGCGGTAAAATGGACGGCTGCCCAACTGTGTGGCTGGCTGCATTGCCGTGGCTCCGTATAAGACAACCAAGAGCCCCATGGTACCGTCATAGTTCGAGGGTGGCGGCATTATTATTATTATTATTATTATTATTATTATTATTATTATTATTATTATTATTATTTATTTATTTATATAGCACCATCAGTGTACGAGCTTTCATTCACAAGAGCAGGCTGCTTGAGCAGCTCTGTTTCTGGGTGCGTGTAGCGTCGGCCTGTATATTGCTTCTAGCACATGCGCATGTAAAGGCATGAGCCTGGACACGAAAGAATGATGCCCTCCACAGCCTACCATTATTTCACACTCTGCAGCTGCCGACATCTGTTTGCAGCTGTTGCTGTTCAGCTGTTTCCATTTTTTGTAGAATATCCAAAGGGCAGTCTCCCGCAAATGGCCGTATACCCAGTGATGGCTCCCTGTTTTGGAGGGCCCTTAACCACGATTCCCTCCATGGGCCCCCCTCCCTCAGTGAATCTGCCTACTCACCACCCTGATCACCAACTATGTTTGCTCCTCCTCCTCCTCGTTCTCATCAGGGGTACCACTTGCTTGCTTGGAAGGCAGAGAGCCAGGGAGCAAGGACGCCGTGGCATCTCTGCCTCCTCTTCCTCCTCCTCACCGCCACCATCATCTGAGCCAGGGCAAGCGGCAGGTGAACATGCAGCTTGCAAGGGTGAAGAGGAGGGTCTTGTCTTTGTCCCCCTGCTGGGGTGTGGGTTCTTGGCAGTGGCCCGACCATGCCGACACCTTGACACTGGTGCTGCATCTACGCCAGCATTCTGCTTCCCACAATGGCCAACCAGATATTTCTAGGAAACCCACACGCAGCGGTTCCCCACCTCCACCACCATGGTTTGCCCACTACCAAATTGACCTTCAGGTGTATGGTATCCATGTATACTTTTTCCCCTCACAGGGCTTTCCAACCGGCCAGGGCACTGACATTTTCCGGTACCCAGCACCATCCCTCTGCCTAGGCAACTTCTTTCTCTTCCGTGGCGCTGTGGCTCCAACATCCCCTCGCAGGATGGATGCTGTCACTTTGCGGAGGGGACATCTGTGGATTCCAGCTTAGAAATCTCCTGTTCCTCAAGATCTAGGTCAGAAGCTGATTCAAGTGTAATAATTTATATTAAAACTAGGGCATGGAGAAAGAAGGGGAAAAAAAACTCACGCTATGCAGCCTTCTAAATATAGATGACATGAAATACAAGACGTCATAAACAAGAAGTCTGAGTAAAGTCCCAAATTATGGAATCAGAGCTGGATTATCTCCAATGCCGCTGCCTCTCAGTAGCGGTGGAGCACAGAAACAGACTTATACTCAGTCAAACCATTGATTCAACTAAAGCAATGTAAGGTACTCTCACAGTGGGAGCTCGAGGTCTCTCCAAAGTCTTGCTACTCAATTCTTTTAACTGGAGTTTCGAGGGATTGAACCGAGCATCTTCTGCAGGCAAAGAAGATGCTCTACCACTGAGCTCTGAATCTCATACTAAATAGCCTACATTCTAGGTCGTCTTTAAACACACAGATGGCTCAGTCTGTTGTTTGATTTGTAACTTCTTTGGAAATGTAATATCATCACACCAGGCCGGTTTGCACGATCAACCCACGGTGGGCTGGAGTGCATGTGGGCTGCCATTTTTAATATTGAAATGGCGACAACAGCTTATCATGTCATCCGAACCTGGTGATGAACCACCCAGAACCCATGGGCTGTTCTGGGGTTAAATAAGCTACTGTGGGCTGTTGTGATCATGTGAAGCAGGTCACTGTGACATCCTACTGCAGCTTTGAGGGCAAAAGTGAACTCCAAAAGGAGACTGAAGGGTCTTTTAAGAGTCTGCCTTAACCCGTGAAAGGTCAATCAGCAGAGTAAAGGTTGTTATCAGTGCATTTACAATGTGGGCACTTTTATTTTCATTCCCTTTCTTGATAATCCCTCTCATGGGCCTTGCCTTTTCCATAACAGGTTCAGTGGTGCACACTCACCATCACTTGACTGCTGCAACTTCACGTGACAACTTTCATGTGTGAATAGGCTAGTGCAAAGGACCTTGGCCCTTTGAAGGAACACCTTCTTTCATCATTCGTCAGCATGCTTTGGGATTGTCTGAAAATGCCTTGCTTTGCACACTCACCCAGCAGGTGAGCTTTTCAGTGGTAGCATGCACCATGTGGAAGACTCTTCTCAGGGCCCCACATTTAGCCAACTCTTTTCCCTCTCCAAATTCAAATAGCTAATATTTTTTTCAAAAATTCCTCTTGTTTTGTCCCAAGTGCCTTCCAGGAAAGTGGGATCATGGCCAGCTGGCACTGCGGGGCAATTCATTCTTCCCCTCTGATGCGCCCTCCAAAACCACAGCCTCATTGTCCCAATATGGCAGAGTCATGAGACCTCTTTAGATCTTCTTGGCATAGGGAAAATTGTGGACGATGGGCTGATAGCCAGTATTTTAAGAGTTCCGCTTTTGTTAGTGCACAGCACGCTCCGACACATGTCTACTCTCATTGACTTGAGTGGGGCTTGCTCCCTGGTAAGTATGTCTAGGATTGGAGCCTGGGTGGCGATATCGTTAGTAATGCCATTTTAATGGGTTGTCTTTCAAGCAAGGCTTAAGGCTTTGAAGCTGGGCACACACTTGAAAAACAGATGGGAAGATGAAGAGAAATAAATACAAAAAGATTGCAGATCCGGCTCCAGCGAGGGGGTTTCTGCGCTCCCTCAAACGACATATTTTTCAGTGGAGCCCGTTTCATCTGGGTTTAGAAATCAAGTGATGTACACGAATGTGTGAACTTGTCCCGGTTCATCACTTGCCTCTTTGATACTGCCTAAGCTGAGAAGACAGGCATTTCCATTTTTGACGGTTGATGTTTGTACTTTAAAATGGAAATGGCTTTGCATTTACGTAACGCACGGCACATGTTTTTTTTGGTCAACACTGTTCATTTAAAAATAAATAAATAAATAAATAATTGCGGTGTAATTGAAAGGATGGCGGCGTGTGGCATCTCTCCCCTCCTGGTCCCTCTCCCCTCTCCCCCATGGGACAACTTATGTTCCGTGACATTTCCAGTCGCAATGTTCTGCCCATTGCTGGGGGAAGGAGAGCTTCCTGCTGTTTTTCCTCTTCATCTCTCAGAGGGAGGGCGTGCGGCAGGATGTTTAGCCTGGTAAGGATAATTCAGAGCCAAAGCTGGGGATGTAGCCAGACGGATTCAAGCTCTTAAAATAATAATAATAATAAAATAAAATAAGAATAAAGCAAGGAAAAACACTAGGGGATGTAGTGGACCCTTCCTGGCTTTGGGCATTTCCACTTCTGGCAAAATAAGCTTTGGGTGGGATGTCAGGGCAGTTCGCAAGAGGTGCTTTGTTTGATCAGAGTGACGTGCAGGGAAAGCATGTTGAACTTGAAATGGAAATAAGACCCAGTAAGGTTTCTGGACAACCGTTGGCTGCTTCCTAAGTAAGGAGGCTCTCTCTTACTCTTTAGCGCCTCCGGTGCAGGTGTTCAGAGAGTGGTATTGCAGCTACCAGTTCAGGTAATAATAATAATAATAATAATAATAATAATAATGATAATAATAATAATAATAATAATAATATTTATTTATTTGTTACCCGCCTCTCCCTCTGGATCGAGGCGGGGTACAACACAATTAAAAACAACATAAAATACATAAACATAATACAACAGCTTTAACTGTTGTGATGAAGAGGAAATTTCACCAGGTTCTCCATATATAAAAATGACTCCTGCTGAAATTTCCTTTTCAATACAACTGTTAAAGATACAGGAACCCTGTCCTCGTTTTCATAGGGTCACCCTAAGAATCTAACCCCTCCTGCCCAGTTGGAACATTCTCTAATCAGATGCCTCCAAGAGAATTCTGGAATTAAGAATGATGCAACACAGTTTGGCCTCCTGACAATAAAGGTGTCTCATCTGAGAGGTTTCCCAGAAGAGAAACAGCAATGGCAGGTCATCAGAGATTGATCATTGACCATAAGAAAGGAATCCAGACAAAGAGGTGCCCATGTCAAATTTATAGCTACTTCTTCCTCTTAGCATCGTACTACTAGAGATGTATGGATTTTCTAAACCCAATTCCATCTGCATTTCATGGATTATCAGGTGCATCTTGTTCCATCATCTGCTCATTGATGGAATCTGTGGTTTTTTTAAAAAAATTCCTGAATTTGTGCAAATTCGTCTTTGTGAAAATTTGTATTTGCGCAAATTTACATTTGAAAAAATGTGCAACCCCCTCTCCCCCAATGCTCAAATCCCCTCCCCCAAATTTTTCATGCTTTTGGCCTATAGGGAAATGCTTATTTTTGGCTGTTTTTTTAAAAATCATATGTATTTTTTCTACAGCTGAATTTCTGTAAAATTCTGTAACGGTACAAAAATGTTCTGCACATCTGCAGAATTCATGCTACTCAGGAAAAAACAGTCAGTTACAGAATCCGCAAGTCAGATTCATAGAAATCTAAATGCAATTGATTCCGTTGTTGACGTCTCCAGGCACTATAAATTATCTTCATAACAAATCCAGGCAGGCCATCAGATAAAGCAAACAGAATGTTCACCCCAAATCGTAAAATACAACAGATGTTAACAAGGAAACAAGCTCACAAGACATGATGCAATCAAAGAAATATTTTTGTCTCACAAATACGTCTGTAACATGTCGAGGGAAGCTAAAATGTTTGTATAAGTATGCTGTTACGATCATTTCTCTTGATAAGAAGCTTTGAAATCAGCAATCTTATTTAGACATACAAAGATTTAGGGTAGAAGATCATCCTTAGATTTTTTAGATAAGAAATATAAATAAAGTAGTAAAGATAGTTTATAGCATTCAAAACATATATAATGGAAAGTCTGAACAAACAACATGGATCAGTTTCCCCTGATATGTTGCCTGCACAATCAACCTCCAGATTAGATTACTGCAATGTCCTCTATGTGGGGCTGCCTTTGAAGATGGTTCAGAAGCCGCAGTTTGTGCAAAATGAGGTGGCCAGATGGATAGGTGTGAACACATGGCACCAATCCTGGCCTGCTTGCATTGGTTGCCTGTATATTTCCGAGCCCAATTCAGGGTCCTGTTTTTGACCTATTAAGCATTACATAGCCTGGGACCACGATACATAATTGCCGGAACATCTCTTGTGTCATGATGGGATCTTGTTGCAGGAAGCAATTGCCCATGGGGTCCAGCACCTACTATTCCTAGGTAGAGTGCCTTTGCAGATGGAGCTCTATCATGACTAAAAGCACTAATAGAGCCCTCCTTCTCCTAAGTAAATCTGTTTAATTCTGTTACATATTTGCTTGTGTTTGTTTAATTCCATTTCCAAACCATGGATTTATTTATTATTACAGCCATATCCCACCTTTTTCCCTCTTGCAAAGGACCACATGGTCCCCCTCTCCATTTCATCTTCACAACCACCCTGTGAGGTAGGTTAGTCCGGGAGTCAATGACAGAGCCAAAGTCACCCACTGAGCTTCATAGCTGAGTGGGGACTAGAACCTGGGTCTCCCGAACCCCAGTCCAACACTACACTGGCCGTTGGTCATCATGACCTCTTCTGGTGATGAACTCCGTAAATGAGTTCTGTCTGGTGTGAAGAAAGGGCTTCCTTTCACAAGACGTGTCTGGCATGGAAGGAGCAGGGGAGGTCTCCTCGATTGCTTTCGTTTGCATTTGGTGCCCCTTATTTCTCCTGCAGTTTACCAGGCCATGCATGAAATGATGTCGTTGAGCAGCCCCTGGCCTGCAGAAGACATGAGCTGGCTCCTTCCTGACAGGAAAGGCAACGCTTTCCCCTCAACACCCTGCTTTGCTTCCTCTTCAGGGCCTTTACTCAGCCAGACGGTTTGCCGGAGGATCTGTGAGCTTCTGTCTCGTTGCGCTGCTGGGTAGCAGAAGGTCATTTGAGGTTCACCGGGGCCAGGGCCCATGCTCCCTCCCCCCAAGTATGTGCGCATGTGCACACAGACACGCTAATAATGTCATCTTCACATTAATTTCCAGCATTCTTAGCAGGCTTCCATCATTTAGCATGCAAAGGGAAAACGGTTTCTAGTGGAGGGGGGATGGCGGCGGCGGCGGCGGCGACACAACACTGAATTACTCATATCTGACTTGGTAGGTCAAGCCAGAATTTGTATCTATAGACCTTCTGGCTTTTTAATTAAAGTTAACAACCATGGAATGTGCGGTGTGGCGTTACTCTAGGGAAGGCTCTCTCAGCAGCTGCCCGTTCACTGTACGCACACCACCTGGTTCCCATGTCTCCTCGGAGGAAGGATGGCTCTGTACTCAATAGATGTAATAAACAAACCAATTAAAGGGGCCACCACAAAACTTAAGGGCAGATCCCCCCCCCCCAAATGTCTGTAATTTAAGCACCAATATTTGCATACTTTGGCCATGTGTCCAGGGCAGGTTGCATAAGAACAGAAAGAGAGTAAAAACTCACAAGGTGGGCAGTGGTGGTGGGAAAAAGCAAGCCTTTAAATGTACAAATATTATACCAGCAGAGCAAGCTGGAAGCGAATATGGACTCCTGCAGCAGGCAGCACAGCTGGCAATCTCGCTGCCTCTCTGCAAAGGGATCCGCTGCCTCCCACTCACAAGGATGGTTCTGCTTTGGCCAAATCAACCCTCTTTCTGTCTCTTTACCATGCTCTGGGAATTAAAACTGGCTCCCAACTTTTCTCTGCTCCCTCCCACTCACTACAGCTGTCCTAGATATTCCATTCCAGGTGCTGGACAGAGACAATGAGGGAGTCCCAGATCTCAGGGGAATGTCTCCCAGCCTTAGCTCCCATTGATGAAACCACAGCCAATCATCCTGGACTAACATCAAGACATCAGCCTAGAAAAGGACGTTCTCCTTGCACCTGCGTCAGGGCACAGGAGCACGGGAGATAGGCGGAGCCACTTAAGGGAGCAGGAGTCAAGAGTGGCCACAGTGTCAGAGCCCGATCCCAGGTTCAACTCTGTTTTACTCTGTACAGCACCATGCACATTGATGGTGCTATATAAATAAATAAATAATAATAATAATAATAATAATAATAATAATAATAACAATAATAACTCTTCCGGTGTTTCAAATACCACCCGCCAATGAGGTGCGGATATTTTGGGGGTGGGGGACGGCTTTCTCTGTGGCAGCAGCAAAGCTCTGTGAAAATTCAATAGGCTTCCTCTTTGTTGACTTTAAACATACTTTTATGTTGACAAGTATTGAATATTCAGCTCTGCTGCTGTTTTTACTTATTGTTTGCTTTTGAAAATGTGTATTTTTTTTGGTAATGCTATATTTTATTTCTGTTGGTTTTCAATTGAACCCTAAATTCTCCCCACTCCTCCTCTACAGGAAGCTGTTAATTGTCTGTTAATCTGCTGAATCTACTTTTGGTTTTGTCACAAAATTGAGATCTGAGGATTGCACAAGGAGCATTTCCCTTCCTACTTTTCTGCTATGTAACCTCCAGGTGGCACTGTGGTATAGCACAATAGCACAAATACAGTACACACGAAGAAATTGTTCTTTCTTTCACTTTCACAATTAAATGCCCCATTTTCCCTGTTCAAAACAAACAAACAAAACCTCTGTGAATGTACTGGTTAGACACAGAAGCAAAACTGGAGGATCACAACATCATCTAAAGAACCCCTAAACAACTGAGTACGGAATGACGAGTGCACGATAAATGCCTCATGCAGGAAAACTCCTCCTCCTCCTCTGCTCTATAAGCAAATAGCTAGAGAAACCTTCCCCAAACTAAGGTCCTCCAGGTGTGTTGGACTACAACTCCCAGAATCCTTGCTGGTTGGGGGATGCTGGGAATTTCTTTTCATTTATTATTTTTCTATACCGCCCCATAGCCAAAAGTCTCTGGGTGGTTCATAAAAATTACAACATGCCTGGAAGGCACCAGGTTGAGCAAGGCTGGGCTAGAGGGACACTTAAAAAGAAGTTGGAACTGGAACCCAGGCGGGCAGCTTGGTGGAGTGATAGGGTTGAAACTGGGGACACCAGCATTGAAAAATGGGTCAGGGGGAGGAGAGAACCGTGCATCCCACCCTGAGCTCCTTGAAGGAAGAGCAGGGTGTGAGTGCGATAAATACCCCCAACAAGCCCTGCAGCTCCTCTGCTGTTCGGCATGGCCATTTCCCCATTGTGGGGGTAACTTCAGGGAGAGGGGCACCCCACTTTCCTCAGGCCAATGTCCTGCTCACCCACCCACTGAAGTGGTGCCAGGCTCAGGGAGCGACAGAAGGAGTCATTGCGGATTGCTGATGGAAACACTGCGTGGGGATACGGTCTCCATTTGCCCTGCGGGAAGGCTTGTGTGGAAATATGTAAGGGAACTACTTGGCTGCACTGCAGCATTTTGGAACAGAATCAGCGATGGAAACCACAGTGGCCACACAAGAGCAGCGCTGGCACGGCCACAACCGTTCTTGCGAGAAGTGTGTCAAAGGTGACGCTGGCTAACCAGCGTTCCTTCATAAATGACAGGAAGGCTTGATTTAATGGCATTCTCCAGACAGGGTGATGTAATATGCATTTTTTCAGGGATGATGATGATGATGATGATGATGATGATGATGATGATGATGATGAATTTTCCACCTCCCTTTTCAAATAGTGCAGTGAATGGAGCCAAGGATTTGCAATGTGCAAAAAGAGAAGTTGTGGGATATTTTGTGGTCTGCGAAAAAGAGGACCCACCAGGATTCCTTCCCTCCCTCCCGGGGTGAAACAGGGGTAAAACTGGGTGGGGTGGGGGTGGGGTGGAACCACACACCTGTGGATACGACAGAAGCTGCCTTCAGTAGCGCAGAGGAGGCGTTAACAGAACAATTCCAGTTGGGCGTTGTTTTACTAGGGCGGAAGAGCAGATCCTTTATTCATCCCAAGGGACAGATTCCATTTTATGAGAAGCTCTCAGCCGGCGGTATTCCAGTAGTGGGCGGGGCCAAGGGCAAAATGGGTGTGGCCAGACTACCAAAAATATCTGCCTCTTTTCATTTGAAGCTTGCTGCTAGTAACAGAGGCTTCAGAGGGGCATTTTGACCTTTTAGAATGGGGTAAAAGAAAAAACCTATGCAAAAGCCCAGAAACCAACAGGAGAAAGGGGGTGGGACTAGGGGAAGTGGGAGTGGCCATCTGGGGAAACGTGGAGGACTGGATTGGGACCTCAGGTGGGCTGGCTTTGGCCCCTGAGCCAGACGTTCTGCACACCTGGGCAGGTGGCTTTTAGAATTGGGAAAAAATGTGCGAAGGTTGAGAAAACACCAAATGTTTGATGCTGGGGGAGGGGGAGGGAGAGGGGTGTGGCCATCTGGGGGACCCAGGAAGGGCACATTTGGTCTGCAGGCCTGAGGTCCCCCACCTAGGGGGAGGTAGCATCTTGGGGCTGATGGTCCAAGAAGATGAAGAAGCAGAGCAGGCAGGTAGGCAACCAAGCCGGCCACCCTAGCTTTTGCTTGACGGGTCATCTGTGAACTGGACACAGTTCTGGAGGAGAAAGAGAGGTCTGCCCATGGCTGTGAGACATGACAGTTATATGGAACTCCCCTGTTCAGAGGCAGTCCACCATCGGTTTCCCATTAGGGCATCTAGTTGGCCACTGGGGGGAAATGGGACGGCTGGACGAAAGGAACCATTGGTCAGGGCTCTTCTGATGTTATCACTTAAGAACCAAGAGAGCTGAACGGAGCCTCCATGGTCAGAGGCAATCCGCCTCCAAAACATCACATGCACTGGGGGCAAAAGGCGAGGCAGGGCTGTTGCAATGGTGAGGAGTGACTCCAAGGGGCAGCTGACTGGGTCCTTGCTAGGGTAACAATGCCTATCCTTGTTCTGAGCAAACCAATGGTCAGATGGTGTGGGGATACAAGCCTTCTGACATCTTCTTGGGCTCATTAAGGACTTGAACCCAGAGCCTCTTAGTCTATGCATGACTGTCTCTTGGAGAAAGCCATCTAAGGCTTCAGGCTGGGCAAAGCAGAGGCAGGGTCCTTCCAAATCCCAGCTCAGCCCTGCCAGCTTCCCCTCCCCCCTGATCCTGGCAGCCTATTGATCACCCTTGATCTAGCTATAAATGTCTCTGGTTGGCCCTGGGCATCACAGAGACTCTGGCTTTGCTCGCGTGGTCCCCAGGCTTGGCTCCAGCCGTCGCTGCCTGCCTGCCAGCACGCCTCGCTGTTGGCATCGCTGTTCCAGTGCCCTCTGGATGGACTCGTCCCGTCTGGGGACTGACCCTTCAGCGGATCCGCTGAGCTCTGGTCCTGATCCTTTCAGGATGTGCACCGTGGCTCCCCAAGTGCTCAGCTGCCTAGACCCACCACCACTTATTTTACTTCTATTATCTGCTTCCACCCTGGAAAACTGGTGCTGTACCTGGTAGGCCCCCAAAAGCGGGAGCCATCAGTAAAGGTCTCCTGTGCAAGATGAGGGATAAGGAAGCGACCAAGGGATTTGGGAAGAAAGTGAGCATCAGGTGAAGACACCCGCCTGTGACTGGGCCATCTCGGATCGAACACCACAGCCAGAATGCTTCGTTTCCAGCACAGCAGCGCTTCTTGGTGCGTCCTTTCCAGCAGCTGGTCATTAAAGGCACGATAGCAGAGATGCTTGCAAAATTGAATTGCCTCCTCGATTTGGGCTTCTCTCATCTGAGAAGTGGGACACCTGATGCTCCATTCCCTCGCCCTTTTTTCTTTTTGATTGCAGGCTTTTGTTCAGACCTCTGGGCATGCAGGGAGTTTCTCCACAGTTTTCAGTCCACTTCTTAGCTTTGATTTTTCAGGTTAGTTATGCACACAAGCATGTATGCGCAGCTCATGGGGAGGGGAAAAAAAGACACTCAGTGCAATCGTGTCAAACCTCTCCCCCTCCCCCCTGGTATTTTAATCAATGCTCACATCCATTTATTTGCTAATTTGTTTGATTGTTTCGAAGATGTATTCCCTGCCTTTCAATCAAATGTTTCTCAACAGGGCTTAGAAGCAATAACCTCCCCCCTGATGGATGGGTCCAGAGAGTGCTTCTTTTCAGCTCACTCATCCTGAGGAAACTGGAGGTTGGAGCTGAGTGTTCTTTCTGGCAGAGAAATGGGGGAAACCAAACTCTCTACTCCTTCTCTAGCCAATGGATCAGGGCCTGGCTGGTTTTCTTCCCCTTGCTGTGATGTTCTGTGATGCAGGAAGTGGAGCCTCCAAGTGGCTGCATGTTGCTTGATAACATTGGTAACTTATAAAAAGAAAGACATACAGGTGCAATCCTAGGCAGGTTTCCAAAATTTATCTCAGAACTTGTGTATGCCACAAGTTTCAGGAAATATTCAATCCTATGCATATTTAGATAGGGGGAAATGTCCTACAACTCTGGAAGCATGCTGAGAATTGAAGGACTGTTTTTCCCCCTCTATGTCCATAGCTAGACCTAAGGTTTATCCCAGGATTGTCCTGGGGTCAAACCTGTTCATCTAAGTGCCACACAGGGCATCCAGCGCTCAGGCACGGACGAACCTGGGATGATCCTGGGATAAACCTTAGGTCTAGCTACGGCCATAGAGGGAGGGAAAAAAACAACAGTCCTTCAACTCTCAGCATGCTTCCATGCTTCCAGAGTTTTAGGACATTTCCCCTATATAAATATGCATAGGATTGCATATTTCCTGAAACTTGTGGCATACACAAGTTCTGAGATAAATTTTGGAAACCTTCCAAGTTAAACTGGAAGGCAAGTAAAGTTGAACATGGAGCAAAGGTGACTTGGAAAAAGGAAAGGAACCTCTCGTGCAAGCACTGAGTTACTGCTGACTCTTGGAGGGATGCCAGCTTTTGCTGACGTTTTCTTGGCAGGCCTTATAGCGGGGTGGTTTGCCGTTGCCTTCCCCGGCCATGATTACCTTTCCCCCAGCTAACACAGAACAGTATAAAGTGTTGGTTATCACCTTTAAAGCCCTACATGGTTTGGGTCCAGGTTACCTGCGGGATCGGCTTCTCCCGTACAATCTGCCCTGCATGCTCAAGTCCTTTGGGAAGGGTTTACTCCAGCCAACAAAAAAACAAGGCTGACAACTACTATCCAGAAGACCTTTTCTTCTGCCGCTCCCAGTTTGTGGAATGGCTTGCCAGGAGAGATTCATCAACTTAACAGGAAAGCCATAAAGACTGATCTCTTCCGGCAGGCCTACCCAGCTGAATTTTAAGATGCCTTTTTAAATAATGTGCTCCTTTTAATAATGTATTAGTTTTAAATGTTTTCATTAGTTATATGGTGTTTGCATTTGTGTTGTACCCCACTTCGATCCAGAGGGAGAGGTGGGTAACAAATAAAATTATTATTATTATTATTATTATTATTATTATTATTATTATTATTATTATTATTATTATTAACAACAGGGGATTCTGCTCATCCTTAGTGAAGACAGCAAGACCCTTGTATCTATGCCAATCAGTGCTGAGTTACACAGCAATACTACTCCTAGGTAAATTTACTCCCACCCTCATGAACATCTGATTATCCAAAGGTGTGGGAAGAATTCCCCTTTTTCTTGGAATACTTTGGATATATAATATTCACAGGTAAAAATGCATCAATCAGCTGATTGCTGCAAATGAATAGGTTCATGAATAAGTCACGGATTAAAAAATGGGCTTCTTCAATCATTTTTAAATGAGTGCTGTCCCCTGTGGAAAGGGCGTTCAGGCTGACAGAATTGTCATAAATAATCCACATAGCTTTCTCGCCAGGCAAAAGTGCTTAAAATAAAGCCTGCTTCCTCATACCTCCTCCAGTGATAAGCTGGTTTGAGGGAGACTCTCAGCCCCTGTACCTGCAAGATGTCACCAGAGATGATTTTGCCAGGTCGAAATTGACCAGGAAATGACTATATATTTGTTGTGGGTGGAATCCAATGCACATTTACCTGAAAGTAAACTACGTTTAATGTAGCAGGGCATAGGATTGTGCCCTTAGCCAGTTTAATCAGTAGAGTATCCACTAATGGTTCAACTGATTTATTGACAGAAGTCACATTTGTTTTAATCAGTGGAATTCTGAGTTCAGGGAATACCTGTTTGATTTTGAAGTTCAGTGCTGGTGCCTTAGTGCGATAAAGAATTAGAATATGAAAGGTCTAGCTTTTGAGTATTTATGTTTATGAAATTGTAAGTCCTTTCTCACTACATTCATAATCTAAAAAACACTGCATGCACATTGACGTTTATGAAAACTTATTTAAACTTGATTGACTAATAGAACAATTTTAAGTGCATTTGGTCTGAAGTAAGTTCTACTTGATCCCAATGGACTGACTTATTTGTAGATCAGTGAGTGCAGAACGATACCCTAAAATACTGAATATTATTTCTTATATTGATTAGATAGGCCTCGTTAATGCAGGGGACGGGTATGTGCCCTGGGGACGGGTATTTGGGGAAAACATTTGTTTTCCCCAAATGTTTCTGGACTGCAGCTCCTATCAGCCTCAGCCAGCAGAGCCAATGGTGAAAGTTGATGGGAGTTGTAGTCTATCAACATCTGGAAGGCCACACGTTCCCTTTCTCCGATTTAAAGCTAAAAATCCTGCAAGACCCTTGGGGTCAAAATGATTAAGAATATAAGAATAGGCCTCCTGGATCAGACTGAGGGCCCATCTAGTCCAGCACTCTGTTCACATGGTGGCCAACCAGCTGTCGACCACAAGCAGGCCATGGTGCAGCAGCACCCTCCCGCCCAGGTTCCCCAGCAACTAGTGTATTCAGGCTTTCTACCTCTGATACCGGAGGTAGCACACACGTAGCCATCAGGACTAGCAGCCATGGATAGCCTTCTCCGGGAGCTTATCCAACCCCCTTTCAAAGCCAGCCAAATGCGTGGCCACCACTACATCTCGGGTTAGCGAATTCCATAGTTTAACTATGCGCCCTGTGAAGAAGTCCTTCCTTTTATCTATTCTGAAAACCCCAACCATCAGGATCAAGGGAAGACCCCCGTTGGGTTCTAGTATTTTGAGAGATGGAAGGATCACATTTATTTATTTATTTATTTATTTATTACATTTTTATACCGCCCAATAGCCGAAGCTCTCTGGGCGGTTCACAAAAATTAAAATCATCATAAAACAACCAACAAGTTAAAAATACAAATACAAAATACAATATAAAAAGCACAACACAATCACAAGGTCTCCCTCTCCACATTCTCCACACCAGGCATCATTTTGCGCCCCTCCATCATGTCACCCCTCAGCCTCCTTTTCCCCCAAGCTAAACAATCCCAGCCGCTGTCACCTTCCCTCCTAGGGGAGACGCTGCAACCCCTTGATCGTTTGAGTTGCCCCCTTTCCCCCCAGCTCTATAATATCTTTTTTAAGGTGTAGTGACCAGCACGATACACATTAGTCTGGTTAGAGAAGCTGCTCTAAGCCGTTCCGAGCCTGTAGAGTGAGTTTGGCATCCCTTTGATAAGCCACAGAATGGGTTAGCAAACCAACAAACCGGCAGAATGCAAAGGAGTAAGTACCAACGTATCCCTGTATCCCTCCCTTTCGATCTGGTGCAGCGGTTTGGCGGTGGCGAAAGGAGCTGTCCAGCGAATACCCGAAGCCCGGCGCCGCGTGCGTCTCTCTCTCTCTCTCTCTCTCTCTCTCTCTCTCTCTCTCTCTCTCTCTCTGTGGACGCGCGCATCCATGCGTGTGTTTACACACACATGCTCCATGCCGCCGGGCTGCACTCTGCACCCCGTGCGCCTCTTTGCAGCGGCTCCGCCTCCCTCCCTGTTTTGAGGCGGGGGTGGCGCGCGCGGGGGGGGGGGGCTGCAGAGGCCGGCGCTGCTAGTGGTGGTGGTGGTGGTGGTAGGGGGAAGAGCGCGTGGCCCGTGGGCTCCCCCCCTCCCTCGCCCTGTGGCTGGCTCAGCTGCTGCTGCGTTGGCGAGCCCGGGGTTGCAGTTCTTCGCCTGCTCGTCCTCGGATGGTCCAGGCCGGCGCTCCGGGCGAGCCAACGCCCCCCCCCCGCGCCGCCCCCCCATCAGCGCGGCTCAGCTGTGGCAGCCCCTTCCCTCGCCTTCCCCATCCCTCCCTCGCTCCCTCCCCCCTCCACCTGACTGCCCCCCTCCCAGTGGAACCCGAGAGAGGCTGGAGGTTTCCTCGTTCGGTTTTGGGGGCGGGGGGGCGAGCGTGCGAGCGTGCGAGCGAGCGAGCGTCCCACGCTCCTGCCCTGTTTGCATTCCCCGCAGAGGCGAGCGGGCGAAGAGGCATCGCCAGCGCCGGGCTTGCTCGAAACAGACCTTCCCGTTCGTGCTCCGCTTTGCCTCGCCCCCCCCCCCCCCGCCGCTCTCTCCATCGCTCTCGCGCTCTGGGTGCAAGTCGGGCCCCGGCGCTTGGCCGGCTTGAAAACTTGATCCGGGAGGCGGCGGGGGCGGCGGCGGCGGCGGCGGCGGTGTGGACGGTCCGCGGGCGCGCGCATGGCTGGGGCGCCGGAGCGACCTGCCTGGCGCGGCTTCGCCTGCTGCTCCTGCGGAAGGAAAGCCGGGGATTAAAAACAAGCGGCGTCCGACGAAGCGCCCCCCCCCCCGGCCGCCCGCCCCCCCCCCCCCCTCGACGACCAGCCGAGACGGATTTCTGACTGGGGCAAAGGAATCCACTGAGATGACTGGGAGGATTTTCCACCTGGAATTATGTGGAGGGCGAATGCAGTGAGTAGTCGTGACAGTAACCCGGGGATGAGGATGGTGTCAGAGACAGCACGGTTGGGGCCGGGGGTGGGTGGGCTTTGCCTGGCACGGCTGCGGGGCGAAGTTTGGCGAGGCTGCCCGGCCCCCCGGAGCGGGAGAGGTCCCGTTGGGGGCTCCGCGCGCCCGGGCGAAAGGCAAGACACCCCCCCCCCCCGAGCCTTTTTCGGATGAATTAAACATTATTTCAGAAAATACAATCCGGGGCGTTTCTTAGCAGGTGGGACGAGTTCATCCTCTCTCTCTCTCTCTCTCTCTGCAATCCCCTGCCTCTTGACTCGCGAGCAATTCCCCCCCAGTGCCGCGGAATTACTCGCGAGGAGGCACGACTTCGGAGCAGCCTGCGCTGCTCTTCCGACCCGGGGCGCGGGGTTCTCCCTTTTCAGGAAATCGTGCCCGAGACGGTGCCTGTTTACTCGGAAGTAAGTCCCGCTGACTTCTCAGGGACGTGCGCCCAAGTCAGGATGTCAGACCAAAAACTCCTCGTCCTTCTTCCAACCCGGGGGAAAGGGGAGGGGTGGAGGCACTTTTCCTGAATCGCATCGGGCTTACACGCCGAGTAAAGCGGGCCCAGGAGCGACCTGCGTGCAGCCGGGGCGGGGGCGAGGGGCGGCAAAGAGGCCCGGGGTCGGTTCCCGACTCAGGCATGCTTCAGGGAGGAGCTTGTCCCATGGATTTCAATGGGTCTACTCTAAGCACCCGTTCCTATGCACGTTTCCTTGGAAGTAGCCCGCTCCCCACGGTAAATCAGCTTGCACAGGCTCACCCCTTAGTCGGGCCCCTTGCAAATCCAAGCAGCCCCGCCCCAACTATCCCGCAGCCCCCTGCACGCCGGCCCGGGGTGGGGGGTGGGGGGGAAGTCCCCGAGGCTTCTTCGAGAGTAAACGCGCAGAGGGTCACTTTGCCCGTCTTCTCCAGCATGCGCGGAGAGTGGGGGAGCAGGGAAAACTCCGCTCGGATTTCCAAGGAACGTCGCTGGCCAGCAGCTTCTCGCTTCGGGTCTAGATCTGAGACCACCTTCTCCTGAAAGCAAATCCGCTCTCCTCGGGCGACTGGTTTATTTATTTAATTTAAAAGTTGCATTGCAAAGAAGGGTCTTCTTTTGGGTTTAATTGGATTTGATGTACGTTTGGTTTCGCGCTAACGTGGCTCTCCTTCTGCCCCCCCTTCCCCCCTCTCGCCTGCCCCCCTCCTCCTGCCCCCCCCCCGCCCTGCCTCCCCCAGACCCCCTTTGCACGGATAGTCCTCCCTGCCTCGCGGAGAGGCGATGCGGCGCTTCGCTCTTCTCCCGCTCCTTCTGCTCAGCACCGGCGGTCGCGTCTCTGGAAAGCAGGATGGCAGCCCCCCCTGACGCGCGGCGCTGAGGAGTCTTGCGAAATGCCAAACTTTGCAGCAGCGGCTACGATTTCTCACATCCCTGGTAATGATGAGGCTGGGAGCCAAAAAGGAGGAGGAGGAGGAGGAGGAGGGGGGGAGGAGGAGGGGGAGGAGGGGGAGCAGCCCTGGCGAGCGATGGTAGTAGCCGCCAGGAGGCGCCCTTGGCCTTGCTTTCCTTCCGCCCCATGAATGGAGCGAGCAGCTTAGTATCCCCCCACTTCTACGTAGTAAAGGCGAGCGTTGCAGGATTTCGCAGTGTGTGCGTGCGTGTGTGTGTGTGTGTGCCTGCGTGCCTTGTGCACGCCTGGATCCTCTCTAATTGGTGCAAACAGTCCCCCGCCCCCCTTCTCCCAGAGTGGTGCATTTGTGTGTGTGTGTTTTTAGAACAGGGGGGGGGGGAATATTTCCAATCGTAAATGCTTCGAAATGAAGCAGGTTAAAAGGTGCAGAAAGAAGCTGGTTCGGTTTACTATAACCCCCCCGCCCCCCACCCCCATGCTGCACTGCTTTTTGCCTCCTGCCTGATCCGACTGCAGTAGTGAAGGGGAATAATAACAATATCTGCCCTGCAACAGACAACAGCTGAGTTTGAATCCAAATGAAGCCTGGGAGAAGATTGAGAGAGAGAGAGAGAGGAGGGGAGGGGGCATGCAAGGAGCCCTGGACCCTCTCTTGGACCCTCTCTCGTGCCCACCTCAAAGCTGCGGAGATCTCCTTACGAGTCTCGTGTTGCCGCTGATGCAGAAGGACGGGGTGGTCATTAGGTTGGCGGTGGGCACGATCGCAGAGGGTGGGCGGCGGGTGGGGTGGGGAGAATGCCGCAGAGCAGGAAAAGGTAGCGCCCCCTTTGACAGCACTCTCTGCAACTAGGAATGGCAGAGTGGGGCTGGGGCTGGGGTGGGGGGTCTCCATCCACCTGCCCATAAGCCCGCTTGGATGAAAACCCCATCAAAAGGTGGGCACAACACACACACACACACACCTGGGGGGTGTCCAAGAACTTAACCCCACCAAGCAAAGAGAATTGGCAATAAGTCATTGACACCGCCTCCTGTATTATCCCCTGTCTATCTGTCTGCCTATCTGCCTCCCTCCCTCAAATTGCTGTGAGTAAAGACACAGGAGCTAAGAGACCCACAAGCGATGCCCTGCAGCACACATGCCAAGGACAGGCGAATGCCTTGAGATGCCCAAGTGGTTGCGGAGAGGAGGCAGCGGAGGAGGTCTGGGGGTGGGGAGCAAGCAATAGGTTAGGTTAAATGCGTGGCTGGATCTGTTCCAGATATGCAGCCGGTTCTGTGTGAGCAGCCGGCCAGCCGGCTTGAAATGAGCCTTGGAATAAAATATCGTTTTCTGGACAGAAGATGCAAAGGGAGGGGAAAAGGGAAAGGAAGGGGAGGGGGCTTGCGGAGTGCGGCTGCTTTGCCAGTGGCGGGAGGCAGGCCTGGGGTGCTGGGTTCCTCCAGAGAGCCCTCAGCAATCTGATTTTCTCAAAGGTGGGTGGAGGCGCTCCCCATTTCTCCTCCGTTTCATCTCTGTCTGTGCGTGTGTGTTTTAGGGAACTCCATGAGCAAAGTGAAGGAGCGCCCGTTCCAACATCCAAGCATGGTTGCAGCTTTATGAGAGTTCAGAGTTGGGTTAAGTCAGGCTGAAGTTCAACTTTAAGACCCCTGAGGAGGAATCGGCTGGCAGGACAAAGATGCTCCTTTGCCGGGAATGGCTTTGCTTCCCGCCGCCGGGGGTAGGAGGATGTGGCTGCTTAGCCTGACCTTTTGTGTGATGTGACCTCTTCCGCAGGGCATGGAGCTGGTCAAGATGGCACGAGTTTGCTGGAATCTCCTGGTGCTCCAAGCTCTTCTGGCGGAGTTGGCCCTGGTCCGTGGGGCAGAGAAAAGCTACCCCATCCTGAACATTGCCGTCATTCTGGGGAGGACCCAGTACGTCACGGAAAGGGACGTCCGAGCGCTTTGGACCAGGGATATGTCGGGCAACCTCGCCCTTGATGTCAACGTGGTGCCCCTCCTGGTCAACCAGACCGACCCCAAAAGCATTATCACCAACGTCTGCGACTTGATGTCGGGCACCAAGATCCACGGGGTGGTTTTTGGAGACGACACCGACCAGGAGGCCATCGCTCAAATTTTGGATTTTATTTCGTCGCAGACCTTTATTCCGATCTTGGGGATCCATGGTGGCTCTTCCATGATCATGGCAGACAAGGTAGGAGGAAAGGGCATTTTTATCTGAAGTTGGCAGTGGACAGCTGCTTGGCGCAAGTCTCCCCAACCTGGTGCCCTCCAGCTGTGTTGGACTGCAACTTTATTACTCCCAGCCAACATTCTGGTTGGGGCATGATGGGAATTGTAGTCCAACACTCCAGGAGGGTACCAGGTCAAGGAGGTTTGTCTTAGTGGGTTGTTCTTGGCTTCCTCAGCTGTCGTTGCAGTGTCTTTGGGGTAAATATGTAGCTGAAGGATTAGACCTGTGGTTTTGTTACTGTGCCTTCTCTCTCGTTGCCAGTACCAAAATCCACTGGCAGAACCAGTGCCAGGCTATTCCATGTGCCTCTCCTTGGATTTCCCCATCATCCAAGGAATGATATTCCTTTTGAACGGCATTCCTAATTGTTACAATATTGCAAGGTCTTCTGGGTCAAAGACACCAATATACTCACAAGAACAGATCTCTGAATCAGGTGACAATTGGGAGAGTCTGGGCTTTCACTCAGCCATGTATACTTATGTTTCTTGATGTAAAGAGGCTTTCTAGGCCAGCATTTTCCTGATATGGGTGTGAGAGGACCTCTTACTTTTGACTTTGAAATGTGTTTTGTTGAACAGGGCTTATCTGCACTACGGATTTATGTCGGATTAAGGGTCATTCCATTTCCCCAGGGAATCCTGGGACTGTAGTTGTGTTGCAGCAACCCTCCCCCAGGTACAACTCCCATAATCCTTTGGGGGAACAATGACCATAAAACTGATATGCAATGTGTAATTTAGATTTATTCCAATGGTGCACGTCTTCCAAGGAAACCATGGCTGGGCATCAGGTACTTTGTTGGCATTATATTAAATCATGTCAGTGTTGATATTGGCGTTGGACAGTTGTGTCTCTGTATGAGTTCAATGGGTTGGGTACAGGGCTTTGCAGTTTAGACAAACAAAAACATAAAATGAAAAAGTGGTGATATTAATCAGTGGAGACTAGAAACTGGGACAGCCCCAAGGGTGTGATGAGCTTGAATGGATTTCCAGGTGTCCATGGCAATGGAAGACATTGCTAAACAGAATGTTATGGACTCACGGGGATGAGTCTAAGGCCTGGGTTTGTCAGCATGCAAAGCAAACCCATGGAAGTTCTCAAAGCCGACATAAAAAGGTCACTACCACAAGATGTGATGATGGTCACCAGCGTAGGTGGCTCTAAAGAATGGCAAAAAGAATTGGAGGAGGATGAGTGAGAACCAGATGCTGTGGATACTTGGAGGCGAAATTGTGGCGAGTCTTTTTGGAATGATGAAGTAGATGGATCCTGGGCTGGGATCCATTCTTGTGTCTCCTACAGTGGCTAGTCATGTTTGTCCCCAACATTTGGAACTCACTGATATTCTGCCTCTGAACGTGAAGGTTCTAGTCAACTACTAGGTACGTCAAAAGACCATTCATGGACTTCTACTCCATGCATTTGTCTTTTCTGGTGTTCCCCAGTTGCCCTCTAGATATGTTAGATTAAGATCCCATCATCATCATCATCATCATCATCATCACAAAAGTAGTGAAATTAGCTCCATCTTCCCAGACCAGAAAGTTGTTTCAATGAGTATTTTTGCTAGCTTTTGCTGCTCTATAAATCTGTAGAATCATCGCAAACAAACCTAAGAGACTTGAAACTGTGCTCACTTGCTTTCACCCTGTTGTTACTTGTCCTCTCCCTTCCATGCCTTGGTTTCTCAAGGCTGAATGGAAGTGTCCTGGAAGAGGCATCTGCTTTGGTTGTTATTGTATTACTCTCTAGTGCAGGAATATCCAACTTCTGATTTTTGGGGGTCGGGGGGGGGGGGGACTTTATATCCTTCAGACTGTAGCCTGAGGCCCCAGCCATACATTTTCTGCACAAACCAAATGGCCATGGTCCACATAATTGTTGCCATTCATTGTTAAAGGTTTCACAGATGCGAAGGCTCATGGGCGTGGTGTTTCATATAAATATGCCAATTGACTTCAGGATCAAACACAGAGCTGTTAACAGTGAAGTGTGGAATCTCTGCATTTCTTGCCACTAGAGGAAGGCAGGTTCTGGTTGAAGTTCAGAAAAAACTAACAGTCAGATAGCGGAACCAGCTACTTAGGGAGGAGTTGGGCTCTCTGTTGGTGGAGGTCTCCAAGGAGAGTCTGGACAGCCACCTGTCTGGGATGATTCAAACTGGGTTCCTGCACTGAGCAGGGGGTTGGACTCAATGACCTCAGTGGGCCCTGTCAACTCTAGGATTGTATCATTCCCATCTCTTACCTTACAGATGAAATTGTGGGCAAATCTATTGCTACACCATGACTACAAAATCAAGGGGCTGGATGAACTTGTTTTGGGGGCTGGATGGGGCTTGGGGATTGCCAATTGCTCCGTCCTGCTGCAAAATGTCATAGCTTTAGCTATTGGGACATATAGAAATAAAAAATATAAAATAATAATAATGTAAACCAATAGAACACACACGCACAAAGGCAGTGGTGTTGGCCATAAAGGAAAATAATAATAATCCAAAACCAAATAGTGTAATGCATTTATTAGATTACAAGAAGTGTGCAAGCCTTTGGGATCTCCAGGTCTCTTCATCAGGCAACATGTTACCAAAGCAGTATGGTGGTATGTGGGGAAGTAAGAGGAAGAAGACAAGGCTGACTGGATGTTGCAGTTGAGGATGCCTGTGCAGTTGGAGTTTTAAGATGGGTATTGACGGTGGGGTACGGAGAAGGATCGGGGAGCTGAGCGCACTGCATGCCTGTGTGTCTGCATGGGACAGCTTCTGCTTCTCCTTCACTCCAGCTGGCATCAAATGGAGTTGCAAATGCAAAGTTCCCTTGCGAGACGCGTGGGCCTCCGTCGCAATCCCTGCCGCCTGCAATTTTTCTTGCGTTTTGCCTCGATGATCCTGGCTGGCGCCGGAGAGCTTTTGAAGCAATCTTGTTTGTCACTTATGTAAAGAGTTGATGATAATTCAGTGAGTCGTTTGCTGACTCGAGAGCCACTTATTAGCTTTTCAGCAAATAATTTCTCAGCACATCAAACCCCGAGACTGTTTCGCAACAGCGGCTGAGTCTACCCAAAACAAACCAGATATTAGAAAAATAAAAATAGCTCAGTTTCTCCTCTCCTCACCTCTCCTCACCGCCTCTCCCACGTCTCCTTATGCCTTTACTGGGCTATAGATGTCTTTTTGGTATTGGTGACAAGAATTGGTTTGCATCCCTATGGATCATTGATACACACAGGTTGGGGGTCTCTCTCTCTCTCTGTCTCTCTCTCTGGGTGTTTTACTCCACAACCCCAAACAGTATCTCGGTTTCATTGCAAGCATAGAATCACAGCACAGATGGGCAAATGTATTAGCATTGACTAGGATATTGTCAATAATGGCTAATGACATAACACCGCAACGGGAATACTTAAAGGGTGTCAGAAGCATCTCTCAGTGGTCTTCACACATCTCTGCCTCATCTGCACCTCTTCACTTCCAAGCAATTGGCAACAGGGATGGTGCATTTGAGGTTCAGTCAAGTGCGTGGGGCAACATACAAAATGCTCATTTGGATTAGAGCGAGATCTCTCATGCCCAATATTAACTCTCTAGGCATGCACAAGCCTTCCCCTGCTGCTTGTAGCACCCTTGGAGGTATACTACCTCTGTATGGAGAAGCTCCACTTAGGAGCGTAGCATTTCAGGCTCCGGGTTCTGCTGATGGCCAGCACAGTAGCCTGGTTTGCAGGTATCTGCTATTAACCATATGTTGAAAGGGTTCAGGTTAGTTCTAGTTTCTCATGTAAGCAAGATGGGAAGAGATCAGCACCACAGAAAGCTTCCTGTCATGCTGGACCTGCAAGCCAGACAGGGTTGTCTGTATGTTGCTCCAACAACGAGCAGATGTTTAAATAAGAGGGTGCCTGCATTTAGGCTGGTTGGCCCCACGCCCACAATGACTGAGACTTTGTATGCTAAAGGGGCCTGGCCTTATTTAGCAATCTCAGCCTGCAACAAACTCCTATCTATACAGGGTCTCTGCCGATATTACTGGATGCTTCCTCTGAGGGGTATGTTTGATTCCCTGCAAAAGCGCCCCATGTGATTTCTAAATATTGCAATAGCCCAATGAAATAGCCTCCAAATGGTGCAGGTCGCCTGAGCTCCACAAGGACCGTACCTACTTCTTACTGATGTGCTTGTGTGAACGAAACAGAAGGGCAACGCATATTGTCTCTGTCAAACACGTTTTCCTTCCTCACTTTGTCATCCATTAACAGTGCTCGAGCACATGCTGGCTTTAATTGGAACTGACAGTTTAATAGTTCATCTTTCTTTCTTTCTCCCTGTCTTTTGCTAATGTAATTGACCAAGTCTAACGAACAAGCAAGGTTTCAAACCATTTCTTTGAAATAATAATAATGATAATAATAACAACTGCGGCATGGTTCTAGGTTGGCCATACAGTGACCTCCTTTGCATGGGAAGTCATAGAATCATAGATAGCAGAGTTGGAAGGGACCTACAAGGCCATCCAGTCCAACCCCCTGCTCAATGCAGGAATCCACCCTAAAGCATCCCTGACAGGTGGTTGTCCAGCTGCCTCTTGAAGGCCTCTAGTGTGGGAGAGCCCACCACCTCTCTAGGTCATTGGTTCCATTGTCGTACTGCTCTAACAGTCAGGAAGTTTTTCCTGATGTCTAGCTGGAATCTGGCTTCCTGTCTCTTGAGCCCGTTATTCCGTTTCCTGCACTCTGGGAGGTCCAGGATCAATGATGGCCAATGCAGTGATTTGTGTGAGTGGAGAAAGAATGGAAGTAGAAACAGGCTTGGCAAATAACTTTCTCAACAGGGCCATATTTTGAATGGAGAAAGTGCTCAAGAGGCAGCAAGGGTGATGCTGTCCACTCATGGTTGGTTCTTTGAGAGAGTGCTTGCACGGACTCTTGGCTGCAGTTCGCACATGGGATCGGAAGGGGCAGGATGAAAAAGTCTTCCTTGATGGCCTCTAGGCTTACAGGGGAGAAAGATTCTCAGGTGCACAACAGTCACATGTAAGTGGGGACCCAGGTACGCAGGTTTAGTTGTGTGTAAGGATCTCTCTGTGTCTATTTTCCCATCGCTCTGCTACGTGCTTCCTGGGCTGGCGGAGTGAGGCAGCTGCCTCAGGCAGCTGAATGTGGGTGATGTGAAAGAGCAGCAAAGGGTGAGTTATTTAGGGTCCAATCCTATGCATGTTAGATAAGGGGGAAAAAGCCCTATGACTACCAGGATGGGAGCTGTAGGACTTTCCCCAGCCCATGTGAACATGTATAGGATTGTTAATTTATTATTGTTGTATTTTTAGGGCCAGGGAGTTTAGTGTGTGTGGAATGTCCGAAATAACTTGGCCAGCCTTAGCTTCTCGGACGGTGTGTGTGTGTCATCGGGGTGATGCCTCAGTTTATTGGTCCATCTAGCCGAATATTATCAACACTGGCTGCCCCTACCTGGAGATGCTGGCGGGCATTGAGCCTGGGAGCTCCTGTGTGCCAAGCACCTTCCTTCTACCCCTGAGCTGCAGCCCTTCCTCCCTGAGGGGCCTGCGCTTTGCGCCTCTGCCTTGAAGCCAGCCCTGCGACTGCCACACACTCATCTCCTCCGCAGAGTATTCGCGGACACATGCGGCATTCTCTCAGGCCTAGTCTAACTAACCAAACACATCGCCATTTCCTCGTTCTGCTCTCCACCAACAGCTCCATCTGCCCATATGCCTTGTGCAACGGCAGCTTGGTTTTAACCTCCGAGCTGGTAGCATGGCCATGAGACAGGAGGGTTTCCTTAACAGCCCAGCTGCTGAGCCCATGTCGAGAGAAGTTTCACTTCAGTCCAGCTGAAGCAGGAACTTTCACAGTCAGGAGCTGCACAACCTTTCAAAGACTGCCGCCTGTGATTATCTCCCATTTTTCTTCTTCTTCTTCTTCTGTTTTTATTGCATTGATTTATTTATTTAAAACATTTGTATCCCACCCTATATTGCTAGGATCGCAGGGCGGCATACAGATAAAATCATACAACATAAAACAATAAATATTGCAATGCAACAATATTGCATTGATCTGTTGTGTTTCCTGGTGGAGCAGAACTTGGTATAAACCATGTTGTTGCTGGTGCTGCTAATCTTCTCTGCTTTCATTTTATACTTTGTTCAACTCTCTTATGACCACACTGAGTGTTCTAAATATTATCCAAAGCTTGCTTTGACTCTGACGATTAATCGTGTGTGTGTGTGTGTGTGTGTGTGTGTGTGTATAAATATATGGATAAATGCTGGGAGATTTTAAAGATTGCACCATTGGGATATAGAATTATGGGCGGAGGACTGATGGAATGTCCCCAGGGCACAGATTGAACTACTGAGTTGCCAGTTAGCTAACCGAAGAGCCCTGATGGATCAGGCAAGGGTCCATCTAGTCCAGCATTCTGTTCACACAGTGGCCAACCGGCTGTCGACCAGGAACCCACAAGCAGGACACAAGTGCAACACCACCCTCCTGCCCATATTCCCCAGCAACTGGGGTATATAGGCTTACTGCCTTAGATAGTGAAGTAACATACGAGCAATACTACAAACGAAAAGGACCTTGGAATTGTTGTAGATCACAAGCTGAATATGAGCCAACAGTGTGATATGGCTGCAAGAAAGGCCAATGCTATTTTGGGTTAATAGAAGCATAGCTTCCAAATCACGTGAGGTACTGGTTCCTCTCTATTCGGCCCTGGTTAGGCCTCACCTAGAGTATTGCGTCCAGTTCTGGGCACCACAATTCAAGAAGGATGCAGACAAGTGTTCAGAGGAGGGCAACCAGGATGATCAGGGGTCTGGAAACAAAGCCCTATGAAGAGAGACTGAAAGAACTGGGCATGTTGAGCCTGGAGAAGAGAAGATTGCGGGGAGACATGAGAGCACTCTTCAAATACTTGCAAGGTTGTCATACAGGGGAGGGCCAGGATCTCTTCTCGATCCTCCCAGAGTGCAGGACACGGAATAACGGGCTCAAGTTAAAGGAAGCCAGATTCCAGCTGGACATCAGGAAAAACTTCCTGACTGTTAGAGCAGTATGACAATGGAATGAGTTACCTAGGGAGGTTGTGGGCTCTCCCACACTGGAGGTCTTCAAGAGGCAGCTGGACAAGCATCTGTCGGGGATGCTTCAGGGTGGATTCCTGCATTGAGCAGGGGGTTGGACTCAATGGCCTTGTAGGCCCCTTCCAACTCTGTTATTCTATGATTCTATGATAGAGCTAAAAGGGAGGTAGTCAAATTTCTGAAAGAGAAGGCTATCAATGGCTACTAGTCCTGATGCCAGTACTCCAATATCAGAGGGCAACATGCAGCAAAGGAGAAAATTATGGCAGACAATGTACAGGGTAGCTGTTCATAGGTGGGAAATTGGCAGTGGAGACTTCATGGTATGAAAGTACTGTGGTCGTGCGATGTACAAATAGTCCTGTGGGCCTGGAGTAAAGAACAAGCAAGTCCATTATGCCGAGACACCCAGAAGCACAGCGTAAAGGCAATTCTCCCATTATTGTCCTCAGCATGTGCTATCTGTCTAGACGAACAGCTGTTGATTGATCGTCCTCTCCATGTGTTTGTGTAATCCTGTTTTTTAAAGTCTTCTAAACTTGTGGCTCAGTGGTAGGGAATTCCAAAGGTTAATTATGTGTGTTGCATGAAGAAAGACATTCTTGTGTCTGACTTGAACCCATTGCCAAGCCACTTCTTAGCGAAGAGCAGTTCGAACTGCAATAGTAGGACGTTGTTAATGCAAAACCGAGGGAGAGATGGATCTGCAAATGTGGGATTCTCTCTGTTTTTCATTTTTCCAGTCTTATGTTTAGTTCTTCCTGAATGCTGAGATTTTTTTTAAAAAAAGTGAAAAGATACATGCATTTTTGCCTACAATTGTGCCCAATACACACATTTCTCTTGCAAGCAAAATCTCACCTCTGCAATGAACTCCCTAGCTGTGCTCAGATAAACAACTCACCTTTGATCTAGCCCTCCCTCCCTCCCTCCCTCTCCACCACCACATGGGGATAAGAATCCTAGTCTACCATAGATGGCTGACGCAAGGGGGTTGCCACCTTTTGACCTGGCAGATGACGTCCATTCCCATTATCCAGAGTTCACGTCTGAAGCAGCGGGACAGAAATGACCCAGATCTCCAAGGGTGGGTCCCGTTGTGATAGACAGTGAGGGCCCTTGAGCAAGACACTTTCCATGGGTCAACACCGTTGTCGCCAGCTGCTATTGCACCTCCTCCTCCTCTTTCTTGTCATGGTGCCCATTTGCTTTCTTGCCAGGCAAAGAGTCAGTGAGCAAGTGGGCAGTGGCATCTTGTGCTCCTCTTTCACACTACCATCACCACCACCACCACCACTTTTGTCTGGGCCAGAGCAAGAGGCAGGTGAAAAGGTGAAGGGGAAGAGGTGGAGCAACTCCAGGGGACTCTTGTCAGTAGGCCCCTGCCTGTGTGTGACTCTTCAGCAAGTGCCAGGCCTTGTCCCATCGTCTAAAATGAAATGTTTGGCTTTGGAGATGGAGAAGTAGTCATGGATGCTTCCTGGTTCAAATGGGGCTGATGAACCAAAGAGAAGGGGGCACGGCTACCTTCCCTGTCTTGTGTTCTCCAGATGCAATGGGCTGGAACTCCATTCATTCCATGGGCCACCCTGGCTGGGGATGATGGACATTGTAGTCCAACACATTGGGAGAGCATTAGGTTGGGGGAAGGCTGCTACAGATGCAGTTTGCAATTCATTCTTCTGGGGGTTTGGGAGAATGTCCTTGATGCTGGAATTGGTTGCCTCGGTGCGCCATATATCTTCACTGGGTTGTGTGACACTCAAGGCAAGACCAAGCGGAGTTTGGGCAAAATCCTACACCTACTGAGCACTTCCTCTTTCGATTCCAGTGATAAATTCTGGAGAAGATTTGGCCCAAAGCAAACAAATGTGAAACGACATGCCACATGAATGTTTAATGACTCTAAGTGCTTTGTGTGGAAATCTGTCCATTACGTAAGGACCCGAGGAGGAGGAATCCACTTTGTCGACAGCCTGATAATGCAGTCTATCGTTGGTGATTCTCTCCTCCAACCCATCTCTCAGAAATTAAGTTTTAGCTAATGGAGAACACTTTTACAGCTAACAGTTTGGGTTGTATCAACACTGAGATGGAAGAGAGAGAGAGAGAGAGAGAGAGAGAGAGTGAGTTCTGAAAAAGGTTGAGTGAAACACATACACATGCACACATGCACACGCACACACTGGGTCAACTAGAGTTCAGCATAAACTTGTGTCTTCTGAAATGGCCCCCAAAGTGCTGGTTCAATGTTGAATCCTGTATACGGAACTATCTTTTTTGTTTTGTTTAGCTTTGTTTAACCATTCATACCGTGGCAATGACTGCATGGAAATGCAGGCCCAGAAGCTATATGCTACTGGATACCCTTCCTGGTTGACAAACAACAGCAATTTCTCTCATGGCCTGTGACTTCTTGGAGGCAAGCATTAGGTCACTGTAAGAAACAAGAGGCTGCATGAGACAGACCTTGGATTGGGTCCAGGGAGGCTTCTTCTGTGCAGTCCAGCTGTACAGTCCAGGACTCAGAAGTAACATGAAGTCTGCATTATTTCATTGAGTTTTGTAAACCTCTCTGGCTGGTTTACCAAGATTTTAATGTTGTAAACCGCCCAGAGAGCTTCGGCTGTGCAGTGGTATATAAATGTAATAAAATAAATAAATAAATAATAAATTAAAAATCTTAAAAACACAACAGTGTACATAATATATTTATTTGTGGCCTTAATAGTGTGAACCGCTGAGGGATTTCTTTTACTATATTCAGTGGTATTCAAATGCCACAATTGAATAAATAACATAAAATAAACATTTACATGCAATCCTATAAAGAGACAACACCCACCCACCCCTAAACAATCTTAACTACCAACAATAAGAAATCCCAGGACCTGATGAAAAACCTTCTCATATGAAGCCAAATGCCTGAGAGTAGAGGAAGGTCTTAACTTGGTGCTGTAAAGGTATTGGTGTAGGTGGGCCTCACTGGAGAGCTCATTCCATAATTTGGGGGCCGTCACTGAGAAGGCCCTCTCTCCCTTCCCCGCTTTGCTGTAACATGAAGCGTTGCCCAGGGCTAGTCAGCTCACCTTTACATCCTACTTGTTTTGTGTTAACCAGGCTGGAATCTCCTTGCCTCCCTCCCTTCTGTAGGCCTGATGAGTCTACAGAGCAGGGCAAATAATTTCCCACCTGCGTTAGTCCGCTTGTATGCACCTTGCTCTGAGATTTCTCTCTGAGTTTTGCCCAATTGCGCAATTGTTTGTGAGATGAAAAGCAAAAGGTAGCATTTAAAGGATGGGGAGCAGCAGCAGCAGCACAGCCCAGGTAAGATGGCAGACATACATAGCGCCGGCCAAGAGAGTAGAGTGGAAGAAGTTGTTAATGAGGCCTCCGGACGGCCTTTTCAGTACAGAAACTGCTCATATTTCATTGTCAGTTGCAATGGTAAATGGCGGGCATGCTTGAATTGCACTGCAGACATACCGCAAGAGGGCACGCGCTCAGAGACCTCCGATTCATTGCTAATGCGCCATAGCATCAAGGAAAGCTATCGCTTCTGAAATGAACACCGTGTCAGGGAGAAGGCTAAGCTAGAACCCTTCTTCCTGAGATGCTAGCTTTCTATGCACAGGGAATGTTGTGTGTGCACAGAGCAGCATTTATCTGCAATGCCTAAATAAGCTCTGTTCTGTTTTTCGCTGGAGCCCATAGGGATGTATTCTGACCAGGTATGGCAAATGGCAGGGCAGGTAGCAGGGCTTCAGCGCCATGGAGAGCTGTGGTGTTACACCCCACAAGTCAGTTCCCTAATGCATGATTAGTAAGTCTGCTTGCTTAATTTGTAAGTCTGGTGTGTTTAGAATGTTGACCTGAGTGGGTGGAGTAAGAATGTCTTGGGAGGGGAAGGAGTGATATATAAGGGAAGGACTGAGGGAGACTTTTAGGTATTTGTTGAGTCTTTAGCCTTTAGTGCTTTAGCTCTCTCTGTGTTAGCTCTTGGTGTGTAGAGTACTTGGGTTCTGGAGAATTTGAGGTTCATTGTAGAGAGTGGTGTCTTCTGAGGGTGGTGTGCTGATAGTCAGTTGGTGTATATTAATCAATACTGATAATAAAGAAAGTTCAAGAGTGAATGTGTGAGAGAAAGGAAAGCGTGTATGAGAAGAGAGAAAGGATTGGATGAGAGGTTTTAAAAAGAGGGTTTTTTTAACTGTTTTATTATGAAGCAAAGCTTGTGAACTTTTAAAATAAAATTTTAATCAGTTGGTTTTAACTACCACAAAAATCCCACGTGTCTGTTTGGCAATTATCATCTGCAGTTATTTACATTTAACACCCACTCTGACAATAATTCACCTCAGTACATATAATTCACAGCGCTTTAATTTATTCCTGAAATCCTTCCAATGTAACCCCTTTCTCCACATAGTTTGGAGAAAGGCGGTGGTTGTCCCTCGCCTCAAGCTCCTCAAGTGGTGGGGCTTAGCTTGAGCAGGGAGTGTCCGCGGCCAGGCCTGTTGTTCAGAGACTGTGTCACGGCAAGAGCCCCCTGTGATGGCCAGTTCTTTATGTTGCTCACCCAACACCAGTCTATTCCGCCACGCTCAGCTCTGCAAGAGCCTGTGGATCTCTCTGTGTGGCAATCTTTCATGCAGCACTGTATGGGATGGTACGTGTGTGTGTGCTTACGAGCTCAGCAGCTTGGCTGCTGTTTACAAATATACAGATTGCACAGTTCAGACATTCACACAATGAATATGATGATGGTCATTTTAAAAAAGTTGGCTATACTTAAACACACAGAGAGAGAGAGAGAGAGAGAGACAGACAGACAGACAGACAGACAGACAGACAGACATAAGAAGAGCCTTGCTGGATCAGACCGAGGGTCCATCTAGTCCAGCATTCTGTTCACACAGTGGCCAACCAGCCATCGGCCAGGGATGAACAAGCAGGACATGGTGCAACAGCACCCTCCCACCCATGTTCCCCAGCAACTGGGGCACACAGGATTATTTCCTCGAATACTGGAGATAGCACATAGCCATCAGGGCTAGTAGCCATGGATAGCCTTCTCCAGGAATTTATCCAACTCCCTTTTGAAGCCATCCAGATTGGTGGCCATCACTTCATCTTGTGGTAGTGAGTTCCATAATTTAACTATGCACTGTGTGAATCAGCTCCACATTTTGGACTCCAGGCCAAAAAGCCATCTGAGTCACGTTTTGGTTTTGGTTTGGCTTGTGCATGGCCCTCTTTAAGGCCAAGAGATAAATACCTTCAGGGAGCAGTTGAGGAGACAGAGCATCAAAGGTTATGATTTAAAACTTGAATATGTAATATTAACACCAGAAGTAACTACATTTCAGTTGCCAGAATGAGTAGATCTGGTGACCAGGATGATTTCATCCAGAACGGCTGACATACATCATGAACCTGGGGACCAGTCGGTCAGTGAAGACTTGTGGTAGCAAACAGAGCAAGGCATGCAAAGAGATGATTTGCAAAGGATGGCTTACTTAGAGTCATATAATCATAGAAAAGTAGAGTTGGAAGGGGCCTATAAGGCCATCGAATCCAACCCCCTGCTCAATGCAGGAATCCACACTAAAGCATCCCTGACACTCGAGAGAAGCTGAAGTGAATCTCTGGTCATACAATTGGAATTTGTTGCCACTTCTGGCTGGACATTAGGAAAAACATCCTGACTGTTAGAGCAGTACGACAATGGAACCCATGACCTAGGGAGGCGGCGGACTCTCCCATCCTAGAGGCATTCAAGAGGCAGCTGGACAGCTGTCTGTCAGGAATGATTTAAGGTGGATTCCTGCATTGAGCAGGGGGTTGGACTTGATGGCCTTAGAGGCTCCTTCCAACTCTACGATTCTATGATTCAGAATTGGAGTGTGCGAATGGTTCAAACAGCTTCTACATGTTGATTCTGCACTTTTGCTTGCAGAGAGAGAGAGAGAGAGAGAGAGAGAGAGAGAGGGGCTGAAACCTTGCTGAGCTGAGCTGAGCTCCTCTAGAGCAACCGGTTTAGGCTGAGCTGAAATGTCCCCTCCAGTTTCCAGGCCCCAGACACATCTAACGGCAAGGGAGGGAGGCACACCAAGTGCTTTAATTTGCATTTGTGGCTAATTTGGGAAGAAACAATGAAGCTCATGAAGGATAGAAAGTTTTTGCAATAGGCTGGTGAGCTCATGTGGCATATTGCTAGCTTTAGGAGGAACGGGTATTTCTTCATAGACAAATGCAGATTGCCTGCCTGCCTGCCTGTTCTTTGTTGACAAATAAAAATGCGAGAAGATCGACAGCCTTTTATCTCGAGATGCACCTGCTTTCAATCCCCTTTCCCCATCCCATCCTGCCTTTACGTTTACCTGTGCAGATGGAAACTCTAACAATACATTGCCAGCTCGGAAGCCTTGGTGCCGTGATACATGTGCATGAGAATAACGGGGCAGTCAGAAGAGGAATGCGAAATTAACGAATGCGTCCTATTTGTTTTCGGCACTGCTCAACTGCGATAAAAGGAGTCTATAATGCTGATCTTCTGGGAAAGGAGGATGCGTTTACCCAAAATAGACGTTGAAAACATGACCTAAATCTTCACCACTCATTGAGCAATGTTTTCAGAGTCACGATGCAATAACTCGGTGCTGGGGAATGCCAGGTTTGCCTGCGACACGTGAAAGGGGCCCTTGGTTTTGAAGCCTCTCAAGACGGAAAGCACCAGTTGGACATTGGCCGGAGGGGCCAAAGCTCAGTGGGATAGAATCATAGAATCATAGAATAGCAGAGTTGGAAGGGGCCTACAAGGCCATCGAGTCCAACCCCCTGCTCAAGGCAGGAATCCATCCTAAAGCATCCCTGACAGATGATTGTCCAGCTGCCTCTTGAAGGCCTCGAGTGTGGGAGAGCCCACGACCTCCCTATGTAACTGGTTCCATTGTCGTACTGCTCTAACAGTCAGGAAGTTTTTCCTGATGTCCATCTGGCTTCCTTTAACTTGAGCCCGTTATTCCATGTCCTGCACTCTGGGAGGATCGAGAAGAGATCCTGGCCCTCCTCTGTGTGACCACCTTTTAAGTATTTGAAGAGTGCTCTCATGTCTCCCCTCCATCTTCTCTTCTCCAGGCTAAACATGCCCAGTTCTTTCAGTCTCTCTTCATAGGGCTTTGTTTCCAGACCTCTGGTCATCCTGGTTGCCCTCCTCTGGACACGCTCCAGCTTGTCTGCATAGAGGACAAGTTTGGCATGCAGAAGGTCCCGGGTTCGATCCATGGCAGCGTCTCCATGTAGCGCTAGGAAGGGATCCTCCCTGATGCCCTGGAGAGCTGT
Organism: Elgaria multicarinata webbii; assembly: GCF_023053635.1. NCBI lineage: Eukaryota > Metazoa > Chordata > Lepidosauria > Squamata > Anguidae > Elgaria > Elgaria multicarinata. The sequence continues at coordinate 28,304,679 of NC_086187.1, read as the reverse complement.
GGCTGCCGTAAAGTGTCGACAACACTGGGCCTGATGGATCAAGAGTTGGCTTTCAGACAGAGTTGGATGCCTTCTGTCTCTGAGCCATCCATCAATCCATCTTCTAGAATGTCTTTAATATTAGCACTTACACCATCTTTTGGGCTTCGCCAGCTGTTCTGCCAGTATTCATTAATATATATATATATATATATATATATATATATATATATATATATATTAGATCTGCCTAATATCAAAGGTCCACTGGGAGAATTTCAAATGATTAAGAGAATGAAATGCCAATACAATATACTGTTGATAATGTATTGTAGGATAACTTCCCCCAACCTGTTGCCCTCTAGATGTGTTGGATGAGTACAACTCCCTGGGTGATAATAGTTGTAGTCCAACATATCTGGAGGGCACCAGGTTGGGGAAACCTGTTGTAGGACTGTTGGACACCCCCCCCCCCCAGTATAACCAAGAACTATCAGCCTCTTGGCTTTTAAATCAGTGGAAGTAAGATAACTGCAGAGTAAACTAATACAGCAGGTGGACTGCTATTAAGTAATTAATTGATTGATTGATTTGAGATATTTCTATATCACTGCTCAGCCAAAAGGGCTCTCTGGGCAGCTTGCGTATGACTGATTAAGCAAGACAGGCTTTACAATCTAAAAAGACACAGCACACAAGGAAAAAGGAGGGAGGAGGGGAGAGGGGAGAATTAATTCTTTTAGCAGGGCTGGTGGAATGGCCTTGCTCTACTTCTCACCCCTCCTCATCTCAGTCTTCGAATAGAACCCCTGTCCCCATTGCATGTACATCTGTCCCATCCCTGCGACGAAGGTCAATTCCTGCCTTATCAGGAGCTGTCCTGTGGCTCAAGCATCAGGAAAGTCAGGCAAGCAGGGGAGCGGCCCAGCTGAGAACACAGCAAGAAAGGTGTCGCTTCCGCAACGGTTTTTGTGAACCGCCCAGAGAGCTCCGGCTATTGGGCGGTATAGAAATGCAATAAATACATAAATAAATAAATAAGCACTAGGCTCCAATGGAGTGGCATTATAGGGGATGTTGTTGTCTAAGCTCTTCCTGGCTTGTCATAAGGGGCTTGATGCAGAGCGTGTGTCCTCCTCATGAGTAGGGTTTAATGAGATTTGAACAGGCACTGAACCTCTGGTTCTGGGTTCCTGTAGGTACACACTGCCACTTTTGTTCCTGCAGTACTGGGGGTGATCCCAGTGGGCCTAGAGCCATGGGTTCAGTTGAGGTGCTTCAATTCTTCTAATGCTGTAGCCGGCTTGAATAAGGCATCACTCATGGTGGTGGTCTCTGGAGGGCTATGATCACCCTCCAACTTCCCCTGGTCCTTGCCACTACTGGGAGCCTCCTCTTCCTCCTCCTCCTCCTCCTCCTCCTCCTCGATCTCCCCAGGTGCCAGGGCTGTCCTGCCAAGAGGGTGGTGGAATACAGCAATCAGGTGAGGGGGGCACCCGGGCATTAAACAGGGATGTAATAAACATGTCCCTGCTTCCAGCTGTGAAGTGTTTGCAAGGTTTAGGAAAGGTCTCCTTCCTGCTGCTGCAGAGATCCTGTGCGAGGGGGAGGCAGAGGGGGATGTGAGGGCTAGAAGCCTCTGAGGCAAAACGGGAGAGTTGGAGTGCCTGGCGTGTCTTCAAGGAGAACGTAGATGTAGTGGGCGTAACGGAAACCTGGTGTAATGGAGAGGACGACTGGGATACGGTCATCTCTGGATATAAACTGTGTAGGAAGGACAGGGAAGGGCACACTGGAAGTTTCACTTTGTACATCAAAGAGAACATAGAAACTAAAAACAAACAAAAACTAGAAGAGACAGATTCCTCCACAGAAGAAGCATCGACAAGGATTTTTTTGGGCTGAAAACAACAGCAACTGCATTTCCTCCAATCCAATCAGATTGAAGTTTGTGAAGGGGACTCGGGATTTCCATCTTGGCTCAAAGTTCCATCCCATTATCTTGGTGTCCTCCATGCCATAGTGTTGATGGCCTTTATGATGACCCCAAGTTTTGCCGGTGAGCTTGTTAAAGTGTCCCAACTTCAAAGTCCCCCCACTCATTGGGATGCTCAGTAATTGTTCACCATGCATGAATTGTGGGCATAATGCCTAAAAGAGGCAGCAGACTCCTCCACAGACGCACTGAGGGTGACAATACCAGGCTCCAAAAATAATTTAGTACTAGGAACAAGCTATCCTCCCCCAGACCAGAATTCTTAAGTTGTTCTTGAGATGGAAAATGAAGCTGAGGATGTTCCAAATGAGGAGGTGTTGTAATAAGTGCTGATTTCAATTACCCCCACATTGACTGGATAAATGCACATTCCAGTCACAACAAAGCGGTTATATCTCTTGATGTCTTAAATGACTGTGCCCTGGAATAATTGGTCATGAAACGGACCACAGGGTAAGCAACCCTGGATTTAATCCTAAATGGTGCCACCAGGACCTACTACGAGATGTAAGTGTTGTCAAGCCAATTGGAAACAGTGACCACATTGCTATTAGATTTAATATGTATTTAAGTGGGAAATCATCATGGAAGTCCAAGGGAGTTACATTTTTCATTCTAATGGGGGAGCTGGTAAAAAGGAATTTGAAAGGGGGTATCAAAAGGATTAAATCCCTTAAAAATGCTTGGAGGTTGCTCAAAATCACAATAATGGAGGCTCTGCTGGAATGTATACTACAGGATAGGAAAGGTAGCACCAAGTCCAAAAGGTCATCAGCATGGTGAAGGAGCAGGGTCAAGGAAGCTATTGTAGGGTGACTCTATGAAAAGGAGGACAGGGCTCCTGTAACTTTAACAGTTGCATAGAAAAGGGAATTTCATCAGGTGTCATTTGTATATATGGAGAACCTGGTGAAATCCCCTCTTCATCACAAGAGTTAAATTGCCCAGAGAGCTTCGGCTATTGGGTGGTATAGAAATGCAATAAAGAAATAAAGAAATAAAGAAAATAATTAAAGCTGCAGGAGCTATACTAGAGTGACCAGATTCAAAAGAGGGCAGGGCACCTGCACCTTTAACTGTTGTGATGAAGAGGGAATTTCACCAGGTTCCCCATCTATACGAATGACACCTGCTGAAATTTCCTTTTCAATACAACTGTTAAAGATACAGGAGCCCGGTCCTCCTTTTCATGGGGTCATCCTAAGCTATTGGAGAAAAGAAGGCTTCCTTCAGAAAATGGAAGTCTTGCCCAAATGAGGAGGGGGGGAAAGGGAGCACAAATTTGCACGAAGGAGGGCTAGCAGAGAAGAAGAGGTGCAAAAAGGCATTTTGTGGAGCACATCACTAACAACATCAAGGCCAAAAACAAAGAATTCTTTAAATATATTAGAAGCAGGAAACCAGCTGTGTGGAGGCAGTTGGATGGAGCAGCTCCCCTATGAAGAAAGGTTACAAGATCTGGGACTGTTTAGCTTAGAGAAAAGGCAAGTGAGAGGAGACGTGGTTGAGATGTACAAAATGATGCCTGGTGTGGAGAATGTGGCTAGGGAGAAATTTCTCTCCCTTTCTTAAAACTAGAATGCCAGGCCTTTCCAATTCCATGGAGGATATCAATGGCAACTAGTCCTGAAGGCGATATGCTGCCCCCAGGATCAGAGGCAGTGTGCGAGGAAACCCAGGCAGGTGATGCTGTTGCTCCTGTATCTTGTTTGTGGGTCCCTGGTTGACAACTGGGGTGATTCCACACGTCGTACTGAGGGCGCTTCCATGCGCCCCCAGTGCGCCCCCAAAGCGATCGTGTAGCTTGCCTGGATATGATAGCACATCGTTGCCCTCAGAATGACGTGTAGAATCCTCCCAGGTCGGCCACTGTGTGGACAGAATGCTGGACTAGACGGATCCTTGGTCTGGTCCAGCATCAGGGCTCTTCTGACGTATGTATATTCGGAGTGTCTCTGAATTCAACACACATCGCTCCCCCCGCAACTTTAGGCTATATCAACTCTTAAACTGGGCACTCAATCTCAATTCCTTCTCCTATAATGAACTATCCTTGTCGCACAGGGTTTTGATTGCTGTTCCTCGTGTTTGTATACAAGCCTGGGTCTATTTTCTTTTGCTGTTCTTTCGGAAAAGCAGTTAAAAGTTTTACTTATCAATAAATAAACATGTGGGCAAACTGGCACCTGCATTTTCTTCATAGGAAATGTATTTATTTGTTTTGTTTTTCTTGGGCTGCTGCCGCCCAAAGCAGTTCACAATTAAACACCCCCCCACACCCCCACACGCTATAAAACAATGGTAGCAGAGTTGTTCTAATAAATCAGAGCAGCAAACAAAACTAACACTCCCTGCACTATATAAAAACAAAAATAGAAGTCATCAAATCCAAGTGAGTTTGCAATCCTATTATACGCCATATGCCATTCTAAATAAAAGATAAGTTATGACTCTCTCTCTCTCTCTCTCTCTCTCTCTCTGTGTGTGTGTGTGTCTCATGTGTATGATGATAGAAACCCACGGAGCATTTTCTGTCAAACAGGAAACAGCAAAGGAGTTCCAGGGTTGCTAAAGAGCTGACTCAGGATGGGTGGATTAAATCCAGACCAGGGCTGATGACAAACTAGGGAGAATTAGTATGTGGGTATGGCAGGCGTTGGCACAGGGAAGGTTCCTGTCAGTTTGGGTTCAAGAGGGCCTCAGGGGTGGGGGCTGACTGTTGGTTTAGGAGGGCAAAACTCAGGCGTGAAGCGCCAAAGCAGCTTAGCATCAAGATCCGAGGCAGTGATCAAAGCGAGGGAGCAATTGTTGGAAGTCATAGAATCTTAGCATAGCAGAGTTGGAAGGTGCCTACAAGGCCATCGAGTCCAACCCCCTGCTCAATGCAGGAATCCACCCTAAAGCATCCCTGACAGGTGGTTGTCCAGCTGCCTCTTGAAGGCCTCTAGTGTGGGAGAGACCACAACCTCCCTAGGTAACTGATTCCATTGTCATACTGCTCTAAAAGTCAGGAAGTTTTTCCTGATGTCCAGCTGGAATCTGGCTTCCTGTAACTTGAGCCCATGATTCCGTGTCCTGCACTCTGGGAGGATCGAGAAGAGATCCTGGCCCTCCTCTGTGTGACAACCTTTCAAGTATTTGAAGAGTGCTCTCATGTCTCCCCTCAATCTCTTCTTCTCCAGGCTAAACATGCCCAGTTCTTTCATTCTCTCTTCATAGGGCTTTGTTTCCAGACCCCTGATCATCCTGGTTGCCCTCCTCTGAACACGCTCCAGCTTGTCTGCGTCCTTCTTGAATTGTGGAGCCCAGAACTGGATGCAATACTCTAGATGAGGCCTAACCAGGGCCGAATAGAGAGGAACCAGTACCTCACACAACTCATCTCTGGAGTAAGTATTACCCTTATTCCAGAGATGAGTTGCTCGGACTGAGGAGCGAGCTGCAAGGCTGGGTGTTATATTTATTTACTAATTTCATTTAAATTTATTTATTTATTTAAGATATTTCTGGGCTGCCTTTCAGGGCACGAGTCCTCCCAGGGTAGTATACAACAATAAAACACATAATAATAATAAAAACTCACAATGTGGTATTAAAACCACTGCAAAAACTGTAAAAATGCAATAAAAACAGCAAACATTATTAAAAAAAAAAGAGTCAAACACACACCATAAAAATAAAACTTACAAACGCAGTCTGACCGAACGTAATCAGGGGAAGGCCGGAGGCATGGCCCTCTCTGCTGTCTCTGGGGAGTGACCCAACAAGGGGGTCACGGTGGAAAAGGGGCCCTCCGCATTATTACCCTCAGTGTTTGTCCTGTGTTCTTCCTCTGTGCAAAGGACTCTCAGTCATGTCCCAAAGCAGCCCAGGAAGTCGTGTGCCTTCAGAATGAGCTGCCTTTGAACATCTCTGGCTTCCAGGCTGAGATGCTGATATGCTCTGACGAGCGTGTAGGGAACGGGGCACAGGAATGGATTTGTCTTGTCTTTCCTCAGGGCAGAGTGGAGAATGGATTTCCTGACTCGGCTTAGGTTGTACCCAAAAGCCCGAGCACATCCGGCGCTTTGCACAGGGGAGCGACGGCGCTTTTCAAACTCCCCCATGCAGTCTTTCACGTTTCTTCACGGTACGGCCAAGCCAACCGCTTGGTTAGAGAGAACGGGAAGGTAGGGTGATGGTAGGGTGACCCTATGAAAAGGAGGACAGGGCTCCTGTATCTTTAACAGTTGCATAGAAAAGGGAATTTCAGCAGGTGTCACTTGTACGCATGTAGCATCTTGTGAAGTTCCCTCTTCATCACCACAGTTAAAGCTGCAGGAGCCCTGCCCTCTTTTAAATCTGAGCCAGATCTACACCAAGCAGGATATGACACTTTGAAAACGTTTTGAAAACTGTCTATGCAGTGTGTCCTGGGCCCCAACAGTTGCCACTACTGTTATAAACAGTTTTAAAGCCGTAGTGTAGATCTTGCCCTGGTCACAGTATAGCTGCAGTATAGCTCCTGCAGCTTTAACTGTGGTGATGAAGAGGGAATTTCACCAGGTTCTCCATATATACAAATGGCACCTGCTGAAATTCCCTTTTCTATGCAACTGTTAAAGTTACAGGAGCCCGGTCCTACTTTTCCTAGGGCCACCTTAGGTGATGGGCTCATTGTTGGCTGGGGACCTGCCTGCCAAGGTTTATTTCCTATTCTAGCGTGGCCTCCGATAAAATGGCTTTTCATTCAAAGCCGTAAGAGGTGAAGATGGTCAGTGAGTTAGACTGACTTTCCAAGAGGAGTAGATAAATTTGTGGAGGAGGAGGAGTCAGAGGAGGAGGAGGGGTGTATGGTGGCAGCATGGAACTCAGGCCTAACCTAATTTCTGTTAGTCACCTTCCATACCAATCTTGACAGAAAGGCAGACTATCAGTATAACATTTTTTTAAGATTAAATTATTTTTTTAAAAAATACATTTTAGTTATGGTTTTACTGTTACTTTTCTGCTCTTTTTTATTCTCACAGATTATTATTGTTTTTGTTCTTCTTAAGCCACTTTGGGTAAATATTACAGAGTTTTGAGGGATACCTTTGAGTAAATGTGTGCTTATGTGCACGCGGAAAGATTTCTGACTGTTTATCTAAACTGTCATACATTCTGTACTTAGCTTAGTTGTGCTGCATCATGGAGTTTGTAGTCTCAAAAGTGGCATAAGCAAGAGCTGTCATTCATGTAGCTTGCAGTTGCGTTGCACCATGGAGTTTGGGGTAAAATGCTGTAACGCCAGAAGCACATGCAGGGCAAGAGTAGCAGAACTAAAGGAAAGGTGTGCACATTCCACTAAGGCCACAGCTAGACCTAAGGTTTATCCTGGCATCATCCAGGGTTCAACCCTACCTGAGCACTGGATCCCCTGTGTGTCACCTACATGAACAGGTTTGACCCCTGGACAATCCAGGGATAAACCTTAGGTCTAGCTATGGCCTAAGTCTGCTCCCCAGTTTAGGAGCGCGTCCCTGCAGAAACCTTGCCTGGAATTCCCACGTAGGCAGAACTCAGCGGGAATCATTGTGAGAACATTTTGTGGAAACTTGCTGAGAAAGTAGAAGATGTTACCTCAAACTGCCCTGAACGATCACGGAGGATTCTAATTCTGCCATGATCTCTTAATTAAAATGATTTCCCCCCTCCAATTTAGTTGCAGAGAAGTATTCTTAGATGCAATTAGTTGGTTTTGATTAAAGGTAAATGCGCCCATGGGTAGAGAACTTGGTAATGAGTTGCTTATGTAACGTGGCGTGAGATTGGGAGCTGGCAACCGTAATTCCTGCAGAAGTACATTTTGGGTCATCATTTCTTAATTAAGAAGGCACCAAGGATTATTGATAGCTGGGGAAGAGTCCTCCTGGGAGATAGTAAAGTACGTTGCTTGTCCATGTGGCGGTTCAGGCCATTATGATGAACCACAAGGTACATTTTGGAGCGCTCCACCACGTCCCCTGCATGGCCTCATAGCTGCTGACACAGCGACTCCCATTTCTTTCGCCATCAGCGCTCTCTCCCAGGTTTCGAGAACCACCCAAGGAAGCCTTTCAGGAATGGACCCAAGGGAAGCTCCTTTTTGCACAGCTCCGAAATGCCATACAGAATTCACTATGCCCCAATCATACCACACCAAACCAAAAGTTCTTTATTGTGTCTTAGCAAATTGTCATTATACACAAACACAGGATAAAACACTATGCAATTTAAAATTCCACCGACAAGCCATTAAGAGTTGAATAGTTTTCCATACAGCTTTTTGACTTTGTGGCACATATTTGTAGAGCCTTGACAAGGAATTTGGCAGTTCTAAAGGATGCATACTTCTCAGCATCAGACAATAGGAAACAAGCCTTAACAAGGGATGGCCTTCCCTTGAACGATCTTAACAACGGATGAATGCATTTGGTTCTGAGATCATTATACACAGAGCATTCTAGCAGTACATGAGTAGTATCTTCAATTGACACTGAATTGCAACTGCATACTCTATCCTTCTTAGGGTTATCCCTCTTTTGCTGACCCACCCAGTCTGTCAATGGGAGAGTATTTAATCTTGCCCAAGTGAAGGCAACCCCCATTTTAATATTTGGTAGATCTACCAGGTATTTTGGAAAAGATAAATACAAGGGAATATAAGAGGCATAGAGACTATTAGATTGGCAAGTCTTGATCTCAGCCGCCTGAGATTGCATCTCAGGCTGTAGCTAGACCTAAGGTTTATCCCTGGATTGTCCTGGGGTCAAACCTGTTCATTTAAGTGCCACACAGGGCGTCCAGCACTCAGGCAGGGATGAACCCGGGATGATCCTGGGATAAACCTTAGGTCTAGCTACAGCCTCAGTATCCTTAAGCATTTGGAGCACTAAGACTTTAGCTCTATCATGACCTTGGGTTAAGAGGAAAGAGATAGAGAATCCCAAATTCATGGCAACCAGCTGCATTTTATGCTTCCATAAGTTTGAGCCCATCTCTTCCAAAACCATCAGAAGAAATTCTGATACCTGCTTAAAAATGATTTTTAACCAAAAAAGCAGGGCTAGTCTGAGAGCTTCAGCTTTGATTGTCGTCACGCGCAGTTCTGCACGGAGGAATTCTAATTTTGTAGAAATGGGCCTTTGGCCAACTCAGATCATGGGTCCATCTAGCTCAGTATTGCTCGCACTCATTGTAAGAGGCTCTCCAGGGTGATGGACAGGGGTCTTTCCACAGTCATGCCAGAGGATGCTGGGATTGAGCCGGGCCAGTGGCGGCTTGTGGCTCTGATGTCAGTGAGGCGGTGAATCTTCTCCGGGTTTCAGTCAGAACTCTGAAGGAGCTATCCAGCTACTGGGTGCTTCCAGATGAATCTTTGATTGTCCAATCCACCTGCCTCTTCCACCGAATTTTAGAGGGGTCCAGAAGATGTCATCTTCAATTCGTAGCCTGTGTTATCCCATTGCTTCTTCCCTCTTTTTTTCTATCCAGAAAATAATAACAACAACAGTATGGAAGATAATACAGGATAGCTGCGAAAAGCCTTTATTATTTTTTATTTTCATGGATAGCACAAGGAGCCCCGTGGCCTGGAAGCACTTGCCAAGTTAGATGGCTTTAGAAATAGATTGGACACGTCTCTGCAGCTATTAGCCATGATACAGAACCTCTATGAAGAACAACTTCTAGGCTGCAGCAGCTTTCCTTCCTTATGGATTTTGGGTTTAAACCAGATTTGGACTGGACAGCCCACCAAATGTAAGGCGACTTCAAATAGAGGATACTCCTCTGCCAGCACTCCAGAATTGAGGATTGCCCTCTGTAAAATAGGGCACCTGGCCAGAGGAGCCCTTTTGCTGAAATGGTGAGTTGAAACTACTACTACAGGGTGGTGAATCCACCCCCCCCCTGCATTTTCTTGGAAGCCTGGTTTGCTGCAAAATGCTGCTGTGATCCAAGCAGGCTGTTCCATCCCAGACCGCCTCCCTGCCACAGATGGAGCTTCTGCCTTTGCAAGCAGAACTCAAGGCCAGGGAATGGGAGGTCCTGGGAGGGAACAAATGTTCTGACAAGATAAGAAGCAGGGAACATAACGCATGTTGCACTGTCACATATAACACCCGGGAGTTGGAAATGGCGTTTCTGCTGCTGCTGGGGTGGAGAAGCAGCTTTGGCAGTTTCGGGTCTGCTAGCCAGAAAATTGGCAGGTTGTTGTATCCAAAGGAGGACTACTGAGATCTTTCAGAAGGGACCATGAGAACACAAGAAGAGCCCTGATGCTGGATCAGATGAGAATCCATCTGGTCCAGCACCTGGTTCACTGGGGCCTTAGCTAGACCTAAGGATTATCCCGGGCAAATGGAGGGGTCGTCCCTGCCTGCTCCCGGGATCCCCTGTGTGTCATTTGGATGCACAGGGGTGATCCCGGGACAATCCTGGGATAGAGGCCTGGTCTAGCCATGGCCACAGTGGTCGACCAGCTATCAACCAGGGACCCACAAGCAGGACACGGTGCAACAGCACCCTCCCTCCCATGTTCCCCAGCAACTGGTGCACACAGGCTTACTGCCTCTGACGGTGCAATGGTGAAGAGGAGGAAGAACTCCAGGGGCCACTTGCCAATAATAAATGCATGCAAGCAGGGCTGTCTGTTGACACCGGGATAGTCCAAGTATTGCACCTTGGACTGTAATCAGAAGAGCGTTGGATTATCTTATTTGGTTCAGTCTTTCTTCTTTGCCAACAGGAGACCGGTTTCACTCTAGCCTGGCTAGAACAGTCTCGATGAGCAAAACTGCAGCATGAACGCCCCACCTGCACCATTTCAGCTTGGGATTGGGTCACTTTTTAAAATAAATAACCTGCTTTAAATACCATCCTGGCACTTTGAAAACTGCAACAGATTAAGTTCCAATTCTCCCTGTAAATGCACATGCCTCTGCCACCCGTCCGCCCACTGCTCTTGTGTGGGAGAGTGATGGCTCTGAATAGATAGACAAAGGCAAAAACTTTTCCCTAAGACAGGGAACTGAACATTCGCTACTCTCCTTCTCACCACGTCATCTCTGCAGCTTCGTTTCACCGCTCCCACCTCTGCTCCAAGTTCTTACATTTCTTCCCCTTTTTTCTGCCAGTCTTCTTAGCCAGCTGTCAGAGTTTGTTGCTGAGCTCCCCTGAGAGTCCATGTAGCATAGTGGTTAAGAGGCTGAACTGTGAATCAGAAGGCCCTGGATTCAAACCTCACCTCTGCTATGAACTCATGTGGTGGCCTTAGGCAGGCCTTTCGCTCCAAGCCTCAGTTCCCCCACCTGCAAGATGGAGGATAATACCCTGCCCACCAGCCAGCATGGCCAACATTCAGGCGTTGGGATGGGTGAGAATTGGTTGTGCCCACATTTTAATGTGAACTTCTCAAATTTACTCTTTATTTATTTAAAATCATTTTTAGGCTGCCACTGATATTTGATGTTGATGTTTGCAAAAAAGTTGATGTTTGCAAAAAGTGCACACACAAAGGCACACACTCTTAAAAAAATGAATACAAAATGTGTGTACTTTTTTTTAAAAAAATGCACACAAAAATCCGTACAAACTTTTGTGCAGATGAAAAAAACCCAGTCAAGGTGGAAATGAGATGGAATGAACTTAAAAGTAAAACAAACAAACAAAAAGACACACACACAGAGGATCCGAGTGAAATCAAGCTTGAGGCATTCACTGAACCTTAGTTAGGGATTATGGGAGATGTAGTCCAAAACATGCGAAGGGCATTAGGTGGCTTACCCCTGCATTCCAGGGTTGGTTGTCAGGAACTATGAAGGAGGAAGGTCTCAGCTGACATCTTTGCTCTGTCACAAGTTCACTATATCACCTAAGCAAACCAGCTTCTCTCAGAACTGCACAGATAGTTACATTCAGGGACGCTTTGACGATGGACAAACTTTCACTGCAAGTACTCCTTTGGGAGGCAAATAGTTCCCCCCCTCCTGCAGTTCGTGGCTGTAAATCTTTGGATTGTACAACGTGCAATCAACTGAAGTTACAACTGAGCACTCTATGGGGCTAGCTGGAATATGCGTTCCCTGCTCCCCAGTATGAACAGTGTGGAAGAGGACTGTTTGTTTGGTTCTGCAAAGCCCACATAGGTTCCTTCTAAAATAAAAAGCAAAATGTCCAAAGAAAGGTCTGGCTCCTTGTATGCCAACCTGGTAGAACGCTCCAGGTGAAGATCAGGGCATCAGAGGATAACTCTGTTTACACGCAAAGATTGGCCGTTGTGACTGATGCAGTGTTAGTTTGGCCTTTCTCCGCCTTTTCAGTTGCATTTCCCATGTCAACTCGTGGATTTCCACTTTGCACAAATAGCTACCCGTGCACCCAAGGAGAGGCGAGCACAACCCTGCGATAGTTGCAGTCAATTTGGGGAGCAGGGTGCAAGGATCACTCCCCACCTGCAAATAAGGTTCCAAGCTAGATGCCATTCCTGCCATTAGCAAGTGTGTGAAATGGGTGCAGGGGCATTGGGAACCTGGCAGGGAGCTTTAATCCTTTGCACCTGCTGTGGTCCCAATCCAGATTGAGGACCACACACCTGCTATTTGTTTTGGGGAGGGAAATAACAGGTGCCCCCGCTGATCTGGACCAGGACAACAGTAGGAGGTGGAGGAAAAGAGCTAAAGCCACCTTGCCCCACCCTCAGCAGAATCCTGATCTGGATCAGGGCCCCCGATGCCTGATGTTTAAAAGCAGGGTGTCCACTTACATGTCACCCAAGAAGAGAAAAAACACCTGCAGAAAAGAGGACAAAAGAGGAAATTGATTTGCATGAAAGAAAGAAAGAGTTACAATAATTTGAATACTAGGGGAAGAGCATAGAACCATAGAATAGCAGAGTTGGAAGGGGCCTACAAGGCCATCGAGTCCAACCCCCTGCTCAAGGCAGGAATCCACCCTAAAGCATCCCTGTCAGAATAGATGGTGACCAGGTCACCCATGTGCCTGCTCAGGATCTTGCCCAGGTGCAAACTGCAGGTGGTCAGTGAAAAGGACACCTGGCCTTGCCTTCTGATCATTCTTTATCTTCAAACCAGGTTAGGACTGGACAGTTCAGCCCTTCAAACAGATGACTGCCCTCTGTAAAAGCAGGATACATGGCCACCCTAAAGCCATTCATGCAGTCGCTAACTCCATTAATAGCATCTTATCCAACTTGGTCCTGAGATGCCAGTTTTCAGGAATGTAGAGCTTGGTGTCTGATTTATTACGTGTGTGTGTGTGTGTGTGTGTGTGTGTGTGTGAGAGAGAGAGAGAGAGAGAGAGAGAGAGAGAATCTCAAGCAGAAACCTCTTAAGACCCAGCCTTCCAAAAACCGCTTCTCCTGTGGCAAAGAGCAAGCGCCTGTCAGCTTGGGATGCTGAGGAGACTGAGATGTGCGTTTCCCTTGCTGCTCCTGCAAAAGGAGCTCAGGCAGCCCTCGCGTGCCTTCCTGCATGCATAACCCAGTGGCAGGGGCGGCGGCAGCGGCTTTCGACACAGGTGTGCTGACTTGATGCTGGTGTCTGAACACTCACGTGCCCCATCTCAGATGGTTTTGTCGTCTGGCTGCTCCTGAACTGGGTGTGGGGCCCAGTGGTTTCTTCTCCTTCCCCAGATGTGTCTCCATTCCACCCTTTTCCTCAGCCTCTCAGAACAAGTCCATTTTACAGCTCTCATCAGAACTCAGTTACAATTTTTTTGGGTGCAAGTTTATGTTTTAGAGCATGCACCACAATACGTACTTCCTCCCCCCATTAATTAAAGCCTGGAAATTCAACCCCCCCTTCCCAAATGGCTCATTTTTCTAATAAATGCATTTTGCGAACGAGATTGCAAGCTCACAGTGTCCCCAAATGCGTGTGTGTTCAGGGGTGTGAACAGCGCAGGTTCTGATGTTTAACAACAGGAAAGAAAATTCTTGTAAGCCCTGGTTCTGAGGTTACCCTACGGATCTATCATGGACTGTGCTCCCTTCGGTCTCAACGTCCTCTCCAAGCACCAAAGGAAGCGAATAACGGTGGCAACATCTTGGGACTGGCTGGCCTGGTATAAATGCTCTCAGCAGCCTGCTGGTGTTCTGGCCTTCCTTGGTTGAGAGATGAGGAGGAGAACCTCCTTCCAGTTGGAGTCCAGGCTTTGCGTTGCCAGCCTAGATTTGGGAACAGCCTCGTGGAGGCAAGTACGCTTCCTTGGCTGCCTCTCATCTCCCCCTTCCTTCACATCCCACATGTATCTAGAAAGAGAAGGAACGCGGGTGTTTTGTGCTTTCTCTCCACCTCCAGGAACTGAAAAAAGGCCTTAACAGGAACAATCCGTCGTTGTGCCGTGCTTTCGTTAGCTCTGGGAACTCTAGTGGGAGGAGACGTTGCAGGGAGGGTGGAGGTGCGTCACTGTGGCAAAGCAGTGCTTGAAATGGGATCTCTGTGTGACAGTCGTTGCTCAGCAGAGAGACCTCGGGGCTCAGAAGAGAGGCGCTAGTGATGAGAAGGAAGAGCCGGAGATGCCGCGGCCTCCTTGCTCACCGGCTCCCTGCCTGTCAAGTAAGCCAGTGGTACCCATAATGAGAAAGAGGTTGAGGAGCAAAAGCATCTGGTGACAGTAGCAGTGAGAAGGTAGATGCCCCGAGGGAGGAGCCCATGGAGGGCATCTTTCCCAATGGCCCTGCAAAATTTGGAGCAGGCATGGGATACAATGTATTTGTTTATTAATTCCTCTCTGCCTTTTCATATAAAACACCTGTGTTGTTTATAATGCCTCCTCTGCTGTTTTCTGAGGCTCGCTCGCTCCTGGGATCCTCCTCCTGTGAGTTTTTCAGTGCTGGGATGTGGGTTGAAAGGCCAGGCCCTGCCTTTCCATTTGTAGGACACATGCTGTAGTGGAATAATGTTAATGAACGTTGCCTTGAGCTCTGGCACCTCGGGGGGGATCCTAATTAACTAGTTATACCATTGCACTGGTTTACTTGCTGGGAGAGCTGCCAGTTTGGGTCACGGGTCTACTGCAAAATCAGGTCAAGTTACCCACGTACAACTCCATTCAACCCATGACCGATGCTCTCTTTCCATCATAGCAGATGAAGAGGAGGAGGAGGAGATGATGATGATGATGATGTAGGGCTGTGTGTTCCCAGAGCTGGCAGTGCCAGCAAATCAGAGTGCTAAGGTCAGGGTCCCTGAAACTGCAGCATTATTTATAACAGCATCACAGAGAGAGCTGCGGGAGCAAAGGTTATAGGATATGGGAGGAAACAGAGATAGTGATTGACCAGAGATGGATCCCAGAAAAGAAAGAAAGAGAGACAGCTGGCATGCATGCCCTTTTGCATGAGGAACTGCATAATGGAAGGTCAGTGGGCAGTGAATCTGGGACACATGGCCATTCTTGAGAGCAAAGCTTCAAATAAAATTTGAGCCAGTGAGAGAAAGTGTGTTCCTCATTTGAATCAGTTTGCATCAGACCATGGGCAGGAGTGGGCAAGAAGACAAGGCAGAGGCAGGTGGTGGTGAGGCAAAGGCAATCTGTAGCCAGGCTTCCTAGTTGGCTCACCCCTGCAATCAGGCTTGCTAGTTGGCTTGACCCTGCAATCAACCCTGGTTTTAATTTTTGTGAACCACTCAGAGAGCTTCGGCTATTGGGTGGTATAAAAATGTAACAAATAAATAAATAAATAAACCCTAGCCTGGAAGCTTCTATAGGGCTCAGGAGTGTCACCAGACTTGCTATGGCCTACTGGGTGGAGGGAATCTTGCTTGTCAGTGTAGCTGGTGGTACCCAGGTTATATCCCCAGCCCATGCCCACCATCATTGGTTCAAGGCTTGCTGTGGGTTTGAATTAGAATAAGCTGCTATTTTGATTTGCCTTTAAGGGAACAGAGAACACTGAATGCTGCAAGGAAATACGTCCTAATGAACTTTAGTTGGGTTTTTTTTTAGTAAGTCACATATATCACACACACATTATCTATATCTATATCTGTATATATATCACATAATGTATACACACACATACATATGTATGTAACCACTTTTAGTTATATTAAAAATAATATGCTAAGTGGTATCTCTCCCCTCACCCACCTACCCACTGTTCCCTGTTGTATAGATGGTATTTCCTGCTTATCCATCTATTTCTCTCCAACCCTAAAATTTCAAAACAAGGCCAAAGACTAAAGTGAAGGAGGGAAAGAAAGAGAGAAGTGGGGGAAGGAAGGAGGAAGAGATGACTCACGGTTATTAAATGATGGTTAAATATAATGTTCATTAGTCGACATTAGCCTCTGTTCCGAAATGTGATAAATCATACCTTTCTACCATTGTTGTTTCCTTCTAAGCCTCTCTGAGTGCTGGAGAGATAAACCAAAAGCACTAAAAATGCTCCTGCAGGTGAAGAAAATAAATGACTTGCATGGGTGAATGTCACAGGTGGAACATGCCTTGATCCAGAGGGCTTCATTATCTCCATGAAGTCCGGAATCCGAGGCATGTTCTTGGAGGGTGAATCCTTGGTGAACTAGGTGCTTCCTGTGGCTTCCATCAGTTGCCTTTCCTTGGTGCATCTTCTGGGCAGTGATGGAGAAGGCCGGTGTGACCTCTTGCCAGTCTTCCTTCCCTCTTGCCAGGGTGTCGGGGAGGCTTCTGTTGAATCCAACAGCCAAATGTGAGGCTTGAAGATCACCACTCAGAAACATGCTGTTAATTGGATTCCAGCAAAGCCGACTGCTTGGATCAGATATTTTAGGGATGTTATTAGAACAATGAATTAATCTGGAGAGCAACAGAAAGGGTCTGCTTCCTCATTTCTATGGATGTAACACAGCATGGGGTTATTGTAACTTATAAGGAGATCACAACCATTTCCTGAACTTTCCCCCCCATTATCTCTTCTCAGAAGCTAAGCTGTAAGATTCCTTCCCCGATTTTTTTTAAAAAATATCGCAGCTCCTTTCCCTTTTATTCAAGTCTTATCTGCATGCTAAAAATATTCCCCGGGGGAATCGGATAAGGGAGCTGTCTGCCCTGGGTGTGACCCCTGCAATGAGGATGACATCAGGGAGGTCAGGGGCAGCTGTTCTAACAACCTCGCACTCGGATTCTTGCACTGACAAAGCAACTGCGAAGTTAAACGGCTGTTAGCATCAACTTATTTCCTTGATCCAACTGTTTGTGGAGCCGTCTTTCTGCAGCCCATGTTCCTATAGCTTCCTCTGCATACTGCCAATTGCAATAGTAGCAAAACTCCATCAGAGAGAGAATCAGGGGGTGTTTTGTCACATGCACAAATGCTGCTTGATTCCTTGGCCGTAGCTAGACCTAAGGTTTATCCCAGGATTGTCCTGGGGTCAAACCTGTTCATCTAAGTGCCACACAGGGCATCCAGTGCTCAGGCAGGGATGAACCCAGGATGATCCTGGGTTAACCTTAGGTCTAGCTATGGCTCTTGATGATTCCTGGCTGGGTTTGTGAATTGGTTCTGTTAAAAAATGCAGAGTCTGAAGTGACGTTGGGTGCTGAAAAAGTCCTCTTTTTGATTGTGCTTCTTGGATGGCTCCATTCACATCTGCGACTTGATGCAACCGTCACCCAGCAATGCACACATGCACATGAGAACCAGCCCATAGAGACGGTGAGATGGCACACCATTTCGAAACATAGGAAGCAAGGTTTGGGGGTTGCTATGAATTGTCCTTCAGTTGTAGCGTTCAGTTTAAGAACAGCAAATCAAAATCAAAGCAAACAAAAATGCCAATAGGTCATGAAAGTGATGCTAGATCTTATTAACTGGGCTGTAAACGAGGGATTTTTAGAATAAAGGAAAAGAGACAGTTTAAAGAAGGGCTATTTCAAGCGCATTACTCAGACCTAGCTTCGCTGAACCAGGTTGCTCTAAATTCTTCTTCAGTATCCAGAGCAGGAACAAGCAAACAAAACAATCAAACTAGAACAGAACCAATGAGGAATGAAGGTGATGTTAGATATTAAAGATTATTAACTGGACTGTAATCTAGAGTTCTTTAGGACAAAGGAGTTTTAAACAAGGGCTACTTAAAGCACATTACTGTGACCTGGCTTTGCTCAATTGAAACAGGTTACACACATTGCAAGAAATCAAGCAATGGAAAAAATCCGCAGAGTGATGATACATTCTCTCTCTCTCTCTCTCTCTCTCTCTCTCTCTCTCTCTCTCTCTGTGTGTGTGTGTGTGAGCGTGAGTGTGAGTGTGAGTGTGAGGGAGGAATGTTACATTGTAAGATATTGTCCCGTTTGCAGTATCATTCAGGCTTTAAGGGATACCCGGAACACAGCACAGCACAGGTGCTACAAACTCATCTTCTGCCATGGGATGATAGCAAGGGCAGCCAATGTGCTGTTGAATATGGTCGTTGTCTTGAGACATCCTGGATTCAAAGCCCTACTCAGCCATGATTCTCACTGGGTGCCCTTGGTCTCACACATATATCTCAGCCTAATCTACCTTGCAGGGTGATTCTGAGGATAAAATGGGCTGTTGTTGGTGGACCCATGCATAGGCTTCTTGGAGTGACAGTTTCAAAATTTTATTTTATGTTTTTGTTTCATTTCCATACTGCCCAGAAGCCAAAGCTCTCTGGGCAGTTCACAAAACTTAAAACCACAAAGGTACAGCATAAATTTCAAAGTATGGAAGCTTCAAACCAATGACAGGTCTATCGATCGATTGAAACAATGGTCCCTTGATAAAGGGTGGCTGTCGCATAAATAGAGCTCACATCCATAGAGGTATCGAAGGCATTCCGTTAGGTGGGTTAAACAGTGTTTGTAGCAGGGTTCAGAAGGCTGCCTGGCCTCATGGGGAGCTCTGCAGTGCAGGTCCACCCAAGGCAGAATTGTGGCAGACCCATGAGTTACCCTGCTCAGCAGAGCACGCTGTCCCTCCTTCCTCTGGGGGGGCGGGAGAAGTGTCAGATGTTTTCCCCGCAACTCAGGTGTGTGAACGGAGGATGTCACAGGCAGGTTGCTACCTCCTTTCCCTCCGGTTCCTTTGTCAATGCAGCTCCTTAGAGGTGGCACGGCCCTTAGTCTACTGCCGGCTCTGTGTACATTCTAAGCCATGTTTACTTATTGACTGAATCATTTGAATAGGACACAGACACCACATTGGAAATGTAGACCATGTATTCTTGCAAAAACTGCTTCTTGCAATGAGCTGGCCTGATTCTCTACTGATACGTACAAAAGGACCCAGCACCGCGACTCTTCCTTGGCCAATCAGATACTGAATGCCTCCATCTTCAATAGACCTGTCATTGGTTTGAGGCTTCCATACTTTGTAATTTATGCTGTACCTTTCTCCTTCTCCTTCTGCTCCAGGCCCTACTATTCCACTAGGAGTTTCCCTAGAGCCCTCAGGCCTATCTAATCTCATCCCCCCACAATTTCTGCTTGCAGGCAACCTAGTAATATAGTTTCAATGGCTATCTGTTGCCTCCTGTATCAGAGGCACTATGCCCCTGCTAACCAGTTTATTTATTTATTTATTACATTTATATCCCGTCTTTTTTCCTCCAAGGAACCCAAGGCGGTGTACATAATCCTCCTCCTCTCCATGTTATCCTCACAACAACAATCCTGTGAGGTAGGTTGGGCTGAGCGTCTGTGACTGGCCCAAAGTCACCCAGTGGGTTTCCATGGCTGAGTGGGGACTAGAACCTGGATGTCCCAACTCCCATTCCAACACCTTAGCCACTACACCACACTGGCTCTCTGTGGAGACCATGAGCAGGAGGGTGAAATTGTGCTCATGTCCTGGTTCTGGGCATTGTGGCAGCTGGTTGGGAAGAGAATGCTGGACTAGACATGCTGGACTGGGTTTGATCCAGCAGGGCTCTTCGTATACTCTTAATGCCTTCATAGGATGGGGTGATGGTGACAGACCGAGGCAACAGATTCAGAGCAGCCAACCACACATTTCCGACTGAGCTGCAATTCTACATAACTTCCCACCCCCATGGTATGTCCAGATCTTGGCGTAATTCTCCCTAATGCTGCCTAGCCAAGAGTCCGGGATTCCAAAGCCATCCACCAGCTTTCTCGCTTCCCTCTTCTCCTGCACTGCTTTCATCAGTCACAGTTTCATTATTTAAATGCTGCTGCCCCATTAACCACAGATCGCTCATCGAGACAGGGCCATTTAGTCAAGGGATATTTGCTGGCACAGAGATGGTGCCATAAGGAAGGGTGGGAAACCCCCAGTTGTCCGAAGACTTCGCCTACCCTGCCTGGCTAGGAAGCCCCGTGCCCTGCAGATCCATTTGGATGGCCGGAGCATGGGCAGTGCAGGCCCGCTTTGCTGCCTGAGTAGGAGTCCTTCTAAGGCAGCTTTAATATCACCATCAGTTAAATGATATCCCACTTTCCCACAAAAGCTGCCCAAAGTGTCTAACAACACAACAGCGAAACAAGAACAAGAAAGCACAGCAATACATCAATTACAACAGCATTACAACAATTAACAACCCTGGCAGATCATTTCACTAATACTAACGTTATAATATTTCAAATGAGTTACGAAATAGGCAGCACAATATCAGTTATTATCTATCCATGATGGAGAAGCCACCGCCAAATACACGACACCCCTTTCCTCTTTGCATTAACTCATTCATAAACAATGCAAACTGCAAACATCTCCTGCTTTCCTGCGCTGCTTCTGGGTTTAACAGCCGCTTCTGGATGGCTGCTTTGGTGAAGCAGGATACTGGGCTTGATAGTCTTTGGGTCTCCCACAAAGAGCTCTTTGCATGTTCTTAGGAGTGACTTTTTTTCAGTAACAGACAGGTCATGTCTCCACTTATATCCCAACCATCATTATTTTCTTAGTAAGTCTTACTTTGGTACCGCAAATGTCTGCTATGCTGATGTGCCTTTTATTAAATATAATTTCATTTTGGGGGGGAGGGTTTAAGCATGGGAAAGGGGGAGTTATTGTCATGGGAAAGCCGCTCCTCTTAGTATCGCTCATTTCTTTATACCATGGAACCAGCCCTTTGGGTGTACGGTTCGCCCCACACTGAATCTGTTATGAGCAGCGCACTCCTTCATGTCGGTCGCCTTCAGACACCATTGTTTGAGCTATGTCGGAATCTTCTCCCCTCCCTCTCCCTCTCGCTCTCCCCCTCCCTCTCCCCTGCCGCTTTCTCATCTGAAGGCTTTCTTTGAACATTGTGTGAGAGAAAGCTGGAATTCTAATACCGTTGTGTGCAGGAGGAGTTTAAGATGGACACCCTGCCTCCAGCAGCTGAGCTCTGCCTTGTATTTTGTATTCCTTTTGAGTTGTCTTCCGTGGGGAGCGGTTGGAGAGCTCAGTTTGGCTGAGAACAAAGTTAGGAATGTCGGTCCTATCATCTCAGTCAGTGTCCTGCTCCATCCGGGAGTCTGCCTTAGATCATGGCTCAAGCATTGGGGCATGATAGGAAGCAGCCAACGAGAGAAAGCCCAAGAGGGAATGGATTCAGCACCATGGACAGTACTGCCAGTACCAGCCAGGGGGTGTGAAGTTCACCTTCAGGACCACGGAGAGCAATCTTGCAGCTACAGTACAGACGAGTTGCCTCAGCACTGACAAGTAACTGGGCGGAATGATGGGAATTGTAGTCCAACAACCCTGGAGAGCATCAGCTTCAGTAAGGCTGAGTTAGGTCCTCATCTTTGTGATGTAGACAGAGGAGGAGTGATGGAGTTGGGGAAAACACATATCATCACCACAGGTTAAGGCGTGGATGCAGTCTGCAGTTTACCAGTTGTCTGTTCCTGCTCTGGATCATTTACATAACCTCAGGAGATGAACTAATGGTTTTGGGGGAAGATATAAAGCCTTTCGACAGAGAAGTGCAGGGATCAATCGTGATTTATTCTGGGTCTTAAATGCAGAGTCTGCTTTGCTCCCCCTCTCCCCAAGATGGTGGTGGGGAATTGTGCAGGCTGAGATAAGAGTTGGCGAAACCCAGAGCTCTAAATGGCCTTCCTGGATGCTGTCCAACAGCCATCTTAACACTGTCAATATCCTGGCATTGGCACCTGCACAACATCACACTTCAGAAAATATAGACGGTTCTCTCTCCTGGCAGCTTCCAGTTCCAGGTCCGTCTGCAGCCCAGGTGCTAACGATGGATGGGCATCTTCAAGGCCCCTGAAGCTCTTCCATCTTAGGGTTCCTCCTCTTTAAACTGTGCCTGGACTGGGCAGGGAGGACACACGGCCCCTCGAGCAATTGATGATGTGGGTGCATGAATCCAATGAAGGGGCCTCCCCCATGGATCACGTACCCTCCAATATTTCACAGATGAAAATAGGAATGTGAGGGTAGGATGCCTCTTCCCCAAAGATTATCTTGCAGGATCCCCCACCAACCTCATTACACCTGGTGGAAAGCTCTTCACAGCCTGGAGTGTGCAATTCTCTTTGCAATATAACCCTCCCCTGCACATATTTGGGGGGGAAAATGAAGAAGGTGATTTCAGTGAAGATACCATGGGAAAGCATATTTGCCCTACATTATCGTATCAAGAAAATATCCCTCAGCAGCTGCAGGGTAGGAAACAGCAGGCCACACTCTGCATGGTGGCCCCTTAGTGCTGATGCGCGCGCATTGCACTGGAGTCAAGATGCATCCATTCCCCTGCTCAGAGATTTATGGCCTGAAGAATCTGGGGAGGGACCCTAAACCTTGAAGATGGCATGTCTAGAAACACACACTAGCAATATTTTAAAAAGGCAACTCTAAAAGGCAAAAGGAGGAATGGTGATTTAGAAGGAACCATTTAATTATTGTTTACATAATATTAAGGCATACAAAAATTAAAAACCACAAAATCATAAAATATACACATACATTCAAAACTGCTATAACAACTTTAAAAACTATGAGCCTAAAAAACAGACTCAGGCTCATTACATATTGCTAAATGCCTAGGAGAAGAGAAAAGTCTTGACCTGGTGCCAAAAAGTTAACAATGTCGGCACCAGGCGGGCCTCGTCAGGGAGATTGTTCTACAGTTGGGGGGGGCACCACAGAGGAGGCCCTCTCTCTTGTTGCTGTCCTCCAAGCTTCCCTCAGAGTAGGCACCCGGAGGAGGACCTTAGATGTTGAATGTAGTGTTCAGGTAGGTGTATGTCGGGAAAGGCGTTCTGTCAGGTATTGTGGTCCCAAGCAGGTTGAAAGGGTGAAGAGGACAAACCAAATCCAGGCGGCTCTTGTCAGTGGGACTCCCCTGGGGTGTTGGCCCTTGGCAGAGGTGCAACCATGCCTACTCTTTACCCTGGCGCTGGCCACAAGGGAGGCTTGGGCATGTTTTAGGATCTCCAAAACCTTTGTGGAGGAAAGCAGATGTGGAAAGGCTCTTTGAATGCAAACGAAAGTCCCCCAAAGGTAGGAAGTTAGACCCCCCCGAATTAACACTCTGTCCATGCTTTATGTTCTGGAAGCCTATTAAAATGGCATCACTGGCACTAATTGGCGTGCAGCAATGCCCAGCAGCCACTCCGTTTCTTGTCCCTTCCTCGCGTGTGATTTATTTCAGCCTCTTTTGCTGCAGATGGCAGCGTTCCGCTTGTCGGCATCCGCTTTGTGGCTGTGGCAGAGCTGGGCACACCGACTCATGGCAGTGAGCAAAAGTGGCCCATCGATCCGACGGGGAGTTCTTGAGACACTCACCAGACGAACCGGCCCTTCATCAGCACAGGTGAATGGAAGGCCTGTGCTGATGGGGGGCCTGGCAGCTCTTTGCTGGCTCCGGGCATTTTCACCCTGGTTGAGTGCCAGTGAAAATCTTTTAGCAGAACATGCCCTGAGGCTACAGAGGGTTCCCCACCTCCCAGTTTTCAGTCCTTGCTGTTGTTGATTTAGTTTCAATGACCATCATTACAATACTTTATTTATTTATTTAAAACATTTACATCCCGCCCTATATCATTAAGATCTCAGGGCGGCGTAGAGATAAAAGCATACAGTATAAAACAGTAAATATACACAGCTAAAAACAAATTAAACCATAAACCAAGTTAAAACAATATATAATTTAAATGCAGTAAAACAATTAAAGCAGTTAAAACAATGTGCCATCTTAGTGAATTTAACTATTAAAAGCTTTGTTAAAAAGCCATGTTTTCACTTGGTGCCGGAATAAAATCAGCGTTGGCGCCAGTCAGGCCTCCAATGGGAATTTATATTCCACCTTTTTCCCTTCAAGGAACCCAAGGTGGCGTACATAATCCTCCTCCTCCTCCTCCTCCTCCTCCTCTTCTCCATTTTATCCTCACAACAACAACCCTGTGAGGTGGGTTGGGCTGAGAGTCTGTGGCTGGCCCAAAGTCACCCAGTGGGTTTCCATGGCTGAGTGGGGACTAGAACCCAGATCTCCCGACTCCCAGTCCGACACTCTAGCCACTACACCACACTGGTTCTACCTTAAAGGGGCCTATATCATTTTAAATAATAAACATTTTGTGTGTATTGAGGATCATACTGTCCATTACAGAAGCCCCGAGGGTATGGCAGCACCTCTGAGCATCCTACAAACAGCTGCTTCCAGCAGCACAAGACTAAACCTTCTTCCTATCCCCAGTGAAGCCAGTTCCCTCTGGCAAAGGGCAGTTTTGGCCCATTTACTTCTTCCCATATAATTAAATGGGAAACATGGTGAATAGAACCACCCACTAACTCCATAAGCCCTGCTAAATCACTACATAGAATCATAGAATCATAGAATATGCTGCCTCCGGTATCAGAGGCAGTATGCCTATGTATACCAGTTGCTGGGGAAAATGGGTTTGAGGTGCTGTTGCACTCATGTCCTGCTTGCGGGTTGACAGCTGGTCAGCCACTGTGTGAACAGAATCATAGAATCATAGAATCATAGAATAGCAGAGTTGGAAGGGGCCTACAAGGCCATTAAGTCCAACCCCCTGCTCAATGCAGGAATCCACCCTAAAGCATCCCTGACAGATGCTTGTCCAGCTGCCTCTTGAAGGCCTCTAGTACGGGAGAGCCCACAACCTCTCTAGGTAACTAGTTCCATTGTCATACTGCTCTAACAGTCAGGAAGTTTTTCCTGATGTCCAGCTGGAATCTGGCTTCCTGTAACTTGAGCCCATTATTCTGTGTCCTGCACTCTGGGAGGATCGAGAAGAGATCCTGGCCCTCCTCTGTGGGACAACCTTTTAAGTATTTGAAGAGTGCTATCATGTCTCCCCTCAATCTTCTCTTTTCCAGGCTAAACATGCCCAGTTATTTATGCCTCTCTTCATAGGGCTTTGTTTCCAGACCCCTGATCATCCTGGTTGCCCTCCTCTGAACACGCTCCAGCTTGTCTGCGTCTTTCTTGAATTGTGGAGCCCAGAACTGGACGCAATACTCTAGATGAGGCCTAACCAGGGCCGAATAGAGAGGAACCAGTACCTCACATGATTTGGAAGCTATACTTCTATTAATGCAGCCCAAAATAGCATTTGCCTTTCTTGCAGCCATATCGCATTGTTGGCTCATATTCAGCTTGTGATCTACAACAATTCCAAGATCCTTCTCGTTTGTAGTATTGCTGAGCCAAGTATCCCCCGTCTTGTAACTGTGTAACTAATACAGTCAGTATTAGAAGGAAATGATGATTATTTCATGCAGCTGTGCCCCCCACCCCAAGAAGGGGCCTTTCCAAATATGGCAGGAGCTCAAGAGGGAGACGATAACATAGAATCATAGAACTGTTGAGCTGGAAGGGACCCCAAGGATCAAGCTAGAGCGGCAAAATCAACAGCCCCATCTCTATTCATTCCACTGTCCGTAATGTAACCGTCTTAAAATCAGGTGTCCGGGCACATTGGATCTGAAAACCTTACTCATGGTTATCTAAATTATATGCATTTTGTGGTTTTCTGAAAATGGGAAAGTTACTCCAATGGGACCTATGTGCAAGCCAAGTTTCTCAGCATGGCCCCTCTTTTCCTTGTTCTACAATGTAGACTGGATCAGTCCTACTGCAGATGATAACATGGAGCCAGAGATGTGGTTAGGCAATTTTGGAGACCACATCAAACAACTGTATGGGAGCCCTCTTTAGATGGCCCCATATTTCATCACTGGCTTCAGAACGTGTTCAGGCAGCCCTGCAGAGTTTTGGGGGACCTCCTACACCTTATGCTGAGTGGGGCCTTGGAGATCTGCCCCCAAATCCTGCCCCTATGGCACCACTACTTGGACTTCAGACCTAATTTCCACACTCTAGTTATGAAGCAAAATGCTTGCAGAACCCTGCTGAGTCTTCCTTCCTTCCGTCCTTTTTGAATGAGTGTTAATTGTTGGGCAGGCGTGTATTTCAGAAAAAAAACCCCACCCAAAACAAGTCTAGCTAATGAAAGCATTCACATTGTTAATGAATTGAAGCTCTAGACTGTTTTTAGATAAAGGCCTATAATTTACCATTTAAGAGATTAATTTCCCTAGGTGTATATATGGGTTTGCTCCTCTCTGATTTTCCAGAAGCTTTTAACTTATTAGAATTCAGTGGTATTAAACTGGGTATTTTGAAACTTAAAGGGATTTAGGAAGGGATCTGATAAGCGTGCTTTTGCAACAGCTGAAATGCCTTATCTAGATCACAACAAGGACCTAATCTGTACTTTAGGGTAGAGATAGACAGCGCTAGTTTTCCCCCACCCTTTTCCTTTCTGAACCTAGCATCAATTCTGTTTATTATTGTCCAGGGGATGTAGCAAGCGTTCTTTGCCCAGAGCTAATGCTTTGCTCAGGTACAACTTGTGAGGTCACTGTTCAATTGCCTTCCTTTTAATGTTAAAGCTTCACCAGTTGGGCCAACTTCTCTACCCATTGCCTTGCCTTGGTTGGCCTCCTCCATTGCCTGTCCCAAGACTTACAGCCCACATCTTGCATCTAGCCTCAGGCATTGACTGGGTTCACATAACACACTACTGAGTGTGGGTTGTTGTTGAACCATGGGTTATTTGCTGAATCATGGATTAGCGTGTTGACTGAACCCAGGACATTTTCTGCAGGCTGGCTTGTTAGCCATGTAGCGTGCCTGGTTTTTCTCAAACAGCCACTTGAGAACCCATGGTTTGTTGTTGGGTTGTTCAGGATGGTTGACAAGTTGCACTGGAAATACTCAGGCTTGCTCTGTCAACCTTGCCCTGCAGCTATTTCCACATACCCTTTTCTTGGAAAATGGGAGGGAGTTGGGTGCAGGCTTGGGTGAAGTCTATAGCAGGGGAAAGAGTGGTAGAATCATAGAATCATAGAATTGTAGAGTCGGAAGGGGCCTATAAGGCCATCGAGTCCAACCCCCTGCTCCATGCAGGAATCCACCCTAAAGCATCCCTGACAGAGGGTTGTCCATCTGCCTCTTGAAGGCCTTTAGTGTGGGAGAGCCCACAACTTCCCTAGGTAACTGGTTCCATTGTCGTACTGCTCTAACAGCCAGGAAGTTTTTCCTGATGTCCAACCGGAATCTGGCTTCCTTTAACTTGAGCCCGTTATTCTGTGTCCTGCACTCTGGGATGATTGAGAAGAGATCCTGGCCCTCCTCTGTGTGACAACATTTTAATTATTTGAAGAGTGCTATCACGTCTCCCCTCAATCTTCTCTTCTCCAGGCTAAACATGCCCAGTTCTTTCAGTCTCTCTTCATAGGGCTTTGGTAGAACCCCTGATTTGCATACAGAACGTCCCAGTTTCAATCACCAGCATTTCCAGGTAGGGCTGAAACCCCCCACCCCACCTGAAGTCCTGGAGAACTGCTGCTGCCAGCCAGTGTCAACAATACTGGGTTAGATGGAACAAGGGTCTGACTCAGTATGATGAACCTTCTTATATTCCTGTGTATGTTAATAGCAGAAATCATATCCTTTGAAAGTGGCATTAGGAACTTAAATCCCAGCCAGGAAAATGTTGAAAAGCTGCAAGAGATGTCAGTGTGTTAATGTGCATTAGTGCAAGAGGAACAAAATTCTTGTACTCCTAATACACCCACCCACCCACACCTATCAAAGAGTGGATGATGGTAAGAAATTTCCCAGCAGTCTGAGAAACAAAGATTTTACAAATCGGATTTTACAAAATCTGTACATTTCTAAAAGCAGCCGGTGATATAAAACAAACAATTCAATAAATATGCCCAAAATTGGAAGACTGTTAAGGATTTAGCACGAGTCTCCTGGGACAGCCCAGAGGAAACAGTTTCAGGAATGACAGGCCCAGCTGCAAAGCTAAATGTGTCCCTTGGCTTTGTTCTCCCTTAGAGAAGATCTTGCGGAGATACTCAGGACAAAATGGTTCTTTGGGGAAGATAAAGCGAGGGAAATCTGTCAGGGTTGAAGTGCTGTAGAACAACCTGATAGCCCTGCTAATACGCAAGGCAGCATTGAAACCACTTGTACTAGTTTTTTTATTTTATTTTTCAGAAGTCTCATCTCTTTTGAGAATGGCTTTCCCTGTTGTTTATTATTACAACATTGGCAATTAAGATGGTTTTAAATCCTCCCTCTAGAAAGACAGCTTGGAGAATCTTGCAATCAAGACTTCTACAAGAAGGGAGGGAATTACGGGAATTAGGAATGTGCAGTGGAATTGGATGAAACCTGAAGCACAAGCAGATTCAGGCCCCTTCGGACTGTTTCTGGAGCTTCCCGTGGTGAAGTGGGCTTGCCTCCAAAGCCAACAGAAATGAAGCCAGGCCAGGATGCACCTTCATTCCTGATTCAATCTCCGCGACGCAGACATTTTGTGTCTTCTCCAA
Source organism: Elgaria multicarinata webbii (assembly GCF_023053635.1). Lineage (NCBI taxonomy): Eukaryota > Metazoa > Chordata > Lepidosauria > Squamata > Anguidae > Elgaria > Elgaria multicarinata. Next base: position 28,275,889 of record NC_086187.1, on the reverse strand, counting down.
ATAGTGTCTTTTGATTTTGTTTTTCTAAAATGTGGTATAGTGTGGTGTAGTGGCTAAACTGTCAGACTGGGAGTTGAGAGATCCAGGTTCTAGTCCCCATTCAGCCATGGAAACCCACTGGGTGACTTTGGGCCAGTCACAAATTTTCAGCCCGACCCACCTCACAGGGTTGTTGTTGTGAGAATAGAAATGGAGAAGAGGAGGAGGATAATGTATGCCGCCTTGGGTTCCTTGGCAAAAGACAGGTGTGATATAAATGCATGAATAAATAAATAAATAAATAAAATGCTGATCACCAACGGGAGTGTAGTGGCTGGGTGACTGACAAGCCCATCTTCTAATCATCGGGTGCATTTTCCCATGGGCTCTGATCACTATGGATGGGACTGTGAGATGGCTGTTTACCAACACCACCAGGCTTTGCTATGAAAAAAGCCTTATATTCAACCACCATAATTCCATAGCCTCTGCACCTATCCTTCTAAAACATGGTTCTGTAACGTTGCCGGGTTCTTGCCTGAGGATACCTCTATGATGTGTGCCATTTTCATACAATTCCCCCCCACCCCCAAACCAGGAAGCAAAACACTCCCGCTCCACATTCCTACCTATTTTCTGACATCTGACAGGCATCATCCCCTCCTAAGGGGCTAGTTTGACTCATATGTCATCTAATTTTGACAAAGAAAAAAAGTTATAGCCATTTTTTCCTTCCCATCTTAGTCAGTGGGCAGCACAGATCCCCAGATGTCTGAATTTCAGTTTTGGTTTGGTTCCTGAGTTGAAGCATGCAGATTCTGAACTGGACTATGCAGAACTGAGCAGCTTTCTGAAGCACCGAATTAGAATCTGAATCAAATCTGGGAGTTCCCTATAATAGGAACTGAAGCCTTTTTCGGTGAGCAAGGAGTACATCCCAGACCTTGCAATAAAATGTCATGGGAAAGGGGAGGGATGGGAATTGAAGCCCGTGGAAGATGTGGAAGGGATACATTTCCCAACTCACACGTTCTTGTTAGTCAGTAATTCTTAAAGCTTCCCTGTCGGAACTGTAAGGCAATTTTCTTGCTGTGCGGTAAAGAAGTATTGATTGATTGAGACGACAATCCTGTAAAGTAAGTCGCTGTTGGTCTTGTTGCTGAAATGTTTATTGATTAATTGGTTATGACAGCACCCTCCCGATGTGTTGGACTATATCTTCTATCATCCCCAGCACCTTGGAGGGTACAGGGTTAGTGGAGTCTGGATTAGGGGCAGAGGGTGAAAAATGCATTATACATGCCCGGGAACAAATTTTAAACACCCCCCCAATACCTTTATTGTGTTCTATCTGAACATTGCCAGCAGCAATGAAGACAGCAGGAAGGCAAAACTAAGCATGCCTGTCTCTGTGCAAATGAGGAGAGGGTGTAGCGTACACCCCCACCCGCAGAATGGTTCTCTAATAGGGTATGAAATCCCGAAGTGATGTGACAATGGTTCCCTGTACATCTGTTGTTGCAATGCTCAGACAGCCTTTGCTGTTTCATCTCCTACCTTTAGGGAGGGCTGCATAAAAAATAATTCCTTCCCAGAGGAGCCTAAAGGGCCTCCCAAAGAGGACTGATTTTGTCCCAGGCGCCTCCATTTGTAGAACATTTTCCGACACGGGATCAATCAAGGGACGCAATGCGAAATGCCTGCCAGGTACAGGAGTGTCTCAAAGGGATGCTTCAGGGTTGTCACTTCAGCAAAAGAAACTTGTGTAATCTTGGCTCACATTGGAGGAGATGCAGAAATGAGAAGGGAGGCCAAATATGGATATCACTGTATATCTCTCAAAGGGCTGAGGAACATTTTAATCGGCTCTTGCAGGACAGAAACCTTGGATTGTTGGGCAGAAAAGGGCAGCTAAAATGATCAAGCGTTGGAGCACCTCCCCTATGAGGGAAGGTTACAACAGCTGAGATTATGTACCTTGGAAAAAAGGAGGCTAAGGGGGAGACATGATAGAGGCGTGCAAAATGATGCCTGGTGTGGAGAATGTGCAGAGGGAGATATTTTCCTCCCTCTCCCATAATACTAGAACCCAATGGAGTCATTGGGTGGGGGATTGAAGAGAGATAAAAGCCACAACGCATAGTTAAACCATAGAATTCACTACCACAAGATGTAGCGATGGCCATCAATTTGGATGGCTTTCAAAGAGGAATACACAAATTCCTGGAGGAGAAGGCAATCAATGTCTATGTGCCACCTCCAGTATCAGAGGCTGTAAGCCTATATACACCAGTGGTTGGGGAACATGGTGGGAGTGGGCTGTTGCACCATGTCGCTCTTGTCAACAGCTGGTTGGTCACAGTGTGAACCGAGTGCTGGACTAGATGGACCCTTGGTCGGATCCAGCATCAGGGCTCTTCTGATGTTCTTATGATACCAACAACATGTGACCATAATTGGTTCATGATGGCTCAAAATGTTACATTATGCCTCACACTCCTTTTCTCTGTGTTGTATGTCTTGTACAAAACCTACTTTAATGTGGTCTGTTTTGACTAGATGAAGGTTTAATTCCATTGCACAAAAAAATAACTTCTTTTAGCAAGCAAGCAAGCAAGCAAGCAAGCAAGCAAGCAAGCAAGCAAGCAAGCAAAAAGTAATTAGGGTGAAATTTTAGGCACACTTAGCCAGGAGTAAGCATCATTGAAAACAACGGGACTTAATTTTGAGTAGATACTTGAGAAGTTGAAGAAAACTAGAGAAGTCCTTTATGTGAGGCACCGCCTCTTTTAATTAAAACTTGACTCATAATTGGCAGTTACTGTGCAATCTACATTGCTTCGAACCAGGCTATGAATAAATTCTTCGGACATTAATAGTTGAAGAGAGAGCAGATAGTGGAACTAAAATTGGTGCTGCATCTCCCTTTTGTTGGTTCTGTCGTCGTTCTTTTCCTTTCCTTTGTGCCCATATCTGGCGAGGAAGGTTGCCCAAGAACACGATGGAGTGCACACAATTAAAATCAAAGGACTTTGCCATTGTAGAATCTCTTAGCACTGTGACACAACTGTGCCAGATGAACAATGGCCCCATTTCCTCTCCAGAACAAGGCTTGGAAGGACGCTATCTTACGACTAGGGATGGTGAAATTGGGTTGGTTGGCGTTTTAATACGAACCAACCTAATTTGCACTTCCAGAATGAGCATGTAAACCAGAACTGTGATTATCCTTTGATTGTGACTTTGAGGGGTGCTGGTGCGTTACATATCACACTTGCCCAAAAAATATGCTGGAGAATATTGGGAGATAATTCTGCAAAGTGGCCTCCCTTCTCTAGGTGGGTGAGAAAAAGAAAAATCTCAGAAATATCCTCAGAAAGGTGTCTTTGGAGAAATTTCATCTCAGCTCCAGTTTCGAGACCACCCCAGCTCTGTTTGAGTGAGGGAGGGAAAGGAGAAGAAATCCCAGTCTTCCATTGAGCACCACCAATAACCTTGACAGTTTCCCCCCTCCCTGTTTATGACAGAAAGATAGAGCGAGACCATCGTTGGAGCTCAGGAAAAAAGCAACACCGTACACACCCAAAATTAATTAGACAGGCATGATCAAAGAGGAAGTAGCAGCCAAGGGAGAACTTGACAAGGTTTTGCTCAGTCAAGCCTGTGACGAAGGGCAGCCTTGCGGAAGGAAAGACACCCAGGAGGCAAAAGAAAGGCGCGTTCCAGATTTCAACGCCTCTCTGCTAAGTTTGCCAGTGGATTCAGCTCTGTGCCCACGGTAAGAGCCACGGCAGGTGTGAGGTGTGGTCCTGCTCTGAGGGCATCATGGTTTGATCCATGCGGGCCGCTGCGCAGGAAATGTTTTCATTTGGTCATTATGAGCAAATGAAAAGATTTTAGTGGCTGAGATTTTCTTCCAGCCACTAAAAGACAGCCGGCAAGTGGTCCTCAGTCTGCTTGGTCCTACTAGGCTCTTCCGTGGCCCCAGTTCCCACTCAGGGAGCTGTACTATCTCCACCCTAACCCTAACCAGAGGATTAAGCCTTTGAAAAAGACATATTTTATGTTGGGGAAAAATAGGAAAGGCACTGAAAATAAAACTGCCAGTATCATATTGACCTTATACAAATCTTTGGTGTGACCACACTTGGGATACTGTATATGGTCCCTGCATCAGAAAGGATCTTGTAGAGTTGGAGATGGTGCAGAAAAGGGCAACCAAAATGGTCAATGAGCTGCAGCAATTCCCCCCCAATATAGAAAGGGTTGGGACTCTTCAGCTTAGGAAAAAGGCAAGTGATTATTATGCATGGTGTGGAGAAACTGGATAGGGTTGGGGGATACTAGAACCCAGTGGGGTCATCCAATGAAGCTGGATGGAGGGAGATCCAGGACAGATACAAGGAAGGACTTCTTCACACAGCACAGAATTAAACTATAGGGGTTGGACTCGATGGCCTTATAGGACCATTCCAGCTCTACTATTCTATGATTCTATGGAATTCATTTCTCCAAGATCTAGTGATGTCCTCCAACCTGGACAGCTTTAAAAGGAGATTAGATAAATTCATGGAGAAGGCTATCAATGGCTACTGGTCCTGATGGCTATATGCTGCCTCCGGTATCAGAGGCAGTATGCCTATGTATACTAGTTGCTGGGGAAAATGGGTTTGAGGTGCTGTTGCACTCATGTCCTGCTTGCGGGTTGACAGCTGGCCAGCCACTGTGTGAACAGAATCATAGAATCATAGAATCATAGAATAGCAGAGTTGGAAGGGGCCTACAAGGCCATCGACTCCAACCCCCTGCTCAATGCAGGAATCCACCCTAAAGCATCCCTGACAGATGCTTGTCCAGCTGCCTCTTGAAGGCCTCTAGTGTGGGAGAGCCCACAACCTCCCTAGATAACAGATTCCATTGTCACACTGCTCTAACAGTCAGGAAGTTTTTCCTGATGTCCAGCCGGAATCTGGCTTCCTTTAACTTGAGCCCGTTATTCCGTGTCCTGCACTCTGGGAGGATCGAGAAGAGATCCTGGCCCTCCTCTGTGTGACAACCTTTTAAGTATTTGAAGAGTGCTCTCATGTCTCCCCTCCATCTTCTCTTCTCCAGGCTAAACACGCCCAGTTCTTTCAGTCTCTCTTCATAGGGCTTTGTTTCCAGACCCCTGATCATCCTGGTTGCCCTCCTCTGAACCTGCTCCAGCTTGTCTGCATCCTTCTTGAATTGTGGAGCCCAGAACTGGACGCAATACTCTAGGTGAGGCCTAACCAGGGCCGAATAGAGAAGAACTAGAACCTCACTCGATTTGGAAGCTATACTTCTATTAATGCAGCCCAAAATAGCATTGGCCTTCCTTGCAGCCCTATCGCGCTGTTGGCTCATATTCAGCTTGCGATCGACAACAATTCCAAGATCCTTCTCGTTTGTAGTATTGAATGTTGGACTAAGTGGACCCTTGGTCTGATCCAGCCTCAGGGCTCTTCATATGCTTCTTGTTCAAATTTCATCTCATTTATTAAAACATGATGTAGCCTTAGGTAAGCCGATATCTTTCCCCCTCAAACCCAATCTGAAACAGAGGCTAATTTGAGTTCACAGTGCAGGACTGTTGTAAGGATTCCTGAGCTAACCGATATGGGGTTTTTTGGGACACTGAAAATGTGCTGCATAAATGGTGAGCGTTGCTCTCCAGCTCAGGACTGAAATCTGCCTCCTCTTCTTTAAAATCTGGCATGAACTCTGTGCTGTTCAGCTCCGCTGCATCTATCCATTTCCCCCCTCTCTCGCTGGAATGGTTTATGAGCACTGCCTGTACTTTCGTTCTTTCCCTCTGTGTGTGTGTGTGTGTGTGTACATGTCTGAATAAATCTAGGCGCGTTCGTCCAGGCAAATAAAATAAAAAAGCAAGTACATTCCTCGTAATAAAGTGAGGGCTTGCCATTCTGCTTATGGCTGAGCATCCATAGAAAACTTTCTATATGGGCTGCCATATTGAATCCTTCGGATGAGCAGCGTTGTGTAGCTTGCTGCAAATTCCTTGCTAAATGGAAAGGCCCGGCTGCCGGCCAGGGAAATCGGGGGACGCTTTCCTCCACCTGGCACTGCGTGCATACAGAGGAACGGAGCATGTCCCATTTCCCAATGTCCTCCTCATTATGCACCGGTGCGTTATTGGCCATTGGTGTGCAATCTTTATCTCCCCAGGCAGATGGAGAGCCAGTAGTTCTGTGGAAATGGTTTGTTATTTCCTGCTGATGCTCACCATCCTATAAAAATGAGCATTTGACTTGGTTTATTTCCTAGAGAATTACATCAAGTATTGGCAAATGAACCCTAGATGTAGCAGGCAATAATAAACAGTTTAATTTCCAGCTGGACTTTGAAAAGGTTGCGTAGCTCTTGCGATTCAGAGCTCTCGTGATTTCATGCAGGCTGTTTAGGTTCTGGGTCTTTGCTTCTTGGTGGTGGAGGAGAATTTAGGGTGATGGAGGGAATGCAAAGTCCGCAGAAGGGAGCCACCAGTCCCAAACTGGGGAAACAGTCTGCAAGGTGCCTGCTTGGTCTATCACCTAGCTTAGTTGATTAATTGAATGGGTTTTAGTTGATTAATTAGTCTATACAATTTGCATATATTCTCACTTGGGGAAAAGAAATAGTTCAGTCACAGGGACAAGATCTCCTTTGTTAAGTGCCATCTTATAAGAGAAACACTCTTTACGTGGGGATCATGCGATGCTGCCTTAGACTGAGGCCTTTGCTAGACCTACCTTTAAATCTGTGCAGGAGGAGGGGCGAGCCCGCGATTCAAGTATTGTGGGCTGTCGCCCCAGTCTAAGCATCAGACATGATGGGCTAAAGGAAAGCCCCGTTGTGTCCGCCATTTTTTTTCTTAAAGGGCTGGGTGTGCAGGAGTGCACGATCGACCAAAGTAAGTGGTTTTTTTTAAAAAAGGTTCCCTGCTCTCCCCACCCTGCCCCCAATCTCCCCCTGCTGTGATCTCTCCCCCTGCTCCAATGGGCACAGCGCTCCTGAGGAGTGCTGCGCCCCGTCTGCCTCTTTTCCTGGCTACTTGCGAGTAATTGCGGTAGCCAGGAAAAGTGGCGGAATGGTCTACATGCTTGCAGTCTCGGGCTCAGCCTGAGGCCGCGGGAAATATCACGCTACAACTGGAGCCTGTTACCCCGGGGCAAGGGAGGGTTGACACCTGCCTGAGCCCGGGATTCCGTGTATGTCATCTGGATGCACAGGGGCGAGCCCGGGATTCACCCTGGGCTAGCCCATGGTCTAGCAAAGGCCTAAGACAGGATGCAGACCTGGATGGTAATGAACACCAACTTGGAAAGCATCAAGAAGAGATGTGGCACACAGGCACCTGAATCAGACCCTTGCTCCATTTAACCCAGTACTGCTTGTATACTGGGATCAGAGGAGGCCTGGAGACCCGAGCAGGTGCAAGAACCAGGCACAAGCCCAGAGTGGCAGCCGAGGGGCCAAAGTTCGAATGAATTGGCCAACTCCTGACCTTCACGCTTGGGAGTAAGACTTCAGTCAGGTGTTAGCAAAGAATTCTGCCTGGCTATTAACCCGGCTCTCTGAAATTGGGATCCTTCTTAACATAGGGTGACCCTACGAAAAGGAGGACAGGGCTCCTGCATCTTTAACAATTGTATTGAAAAGGGAATTTCTACAGCAGTCATTTGTATATATGGGGAACCTGGTGAAGTTTCCTCTTTATCACCACAGTTAAAGCTGCCCTCTTTTAAATCTGGTCACGCTAGTATAGCTCCTGCAGCTTTAACTGTTGTGATGAAGAGGGAATTTCACCAGGTTCTCCATATATACAAATGACACCTGCTGAAACTCTCTTTTCTATGCAACTGTTAAAGATGCAGGAGCCCTGTCCTCCTTTTCATAGGGTCATCCTACTTAACACAATGAAAAATGGAAGATTCCATTCTCCAAAACAAAATTTTCCACCAGAAGAGCTTTTTTGGCTGCATTTTTCCAGAGCCACCTCAGAAATACTGGCAGTGTGTCTTGGTATCACCATCCCCCAGTTTTCTCTGTTCTGTTTTATCCCATTTTGTAAATTCCTAATGTGGTATGATGGGTTGAAAGAAGGAATGTCCCTTTGTTTCCTTTCCTTTTCCTCCCCCCAGCCCTTCCCATAAGATATCTGGGGGGACTTAATGCTTAGATTCTCTGTGTCCAAACTGAGTGGCATCCTCTTCGCTGGCCCTTTCAAACCTGCTAGTGACTGATGCAACGGGAGGGGAACGTTATTGCATGGTGCGGGAAAGACTCTGGACTCCTCTCAGAGCAATATTTTAAGATCAATTTTATTTAGGTCTGCAGTTTTCAATGATCACCCCCTCCTCCTTCTCTTTGAAGGAACCACATTTCTATTAAGACATCCATCTGTGTTTGTGCACCAGTCATATCCTGTCAGAGTGATTCTGTCAGTCTCCTTTTTTATTACTTTCGAGTGACTATGGGTATTGCTTTAACCCATCCCGGTCAAGGCTCTTTCGTTTGCAGAACATCCAGAAGTGCTGTGAGATAGGTGCGGGGTTTTTAATCGTACAGCCCACTCTACGACCAGGTTTTCCCAGCGGATGGCATGTTTTGCACCTCTCGTTGCCCTATATGGTAAGGAATGGTAAGGAATCCCCTGCCTGTGGAAGTCAGACAGGTGCCAACATTGCATTGCTTCCAGTGCCTCCTGAAAACATAGTTGTTTTCTTGAAAAGAGGGCAGGGCACCTGTGGCTTTAACTGTTGTGATGACGAGGGAATTTCACCAGGTGCTGCATGGCATGCATACAATGGACACCTGCTGAAATTCCCTTTTCTGTTCACCTGTTAAAGAGCCTGGTCCTCTTTTCCATATGGTCACCCTATTCTTGCTGCTATTAGCAAAAAAGATGTACAAAACCAGGGCTAGGACCAATGCCAAGCCAAGCTCTGGGGGGGCTGTGGTTTGTTTTGAGGAAGTGCTAAGTGTGGGCAGAGATGAGGCCTGTTTTGCCTTTTGAAGCAACGGGTGGTGACGGCAACCATAACCGGAATGCTAAGTGCTTCCCTCAAACACGATACAATTGTGTGCTTTCATAAAGAGAAACATTACTTGCAATAAAACGCACACGCGGACACAAATTGAGTGACTACGAATGTTGGCTGTTTTTTGAGCTTTGGGGTTTTACAGACAGGGGTTTGTTGCCAGAGGCCTCGGCGTGCCACCAAGTAGCAGGGGAGGGAGGGACTGGATTCATCCCCTGACTCCGGATCCTCCACAACTACCACCAGGTCTTCAAGAACACCAATGGAAATGAGTCCTAAACAGAACGCTGTCCTGTCGGTTCAGTGCTCACTTGGCAGCAGGTCCTACTTGGGAGAAGGAATTGAGGCCAGAGCTAGGGTCAGATTCAAGGCCCTATTAATATGCTGGGAAGGGTGGGGCTGTCAAGCTGAGTGCTGATCCCCCTCACAACACCACTGCTACCTCCTTCATTGCCTGGAAGCCTCTGATGCAATAGCCTCCATAAATCTGCTCCTTCTCTAGCTACCTTCTGGACAGCTCCTCTCCTGCTCAGCACTAGCCCTGTTGACACCAAGAACACCCCTATGATAATGAAAAAAATCCACCACCCCCAGCCCTTTTTCTCTCTCGGCCCTTTCCGCATTCACTATGGGCTCCTTTAGATGTGACCACTTGATTTGTAATTGAAACCTTCCCCTCTGGCTAATGTTTTATAAAGCTCAATGAAACAGCACCATCTAGAGGCAGAATTAATCCCACAATTATTTTAGATACTGGATTATCACTGGGTTTCTTTTTTTTTTTAAAGAGAGATTTCTGGGGGGAGGCACAAGAGACATCTTGGAGGTTTTATGGCATCATGTAATGGACCCACAAACCTCCATGAGTGGCTAGTTATGAGCATGCAATAAATCATTTCTGTAGAGAAGCACTTCTGGAATGTTCCCCTGCCTGGCTCGGAATGGTGGAATGGGATAATGCATGGTGTAGCTTAAAAAGCTGGAAAATTATGCCCAGTAGACTCAAAATAGGCTTTGGACATTGCAACACAAAAAGATCAAAGGGGGGGGGGAACAGTGTAAGCGAACAGATTTTGTTGAACTCTCCAAGAGTATGATCACCCAATCTATGCCAAAAGTATCCGCTCTCCCCAGCCTCTGATTTGTTTTTTAAATAAAGCTTTAAAAAAATTGGTCTACATAATGCTGACACTGAAAGCTGAAATGTACCAACGTTTGCAAAGTGACATTATTGCATTTGATAGGAACGGAGCAGTGAAGAATATGATCTGTGTACTGGGAGAGACGACATTTGGTAAGAGCCTAAATTACTTTCAGGGATTGTTTAAAAAAAAAAAAAAGAATAATCATTTTCATTTCTGGCTTGCTCCTTTCTTTGGTCTGAGGGCAGGTGACAATTTTAAAGCAAACAAACACCTTGTAGTTCTATAAATACAAAGAAAGATACAGACTAAAACCTTGGTTAAGGTGCTCGCAGTCTGATAAAGGCAGATATTTTTCTCCTTTTCTCATAACACTGGAATCCGGATCATCTCCTGAAACTGATCAGTGGCAGATTCATAACAAAGAAAAGGAAAGAGTTTTTCACCCATTACTTAAACTATGGAATTGGTTACCACAAGATGTAATGATGGCCACCTATTTTGGATGGCTTTAAAGGGGGGTGAGATAAATTCGTGGAGGAGAAGGCTATCAATGGCTGCTAGCCCTGATGGCTATGTGTGATCTGTAGTAGCAGAGGCAATAAGCCTGTGTGCCCTAGTTGCTGGGGAACATGGGCAGGAGGCTGCTGTTGCACCCACATCCTGCTTATGGGTTTCTTGAGGGCAGGTAGTCGGCCACCATGCATTCAGACTCTTCTTATGTATGTCTTTATGATTTATTTATTTATTTATTTCTGCATTTATACCTCATCTATATTTCTCTCCCTTCCTCTGTTGGCTCCTTGGCTTTCACTCATCACCATTGTGGATAATATCATGGGATTCCCAGGTGGTCTGCCCCCCAGGCACTGACCAGACCCAGGGTGGCTTAGCTTCAGCAAGGCGGCTCCCTCATGTGCCTTCAGACCATCACAAAGAATGAGGCCAGTTTCCTGCCTTGAAGTTTCTTACAATCTAAAATTCAACACAGAGGAACGGAGAGAAATGTAGGTAGGGTAAACAGCAGAAGAATATGTAAGAATGTCGTCTTTGACTAGCACCCAATGCACGCTAATGGCCTTGAAGTCAGGGCTGACCAAAAATGGCCTCCTGAAATTCTTGGCGATGGAAATCTTTGCAAGTGGGGGACAATTCATAGAGTGTTCTCGGGGGGGGGGGGGCTGGGGGGGCTGGGCAGGAGCCCCAAAGAAATTTCTTCCCTGCGAAATTTTGCCTGAGATTGAGCTTCTGCATCGTGATTCACACAATCTGTATTGCGTACTGTCTGTGCAGCATTAACAGAGGGACGAAGTCCAATCAGGGAACCTATTCCATGCCTCCAGAGTTTAGTGGTTTTTATTACTGCCAATGGCCTTAGCTAGACCTACCGGTCTAGCGGGAGGGAGGGCTGAAGATCTCGTGATAGTTTTATCATGAGATCCCCCCTCTGTTCACATGGGGTGCGTGACCGTCTCTGAGGGAGAGGTGTCACGCTCACCATTTTGGGGGGTTTTTTCATAAAGGGGAAGATGCACACGAGTGCTGTTGTGTGCAAAAGGTAAGTTTTTATTTTTAAAAAAATCCCCACTCCCCCCACCTCACCCCTGATGGGTGCAGTGCTCCTGAGGAGCTCTGCACCCCATGCACAGGTCCCAGCTCCTCGCAAGTAATTGCAAGGAGCCGGGAGAAACCGCAATGCCTGGTCACACATTCCACGGTCTCGGGCTCAGCCCAGAAAGACCGGGCTAAAAGGGTAGGGCGAGATCCCAGGGCAAAGGAGGGATCATCCCTCCCTGATCCCGGGATCCCCAGTGCATCATGCATTGAGCAGGAGGCTGGACTCGATGGCCTTATAGGCCCCTTCCAACTCTACTATTCTATGATTCTATGAACATACAGGGATGATCCCAGGGATCACCCTGGGATTCACTCCATCTAACTGAGTCCCATAAATATTGGGAGTGCCAGCCTCACAGGGTTTGCTTTTATTTCCTTCCTGGTGAATGTGTTAAAACAAGGGGGGGGAGGTATATTATTTTGCTAGTTTTTGGGCTGTCCATCTATGCTACTACTGAGCCCAGCCATGTTCACGGAAGAGAAACCAAGGAACTATCCAAAGTGTGCCTCCTTTCGAGTTCTGTCTGGTTCTAACTGAAGCCTGGAGCCGAATCACTGACCCACTGACATGGGAGCCAGCAGCCTCCGCTGGGATCTGCATCTTTTAAACAAATGATGGCTTAACTTTACCAGGGGATAGTAGAGAGCAGGCAGGTGAGTCTTTCTTCATAGGGTGTAAAGTATATGCCCACACTGTTTAGTTGGCAGAGTCTAAATAGCCATAATTTGACAATATCCCATACAGTACCTGACCTCTTGATTTCATATTTATAATGGTTGACTTGGGCCACAGCTAGACAAGGCCTTAGTGCGGTGTGAGGCCCAGTCGCCCTCCTGTGCATCCAGATGACGCACAGGGGATTCTGGGGTCAGGCCGGGCTAAGACCTCCCTTAACCCGGGATAAGTGGATTCGCTTATGGCCCAGCTTTTCCGCAGCCCCGGCCTCAGGCTGGGGCTGCGGAAAGCCTAGCGACTTCCGTGGCTTTTCCCGGCTGCTTGCTTGCGAGTAGCCGGGAGAAGCCACGGACTGGGCACAGCGCTCCATAGGACCGTTGTGCCCATCGGGCGGGGGGGGGGAATCATGAGAGGGAGAGATGAGGGCCGGGGGAAAGACTGACCCGGCAGGAGAGGGGGAGGAAAAGAGCGGACACGGGCATCGGGCATTGGGGACGGGGGCATGGGGAGAAGAGCGGGCACGGGCCTGGCAAGCGGGGGGGGGAGAAGATTGGGCACGGGGACGGGCCTGGCGGATGGGGGGAGGACGGGCGAGCGAGCGGGCAGGGGGAGCATCAGGCATTGTGGGGGGGAATCAGGGGCAGGGGGAGCGGGGGGCCCTTTATTTTTTTTTTAAAAAAATCACTTACGTGGTGTGGCGGTGCGCTCCTGCGTACATGGCCCTTTAACTTGGAAACAAAATGGCGGACACGATGGGCCTTCCCCTTGCCCCGTCGCGTCTTATGTGTGGAAAAGAGCGACGGCACGCGCTAGTTGCAGCGCGCCGTCGCCCCAACTCCCGGCCGGATTATCAGGTAGGTCTAGCAAGGCCCACGGTCACATATTCTTTGCCTTAACTTTGGCCTGATCCTGCTCAGTGAGTTTGGTGGAGGGATTCCATTCTGGAGCGAATACGAGTGTTAATACCACTATACTCAGGCTGCAAGCTGAGCTCGATGGAAGTTTCTTCTGAGTAGTCGTGTGTAGGGTGGTGCTGTCAGATATCGCTCCAAGCAGATTATTTTTAAGGGGCATATGAATAAATGAACTTCAAACGAATGAAATAATACCCTGAATTAAAATTTAAATGAAACAATGATTTGATTTAGAAACAAAAACTTGGGCCACAGCTAGACCGAAGGTTTATCTTGGGATCATCCAGGGTTCGCCCCTGCCTGAGCACTGGATCCCCTGTGTGTCACCTAGATGAACATGTCTGACCTCTAGACAATCCAGGGATAAACCTTAGGTCTAGCTATGGCCTTGGTTTTATTATTATTTAATTAAAATCCTCCATTTTTATCCACCCCGCTGAACTGCTTGGAAGAAGATTGGCAAGCAAGTGGATACCTGGCCAGTATAATTATGCATCAGATTGCAGAATGCATCGGCCACCGATAACTTTGGTCCACTCCGTAGTGGTCTGTGACTACTCCCCAAATAACCCGCCTCTTCCCATATTTTTGATCACAGTGTTCTTCCTGCTGCTATGTCAGCATTAATCTTTCTTGTGAACGAAACCAGGAGAGACTTTTACTACGAGCTAAGACTGCTGAATCGCGTCCAATTAGAGCTGATTTGATGTTAATTAGCCTGATGCTGCTTCGTAAGCTCTTTAACACTTATTATAGGTGAGAGATGAAAGTGCCAGGGAATTACACGTCCTGCTTTTGAAGCCAGGGTCTGTTGGGAAGCATTGGGAAGGTTAGCTGAAAAAAAAACTTGGTGGTGCCACCAACATGGACAGCTTTAAGAGAGGATTAGATGAATTCATGTAGCCATCAATGGCTACAAGTCATAATGCAGCCTTCCTCAACTTGGGGTGCTCTGGGGCATTCTGGGAGTTGTAGTCCAACACATCTGGAGCGCCCCAGGTTGAGGAAGGCTGTCATAATGGATACATTACATTCTCTAGGGTGTAGGCTTTCCCCAAGCTGGTGTCATCCAGATGTTTTTGGACTACAAATTTTTGTTATTAATGCTATTATTAAAATATATGTGTTGTTTCCTGCCACCAAAAGTACTGTCGAAGTGACTTACTCACTCAAGTACAGAAATCCATAATTAAGAATTAATTCTGTACGCATTCCACACACACTTTGAAGACTGCTTTCACAGCCATGAGGTCTAGGAACTTACTTTGCCAAAAGTGAAAGCCAATGTTGTCAGGAAGGTGGATTCTATGACTGACGGAGAGCTTTATCACACCAGCCTTATACTGTGCAATCACTGCGAATTGCATGCAAAGGACTCAGAAGTTTCCCACCTTATAATTGGCTTTGACTGTGAAGGACTCCCTTCCATCTTGCCTTAATTGTGCTATAAAGCCAAAAGATTTGCCGTATTTAGCCCCTACTTTTTGAGCATATCTTCCGAGCCGCTGCTGGGGTGCAGGAGCAGGATTTTAAAGAAATGCTTTCATCTGCGTAAGCTTTAAAGATAAAGACACCAAAATTGGCACAGTAACAGATATTAGGGAGAGCTTTAAGCATACCAAATTTGAATTGAATTGGGTCATCTGTTGATTTTTTAATGATTTTTTTACATTTCCCCCCTTAAACTCACTTCCTGGTATGCAAAGGATCACTGTTGACTGGTAGCAAAAACAACATCTGCGAAAGCTTAGCACTACGGGGATAATCCGACAGAAGCAGGTACATGGGATGAAGCTAATATTCTGCCTGCACCTTTCCCTTAAGCAGAATGCTCAGGCAGACAGTGAGTACAGTGAGTAAATGGAGTTCACTGTGGTCTCTGCTGTTGCTCCCCATATTTGCTGTAACTAAATATTACATGTACACCCACCCACCCACACACACACACATACACACACAGAGGCAATAACAACAAATAGCATATTCTCTTTGTGTTCGATTATTATACTGTTTGCCGTCTTCAGTGCCCTTGATGCATAATACCAGTGTTATTAAGAAAGCGCAGCAGAAATAATTTAGTTTTTCTGCTGAAAGCCATTTTTGTAATAGTGAAGGGAGGAAAAATTGTCCAGCGTTGATAGCAGAAAACCAGAGGCTGGGAGACGAGGGGGTGATGGACGGAAAACATTTTGTCTTTCCACTCCATTTAGTGTAATTCTTCATCTCCTTTGGTGTTCATTTTTCTTCCCTGTACGATTTGACTCATTTTCTCCGAAAAACGGAACGCAGCAAAAATGCATCTCAAGATGTTGGCCAAGATTTAAGGTCTTGCAAAGCACTAATAATGACAATAACACAACTTCTAATGACTTGAGATGTTGCGGGTAAGAAAAGTTCGGCAAGGATTCTGCAGTTTTATTAGCTTGGAATGGACGAACCAACTCAGAATGACCGATCCTAGCTAATGTGAACCACCCAGAGAGCTCCGGCTATTGGGCGGTATAGAAATGTAATTAATAAATAAATAAAATAAATTCCCCCCCTCTCCCCCCCACCCAGGAGAGGGGCAAACCATTCGTTCACCTTTGCCTCCCTTGGCTGCGAAATATGACACTTGTTTCTCCCTGGGGGCTTCATAAAGCATAATTAATTAAGTCATGTTTTCTGTGTACATGCAGATCCCTTGATGAAAGGCGTTATGTAATGGCACAGAATCGCTCGCCTATCACGGCTCCCTCTCTTGTTCTTAGGCCAAAACAAGAGCACAGAAATCATTTTCAGAAATGTGGCCATGCGAGGCGCTTCCTGTTGCGTTGAAAAATTATGAAGCAGTCCAAGCTCTGCTATTTTATATTTCTTTTTTTTTTTTTAAGGAGGGATGTGTGTGGGGAAGGAGTTTTAAGGAAGGCTTCTAGAAGTCAGTAGTCCTGTGGCTTAATTTCTTGACAATTAAAAAAGAAAAGGAAAAAAGGTCAGCACCTATTTTGGAAATCCTGTTCCCTCCTGTTTTGATGATTCTCGAGCAGGATATTAAGAGGTGCCCATCCCCTGTTCTTTGCCCACAGTGTTACATGTTTGGGGTCAGTCTAAATTACCTCCAAGAGTCCCTTGCAATCCAATAACTCTGGGTAAAAGAGACCCCCCCACACTGTAATTGAATGGGTGGCCTTTTTATTCTACAAGGCCCAAAGGGGCTAGGAGGGAGTGAATCTGGGGAAAAGCTCAATCTAAGACAAAAGGAGAGGCTGGCTTTTGTCTTGCAGATGAAGATCCAACTGGCAGCTGGGAGGAAGGAGGGTTTGCTTGGAGCTGTGTTGTTGTAGGATATAATCCTGAGCACAGTGTAAATACCCCCCCTTTTTAAAAATAAATAAAAGGAATACCACAAGTCTCCAGTGCCCTCCTTCTAGGAAACTGCAGTCTGAGTAAATGCTGAGGTTACTGCAAGCTCACCCTTCTCAGGATTGGGGTTCAGGAGTGTAGCAGCATAGAATCATAGAATCGCAGAGTCAGAAGGGGCCTGCAAGGCCATCGAGTCCAACCCCCTGCTCCATGCAGGAATCCACCCTAAAGCATCCCTGACAGAGGGTTGTCCAGCTGCCTCTTGAAGGCCTCTAGTGTGGGAGAGCCCACAACCTCACCAGGCAACTGATTCCACCGTCGCACTGCTCTAACAGTCAGGAAGTTTTTCCTGATGTCCAGCTGGAATCTGGCTTCCTGTAACTTGAGCCCGCTATTCTGTGTCCTGCACTCTGGGAGGATTGAGAAGAGATCCTGGCCCTCCTCTGTGTGACAACCTTTTAAGTATTTGAAGAGTGCTCTCATGTCTCCCCTCCATCTTCTCTTCTCCAGGCTAAACATGCCCAGTTCTTTCAGTCTCTCTTCACAGGGCTTTGTTTCCAGACCCCTGATCATCCTGGTTGCCCTCCTCTGAACACGCTCCAGCTTGTCTGCGTCCTTCTTGAATTGTGGAGCCCAGAACTAGGCACAATACTCTAGATGAGGCCTAACCAGGGCCGAATAGAGAGGAACCAGTGCCTCACGCGATTTGCAAGCTATACTTCCATTAATGCAGCCCATTCTATTAATAGCAGGATCAGGTACTCTGAGTATACTGAAAGTTCCACCTGTTTTCTTATCCGCATCATTATGATTTTGCAGAGGCTTAAATTTTGACTCTTTCGCCCTTCTCCTTTTTTCTTACCCATTTTCTGCACAGTTTCCCCCCTTCCCTAAGCTGAATAATACTGTTCCACCTGATTTCTGTTGATAAAATCAGAAAAACCAATTCTTTGGTTTTAACATTCAGATGATCTTAAGTAGGATGTCATTTTAGGGATGGTTTGGAAAAACACACAGCCAACCCTGGATTTGTTGCTTTGGAAGAGGTTGAAATAAGCCATCAATATAATCTGGTGAAAGGTCATTTGCTTACTTTGAGCCTCTAAAAGTGGCTGTATTGGATCAGCGGGGGGCTTATGTCATATCTGATGCTGCCTTGGGCTGCATATGATAATTACACAGGGCCCCCGTTTCTCAGCACCAGCTCAGCATTGGCTGGATAGGGAGTCGGGATCATATCCTGGCTCTCTGAAGTGGTGCTGAAACAGTGCCGTTACTGCATCTTCTCTCCTGAGCCTGCTTCTTCAGGCAGTCACTTTGCCAGATGTCAGAAGGAGTGAGAAAGAGACCCAGGCCTTAGCTAGACCTAAGGTTTATCCCGGGATTGTCCCGGGATCATCCCTGCCTACTCTCGGGATCCCCTGTGTGTCATTTACATGAGGAGTTGGTGGTGATCACATCATACAACAGCTGTACTGGGCCAGGTGCATTGGCTCACCGGTGTGTTTCCAAGCCCAATTTGAAGTGCTGCTCTTGACCTTTAAATCTTACCTGAAGGACCACCTTCCTCCATATCAGCCTGCACTTCTCACTTGACAACTTTTGAGGGCAGTTAGGTGGACAAGGACACAAGACAGGGCCTTTTGTGCAGCAGCCCCACACCTCTGGAATGGCCTGGCATCAGGGGTCCATCAGGTCCCATCGTTGCAGGCTTTTAGGAAGGCCTTGAAGACGTTCTGGTTTATTCTGGCCTTGCCTTGATGATGTTTTATGGGACCGTCCTGGGCTGTAGCTGCAATTGTATTGTAGGTTTTGTCTTATGGGGGTGGGGAATGGAAAGCGTCTAGGGCATTGTTGGAGGCTGCCACAGGTACCATGGCGCCCATGGGGCAGTGGGTTGGGGACCCCTGGACTAGAACAAAGATGGGGAATCTCTGAGCCACAGGCCAAAGGCGGAACCTGCGGCTTCCTCTTCCAGCCTGCAAACTTCTCCTCATTTCAAGGCATTTAAACTTTGCATGTCCTGCTTTTCAATACCCTGCAGAGAATTGTGCTGAGCTTTACAAGCAAGAAAGCTGGTGTAGTGAGGTGAACTCCTGAGCAGACATGCCTAGAATTAAGCTGTGTTTTGAATGCTTGATAGGAAAATGTCCAAATTGGTAAGGGTTGCATCTGGCCGTGCCCACTTTGCATTCTCGGTCCTCCTTACATCTCCACTCACTGCTGCAATGCAGCCCCCCCCTTTGCAAACTGGAATTGGACCCCCCCATCCCCCAGGCAGAAAACGGTTCCCGAACCCTGCACTAAATGGTCAGATCTGGCGAGCGGACTGTGATCCTCCGTGTCCCTGTTAATTGCCTTTCAGTCAAATGCGCTGCGTCGCAAGAGGGCCACTTCTAAATAGATCCTCCCAAGAGACACCAGCATTTAATATTTGCGTTCAATATATCACACTGAGGTTAATGCAAGTTAACAGCCTGGAATGGGAGAAGGAGGAGGAGCAGCAGAGAGGGGGAAATTATAACCTGCATAGCCAGCAAAATGCTGGGATTCTCTTAGTCATAATGTAGCAGCTCCTCCTCGCTGCTGGCTGATAAAGAAACGGGTCAGAAGATTTTGGCAGCAAGCACTCTCTTGGATGTGGGGAGCTGGATGCCGTAAGCCTCGACTGCTTATTTCCTGACAGCAATAAAGGAACGGGATGCGGCCCCAAAGCATCAATTGCTGAGAGCTTTCCCCTGGAATGCTGAGTGGGCAAATTCTCTTCTCTGCTGTTTTCCGCTGCAGCGTCAAAGCGGCTGCAGCCGCCAATGCTTTGCAGTCTCAAGGTGTAGCGCTCTTTTGCAGTGCTGCGACCACTGCGTCGTTTCGGGAGTGGGTGGGGCCACCGTTGGGAGCCTGGCTTAAACCATCCCTACGATCAGGGACACGAAGGCCCTGCTCTCTGGTCTCTGTATCTGGCAAATCACCATTCCAGTTCTGTCGCAATGGCTGCTTTTCAGGGATGCCTTTTTTTGAAATCGTATGAGTGGAAGAAGCCAGACTGCAGAAGACTCCAACCTTTTCGGTTTGACTGAATTTTGAGAGACCGTTGTGGGCGCTCTCAAAAAAGGGAAGCTGTGGGTGTGGGGTTGCCCATTCATAAAATGGCTGCGATGGAAGCTGTGGCTGGTTTCAAGACACTCATTTCCTAGAAGTTAAACTTCCGAGGGTGAAAGAAAAAGTTAATTTCCCGGGAACCTTAAAGCAGAGGTGGGGATCTGAGCTCCAAAACCTAAATTCACGCTTGTGAACCCAAACAAAGATGGTGCTGGAGGGGTCCCCTTCACTTTGGAGCATGCCAGCCCCCCACCCCATTAAAAATACAACCAACCCTTAAGAAATGGAGCCTGGTGGCCACCAAAAAGGTGCTTGTGGGCAGATGAAGGTTTCATTTAGTCATCATACCTAGTAAACATTGACAGAGCTATCCCTCCTTCTACAATCCTCCATTGATTTGTGTAATCCAGCCTTCCAGATGTGTTTAACTGCAACTCCCATAATCCCCAGCCATTCCACACTGTAACTCCCCTTTTTCCCCGCCAGTACATATGAGAGCGAGCGAGCGAGAGAGGGTGTGTGTGTCAGATCTACACCAAGCAGGATATAACACTTCAAAAACGGTTTATGGCATGTGTCCTAGGCCCCAACAGTTGTTACTGCAGTTATAAACTGTTTTAAAGCTGTAGTGTAGATCCTGCCTCTAGAGCAGCCTTCCTCAACCTGGGGCGCTCCAGATGTGTTGGATTGCATTTTGGGAGTTGCAGTCCAACACATCTGGAGCGCCCCAGGTTGAGGAAGGCTGCTCTAGAGAGAGAGACTTTCTTCACCCCACAGCAAGCCCGATTTTATCAGCCTCGTTGGAGGCATGACATGGGATGCGGAGCAGGGTCTAACCTGGCCCAACCCCTCCCCTCCTCCCGGAGCTCTTCACGTTGATGGCAGCTCATCACCTTCCTTGCCTACCGCCATCCCATCACTCCTTTGAGAGGCAGCAACCAGAGTCTTGCTTTTTCTTTTTTGTTGTTGCCTCTGCTGTGCTGTATTTATGAGCGAATCTTCAGGGCTGCCATCTGGCTGCTTTTGCGAGCGTTAGACCAACTTTTAAACAAAACGCAGGCATCGGGGTTGGGTGGGGGGCTGTGGGAAGCCGTCTCCATCCTCTGCATTTGCATTCTCCATTCCCCCAGTGCCATGGGGAGACTCCACGGAATGCGTATTAACCGTTCATTTAGCATAATTCCGGTTAGGGCTATTGAGATAATGAATGTACACAGCACCGCCGCCTCCCGTCATGCGTCGGTCTCGGAGGAATCGTGCTGCGCCCAAAGCTCTTTTATGGGCTGCAGATGTTGGGTGCAGGGACGGGGGCTTGGGAGAAACGGGGCAGAAGACAAGCATTTTCCGAGCTGCCAAAATTGGGGAAAAACATCAGCATTAAAAAATGTCGTAAGAATACGACATTTACTGAGCATCAAATCTGTATCGGAAACCTCATGCATGTCCCTCCCTGTAAAAGCTGTCTCGGTAGAGTTGCCCCGTGTTCATAGCTGGAATGTGGAGAAAGTTTGATGGAAGAGGAGGAGGAAGGACAGGAGGAGGGGATCTTAAATTGATTAGGAAACAATAAACAGGTAAACAGTTAGTTTGTGCTATATTATTTCCTGTTCCTTTATCGACCCAGTGGCTCCAAACTGTGTGCTGAATGAACTGAGGTGGGAAAAACTCAAGGGGCGCACCGGGAGACATCAATGGAGTAGAAGTTCAACCATTTTTTTGGCCCCTGGAGACCCCCAAAACTGGGAACATCGCCTGCTGCTGTATGCATAGCACCCCTGTCATTTATTTCCACGGGCCAACCATTTCTCAGTCACACTATAGCAGAGACGTGGAACCTCAGGCCACCTCCAGCCCACCTTGGTCACATTTTGAATCAGGATCATCAGAAACCGCAGGGGTCCTGCACTCAAGCCTGACAGATATGGTAGAAGGCAATTTTACATGTTTATGTCGAGCACTGGCAGGAATAGGGAAATATCGACAAGATAGTTTGCGAACTGAGTGTATAGAATTTACATGGCACACCTGGGTAGATGGTGGAATAGGATGTACCCCCCATGGAGATATAGGTGGAATGTGTCCTCCGGTTCTGCACCCTCAGTTGTTCAAAAATAACGATCTGTCTACACCCCCGTGGCTGTGATTAAACTATGTTTTTTAAAAAGAGAACGATTCTTCCTTATCACTTCTCCTTTGGGGAGTTGGGGGCGGTGGCGTATTCCCAATGCTACTCTTGCAAAAATAATATCTAGTGATATTAATTTTGAATGAATTACCGTCAATTTCATGGTTCTGGCCTTTAAGACAGACTCCGTTGCGAGACGTGACAAAATTGAGTTGGCAGCTTTGATGGTGGTGGCTGGGCGTAGGCGCTCTGTAATGGGGAATTGCAGCTTGTAAGTTTTGTACTACAAACATTTTTACAACATGAGTTCGAAAGCTGCCAAGATTCCTCCTCTCACCCCGCCGTGCCCCCGGTCTGTTTACTATAAACCATCTTCTCAAATAGGAGTTAATTGTGGTGATTTACATTGTAGCTTAGCAGGCTTAGGGAAAAAAAAAGATTTGACAAATGAATGGAGATGGAGGGGATCTACACTGCGTACTGAAGGCGCTTGCGTGCGCCTCCAGTGCGCCCCGAAAACGATTGTGTAGATCCTGTTTGGAAGAGGTGGAGGAAGAGGCGGAGGAGGAGGCGGCTGGGGAATCCGGCCGCGTCCTTGCCGCCGCCGCTGCCCACCTCCTCGCCGGCCTCCTGCTGCTGGTGAAAGAGCCACCCGGGTCGGAGAGCCCTGCCTTCTTCCGCTGAGCTCTCCGACCCGGGTGGCTCTTTCGCCGGCAGCAGGAGGCCGGCGGGGAGGTGGGCGGCGGCAAGGACACGGCCGGTTTCCCCAGCCTCCTCCTCCTTCGCCTCTTCCTCTGCCTCTTCCAAACGGGATCTACACAATCGTTTTCGGGGCACACTGGAGGCGCACGCAAGCGCCTTCAGTACGCAGTGTAGATCCCCTCAAAGTAAATTCTGTCTACAGCTATGATAACTAGAGTTTTCTGAAAAGTGACAACTCTCGAGGGGTCCAATGAAAGCCAATCATTGCACAACATTGTCTTATTTCAAGCCAGGTGCCAGAGATGATGATGATGATGATGATGATGATTAATAATAATAATTTATATAGCACCATCAATGTACATGGTGCTGTACAGAGTAAAACAGTAAATAGCAAGACCCTGCCGCATAGGCTTACATTCTAATAAAATCATAATAAAACAATAAGGAGGGGAAGAGAAAGCAAACAGGCACAGGGTAGGGTAAACAGGGACTGGGTAGGGTAAAACTAACAGTATAAAACTAACAGTATAAAGTCAGAACAAAATCAAGTTTTAAAAGCTTTAGGAAAAAGAAAGGTTTTTAGCTGAGCTTTAAAAGCTGTGATTGAACTTGTAGTTCTCAAATGTTCTGGAAGAGCGTTTCAGGCGTAAGGGGCAGCGGAAGAAAATGGACGAAGCCGAGCAAGGGAAGTAGAGACCCTTGGGCAGGTGAGAAACATGGCATCAGAGGAGTGAAGAGCACGAGCGGGGGAATAGTGTGAGATGAGAGAGGGCAGTGCAAGGATCTAAAACGCTCCGAAGTATTTGGAAAACGGAGACTCCTCCCCTCAGGCATGGGCTCTCATTGAGGTGTGTGAGCAGCAGGCTGCTGGACAATGAAAATCAAGATCCTTGCACACTCCTTGGCTGCCTCCTCTGTAAAGTGAGCACAAGAAAACCCAAGCCAATCCATGAGAATTTTCTTCGGCATGGAATTTTCTTTTCGGAAGCCATTTCTTTCCTATCGAATTGAATGAGAATGGTTAAAAAAAATATGGGGGGATTTTTTTGGGCACAGCACTGAGCAAATGTAGGCTTGCCTTTGTCTGGCAAGAGGTGTCTCCCTGCCCCCGTGGTGAATGGTGCCTCCTGGGAAGAGTTAGAGCTTGTGCCGGCTTGTAGTCTAGACGGTCCTGTCAAATGGGACCATTCGAGTGACAGTCTCTTCCGTGTAATAGCAACAAATAATACATCTTGGGAATGGGCCGTTTCCCTGATCAATATCATCTA
The DNA here is from genome assembly GCF_023053635.1 of Elgaria multicarinata webbii. Classification (NCBI taxonomy): domain Eukaryota; kingdom Metazoa; phylum Chordata; class Lepidosauria; order Squamata; family Anguidae; genus Elgaria; species Elgaria multicarinata. The sequence goes on along the minus strand of NC_086187.1, from coordinate 28,251,960 downwards.
ATCAGTGTCGTTTTCTCCTTAGTTGTGAGGAATGGGGTGCTGTAGGGCTCTTGTCTGCTAAGCAATTTGATTCGATTTGGCAATTCCAGGCTTGTGATTGATCTTTATAACAAAAAATGGATGCTCTTTTCCTCCCTCCTTCCCCCCATAGTTTTAATTAAGCACCGTCTTTTTCTAGGGCATCAAGCAACAGGTTTGGTTTAAACTAACCCAAACTGGAGGGAAAGAGAGTGGAATTGGAACCTGGAATTTATTCTTGTTTCTCTTTATTTATTTATTTATTTATTTATTAGATTTTTATACCGCCCAATAGCCGAAGCTCTCTGGGCGGTTCCCAAGAAACTGGACTTTCTTGGGAAAGTCCAGTTGTGTAATCATGGCAGCAGAGAACAGAGATGAACTGGCAGTCAGGAAGGCCAATATCCTCTGAAGTGCAGCCTCATAGCATAAATAAAATTAAACAGTGGCTTTCGTTCCACATTCAAAACAGCCAGGGCAACCCAAAACACTTGTGCCTAAAAGTTAGGAGGGATGGAGTGAAGGAGACCTCCATGGGGAAGACATGCCACCATTTTTTGGTGCCACTGTAGAGAAGGCTCTGTGGCATGTAAGCACCCATCTACAAGTTCAATCTCAGCTTTTAAAGCTCAGCTAAAAACTTTTCTTTTCCCTAAAGCTTTTAAAACTTGATGTTACTCGGACTTTAGACTGTTAGTTATACTGTTAGTTTTTCCCTACCCTGTGCCTGTTTACCCTACCCAGTGCCTGTTTGCATTCTCTCCACCTCCTTATTGCTTTACTATGACTTTATTAGAATGTAAGCCTATGCGGCAGGGTCTTGCTATTTACTGTTTTACTCTGTACAGCACCATGTACATTGATGGTGCTATATAAATAAATAAATAATAATAATAAGAAGAATATTGCGTAACAGCAAGGGTAGCCATGTTCTGGTGCATGATCACTTCCTGGATGATCAATATGGACATTTATTTATTTTATTAATGACATTTCTATACTGCCCAATAGCCGGAGCTCTCTGGGCGGTTCACATTGGCCTCCTCTCTCCCATTGTGATGAGGAACGCTACAGCTGCATGAACAAGCTGGGTAATGTTCTTCAAGAAACTGTGGGTTGTACTTGCTGGGGAACATGGGCAGGTGAGTTCTGTTGCATTCATGCTCTGCTTGTGTGTCTCTGGTCGACAGCTGGCCGGCCACTGTGTGAACAGAGTTTTGGTCTAGATGGACCCTCGGTCTGATCCATCAGGGCTCTTTTTATGTTCTTATGTACTTAAGTTAATGCTGGGATCTCCAACTTGTTGCTCGTGGGCAACTCTTTTGGCATCTGCCAGGCTCCCTGTCTCTCCTCGTATTTGTTTCATTTCTAAGATTTTTTTTTTTAAATATTATTTTTAACAGGGTGGGGGATATAAAGCAAAGTGCTGACCTTCAGCGCCATCTTTACTTGGTTTCAAAACATTGGCTGGGTGTTTTGGACCCCAGACTCCATCTCTGCCTTGTACTGAGGTTTTTGGGCAAGTTTCTTTTCTTTTCCTCTCAGCAGTTAGACTTCTGGGAAATGGGCATTTTGTGATCAGCCGTGGACCCCATGGCAGTCATTTTATCAGTGGGCAACCCCCTCCCAAGAAACCATTTTGCAAGAGTGCCCATGACACACACACTCAAATGTCCAAATGTTCCCAGAATTCTCATTCTCTCTCTCTCTCTCTCTCTCTCTCTCTCTCTCTCTCTCTCTCTCTCTCTCGTGTCTTCCACCTTTCTCTGAGTTGCGCTGAAAAGCCCCAAGGACTGACAGGCAACTTATATAACATGTTGCACCATGGACAACAAATTACAGAGGAGTGGAAGGAGAGGATTAGAGGCTTTCTATGAAAAATGCAGAACCTCTTCTGCCAATTGGGCAACGAAGCAGGGGGCGCAGAAAGTCCAAAATCTTTCCCCATTAATTGTTAACTTCATTAAAACTCTTCGAACTTCAGCCTACCTCCATCTTCTAACTCCAGTGCTTTTAATTGGGTTTTAACGGTAACCTTTCGGTGATGCAGAGCCAGGGGGATTTAATTTGCCATGTGACCTAGAAAGAAAGACTTTCTCTTAAATCTGATGGTTAATTGAAAGAGGGTCTGGATGCAAGTTAGGGGGGAGAATTAATAATGGGGATTTCTGTTTTGCCAATTGAGTCTGACATCTAGGCTCTTTCTAAATGACTTAAAGAGGTAATCAGTCTCCCTTGGCTTTGCCCTAGGCCACCTCAGCTCCATCCCTCAGCTATCGGCTGCCCTGGCTTACCATGAAAAAGAGTTACTCGTGCAGAATGAATCCTTTAATGCCACTGGGTTTAGACAGCAACCATGATTTTCTTTCGAGATCAGAAGTGGTTGCCTTTGTTGCTTCTTCTGGATCTGCACCTGCAACCCAGAATAGATGGTGTGTGTGTGTGTGTGTGTGTGTGTGTGTGTGTCAGCCTTCCCCAAGGTGGCACCATGTGTTGGACTACAACCTCCCCATCCCCCACCAATATGGTCAATGGGAGTTGTAGTCCCACACAACTGCAGGATGCCATGTCAGGGAAGGTGGGTGTGTTATATTACAGTGCGCAGTGAGACATTCCATGCTGGTTTCTGATACAGCTAAAATGGAGTTTCTCACCTCAAACAATTGCCCTGTGCAGATTTGAATGCACGAACATTATCTGGTTCTATTTCTAATTAAAGACATGGTTCGAGTTGTTCAGTTTTTGTCTTGCCTTTTTGGCAGTGGGATTGACTGCTTTATTAGGAAGATGTGAAGATCATAATTAAAAACACACACCAGCTCATTGTATGTAAACAGGATTGAATTGGAATACTGTAGTTGGTGATGAGCGAGCTGCATAGATTTGCCCTCTGAATCACTGTGCTTTCAAATTATGCCAACTGCTCAGTTGGTGGAATTGCTGAAGACAGACATATTTCCTCTCTCATCTCTTTGCTCATCGTGAGTGTTGCTGGAATCGTTCTTAGGGAAGGCCAAGCAACCCTTTGAATGGGCTTCTGCTGTCCATTTTGCATCAATTTGAATTACGATGGGGCCATGTTGAGTCAGTAGATGTTCTTCTACTGTGATTGGCTAAGGGAACCTGTAGCCTGATTGGTTGGAATTGACTCCATCATGGATGTGGTGTGGTATACAAATATTGTAAATCATGATTTGTGTACCACACTACCTCTGTGGAATTCCTTCCCATCTATGGAATTCCTTCCTCAGAGAGGTCCACTTGACACTTGCATCAAGGCATTATGGCACGAGGTGAAGACTGAATGAGGGAGGATGCTTGAGGAATTTGGCCTTCACAAATTCCTGAGCCTCCCCACTCAAGACGGAGCTATCCAACATGTTTTGTGCTCTCCTGAATGTAGAGATGCCCTTCTTGCATCAACATGTGGATTTAAACGTGCCTTTTGAGAGAAAATATGGATTTAAATTCATAGTTTTGAGGGAAAACACTCCTTATTAAAAATAAGGAGATACATCCATGGAGGATCAGGCTACTAATGACTACTAATCGTGATGGTGGTAGATTACCTTCAGGATCTTATGAATTGTGAAAGAGAGAGGAAATGCATTACTTGCGCAGCAAAACCAGCCATGTAGCACGACCAAGTGCTACATTAAATGAAAGGCTAATAAATGTGTGCCACTTGCTGTCCTCCAAACGTTTTGCACAATTTCACCCTTCCACTCCTGAAAATGATTGAAATGCCCCCTTTTCCTAACTGCAAGTGGGATAGAAAAATCGACACCTCCCATCCTAATCCTGGTCCATTCAGGGGGTGTAGATACGTTCTTCTGAAAGGGAAATCTAGTCTGATTCCGTCTCTTGGAGTAATCCTGACACCTACACAGCTGTTAAGGAGCTGGATCTAAATCCCGTTTTACAACTGGTCCCTGTAACAGCAACCAGCTCACATTTGGATTCTGCCTGGTGGTGTCACACACGTCAAGATAAAACCAAGCTCAGCTTAGTAAGAGAAATGCTTCCAAACTCCAATCTTGTCAAGAGGTTACCGGGGATACAAAGCATGGCATCGTGTGCACCTCAGGGAAATCTGCAAAAAATCATATTTTTTTTAGTGTGAAGTGTCTTTAATATTTCTTTTTTTAAAAAAATGAAGCTTACCATCCCTTTATTAATTCACAGTTTCATCAGCTTAATTTGGAAAAAGCAGGCTTGCGAGAGAGAGAGAGAGAGAGAGAGAGAGAGAGAGAGAGAGAAGAGAGCAGTCTCTGCTATTTCAATATTTTAGTGAGTAATTACCGCCCAAGTTGCATAACTGTTTTCCTATTTAGTGGGAGTGAGGAGCAGCCTACTTAATCATCAGCACAAAAGGCACAGGCACCGAAATGGCCTTGGCTAACGGCGTCTTTGCTTTGCGTCAAATCCCCATGAATGAGAAATATTGCTGAAAGCCGGTTTCAGATACCATTCAAGAAAGGCCTTTTCCTGTTTGGCAATTACACCCAGTGGCTAATATTCCGAGCACACATTTTGAGGCATGCTTCACTCTATTTCAGATGTCCAGAATGTGAGGGCCAACGCTTAAACCACCAAAACGGCACCATCGGTGTGCAAGACGGCGATATCAGTAGGCTTGGGGGACTTGTGCAGAAGTACAAAGCAAACCCATTAGGAAAAAGAAATCTGAAGTGGGAAGAGAAACCCCTTGAATGTCCCCATGAGGGCTGAACATTTCGAGTATCCGTTAGGAATGGGTGAACTCCCCCGCGCCTTGTTCGCCCATCACTCATGGGGCTCCCACCACTTGCCCAGCCCTGGAGGGCACGGGGGATGAGACCCCAGGCAGTCTGCAGGCCCCCAGCAAGAGCGCACAGTTTCCCACTTTTTCATAAAAAGCTGCTACTTTGTGCAAAATCACAGGTATAGTTATTGATAGAAATCCTGATTTGTGCAAAATCGCAGCCATAAAAAGCACCATTTGCACAAAACTGCAGCCATAAATGGTCTAATAGAAAATTGGTGTAGGAAGGAAAATAGAAGGGAATGATGTGGAGGATGACATGGCTGGCTGACTTAGGGTGACCCTATGAAAAGGAGGACTGGGCTCCTGTATCTTTAACAGTTGCATAGAAAAAGGAATTTTAGCAGGTGTCATTTGTATATGTGAAGAACCTGGTGGAATTCCCTCTTCATCACAACAGTTAAAGCTGCAGGAGCTATACTAGAGTGACCATTTTAAAAGAGGGCAGGGCACCTGCAGCTTTAACTGTTGTGAGGAAGAGGAAATTTCACCAGGCTCCCCATATATACAAGTGACACCCGCTGAAATTCCCTTTTCAATACAACTGTTAAAGATACAGGAGCCCTGTCCTCCTTTTCATAGGGTCACCCTAGTTGACTAGAACAGGAGCACTTCAGACTGCAACATTTTGCTGCAGCTCCAACTTGTATTAATTAATATCTAAGAGTACAATCCTATGTATGTTTGGGAAAAACGCCCAACAAATCCCAGCAACCCAAAGCTAGAAAAAAAGGCCTACACCTCCCAAGATTCCCCAGCCAGACAATTTCCAGCATTCCCCAGTCAATCAGGGGAGGGGGCTGGGCTGGGGAAGGTTCCTCCACAGATCCAACTGATACCTTCCATGAGCTGAATTCTCTACCACTGCACTGGGCAGTATTGGGATCAATATACCTCTGAGATCTTGCCTGGGTATGCTAGGCATGAAGAGCCCGTGGCCTTAGCTAGACCTAAGGATTATCCCAGGCAAATGGAGGAGTCATCCCTGCCTGCTCCTGGGATCCACTGTGTGTCATTTGGATGCACAGGGATGATCCCAGGACATTCCTGGGATAGAGGCCTGGTCTAGCCATGGCCTGTGGCTCTGGAGTTGCTGTAGGTTTCCAACCCCATCATCCCCAGTCAGCATGGACAGTGGACAGGGGTGATAGAAGTGGTAGTCAAACATCTCAAGGGCCACTGGTTGTCCACTTCTGTGTCCAGCTTTGCAGTCCTAACTTGGTTGAGATACGGTCAGCTAAAGAAGACCCTCTTAGAGACTGCAATGATGGGTAGAGGAGGGCATCTCCCAGGCTTATTGAGTAGGGTGACCCTATGAAAAGGAGGACCGGGCTCCTGTATCTTTAACAGTTGTATTGAAAAGGGAATTTCAGCAGGTGTTGTTTGTATATATGGAGAACCTGGTGAAATTCCCTCTTCATCACAACAGTGAAAGCTGCAGGGGCCCTGCCCTCTTTTAAATTGTGAACTGCCCAGAGAGCTTCGGCTATTGGGCGGAATAAAAATGTAATAAATAAATAAATAAATCTGGTCACTCTAGTATAGCTCCTGCAGCTTTAACTGTTGTGATGAAGAGGGAATTTCACCAAGTTCTCCATGTATACAAATGACACCAGCTGAAATTCCCTTTTCTATGCAACTGTTAAAGATAAAGGAGCCCGGTCCTCCTTTTCATAGGGTCACCCTATTGTTGAGCCCAGAGGTTTCAAGGCTTTTAAGAAACCAAAGAACTAGCCTGAGGTGACAGAGAGGAAGAAAACTTTTGGGAAAAGTCCTAACTCTCCAGCCTCTCCCTGGTTTGTTTAATTTGCTCTCTATAATTAGTCTGACTAGCTTTAAAAAAAGGAGACAAGCCCATTGGTTGTTTGGGGGGAAACTATGCAGAAGGCAGGGAAATAATAATAAAAAGATATTTCCGAAGGGAATTCAAGGCGCAGTGCCATCTGCCTCCATTACACACAGTCAAAGGAAATTACATGCCATCTTCCAGTTGTGCAGAATTCTGATAAACACATAAATTTCACAGTAAGGTTGGAAAGTTGGAACCGTCAGCAGTTCCGAGTTGACAACTGTGATATATATTATTAAAAAATGGCAGTTATCTGGGCCACCCAGGAAATGGCTTGTTGGGCAAAAGAAGCTTACATATCTTACATAAAGGGGTCAAGTTATATCAAGAGAAAGAATATCGAATGTTCGCGGCCTTCCAGCCCTTCATGAGTTAAGATTTGCCTCCCTGCAACAGCCACAATTTTTCTTCCTATTATCACTAGTGCTGCAAGCTTTAATCAATAGATTAATCAGCTCTACTTGATTAATTGGTGGAGGCTAATCGGAGCAAATTTGAACCAGCCAGGCTGCGAGTTAAAGGCATTAGAAGTGGTTTGGTTCTGGTGGGCTACTATCATGGGGAATAATAATAGAAAAGGGACATATTAAAGGTCATGATCCATCTGCCCAGGCCTCAGCATGGGTCAAGGGACAGCGGTGGATGCATACTCAAAATCAAGCCAAGTTAAAAAGCCGCAAGTAAAGAACCCAAGAACAGCCACTTAGGCTGTGTCTTCACACCACAGATGAGGTTTTGCGACGGAACAGCAAACCTGAGTGGAGGGTTTTATATGGCCTGGTGTGCAGGGATTGGCCCCTTTGGGGTCAGCTGACAGAATGCACAGGCAGTCTGGTCCTGTACCCTTGCGGGCACATTCGAGGCCCAGACTTCAGCCTGCGATGTTTGCTGTAGCAGCTGAATATTGGTGTTGCAAGAAGTGAAGATGCTGCACTCTGGACTCTGGGGTCCCCCATTGTTTATCCACCCCCCCTCCCCTGGCACCCCACACTTTTGTTATAGCAACGAGTAGTTGGACAGGGAGCCAATTTTCTCCACCTCTCATAATACTAGGATCTAGGGTCATCCCACGAATCTTTCCCCCCCATTTCCCAAATTTACACAAATTTGCATTTGCACAAATTCACACTTGCGAAAAATGTGCCTCCCTCCAAATGCCTAAATCCCCCCCCCCAAATGTGTGTATTATTTTATGCTTTACAGTATGGGGGAAATGCTCATTTTTGACCAATTTTTTCATATTTTTATTATTATTTTACATATTTTTCTATGACTAAATTTGTTTAAGCCTCCAGAAAGTAAAACAAACAAATAAAGAAAAATATATATCCCCAAATGGTTCACAAGTTTGTGGAATGTGTGTGATTTGGGAAATGCCAGCCTGTTTCAGAATCCATGAGTCATGATTGATTTGATTTATTACATTTATATACCGCCCCATAGCCGAAGCTTTCTGGGCGGTTTACAAAATTTTAAAGCAGTGAATATTAAAAAGTATACAAAATTTAAAATCATCAAAAACATAAACAGTATAAAAACAACGGAATCCATTCAAAAACAACAGTTCTGGGGTCTGTTAAAAAAACCAACCAACCTAGAGTCATTAAACGCTGTTAATTGCCTGGGAAAAGAGAAAAGTCTTGACCTGGCGCCGAAAAGATAACAATGTTGGAGCCAGGCGAGCCTCATCGGGGAGATCATTCCATGATTGGGGGCCACCACTGAAAAGGCCCTCTCCCTGGTTGCCATCCTCCAAGCTTCCCTTGGAGTAGGCACTCAGAGGAGGACCTTAGATGTTGAGTGCAGTGTATGGGTAGGTTCATGTCAGGAGAGGCGTTCCATCAGGTATTTATTTATTTATTTATTTATTTTATTACATTTATATACCGCCCCCAGCCGAAGCTCTCTGGGCGGTTTACAACAGGTATTGTGGTCCCAAGCTGTGTAGGGCTTTATAGGTTAAAACCAGCACCTTGAATTGGGCTCAGAAACATATAGGCAGTCAATGCAAGCGGGCCAGAATTCCAAACTCATCTGATTCTTCACATCGCCACTGTTTCATAGTATGCTCTGAAGTAGGGTGACCCTATGAAAAGGAGGACAGGGCTCCTGTATCTTTAACAGTTGTATTGAAAAGGAAATTTCAGAAGGTGTCATTTGTATATATAAAGAACCTGGGGAAATTTCCTCTTCATCACCACAGTTAAAGCTGCAGGTGCCCTGCCCTCTTTAGTATCTAGCCACTCTAGTATAGCTCCTGCAGCTTTCACTGTTGTGATGAAGAGGGAATTTCACCAGATTCTCCATATATACAAATGACACCTGCTGAAATTCCCATTTCTATGCAACTGTTAAAGATATAGGAGCCCGGTCCTCCTTTTCATAGGGTCAAACTACTCTGAAGCACAGCAGAATAGTGGAGGCTGCTATACAGAGCAGTACAGGAGGGCCACGAACTACTTATAAGAAGGAATTCCAGGAAGTGCTGCTTTTCCTGCGCATGGGTAAGGGGCTTCGTTACAGATTTGGCAGCTGAAATTCCAGCCCATGCCTCAAATGAGTGGGATGAACATCCTTATCTATTTGCTTTGGTTCTTGGCCAAATATGATGAACATCTTCTGTGTATCTCAACACTGGGCCTAATGCAAATGACACTCTCAAGGGACCAAATCCCCTTTGCACCAGCCCTCTTAACTGTACACTTTTATTCTCCAACAAACTAATTTCTGACCGAGACAACAGCAAGACATTGCCAGAATAGAATTTATTAGCAAGTTTGATCCTATCTGTTTAGGACTCAACAGAGACAAAGGTTCTCTCTACCACAATAGATGTTAACTGGTCAGTTTACATACCCACCAACCTTTCCCTTCTTTGGGATGCGGAACACCCCGTGAAGTAGTTTAACTTGAGTGATGGTGACTGGCCAGCTTCATGGGTGACTGGGGCGGTCAGCAAAGTGAAGCAAAGAAGATAACCTTATTGCTAATTGCTGTGGTTGTCACAGAGGCCTTGGCTAGACCTAAGGTTTATCACGGGATCATCCCGGGGTCATCCCTGTTCATGTAAATGACACACAGGATATCCCAGGAGCAGGCAGGGACGACCCCGGGACGATCCCGGGATAAACCTTAGGTCTAGCTAAGGCCAGAGTTTACCAGCTTTTCATGGGAATATCACAGACTTTACATCTTCTGTTTCATGGCTTTGGGGACCTATTATTTATTTACCATTCCACCCCCCCCACACCCCGGTACCCTCTGTGTATGCATATCTGATTTGGATTCTCTGTCACAATAAATCTATTACTCTTTAAAATCCCCGAAAATTCCTTTTGCTTTCGTTATACCATGCCAAGATGGTTGCCCCTCTGGTATTTAGTGGGATGCACAGACAAATATTTTGTCTTCTACTTTATTGCTGAGCATGAAATTTGGAATTTTGCAGTTTCTGTCCTCTGAACAATCAGAACATTTTCAGAGCTGAAACCCTTGAAGGTGCACACCAATTAAAGCTAATGCACACCTGCTCAACGAGGGAAAAGCTAATTTATTTTTGGGTGAGCTGCTCTTACATTATGTTCCAGTGAGATGTCTTGTTTCATGAACTTCACATGCTAAAGCCAGAATGATTTCATTGCCGGGCTTGAGGGAGAACTGCAAATGCAAGAGGGCTGGAGAGGCACTCTATAACTGCAGCATTGTGGATATTTCCAAAATCCATGTTACGTGGATTTTGGAAATTTTCTTATGGTCTACACGGCCCTTCTCCTGTCTGAAGTACTTCTTCACACAGTGAATAGTGAATTCACTACCACAAGATGTGATGGCCACCAATTTGGATGGCTTTAAGAGGTTGGATAAATTCCTGGAGGAGAAGGCTATCCATGGCTAATAATCCCAATGGCTAAGTGCTACCTTCAATATCAGAGGCAGTAAGCCTGTATACACGAGTTGACGGGGAACATGGGTTTGAGGGTGCTGATGCACTCATGTCCTACTTGTGGGTCTCTGGTTGACAGTTAATTGGCCACTGTGGGAACAGAGCGCTGGACCAGATGCTCTCATCCAGCATGGTTCTTCTTACGTTCTTTTCTCCCATTTGGTTGGTCTTCTGTACTTTGCAATGCTGGTATTGTGTCACTAGGTGCCGCTATCGTGCTACACCTAGAGTGCTAGGATTATAATACTTACAGGAGGAAAATGGCCATTTAGTCTTCCAGAGAGCTGTTTCCCCCAGAGGTGGCTTTGAACATGTGAAGCAACTTTCTCCTCCAGAGCCTGCTTGGAGCTCCCAGAACAACTCCAAGAAGCTTTGAGAGCCTTTATGTTTGTATCATTTTTGTGTACCAAGAGACATGCTTTTGTACAGAAACTAATAAAATAATGTAATAATGGTTCTGTGAGTACCAGGAAGAAAAGATGCCCACCTGTTCCCTCTTGATAACAACATTAGCCACTTTAAGCCAATGCCAGAGATTTTCTCAAAACATTTCAAATCTCCCAAGTCTTCTTCGCTATTAGACACAATCACACAGAAGCCATAGAATAAGGATCCACAGTGAACCCTAAAGCACAATTGTACATGATGTAACTGCAGCTCTCATCCCTCTCTTATGCAAATTTCAATTTGGGAGTGAGCACTCAGAACTGAACAGAGGTAGTTTTGTTCCAGGAAAGTTAATTGTTTTGAAGATTCAATAGGCACCTTGTGTCCGATAAATGATGCAGGACTCATTTCATGGTGGATAGAATACAGACAAGTCCATGTCCAGAGAGCACATAAAATGAACTTGTATGGAGGGTGTGTGTGCAAGAGATAGAAAGAGAGAGAAAGTGAGAGTGAGCAGTGCTTCCACTTCCAAGAGGAAGTTGCTGCATCTGAAGTTAGTGTTTCACAGAAGAAGGAAAGGTACAGAAAAGGGCTAACCAAATGATCCAAAACACCTTAATGGCACTTTGAGCTAAACACTATGGCTTAGTGTGTCATGTGAACCATGACTTGGTGCATCATGCAAACTATTCCGAACCATGGTGGCTGCATAACCACAATATAACCACACTCACTAACCATTTATTGCAAAAGGGTTAGCAACCTAACCATGGCTTAGCGTGTTGTCTGAACAGGCCCTAAGAATAACTAATGTAGCCCACGTTTTCTGGGTGGCCATGACAACAAGCCACGCTGGCCGGGTTTACACAACATGATAATTATGTATATCCCTCCAGCACATGACTGGCATGCATGTGTCTCTGTGTGGCAAGTTATCCTCTTTCAAACTCAGGCCTTAGTTAGACCTAAGGTTTATCCTGGGATCGTCCCGGGGTCATCCCTGTTCAAGAAACCAAAGGCACAGTTACAAGATGGGGGATACTTGGCTCAGCAATACTACAAACGAGAAGGATCTTGGAATTGTTGTAGATCACAAGCTGAATATGAGCCAACAGTGCGATAGGGCTGCAAGAAAGGCAAATGCTATTTTGGGCTGCATTAATAGAAGTATAGCTTCCAAATTGCGTGAGGTACTGGTTCCTCTCTATTCAGCCCTGGTTAGGCCTCATCTAGAGTATTGCGTCCAGTTCTGGGCTCCACAATTCAAGAAGGACGCAGACAAGCTGGAGTGTGTTCAGAGGAGGGCAACCAGGATGATCAGGGGTCTGGAAACAAAGCCCTATGAAGAGAGACTGAAAGAACAGGGCAGGTTTAGCTTGGAGAAGAGAAGATTGAGGGGATACATGATAGCACTCTTCAAATACTTGAAAGGTTGTCACACAAAGGAGGGCCAGGATCTCTTCTTGATCCTCCCAGAGTGCAGGACACGGAATAATGGGCTCAAGTTAAAGGAAGCCAGATTCCGGCTGGACATCAGGAAAAACTTCCTGACTGTTAGAGCAGTACAACATTGGAATCAGTTACCTAGGGAGGTGGTGGGCTCTCCCACACTAGAGGCCTTCAAGAGGCAGCTGGACAACCATCTGTCAGGGATGCTTTAGGGTGGATTCCTGCATTGATCAGGGTGTTGGACTCAATGGCCTTGTAGGCCCCTTTCAACTCTGCTATTCTATGATTCTATGATTCTATGTAAATAACACACAGGATATCCCAGGAGTAAGCAGGGATGACCCTGGGACGATCCTGGGATAAACCTTAGGTCTAGCTAAGACCTCAGTGTCCACTATCTGCAATATGGGATTACTAATACTGACCTATCTTACAGGGTTGTAAGGTTTACAGGAAGATGAGATATGTGAAACACAGATTTCTTTGCTCAATAGCATCACTGGTAATTACATCTCCCTTCCCTGTGAATATCTGCCACCGCTTTGCACCGAATCTCCCTCCTTGACTGGCATGCGCCTTCTTGCCCACACAATCAGGTTCTCGCCACTCGCTGTGATACTGCAGCTTTCCTGGCCCTTTCTACACCTAAGGATTATCCCAGGAAAATGGAGGGATTGTCCCTGCCTGCTCCCGAGATCCCCTGTGTGTCATTTGGATGCACAGGGATGATCCCGGGATAAATGGCTGGTGTAGACATGCCTACTGTATAAACAAATGAGATCAGGACAAGCTGAGCTTGTCCGGCGAGTGGAAGGTGATCCTTCTCCTCCAGTGGCAGCCACTGTCCCCTTCTGCTTCTGCTTCTCATGTTGTGGGTACAGAGTCTCAAAAGACTTGAGCATCTTCACACTGCGGCTATTTCTAATCGTTCTGCTTCTTCAACAAACGTTGGGTTTCCTTTCCCGCTGCTAACGTTTGCAGAGCAGAAACAATATCAGGCTTGAATGGAGTAAATGCATTACTTTTTCTGACGATGAATGCGTAAAGCAGGGGAGTTGGGACAAATCTGCCCCAACTGGGCTGCAAATAGGACCCTTTAAGGTTCCCCAGATAGTTATGTGCCCTTCATCATTGCTTATCCCCTTTCCCACAACCGCTGATGCTTGCATTTGCAAATGCCCAGCATTTGCGCAGAACCTGCCATCTAAAAGGTCTGAACGCCTCTTCTAAGGTTTATTTGCTAGCAGTAGGAACTTTATGCAAGAAATGCTGGTGTTTCTGGTGTTTGGAGTAGTTTGGTCCCACTGTTTTTGGTTTGGTCCTGCCCACTACTGGAACCAGGCATCCAAGAGCTTATCTGAAATTGAATTTGGCCCTCAGGCTGAAAGAGGTTTGAGACCCATGGTGTAAAGTCTTGCAGAGGTTCAATGCCCTTCTCCCCCACCCCATGCCTTTGATGCCCATGGCTTTGGGCTTATGCACACATAAGTGATGAAATATTGATCACAGACCAAGCACTGCAGCCAGACGTTTTTATCCTGCCACAAATGCAATGCTTTCGAGTGGAGACAGCAGATACATTCCGTCACGAATAGTCAATCAATCAGTTTATTGATCCAGCCAACAGACCTCACAATAAAACCTATAGAACAATTGACATGGGAGAGTAAAATACAGAGCCATTCTTTAACTTGCAGAAGTAAAATCCTAAAACATAGGTCAGATATCTTCGTTAGTACAAAAATATATATATCAAAATTAAGCCCGTTAGATGCTATTTTAGATCGTATCCTCATTGCTGTCAGCAAATACGTAACTGTAGTTTCTGTAGTTAACTCTTTTGTATTGGTAAGAAGAAAAAGGACATAGGGTTCAGATAACCTTTCAGGGTGCAAAGAGATTAATGGATTAATTAACTGATTACAGAGATCTCAGTAAAAAATGCATGGCTTACTGTTTTGATTTCTTCTGAACCTCAAGGACATGGTATGTTTGAATAGGGGATCAACCCAAATCTCCCATCCAAGACGGGTGAAGTCTCAAGGGTTGGCACACATGTGTAAGAATACCACTTGGTTTCTCTATTTGTGATTAGTGTACACTTGATGACTGTCTGCTTGAATAATAATAATAATAATAATAATAATAATAATTTAGATCAACAAACTGGAAGTAGAACTGTGGCCAGCTAGAAGTAGAACTGGCTTCCATTCCAAACCAGGTCCACCCATTAGCAACCCCAATTCAGATGACATAACCCTGGCCACAGCGCGCCACTGGTGTAGGGCCCGGTGAGTTGTGGAGCCAATGGGCACAGGCAATTTGAGTGACTTGTGCAGAGAAATGTATGAAAGAACCAAATTGTCAAAGTCTTTAGCTAACATGGAAAACTGGAAATGTGGAAGAAATAGAGTATATCTAGGAGTGAGCATGATCAAAACCCACCTACTAATCAGTCTAATATTAAACAACCTCTCCTTTCTCCCTGGCTCTTTGTAGGATGTGATGTCCACATTTTTCCAGTTCGGGGCATCAATCCAGCAGGAAGCCATCATCATGTTGAAATTCATGCAGTATTACGACTGGCACGTCTTCTCTGTGGTGACTAGCACTTTCCCCGGCTACCGGGACTTCATTAGTTTCATCAAGTACACTGTGGAAAACAGTTTCGTGGGCTGGGACATGCAAAACATTGTCACCCTGGACACATCCATTGGAGATGCCAAGACAACGATTCAACTGAAGAAGATCCACTCCTCTGTTATCCTTCTGTATTGCTCCAAGGACGAAGCCGTTTACATCTTGGATGAAGCACGGTCCTTGGGACTGACTGGCTACGACTTTTTTTGGCTTGTTCCTAGCTTGGTTAGTGGGAACATGGAAATCACGCCGAAAGAGTTTCCTGCGGGGCTGATGTCAGTGGCCTACGACGAATGGGACTACCGCTTGGATGCTCGGATACGGGACGGCCTTGGGATTATTACTAAGGCTGCAGCAGCCATGTTGGAAAAGTACGCTTTTATCCCTGAAGCAAAGACCAGTTGCTATGGACAGCTGGAGAGCAATGAGCAGCCGTCTCACACACTACACAAGTAAGGCTTTATTTGTGCTTAAGGAAAAAAAGATATTTGCATGGCGCTTTGGAGATCTGGACAAATGCTTGTTGTTGTTGTTGTTGTTGATAGTGTGAACTTGGTGAATTCTGGTCAGAAATCAACTGATCCCCCCATGACATCCCTAGCTGTTACCAGAGCAAAAGGCAAGTACCCAAATGGGCGGTGCTAGTCTTTAAAGAAGGAGGTCTTTCAAAAGAGCAGGCCCAGGAGACATTACTGTGCTCTGAGGGATCTTAGAGCTGGCTCATCAGATGCTCACAAACCTTCCTTCAGGAGCCCTGGAGAGGTAAACTCCGGCCTTGGCTGCTCTTCTCGTTGCATCAAAGGAGATGTATCCAAAACACGTCTCTTGTATTACAAAACATTGTAAGGGGAATTCAGGGTTTCCTTGTATGGTTATTTTAATAGCCAATTACGCTGATTGTCAAGGATCTGTTGTCGTCGTCGTTGCGGCTGTGGTTGCAGAGGAAGCACATAAGTAGCGCTCTCAGAAGGGAAAGCATCTCTATATTTATGAAACAAATGCCGATAAGTATCTGTTTGAGGCTTCGAGTTGTGTTCATACCGGACGTATACATGATAACTTGGGACTCTGCTAGAGGCTATCTAATTTTTCAGATCCTTCGCTGTCTTTCCCCTGAACGGGAAGGGCCATAGTCCAGTGGTTCAGCCCTTGCTTTATATGCAGCTCCCGGGTTCAATCCCGGCAGCATCTCCAGGCAGAGTTAGGAAGGAATCCTGCTTGGAACCCAGAGAGCCCTGGCTGCCAGTCAGTGTTGACAATACTGGTCTAGAAGGACCCAAGGTATGACTCTGTAGAAGCAGCTTCTGGACCTTCTCTTTGGAAAGTCCAGTTGCTTTTCAGTTCAGCCGGCTCACTCTGTCATTCCTGCAGAGTGCTGGATATTGATTGTGCTCTTTTCAGACTTTGTATCCATATTCATCATGTGCGTTGCCAAAGGGGAAGAAGACCTTCAAAGAAAGGATTCTTCCACCACTCCCCCCGCACCCACCCCAAAGTGGCTTGCATCTAGTTTCTCCACACCCTGAAATGGTGGGTGAATGGCTACAGCAAAAAAACAAAAACGTGTGAAGATGGCAGGGCAGCACCGTTTTCATTGGCATCCACTTGAAAAGGGTGGCGATGGGTGGGACGGGACGACAGAGTGTGTCGCTGTAGTAGACCTGGCACATACTAGTCCTGAGCTGAATGTATATGCTACCTTCGATATTTGTGTCAAAAATGTGATTGGGGGAACTTTTTAAACACTGGCTGAAAATGTACATTCCCCACCCACCACAGGCTAAAGCATGAAAAAATGTACATTTTGGTTGGGATTTGCACATTTTTTGGGGGGGGGGATTTATGCATTTGCGCAAGTGTGAATTACAGACGTGTGAATTTGTGCAAATGCGAATTTGTGCAAATTCAGGAAATTGGGGAACCCCCCCCCCGGATTCCATCCGTGAATGGATGATGGAATGACAGGTACCAGGCAATCTGTGAAACAGATGGAACACATTTTACACAACCCACACATCCCTGATTGAGATGGGGAGTCAACAGAGGAAGTGTAAGGAAATGGAGGGAAAGACAAACAGGGTTTTATTTATTTATTTATTACATTTTTATATCGCCCAATAGCTGAAGCTCTCTGGGCGGTTCACAAAAATTAAAACCACGAGGAACATAATAAAACAACCAACAATCTAAAAACCCAAATACAAAATACAATATAAAAAGCACAACCAGGATAAAACCACACAGCAGAAATTGATATAGAATTAAAATACAGAATTAAAACAGAAAAAAATAAATTTAAGTTAAATTAGGTGTTGAAATACTGAGAAAATAAAAAGGTCTTCAGCTGGCGATGGAAGGAGTACAGTGTAGGCGCCAGACAGACCTCTTTGGGGAGCTCATTCCACAGCCGGGGTGCCACAAAAGAGAAAGAATATGTGGAGAATATGCATTTATTTCCATTATGTGTAGCTGGGCTTAGTTATATGGGGTGGGGGCAGGAGGAGTAAGTAGGGCTGGCCCTTCCATTAGCCAGGTGAGGCAGTTACCTTTGGTGGCCACAATATTTTGGAGGAAGCCCAATGCAGCCTGCTCTTCATCGCTTAAGATAAACTGCTGCTTTCAGGTGCAGAAGGCGATGCTCCCCCTTCCTTCTGTACATCCAGATTTAAATGAGTTGGAGCAGCTCACCATTCTACAGCTACTTATCCTCCTCTTCCCTCTGACTGTGTTGGGCTATTAAATCTGTATGACTACAAGGGGAGAAGCATGTGTAGAGGCAATGCAATTAGGTTTTAAACATGAACTCCTACAGTCCATGATGCAGAATTGCTGGCAGAAGGGGCTGGCATACACTGGGCAGAGGTGAGCAGTGCAGCGGTGGCCCTCCCTCCCCCTGAGAAAGAACCTGGCTGTGGCAACCTCGGTGCCGGTGTCGATGCAGAATTGGTGGACGAGCTACAAAACCAGACGGGCAGAACCCACGCTATAGGATGAAGGAAAGGTGAGAGGGGATGCAACGTGCCTTTGGATCCCTCTTGTTGGGGTCGGTGAAGGAATGACCAGCTGGGGAGCGTGGCCATGCTAGCTAGCTAAGCTAGAAACTGTGGCAAGATGGAAAACGCCCCGTGTCCCAACCGAAACAGAATTTCTATGGAAGTTATAGGCTGTGTCCGACTCAACAAAATCAATACATTTGACTTGTATCAAATCAGTCATCGTTCTGAAGGGAAACGAGAGTCATGAATCCATTGTCGGAATTGGTAGTGGGAGGCCTCTTTTTGCTACCTTAAGACTACATTGATTAAGCCGTAGTTTGAACTGTCTGCTTTTCTTTTTAATTCGCATACTGAACATGTTTTTTTTTTAAAAAAAGGAAAGGAAAACGAGAATTCGTGTGAGGACACTTAATCCTGGTGAGACTGGTTAATAAACTTGGAAGCCACTGGAAAAAGAGAGCAGCGCTTTTGAGAGTAGTGGTTAGAGGTCTGGATCAGGATTTAGGAAATCTAGTCCCCACTCAGCCATGAAGCTCATGGGATGAGTTTAGGCCAGTCACTGACTCACAGCCTAACCCACCTTACAGGGTTGTGGGGATAATAATGGAGAGGAAGCCAACCATGTACGCTGCCTTGGATTCCCTTGAGGAAAAGGCAGGATAGATGATGATGATGATATTGTATGTCTTAGCTGCCTTTCAAGACTGCTGTCTTCCCAATGTGTAGAGGAGGAGGATCATGTAAGCTGCCTTGGATTCTTTGCAAGAGGGGAAGAAAAGGCAGGATATAAATGTAAGAAGAAATAAAAAATGAACAGCTCATCTGGAATGGCAGCACTCATGAAACCACGTTGAGAGTTTGTATCAGTTTCTTGGTCACCAGCTGAGGCTACGAAAGAGATGAGTGGAATGGAGGGGAGAATTCATGCCCCCCCCCGTTTTCATGCCACCTGAGCATTTGTCCTTCCCCCATCCTCATGCGTTATGGTTTGCGCCCAAGATGGCTTTGATGTAAACTGCATTTCATTTCATAACTTTAATCCCCTGCATCCTAAATCATTTGGTTTAGCTGGGGCCGAGATCTTAATTGGAGCAACACTCATTTCATGCTTGGATAGCTTCAGAGAAGTTAACTGCCAGAACTGGCTCACCGTTGCCTCTTCCAAATATTGTGTGTGTGTTTTAAAATATATGTCTATTAATTTTGTCCTGGAAGCACCAGGGCAGATCTCAAGATGAGCCTATATTGGCTTTTTGTTTTAAGGGGAACATTACAGATATTTTTCAACATGGTAAGGGCTGGCTGGGGCATGCTGGGAGCTGTAGGACTTTTTTCTGTCTAATATACATAGGATGGCATCCTAAGCGGTATATCAATCTATTAAATAAATACATTATAGGATTCTGTTTTGTACTCTCTAATATTACGAAGAGACTTGCTGGTAACACCTCTGTTCCCAAACCAAGGATTACAGTCTAAGGTCTTAGCTAGACCTAAGGTTTATCCCGGGATCGTCCCGGGGTCATCCCTGTTCATGTAAATGACACATAGGATATCCTGGGAGCAGGCAGGGACGACCCTGGGATGATCCTGGGATAAACCTTAGGTCTAGCTAAGGCCTTGGTGTCCCCCTTTGATTACACACAGGGCAGGGTGGATTCTCTTCCATGCACCATGTTTGTTTATTCTGAATTCGTTTGTCCTCCACCAATGTAAAAGCCAAGAGGGTGATTTGGGTTAGAGATATGCCTCCAAAGAACAAATGACCGCCTTCCTAAACTATATGATCAACAAAAATACCCCAGCAGCTGCAGGTGTGTGAACAGGTAAAACATGGAGCATCCATAGCCAATGCATTCCGTGAGTTTTCCTTCCCAGAGGATCAGAGGCAGCAGCATTCTCTGAGAACAACAACAGGAGAGACCTATTGTCCTCATGTCCTTATGAACTTCCTAGAGGCATTGGGTTGGCCAGTGTGAGAAACTAGCCAGATGTCAGGGGCAGCAGCTGGGATGTACAGGTCTACTTCTGAGCAGATGCCTCCCAAATCTGAGCCCCCAAATCCCCTGTCCTTGGGCCTTCTTCAAGGCTGCATGCAGAGCCTACAATCGCTGGACGCGGCAGCTATTACAATGTTTTGGAGATGATTACTGGTTAATGGAGATCTCCGATTACATTTAAAACAACTGCAGCAGCGGCAACAGTTCATCCATCAAAATGCTTGTATGTGCAGCCACAGCAGAAAGCCAACTTAATTGTGTGTAGCTTATTTTCCCAAGCGTTGTGTTTTCAGGGCTTGTAGCTGCTACCAAGTGTGAGAGAACCGTAGGGCTTCCTTACAAGGAACCTTTTTGGGGCTGGGGAGGGGAACACTCACAGCAGAAAATAAAGCCACATTTATGGCATCAGGTTAGGAATGGCTGGATTAACGCTTTCTTTGCTCCAGCTGTGTGCGTTAAATAAATGGTGCATATTAGGTTTCAACATGTTTATTTTCCTCAAATGAAAATTGTTCTGTTATTTTTAAAGAGCCGTAGAAACATACAGAGGCCCAGGTGCATTAGAGGAGGAGCCTTTGCTGCCAGCCAGTGTTGACAATATTGAGCTAGATGGACCCATGGCCTGACTTGGCCTAAGGTAGCTTCTGGTCCTCCTCTCAGATGTATTGGGCCATAGCTCTGGGGTAGGCGTGCTGAATGTCCCAGGTTCAATTCTTGGCCTCTTCCATTAAAAAAAGAATCCGTTAGTAGCTGGTGGGAAGGAAATAGTCTGCCTGAAACTAGGGTGACCCTATGAAAAGGAGGACCGGGCTCCTGTATCTTTAACTGTTGTATCGAAAAGGGAATTTCAGCAGGTGTCATTTGTATACATGGAGAACTTGGTGAAATTCCCTCTTCATCACAACAGTTAAAGCTGCAGGAGCTATACTAGAGTGACCAGATTCAAAAGAAGGCAGAGCTCCTGCAGCTTTAACTGTTGTGATGAAAAGGAAATTTCACCAGGTTCCCCATATATGTAGCCTCGTGTGGCGCAGAGTAGTAAGTGGCAGTTACTGCAGCCGAAACTCTCCCCACGGCCTGAGTTCGATCCCAGCGGAAGCTGGTTCTCAGGCAGCCGGCTCTGGTCGAACTCAGCCTTCCGAGGTTGGTAAGATGAGTACCCAGCTAGCTGGGGGAAAGGTAGCCGAGACTGGGGAAGGCCATGGCGAACCACCCCACTACAAAGTCTGCCAAGAAAACATCAGCGAAAGCAGGCGTCCCTCTAGGAGTTAGCAATGACTCAAGTGCTTGCATGAGAGGTTCCTTTCCTTTCCCCCCCATATATACAAATGACACCTGCTGAAATTCCCTTTTCAATACAACTGTTAAAGATACAGGAGCCTGGTCCTCCTTTCCATAGGGTCACCCTACTGAAACTCTGGGTAAAACACTGCTATGGTCAGAGGAGAGAATTAAGCTCAATGGACCTGTTCTAAGGTAGTTACCCACATTCTAGTTGTTGCTTTAAATCACACTCTATAAAAACGCCATCATCTTAAATTATCTCCAGCTCATTTCTCTCTGTTTCTATTTTCCACCTCCCAAGGAACCTGTGCGTTTCATCTAAGGCTGGAGACAGCTCTGAGTAACAGCCGGATTTTATGTTTTCAAAAATGGAGGATCCACCATTGTTTGTTTGTTTCCCTGAAGTTTTAGGGGCAGTCCCAGGTGCAACCGGAAACCAACAACTCAACTGGTAGAGCCCTAATGTGAACCTCTGCAACCCACCCACCCCCATTTCATCATAAGACTTTGGCCATGCAGACCTCATGGCTTCAATGCACCCTTTCCCCACCGTCCCAGCCACCTGCTTTTTGTAACATCCTGCTTGATGAAAGAGATCTGGAGATCTTTAAAGCTTGCATTTTTGAGGTGACCATTGAGTTGGGTAACCATTTTCTCCCTCTCTCATAATACTAGAACCTCATGAGATCACCCCGTGAAGCTGATTGGACAGATAAAAGGAAGGTCTTCTTCACACAACACATAGTTGAACTATGGAATTCACTAGCACAAAATGTAGTAGTGGCCTCCAATTTGGATGGATTTAAAAGGGGGTTGGATAAATCCCTGGAGGAGAAGGCCATCCATGGCTGCTAGTCCTGACGGTTCTGTGCAGCCTCCAGTATCTGAACACAGTAACCCTATATACACCATTATTATTATTATTTATTTATATAGCACCATCAATGTACACCAGTTGCTGGGGAACTTAGGCAGCAGTGCGCTGTTGCACCTGAGTCCTGCTGGTGGGCCCCTGGTCAACACCTGGAGCCCGTCTACACTTGTCTAGATGAAACGTAACAAGTTGGAAGAGATGACGTCAGCAGTCACGTGATGCTGTTGTTGTTACGTTTCTTCTGACTTTTAAAACCGTTCCACTTTCTGTTAAAATCGTTTTAAAACTAACAATGTGCCCCAACCTTTCATTGTATTCAATGCCGTCTTTCAAAGTCATGTCTCGTGACCATGGTCTTTGCTTCCTGATTAGGACAAGTGAGGGCTTTTCTAGGGGAGGGAGAGCTGGCACAACACGATGAGGGGGAGGGGGAGGGGGAGGGAGGGCGGTGAAAGAGGGGACAGAGGCTTAATTTTTAAAAAAAAACGCTTATCTTTCGGGGCGCACGTGGCCCCTTTAAGATGCTGCAGGGCTTCCCTCGTCCCTACGCGTCGCCCCGCCTCCCTGCCGGCTTATCCCGGCAGGTCTAGCTCAGAGTCACCGGAAGAAGGAGGTTTACTTCAGAGCCGGTATGAGCATAATGAAGAACGTTCTAAAGAAGAGTGTGCCTGGGTAAAACGATAGAAGAAAAGGTATTTCGATTGACTGGGCTCAAGTTGCATTTTGGAACGTAGCAAGGGAGGACGCAACAATGCACTTAAACAACGGTGTAATGAATAGTGTAGATCCTGCCCTGGTTACCGCTGTGTGAACAGAGTGCTGGACTAGATGAACTCTTGGTCTGATCCAGCCTCAGGGCTCTTCTGATCTTTTAATGGTATTAATATAGATTTTGGGGGATTTTTCTTATGGCCAGCATGGCTACCTTTGCATTTTCCATGAAAACCCTGCGACAAGTAAAAGGTTAATTCTATGAGCTGTGTCACTGAGCCAAATCAAACAGATTTGCACAATGTCTCTTACTTTGCATAATTAAGTCAAGGAAAAGGATTGAGTCACCCAGTGCATTTGCACCTTTCCCGTCTGTCGCCGGAATCTTTTTTAGGCCACCCCCCACTCCACAACTTCAACAGGCAACCTAAAACCTTCAGCATATCCCCACAATCAGAAACTGGCTATGTATCAGCCTTTTACAACCCAGTGACCTCCAGATCTGTTGGACTGCAAGTCCTATCGTCTCCTAGACATGTTATCCAACGGCAGCCGTCAGTAACGTTTGTGGCATCCCGTTTGCATTGCTATAGTTCTCGCATCTTGGAAGCACAGCCCTGAGCAAGCACCAGGATCATGGGGATGTCCACGTGGCCTTCGAACATGGCTTCCTGACAGCTGATTGGCAGCAAACTCTTCTTTGCCACGGATTTCACCGGCAGGTTTCACCGGACACTTTTACGGCATTACCGCTGTTGGCCACAAGGCGTCTCTGTTGCTTTGCTCAATGGCAGCCCAACGCAAACACCTTTGCAATAATCTCATCCAGGATGTTCAAGTTAGAGAAGAGTTTTCGCAGTGGTGGGACCTGCTTGCCTGGCATCCCTCCCCAGGGTGGGCTGAGGTTGTTTGAGTGGTAAATCCCACCACCTCCAACCTCTTATGAACACGAGAAACAAAGCACTGGGAAGTTCTCCTGCTGAAGCCACGGTGCAACAGCCCCATCGCATAGTCTGATGTTTGCCTGTTTCCCACTCTGCCTGCAACCCTTTCCCAAGATACACCTTGGACTCTCCAATCCCTGCTGCTACTTTTTTTTAAAATAAACCCAGTTTATATAATATGGAAGTGGGGGATAACTTTAACCCCCCCCCACCAAATTCGACTTCTCTTGCTCCCCACACTCCGTTTGGGGTTTCTGGGATGCTGTTTAGGGGGTCCCTACCTACCCTCCCACATTTTCACAGCTGAAAACTGGGCAAATGTTTGCACCATCCCATGTTCTCACGCCAGGGATCATTTCCCCGGGCATTGTTGAAGGCTCTTCGCCATCCTCCGCCGATTTATAAGCTGAGGCAGAGGTAGTTCGTTTGGTTGAAAAAAGACAGTTTGGCCACAGTGCGTTTTATTGTCAGTTCAAAGCAGATCTCAGCATCTGCAGTGTGTAAAAAGGCAGGCGGTTGCACTGCGGGGGCGTCTCAGCGGTCCTGCTCATGTGCTGAAAAATTTGATTTTCAATTTTATTGATATTGTAGCCTGTTTTATTATTAGATCATCATTTGGCTGTTTATTATTTATTTACAGTATTTGATCCTGCTTTTCAGACAATTATTGTCTCCCAAAGCATCTCACATCGATTAAGAGAGAGAGAGAGAGAGAGAGAGAGAGAGATGCCCCACCCTTAGGCTTGCAAGCTTAAAAGAAAAAGTCGTACAAGGGAAGGGAAAAGGAAGGAAAAGGAAGAGGAGGAGCAGCAGTTTTTCAAGCCTGGAATAATTTGGGGAGGACTAAGTGGGCATTTTTACAGGCACTTGGGACCAGGCTGTTTCTCATAAGAACATCAGAAGAGCCCTGATGCTGGATCAGACCAGAGGTCCATCTAGTCCAGCACTCTGTTCACACAGGGGCCAATCAGCCATCAGCCAGGGATGAACAAGCAGGATACCAGTGCAACAGCACCCTCCCACCCATGTTCCCCAACAACTAGTCTATACAGGCGTAATCCCTCTGATACTGGAGGTAGCACATAACCATCAGGGTTAGTAGCCATTGCTAGCCTTCTCCTCGGCCTCATCTACACCAAGCAGGATATTGCACTATGAAAACGGTATATAAAAGGCAGGAGCTAAACTACTGCTTTATAGCAGTATTGAAGTGCACTGACAACTGTGGGGGCCCATTGACACATACCATATACCACTTCCATACCACTATATCCTGCTTGGTGTGGCCCCTTCCTTTTATATACCACTTTCATAGTGCAATATCCTGCTTGGTGTCGATCAGGCCCTTTGGGAATTTATCCACCATCCCTTTAAAACCATCCAGATCAGTGGCCTTCACTGCATCTTGGGTTAGTGAATTCCTTGCTGGTGTTCTTACAATTGGTGTCTCTTGTTCCTTTGGCCGATGGATGAGGCTAGAGTGTTCTTTCCTCTACCTTCTGCAGTCCCAGCAGGGCAACGGTCTATAGGAGAATCCAGTCTTCTTTCTGGTTGGGAAGGAGAGATGAGTTCCCAACAGCTGCTCCTCCTTTGGCCAGAAGATGGTCCAGGGTGGTCTCCCCCTTGACTCGGTGCTATTCCTAGGAAATGGTGGGGGAAGGGGGGAGCAGCCCCCAGGACCCCTTGGTCCTCTGGCTGTTTACTTTTTGTATGTTGTTATATTCATTTTGGAATGTTTGCACTGGCTGCTGCAGCCTTCCTTTTGGGAGGAAAAGTAGGGCAAAAACAGTTGAGGGACTAAATGAAATGCAGGTACAGTGTAAATGGGCACACATTGTCCATGCATGGGCAACAGAGAAGGCACAAGAGGGCGTACTCATGATTGCCCTTAACTGCCATATAAAACAACTGGCAGACAAGCCTATTTGGATCCTTCAATGGGAAAAGGTGCATCCAGCCATTTCTATAAAAACTGTTGTTTTCATACTGTTTTTATGTTTTTGATGGTTTTAAAATTTTGTATACTTTTTTTTAATGTTTACCATTTTTAACTGTTGTAAACCGCCCAGAGAGCTTCAGCTGTGGGGCGGTATATAAATGTAATAAATAAATAAATAAATAAATAAATAAATAAATAAAAATAAATAAATATTTGCCCCTTTACCTAATGGATTCACACAGGAATTAGCCAGATGCCCCAACAGAGTTCCATAAACCAGTTTTGCATTCTATAGAGGTACTTCATTTGTCCCAAATCTACTGCCAACCAATTTACTTGGAGGAGCTTACTTTCTAGTACTATGAAAGAGGGTGAAAAAAAATCTTTCCATTTTCTCCACACTTCTAATTTCACTCTCTACCACCTTTAGTCATCTCCCACTCCCCCACCAAACATCTATTTTTTGTGTGCAATGTTCCCCTAACATACACTTTTTTGTATGCACAATTTGAGCCAAGTACCGCATTGCAAAATTCATAGAACTGACCAATCTGAAAAATAGCTGTGTTCCAATCCACACATTAGCCCGGGAAGTGTGAATTAGTTCGGTTCGCTTAAAAATGTGGATCATCCTATCCTTAGTGTTGACTAATCCTGAGCTTTGAATGCACTTTGAATGTAACGCATGGTCAGGCCAACATTTAGTTCAGGTGAACAGGTCTTTGGTCTCTGGAATCAACAATGCAGCAGCTGCCTGTATCACAGGCCTTGCCTATTTCACTATGAGCATCTGGGAAGTGTGATTAATGATATCGCAAGGAACAATGAGATGGGAGATTGCCTAAAAAGATATTAAAATAAACTAAAATTAACAGCCTTTTCCCTTGCCGATACAGGCCTCGGATCCAAAGAACCGTGAAACTAATTCCGCAAACCCAAAGGCGCTTTAGAAATGTGTTTTCTGCCCCCGCCCCCATCCCAGCACACACAATCTGCTTGGCAAACAGCTTTGGAAGTGGAGAGAAGTTTCCAAAAACTATTCTTTTTAATCTTGCACTTTTATTGTGCCAAAGTGATTATATTATTTATTGGGAGTAACCCATGAAGCTTTGGTTTGGTGGAAGGGCATGATACAAATATTTTAAAATAATAATAATGATGATGATGGCAGGGATGTGATGACTGTTCAAAGAAAAAGAAATAAAAAATTCCTCTGAGCTGGCATGAACCCCTTGCTCATGCTGAAGCTGTCTGTTAGAGCCAAGTCTTAATTTCCAAAACCAGCGTTGAATTAAAATGATGCGTACCTTGTACCTTGGCTATTCGGAACTGGTGTTTGACACCACTGAAAGATGGGGGCAGGGTGGGTGAGTGGGGAACAGCCTCAAAACTGATGGAGCCATTTTTTTCCATTTTGCTTTAACATGTTCTAATATGTTATATGATTTTTCGAAGCCCCTCACATTGTTGTTATAGAAAAGAAAGCTAAAAATATAAACATATCTAATACGTTGTCACTGGCTTCCTTTCTGTAAGAAACCTAACTGTCACATTAGCTGCTGCTTTCTTCTTCTCCGTCTTCTTCTCTGTCTTCTTTGTCTTCTTCTCCGTCTTCTTCTCTGTCTTCTTTGTCTTCTCCTTCGTCTTCTCCTTCGTCTTCTCCTTCGTCTCCTCCTCCTCCTCCTTCTCCTCCTTCTTGCTCTTCCTTTTCCTCCTCCTCTATTTGTATCCCGCCTTTTCCCTGATACTGGGACTCAAGTTGGCTTTACAAAATTAAAACATATACAACTAAATCATATAAATAGAACTATACAAATGTTAAAATATAATTAAATAACATTTTGCAATGATGTTTTAATTACAGCCCTTGAAGAAGGAAAATCCTTTCCAAAACGCATTGTGCACAAAGTTATTTTTCCCCCCAGGCACCTGAGAATATTTTTTCTTCTGTTTTGGGACACTTATCTGCTACAGCAAACATGTAATTTTCACATCAGCAGAGTAAAGTGATGGATGTTTATAGAATCGCAATTAAGTGATCCTCCCTAATTGTCTAAAGTAATATGCAGAGGGATAAGAAACAGGACACCATTTCAGTATTGGGCAGATAGTCATAATAGCTTGGCTGGCTCTTCAAAGAATGCCCTTCTAGTCCTTTAAACACCACAGACTTTGGCTGCCAATTCACACTTGTGTGGGAATTAAGTGTCGCTGATCTTAATAGGAGTAATCCCCAAGCACATACATGGTGGATTTGATTTGAGCCAAAAAAAAAATGAAGGAAAAAAAGAAGATTCTTCATAGCAAAGAGAGGATTTATGGCGTGTGTTTCCTCAGAGTTAATCCAATGACTGAATTAGCTTGCTCATTAACTGTTGGACAGCTCATTAATTTCCCTTTGAACATTTCCTTTCTTTCTAGGTTTATGATGAATGTGACCTGGGAAGGCAAAGACTTATCTTTCACTGAAGACGGCTATCAAGCGCATCCCAGACTGGTGGTCATTGTGTTAAATCAATCCCGGACATGGGAGAAGGTAAGGTACAGCTTCTGTGTAGCTCATGGAAGAGAAGTGGAACCGATTCCTGGTTCTGTTCTGTGTTTGATTGTTTTTCAAACCAGCATTTTATGCAGGACCCTGAGCGTGTGCTGCTTTCATGAATTCAGTAGTGGTGTCTCTCCTTGCCTTTGCCCTTATCAATGAACATCCAAGCAAAGAAAAAGAAAAGAAAAACACATAACTGCTAGCTGTGGCTCTAAAATAACATGTATTTTGCCCCTTAGAATGGAACGATACATTGCAGGCATAGAAGATGCCATTAGGCATCTGATAAACATCTTTGCATGTAGCATGTAGCTAGTCCCTTGGATTCTCTCTCTCTCTCCCTCTCCCCACCCCAACGACATTGGCATTTGATTTGAGAATGCTTCCAAATGACACAGAAAGGCTGGAATTTTAACTCGATTTAGCTTTCAATTAATTCACTGTTGCAGCCCAGCAGTGCCATCTGTAAAAAGAGCTGGCGTCCTTATTAATCTCATCTGTAACTAAACGAGGGGAGGAGAGAGAGAGAGAGAGAGAGAGAGAGAGAGAGAGAGAGAGAGGAGGAGGAGAGATGGAGGGGGATGAGGAAGAAGTTGCTGGTCACATCCAATCATTTCTATACCACTTACTGTATAATTCTTTGCCTGAGTCACGCTCTCTTGAAACACTTCACCGTTGTGCTCAAGGGCCGTTTTAACTTTGAGAGAATGGCAAGAGTTTCCATATGGGCAGCAATTAAAGCCGGAGAGCATTAATTCACAGTAATCATGATTCTTGGTGCATAATAGCAGCTATATTTAAGAATGTTGGAGAAGCGGAGAAGAAGAAAAGCAAGATTGTCAAGGGCATAACTTGGATTAATAGGCCCAGTATTGATGAACGAGCAACGGATAATGAGTTAAATGGGGATTTAGCCAAACGAACGAGGGGGGAAAATGAGTCTGGATTGATCTGTTTGGGTGGATTTGCTGATAGACATTGATGGGGTGAGGTCAATTTCCCCGAAAGCGGTTTGACAGCTAGAAAAGGTGCAGGATATATCCAGGAACACTTTTTCCTGGGAGAAGAGACTAAACGTTTTGGCCATTCTCAATTTAGGGAAAAGGTAGACATATGGGGTGGGAGCAGGGGGTTATAAAATGATCCATGGAGAATTGGGAAGGATACATTTTTGTTCCTTTCAGAATTGGTGGTATAGTAAAGTTAGTCACCTACTGGAGTGCTAGAGCCTTCTTGCTCTGGCCAGTGAAAGAGACAATAATGAGAACATTAATGAAAAAAAGCCCTATGAAGAGAGACTGAAAGAACTGAGCCTGTTTAGCCTGGAGAAGAGAAGATGGAGGGGAGACCTGATAGCGCTCTTCAAATAATTGAAAGGTTGTCACACAGAGGAGGGCCAGGAACTCTTCTCGATCCTCCCAGAGTCCAGGACACTGAATAATGGGCTCAAGCGACAGGAAGCCAGATTCTGGCTGGACATCAGGAAAAACTTCCTGACTGTTAGAGCAGTACGACAATGGAATCAGTTACCTAGGGAGGCTCTAGAGGCCTTCAAGAGGCAGCTGGACAACCATCTGTCAGGGATGCTTTAGGGTGGATTCCTGCATTGAGCAGGGGGTTGGACTCCATGGCCTTGTAGGACCCTTCCAACTCTGCGATTCTATGATTCTTTGATTCTATGAGACTTTCAAGGTTTATTCCTGTTAGTAACAGCATGGAGGGAATCAGAAAATTTTATTTATTTTATTTATTTATTACATTTTTCTATGACAGAAATACTCAAGTCAAGGCTTTCCTTTCCTTCCGTGAGGCACCTGCTCCACCTTAGCAGTTTCAAGGAGTTCACATCTCTGTCCCAAGGTTGTTTGCATTTCTAATTAAAAGTGAAAGGTTGTGTTTCTCCTGGCTGAAGCTTATTCACTAAAGCTCAAAGTGCTTCACAGATCAAACTTATCCAGTTAGTAGTAGTAAGCACCTTTGAGCTCAACGGAGCTGGCTCCCAGCTAACCATGCATGAGAGAGGTGTCATGCCATGTAAATACAGTTATGAACTTCTCATCAGTGGTTTGCTTGTTTTGGATGTCTGTGATTTACAATGGAGTTTTTAAGCAGAGTGTTAGCTCCTTTGAGTATAAGTAAAAGAAAAACAGGATATAAATATCCCAGAGTGTGTGGCTATGGATTTTTCTTGGGGGTCATGGCTGTGGGTGTTGTTGTGATGAACTCCTGTATGTCAAGTTGTACCTTGACCCACTGTTCATAATATTATCGCTCAGGGTCAGTCAGAGTTCATCTACACCAAGCAGGATATTCCACTAAGAAAGCGGTATGAAAGTGGTATGTAAAAGGCAGGAGCCACATTACTGCTTTATAGCGGTATTGAAGTGCACTGTAGGATCTACACTACTGCTTTATAGTGGTACTGAAGTACACTGACAACTGTTGGGGCCCAGGACACATCTACACCAAGTAGGATATAACACTATGAAAGGAGTATGAAAGCAATATATGGTATGTGTCAATGGAACCCAGCACTTTCTTACCACTATAAAGCAGCAGTGTGCCTCCTGCCTTTCAGATACCGCTTTCATAGAATCCTAGAATAGCAGAGTTGGAAGGGGCCTGCAAGGCCATGGAGTCCAACCCCCTGCTCCATGCAGGAATCCACCCTAAAGCATCCCTGACAGAGGGTTGTCCAGCTGCCTCTTGAAGGCGTATAGTGTGGGAGAGTTATGTGGTATCTGTAAGCTGTACAGAGCCAATTTGGGCTCTGGTTGTGTCCTGCAGGTTATTTATTTATTACATTTTTATACTGCCCAATAGCCAAAGCTCTCTTGGCGGTTCACAAAAATTAAAACCATAATAAAACAACCAACAGGTTAAAAGCACAAATACAAAATACAGTATAAAAAGCACAACCAGGATAAAAACCATGCAACAAAATTGATATAAAATAAAATACAGGTTAGGCCCTGATGGGTGTAAAACTCCAACTGTCTTTCCCAACCTTTCACCTCCAGATGTTTTGGACTACAACATCCATCATCCCTACCCAGCACAGCCAATGTTCGAGGATGAGGGGAGTTACAGTGGGGGAACTGTCCAACTAGGAAGGAAGGCTAGTTTCTATCGCACAGTCTATTGCCGCCAGCAGTGACCAGCTCTAATAGGGCAATTTCTGTAAACAAGCGGTTGAATATTTCCCCCACTGATAAAACTCTTTGCGCAGAAAGAAAGCTGGCATGTGAGGGAGGGATGTTACACCTGCCTTTCTCTTTGATGTGCTAGCTTTCTATGTGAAAGAAGCCCCCCCCCCCCGGCCTCACATTATAAAGGGCTGCTGCCCTTAAGATCCACACCTTGAAATGGCTCATTTGGGTCCCTGACGCCGATGGCCAATTAAGTTTCCTATTGTACATTTTACAGCCCGCTGTCTCTGCTGCTGCTGGGCTGGGCTGCCTCATCACTAGTCTAGTGCATTAACCTGATTAACGATATCGCATTGTCCTCCCTGAAATTGTTCCCCTTCTGGTAATTGTCCCTTCCATTCTTAAATAAAAATAAAAATGGATGCGCCTGCTGAATAGTCCATCATCTTTCTTAGCCATTGCTTAAAACGCTCTGCTGAGAATTACGCCGTGACTCCTAAAGTGGAAGGACCTATGAATAACTTTTAGTGCACAATAAAGGACAATATTCATTCCCAAGGACTGATTAGCGGCCTTGCATTGTGTGACATCCCTGGGGAGTTCTGTTCTTTCCCGTTTTATGCCTAGCCTCTCCACGTTCCTTCCGAATGGCCAGCCTATGAGAAACCACTTCAGTTAATTGCTTTTTCTTCGGCCATTAATTAAGAACATCAGAATAGAAGAAGAGCCCTGCTGGATCAGACCAAGCACCCATGCTGGCTTTCACAGCAAGCGACTCACCCTGCAACTTGAGTTTCCTGGAAAGTGGGGAGGCGAGTGATTAAACTTGGAACATGCTACATGCAAAGGAACATTCTCTGCTGCAGCGTTATAGGCCCTTTTCCTGGTTGCTTTAAGGCAAGCATCAATTAGAGATGTTGGACCAATCCAGTTTTGGTGGCTGGGGTGGAGTTCGAAGCACTTTCATTGGCTCAGCCTCCAGACTTTGGCACATCTTCTGCTAGCTGCCCAACTTGGTCTGCACTGAGTTGGGCTGGCTAGTGGATTCTCTCTCTGGCCTTAGCTAGACCTAAGGATTATCCCAGGCAAATGGAGGGGTTGTCCCTGCTTGCTCCTGGGACCCCCTGTGTGTCATTTGGATGCACAGGGATGATCCCAGGACGATCCTGGGATATAGACCTGGTCTAGCTATGGCCTCTGTCTCTGGCCTAATCTACACCAAGCAGGATATTGCACTATGAAAGTGGTATATAAAAGGCAGGAGCCACACTACTGTTTTATAGCGGTATTGAAGTGCACTGACAACTCTTGAGGCCCGTGGACACAGACCATATACTGCTTTCATATCACTTTCATAGTGCTATATCCTGCTTGGTGTGGCTCCTGACTTTTATATACCGCTTTCACAGTGCAATATCATGCTTGGTGTAGATTTGGCCTCTCTCTCTGTGTTTCTCTTATTGCGCTAATAAAGATTTGTGCAAACTATGGTAAGCCCCCAAAGGGTTGGGTTTCCTGGCGATGGACATCCCTAGCTACGATATCTTAGCCTTATCCCCTCCTCAGCCTCACCAGCTGCAATAGTGATGACCACTATGATGATAAATAAATACAGTACATATGGCTCTACAGCTGAGCTACTGCTGCTCCGCTAATACGCGTTGAACCTGTTTTTTAAAACTTTATTTCACCATATGATCTGAAATTGGCTCTCCCACCCCCTGCCTTTTTTTCTTCCTAGCCCAGGCAAATTCTAAAATGATAATTGTGAAGACTGCTCAGTTATCAGTGTGGGAGGGCTAAAGCAGGAGCAGGCAGACTTCAAACTTGTTTTTTCTAGCCTGTTTTTCCACTAGAACAAGGGTGCCTCTGAGCATAGAATCATAGAATAGCAGAGTGGGAAGGGGCCTACAAGGCCATAGAGTCCAACCCCCTGCTGAGTGCAGGAATCCACCCTAAAGCACACGCAGAACCCAAGAAATAGTTTTCAGGCACCTTCTAACTCTACTATTCTATGATTCTGTGAAGTTAAATTACTAACTGGGACTAGAATGTATGAGCATATAAGATCAATTCTGCCCTGCTTGCATTGGCTGCTAGTATGATTCCAATCCTAATTCAAGGTACTAGTTTTCACCTATAAAGCCTATTTAACTGGGGAAAGTTTTCAATCAAAACAGAACCAGTTACCTAGGGAGGTTGTGGGCTCTCCCACACTAGAGGCCTTCAAGAGGCAGCTGGACAACCATCTGTCAGGGATGCTTTAAGGTGGATTCCTGCATGGAACAGGGGGTTGGACTCGATGGCCTTGTAGGCCTCTTCCAACTCTGCTATTCTAGGATTCTATGATTCTAACTGGCGCTTGCGCACAAACGTTTTCACATTAGTATTCCCACACTTGCAATCTTTCTTGATTTTTGCAGCACACTTTGGAAGGGGGAAGGCTTGTTCTTGTTGTTTACTTATTACAAAACTTATAAACTGCTCCACATTGAGAAAGATCGGAGCAGCGCAGAATAAATTACAAGAGAAATTACAAAAAAGGTAGAGTGGAAGCAAAATAGATCCATTTTGTTTTATTTTGTTTAACCATTGGGAGCTGGAAACGCTGCCCGTTGTACTTCAGATCAACCCAGAGTTCCATCAGCCCATCCAGATCCACCTTCTGCCTGCCCCTGGTCTAAAAAAAAGAAAAGAAAAGTGCCCGGGTGTAGCGCCAGGTTTTGAATTGTCACGGCTTTGGTCAGCCACATCTCAGCCATCTTCACGTGTTGGCCTTTCAGGTGGGAAAATGGGAGAACAGGAGCCTGAGCCATAAGTATTCCGTGTGGCCCAGGTTCAATTCTTTCAATGACAGCGACCCGGACAACAACCACCTAAGCATTGTCACTCTGGAGGAGGCTCCGTTTGTCATTGTGGAAGACATGGACCCTTTGACGGAGACCTGCGTGAAGAACACCGTGCCCTGCCGAAAATATATCATCATTAAGTAAGTCCGTAGTTTTATTTTCACCCTGTCAAGAATGCTCCATTTCTCAAAGAAATCTGATCTGTGTGGCCTTCAAAGGAAATATTGTGAAGGCTGCACTCCTCCCAAAGCATACCCCAGTGCAAGAGCTGGTGGGGTGGTCCTTGTTTTTCTGCCGTCCAAATCCACAATGGAGTCTCCTCATTCTGGGCTCCGGTCGTCACAGCATTTGAATTCCTTTTTCAGGGGTGGTGTCATCTATAGCCCCACTGCTCCTGTATTGGGAGTAGGTGAGGCAGGTCATCAATCAGAATCAGATTCAGACTCAGAAGACATCGAGCTAGGCACCAGGCAGTTAGAGCCAGTGGGGGAGGAGGTTCACACGGGTGAGACTCCAGCTGGAAATCTGCCCCCTCCAGGGTCTATCTCTTCAAGGTCAAATTCTATGCTTTCAGGAGACAGGGAGTCAACTTCCAGGGGTGAGCATTCAAAGACCTTACTTGATGCTAGGAATCACTGGAAACTAAAACGTTCAGCGAAGTTAGCGGCAAAGAGACTGTCGGACAGATTGCATGAGAAATCGTCCACGCTTCAACCACCGTGAAGTTATGAACATTTGAAAAGCCTTTTCTTTGAACGGACAATTGTCTTACTTAGTTTGCATAGTTTTTGCCTAAGGGGGAGTTTCACTGAAGGCGCCTAGTTTGTGTTACAGAAGTGTTTATTGCTTGCAATAAAGCTTTGTACATTGCCTAGCACTTCACCTCATTCGTCTCCCAGAGAAAGCTGGAGCAGCTACAGTACACGACAGCTGGCGTCCCATTTATGGGAAGCCATTCCTGGACAGACAGGGTTGGTAACCAATACTTTTATATTGCTGTTATAGCACCCTCCTGTTCATGTTCCCCAGAAATTGGCATTCAGAGGTAGACTGCTCCTATGTATGGAGGTACTATTTAGTCATCGTGTAGCTGTAGCCATGCCTCCTGTACCTCTTCCTCCTCCTCCTCCTTTATGCATTTGTCTATCTCTTTTGTCTATCTCCATGAATGTCCCTTTTTAAAGCTGGGTGGCCTCTTGTGTTTGTTTGCTTGTGTCATCAGTAACATCACTAAGGAAGGCAAGAACGTGAAAAAATGTTGCAAAGGCTTCTGCATCGACATCCTGAAGAAACTCTCCAAGGCCATCAAGTTCACCTACGACCTCTACCTGGTGACCAACGGGAAACACGGGAAAAAGATCAATAATGAGTGGAATGGAATGATTGGTGAAGTAAGTTCTGTTAGGTAAAAGAGCTCTTAACACAAGCCTTGGATGCCCTCCTTTCAAATTCCCCCGGGACGTTGCCGGCTCCCGTAGGTGTGCTAACGCTTTCTGCCTCCGTCTTCTCCCCCCTCTCTTTCCCTAACCCCCACCCTCCCTCTGTTTTTGCAACCAGGTGGTCAAAAAGCAAGCCGTGATGGCTGTGGGGTCCCTCACAATTAACGGGGAGCGCTCGGAGGTGGTTGATTTTTCGGTGCCGTTCGTGGAAACGGGAATTAGCGTCATGGTATCTCGGAGCAACGGCACCGTTTCTCCATCTGCTTTTTTAGGTAAGCCTTTCCCCCTCCTCCCCCAATGCTCAGTTTTCTATAGACTGGATTGGCTTTGTTATCTTTTTTCTTTTCTTTTTTGCATATACTTTTGACAGGTTTCACTTTTTTTTTTTTTTTTAAAAAAGAAAAGCTGCACAGGGTACCTAGCTGTTCCCTGACACATTTCTGACAGTTTTTAAATTGCACATTTAAAAGTTTGGACAGCAAACGTATCTGCTTAATATAGCGCTGAAAACGGGGGCCAGCATTTGGCAGGGGAGCTGGAAACCGAAGGCCTCTGCCTCCATCCTCCGTGACATGGCAAGTTCTCTCACAGCAGTGCTCCGAATGCTATCATAAGCGATGGCAGCAGGAAGCTGCATTGTGAGATCCTCCCAAGGAAGGGTGAGTACTGGGAGAAGAGAGGGCAGGACTGCAGGTCCCCTGCCCAGATGCTGCAGGGAGAGCATTGCTTGGCATTGCCAAATGAGTGTCTTGGTTTACTTATGCATAGATACCTCAGCTTTATCTCTCTGAAAAACAGTGATCAGGGTAGGTTACACAACTGCATCATCATTAACACACTATTAATAATAAAAACCAAAGGCTCCAGAATACAGAGCAGTGAGGATAATCCACCAGGAAACGTTAACACAGTCTCCTGGAATGCCTTCTGATTATTTTTCATTTGAGTCTGGTGTAGGATGACCATCTGGAAAGGAGGACAGGGCTCCTGTATCTTTGGTGATGAAGAGGGAATTTCATCAGGTTCTCCATATGTACAAATGACACCTGGTGAAATTCCCTTTTCTATGCAACTGTTAAAGATACGGGAGCCCTGTCCTCCTTTTCATAGGGTCACCCTAGTCTGGCGGTGTCACGGCCCCAGTTCTTGGGCCTTCTGGTGTGGACAAGCTGCTCAAGGGTAGGATGGTCAGTGCCATCTTTGGGGCCCTCCCGGTCAGAGGACAAAATCCTGTCACAGTTCTCTGGTTAAGCGGATGCATCCCTGGCAGAACCTCCATCTGCCCAGTCTTGGAGAAGTCTCAGGCTAAAAAATCAGGCCAGGCATCTTGGACAGTCAAAGTGATGTATGAATTGTATCCTGTATAATAAGATACAACTCACACATCGCATGATCATGCCAGGGGTGGAATTTGGCCCGTGGGCTGTGGAGTTTGCTTTCTCAGAAAGAGTGGTA
The DNA here is from genome assembly GCF_023053635.1 of Elgaria multicarinata webbii. NCBI lineage: Eukaryota > Metazoa > Chordata > Lepidosauria > Squamata > Anguidae > Elgaria > Elgaria multicarinata. The sequence goes on along the minus strand of NC_086187.1, from coordinate 28,214,682 downwards.
GAGTAAAGATGTGGACAATATAGACCCGTGAAGGATTTCAGCCAAAGTAGATTTGCATCCTGTGATGCTAAACCAGGCTCGTGGGGGTGGGGAAGGGATCCCCATAGTTATAACTTCCAAGTGGAGTCATGGGGACGTTTCAATGGTCCTTTATCATGGTTCTGTATAAACCATCAATATCCCGAACCTACCACTGTCCCCAAGATTGAAAGATGGTATGAAGAGGTGTGGGGTGTGCTGCCTAAGAATATCACCTCTTCTCAGCTTAAATTCTGTCTGCATTTCGTGGATTGCCAGGTGCCTTTTTTCCAATTTCACAAATTTGCGCAAATTCACATTTGTGCAAATTTAAACTTGCAAAAATGCACAAATCCCCCAAGATGCACAAATCCCCCAAAATGTGCATTTTAATGCCTTAGCCAAGAAATACACATTTTCATCTGGTGCTTTTTTATTTTATGTATTTTTCTATGACAAAATTTGCATAAAATTCTGGAAAATAGAAAAAGACTGTGCGACTTGGGAAAAGCTGGTTCACTGCAGAATCCACAGGTCAGCCTCACAGAAATCCAAACATTTTATTCCATTGCGGATTTCTCCAACTTCCTGTTTTGTTGCACTTCAATGACCCATCTTGTCCTGGCACTTTATACCAGCACCTTTTCACTTCTTAGCTGGCTACTACGTATGCAGAAAGATGAAGAAAAATAAATGTGTTTCCCTTAAAGTTTAAATACTCCTCAAGGTCTTCTACAAAAAGTCAACAGGGCTGAATCCTATATTTTCAGCTCATAGGCACAACAATATTAGAACAGTCTGAGTGGAACAACCCTTTAAAATATGTATTTTCTTTCTATGTTCTCTTTATTGTATTTATTATGATTATTGTAAATATTGTAAGCTAATAAAGATGACTCTAGGAAGCAAGCGTGGGAGGGACCTGGCCAGCACCACAGAGAAGACCTTTTCTCTAGTAGCCATCTACCTGGCTTCTGAAGGAGGGGTAGCCAGAAAAGGGTGTCTGGTGACGACCTTGGTCATTGGGTTCATGTGGCAAAGATGGTCCGTCAGTTACTGAAATCTCAAGCCATTTGCCCCGTGCTCTCTTTCCTGTGAATTCCAGAGGGGCTTCCATGGGACACCTGGTGGTCTCCCATCCAGGCCCTGATCAGTTCCAAGCATTTAACTTCGACAGTGTACAGCACTGGATGCTCACTTTCTATTTGAGGTATTAAGCATTGCAACAAATATGCTTAACATACAACACTGTTGAATCATTATTTTCCCATTCAAGCTCGAAAGTAGCCAAGCGTTTGCCTTTGCACCTTGTTACCCTTGCCTGTCCCCAAACGAAGTCTGAAATAGAACCCTGATCTGGATGTGTCCTAATTCTGTAGCAAACAGTCCCAGGAGGGAAACACCGTCCAAGAGGAGATTGCACCATCTCTCTCTCTCGTTCTCTCTCCCTGTTCCTTTGTTTGAATCCATTTAACCTGACCTGACATCTCCCCATGTGATTGTACACATTCAGCGGCAGCACAGATGCTGCTGACCCACACGGTGACCCTGAGCGAACGTTGCAAGGAGAGCCGGTTACGTTGTGCCACCCAGAGTGGGTGTGGGGCCGGTGTTGCAGCTTCTGTTCCAGGGCACAGTGCTGCGGGGGTCTCTAGCCTTTCCTTCCATGCTTGTTGCTCGGAGCGCAGCAGCGAGGGTCTCGCCAACCTGCATTGCAGCTCTGAGAAAGATGTGGCTGCGTTGTCAGATTGTCTGCTGCGATTTTGGTTGTTCAACGAGATCCTCTCCAGCAAGCCTGTGGGGGCTGGTTTTCCTAACCCATGCCTCTCCTCTTTCCACAGAGCCCTTCAGCGCCTCTGTCTGGGTGATGATGTTTGTGATGCTGCTCATTGTGTCAGCCATTGCGGTGTTTGTGTTTGAGTACTTCAGCCCCGTGGGCTATAACCGGAACTTAGCGCAAGGGAAAGGTACGGCTTCATGTTCCGCTCGCAGCGCGAATGAGGCTCTGTTCAGCTTGCTCACTCTTCTCTCTCTCTCTCTCTCTCTCTCCCTCTCCCCCCACCCTGAACCTCCTTCTCTCCTTTTTCTTCCTGGGAAACAATTAGAGAACATACAATGGAAGTTGTACAAGTGGCGCATTAATGTGCGGCACTCAATTAACACGCTGCCGTTTTGCGTGAATGGCAGCATTGTAATCATGCTCATTGAGTGAGACAAGTGGATTCTTCCATGCAAATATAGAGATGGGTTCCAGAGATCAGGTTCTGCCATTCACCGGCCTCTTTGGATGCCTCCACGGCTTTCAGAAGTAGAGCTTTTTGAAGTCTCTCTCTTCACCCGGTGCCAGAAGATGTACTCATGTCCACCAACTTAGATGAATTTAAAGGGTGGGTAGATAAGGAGGATCAAGCTATCTATGGCTTCTAGTGATGATAACTGAATGGATCCTCTAGGTTTAGAGGCCATATAACTCTGAGCACTAGCTCAGAGGAAATGGGAGAGGCATGTTTCTCTCATGCCTTGCTCATGGGCTTCCCATTGGGTCATCTGGGTGGCCGCTGTGGGGAACCGGGTGCCCAACAGTGGTTCAGGCTGGGGCTTTGGGGTGAAGGTGCTGCCCAGCACAGTCATTGGACAGTGACATCATCAGCCTACCATGTTGATCAGTGGTTAGATGTGTGTACTATGCAATGCTTCTTCCTCCCCACATAATAATAATAATAATAATAATAATAATAATAATAATAATAATAATAATTTTATTTATTTCTTACCCACCTCTCCCTCTGGATCAAGGCAAGGAACAACACTGAACACAAAAATACTGTTAAATACATAAAACTGATTAAAAACATATAAAACCAATCCATTATTAAAATCTTAAAATCTTTTAAGACATCTTAAAATTCGACTGGGTAGGCCTGCCAGAAGAGACCAGGCTTCATAGCTTTTTTAAAATTCAGAAAGACTGTTACGTTGATGAATCTCTCCTGGCAAGTCATTCCACAAACTGGGAGCGGCAGAAGAAAAGGTCCTCTGGGTAATACCTGTCAGCCTTGTTTTTGTTGGCTGGAGTAAATTCTTCCCAGAGGACCTGAGTGTGCGGGGCGGATTGTACGGGAGAAGGCGATCCCGCAGGTAGCCTGGACCCAAACTATGTAGGGCTTTAAAGGTGATAACCAACACTTTGTACTTCGTCCAGAAACTAATTTGCAGCCAGTTAAGTGATTTTAGAGTTGGTGTAATATGGTCCCCCCTAGGTGTACCGGCAACCAACCTGGCTGCCCTATTTTGAACTAGTTGATGTTTCTGGACTAGGCACAAGGGTAGCCCTACGTAGATCGCATTGCAGAAGTCGAGCCTCGAAGTTACCAGCGTGTGCACTACTGTCTTTCGGTCTTCCAACTCTAGGAAGGGGCACAGCTGGCGTATCAGCTGAAGTTGATAGTAGGCCCTCTTCTGATTCAAAGCATAAGGGCCTGGTTGGCCTAATTCCATGTAAGAACATGATTGGTGCATCTAATGTCCTAGACTAGGGGACTGCAAAAACTTTCTGTCCCTCTCTTGTTTTTTGTTTTTTTTTGGTAATTTCTGATATATTGCCTTTATCTCAGGAGCTCAGAGAACATCCATAATAATTTATCACTGCTCCGCTTTTGGCTTCTTACGGGTCCTCAGAGCTCTTATTCGTTTTTCTTTTTTTGTCTTGCCTGAGCCAGACGCCAGTGTGCAATTGCATTTATTTATTGCATGGTATCTTTTTCAGGCCACCCTGAATCAAAGAAGTGCAGCATCTTCTCAGAAGCCGGAGGGTGTTAGAGATGAGGTTGGAAATTAAGATGATAGGAAAGGGAGGTTTTGGCTGAAATGCGGGTATAAAGCATCCTTCCCTGACAGGTTGCTGGACGAGTCCAGGATCTAATGCAATAGTGTTTACTATGCATCAGTGCTGACTTATGGAACGGTTCAGGCCCCACCTTTATTCATGAGATCGCTTGTGATGCTTAAGACAACGGGCGACTGCCAGGCCTTTGCCGTGATGGGTTCCTCAGTGCAGGATCTGACCCTCCAGGGAGCTTTTTTACTTTGGTGAGATCCATCAAGGCTCTCCTTCTGCGTAGGGTTGTTTCTGCCCTCACCACCCCTAAAGGGCCTCTAAAGCAGGCGTCTCAAACCTCTTACAGCTTGAGGGCCAAATTTAATCTTGGCAAAACTCTTGAGGGCTGCATTCCAGTGGCAGGCCCCTCCCCAAAGGGGAAAATGGGGAAAGGCCAAGGGCATAAAGGCAGTGTCAAAATACCAGCCTGTTTGAGCTTAAGGCTCTTATTGCCGGTGACGAAGCCTTAGGACAGGCTGTTCTAAGGGCCGGAGGGGCCCCACACAAAACCCAGGGAACTACTGAATGATCAGCAGTCAGGGCAAAGGGGGTGGGGGGTGGCCATTTGAGGTGGTGATGACACGATGGGTCATTTGTATCTTACAAATGGTTGGAATTTGCATTAGCAGCACTATTAGGATTGGTGTAATGCTTTAGATCCTCTGGCACCCTTCCAGCCATATCTCCGATGTGTATGTTTAATTAAGGACATCTGTCAAAACAACACTGTTGTAAAGCATCAGAGGTCTTGGACAAATGCCTCTGGCAGCAGGGCCCTGGCTCCTTCCCCCTGTGCCCCCAGGGCGGCTTGCCAGCCAAGGTTACTGCTACCCTGATCTCTACTCTACTGCACGTGACTGCAGAGCCTCCTGGAGCTATTAGGCAGAATAAGCACATAAGAATAGCCCTGCTGGATCACACCCAGGGTCCCTCTGCTCCAGCCCTGTGCTCACCCCATGGCCAACCAGCTGTTGGCCAGAGACCCATGAGCAAGACAAGGTGCAACAGTGCCCTCCCGCCCATGTTCCCCAGCTACTGGTGCACCCTCCCTTTCCTAGAAAGAGTCCAAAGCATCTAACAAGTAATTGATTCCATCTGACAATGGAACCAGCTACCTAGGGAGGTTGTGGGCTCTCCCACACTAGAGGCCTTCAAGAGGTAGCTGGACAACCATCTGCCAGGGATGCTTTAGGGTGGATTCCTGCAATGAGCAGGGGGCTGGACTCCATGGCCTTGTAGGCCCCTTCCAGCTCTGCTATTCTAGGATTCTAGGATTCTATGATCATGTCAATGAATACCCAATGGAGCTAACAGTTGATGTTCTTTGTGTCCACAGATCCCCACGGCCCCTCTTTCACCATCGGGAAGGCGGTGTGGCTGCTTTGGGGTTTGGTGTTCAACAATTCTGTGCCAGTTCAGAATCCGAAGGGGACCACCAGCAAAATCATGGTGTCTGTCTGGGCTTTCTTTGCCGTCATCTTCTTGGCAAGCTACACAGCCAACCTGGCCGCCTTCATGATCCAGGAAGAGTTTGTCGACCAGGTGACGGGCTTGAGCGACAAGAAGGTGAGCGAGGGTCCTTTGATCTCTGCTTTCTCCCCTCCTCATGCCTACTGCAGAGCGGTTTCAAGTCAGGGAAAAGGGGAGGGCCTGGAACCCACTGGCAGAGCCCTTGCTTCACTTCCTGAAGGGACCCGGTTTGATCCCTGTCCTCTCCAATTAAAAGGATATTGGGATATCAGTGCTTGGAAAGACTCACCTCTCCACCTGAGATTCAAGAGACTTACCTCCACTCAAAGCCAAGGTGGAGCTGGATGGGCCCTTGGCTTGCCTCTGTCCCAAGCAGCTCATACTGATGAGTCTGCAATGCACTGGTAGAGCAGCTGCTTTACACCTCAAGGTTCTGGGTTCATCCCCTGGCATCTCTAACTGGGCTGGGGAAAGCTGCCCTTGGCCATAGTCCAGCCTGCTCTGCTGTCCGGAGTTGATGGGAGATGTAGACCATCGCATCTGCTGAACACCAATTCCTGGAGAGCTATAGACCCCTGAAAGAAGCCACTGCCAATCAAGAGGGGGTGGGCAATGTGTGGTTCTGCTGTCCACCCTACCCCCACCAAATTTGGAAGAAAACAAGGTATTCCTCCTCTGAGCAGGATTCTGCTTGGAAATTAGGCATGCACTCCCCACATGCCTTGTTTCTTTCTAAGACTGCTACCAGGGTGGCTGGGTTGCTGCTGCACCTGCAGATTCACTGGGGGCAATTACGGCAGGGTTGGGTGCCGTCCCTGGCGGTCTCTGGGTGGACAATATGGCCCCCCAACCTCTGGACATTGCCCTGCCCTGGGTTCAATGGACAAAGGGCTTGACTTGGCATCTGGCAACTTCATTTATTCATCCAGGTCCATGATGAGACCAAAATAAGGAACAGAAAAAAATATATATTCCCTGAAGCTCGGATGGTTGAAGCAGGGCTTCCTTGGAGCTCCTGATTAGTTTGTCCTTCCTTCATCTTCCCTTCATCCAGTTTCAACAACCGTATGCTTATTCGCCTCCATTCCGGTTCGGGACAGTCCCAAATGGGAGCACAGAGAGAAATATCAGGAACAACTATAAGGAGATGCATGCCTACATGGTCAAATATAATCAGAAAGGAGTGGAGGACGCTTTGGTCAGCTTGAAGACTGGGTAGGTGGGATTTTAGTTTCCTTCCACACCATCTATTCAGGCTCATTTCCACATCAAGATTGCATTCCCCACCCACCCACATGAAAAATTGTTCATATTTTTGTATGTGTTGAAATTTGTATTTGATGCATTTTTGTGTGCACTTTTGAAAATATATGCATTTTTGAAAGCAATATGTGAATGAATGAAGTGTTGTTTTGGGTAAAATCCAATACTACTTTGAGTAGACCCACTGAAATGAATGGGACTTAAGTCCCTTTCATTAATGCTCCATACTGCAGCAAATAGCATTCCAGTTCTTGTTTAGATTCAAGAAGTGTGAATTTAGTACGTTCTCATTGAAATGTGAACCAAACGAATCTTGTCACCCATTGCCGTCTTTCGCACATCCAGTGTATCCATGGTGAGGAATATGCAACCTGCCCAATCAGATTAGCAGTTGTCTGGAGGGTACTAGCAGAAGGCTTGGCTGTCTCACCTCTAGGGATGTTGGAGAAGTTTGCAATGAATTCAGATGACATCAGGAAAACATCCTGATGGTTAGAGCAGTACAACAATGCAACCAATTACCTAGGGAGGTTGTGGGCTCTCCCACCCAAGAGGCCTTCAAGTGGCAGCTGGACAGCCATCTGTCAGGGATGCTTTAAGGTGGATTCCTGCATCGAGCAAGGAGTTGGACTTGAAGACCTTATAGGCCCCTTCCAGCTCAACTATTCTATGATTCTGTTTCCTATGAACCCACCCTGTGGATTCCACAGCAGACCGTCTTTTCCCAAATCACACGTTTTTTTCATTTGATGGGGCAGGGGAATTGCCCTAATTCACATTAGCACTAATGCACATTGGCAGTAATTCACATTAGCATTAATGCAGATTAGTACTAATTGACAGTAACTAATGTGCATTCGTGCATTTATAGAAGTGTCCGAATGTGCATTTGTGCTAATGTGAAAAAATCTGATTCTGTCAATGAGCGGATAATGGGGCAAAAGACGCCTGATAATCCGCAATACGCAGATGGAATGAATTGGATGAAATCTGTACATCCCTACTTGCCTCTCCCTCTGTTTCAGCCTGATGGAACCTAACCATAGAACAGCATGAATTAGGATGAGGCCGGAAAGCTGTTCCTGTGGCATCCAGTGTGAGGCTGCAGAGCAATGAAACCCACCCCTTGGTTCCAGGGCCGTCAGCTCCGTCCTCTCGACAGCATGGGCTATTCATTGCTGTTGACACTTTCCCCGCTGCTGCCACCTTCCCTTTCTAAGTGATTTCTCAATGTGGACATCCCAAGGTGTCTTCATTGCTTCCCTTGACGGACACCTTCTGCAGCAGATGGTGCAAATCACCTGTCATGTACCGTATTACCGTGATCAATATCTGACAAGTGCTATGTACTCCGAAGGGTTTGGGTTTGGGTCCCGGTGAGCCAAGGAATGGCTGAGAGGCAAGGGAAACGCAACACTCCATCAGGCACAGATGTCGAGAGCGTTTTGGAAGTTCTGCGGAGTTTTTAAAAATCTTTTTTTAAAGCCAATTCTGCAAAGAGAAATCCCAAGCCCTGCAACTGGAAATAAATGACACAACCTGGAAAACATCAGGCGAGGACTGCTGGAAACGGTCCTTCAAGGCCTCTTTCTAAGAACGTCCAGCTGAATTTTTAAGAATTTAACTTCCTTCTGCAAGTGATGAGTTCCACTTGGAATCAGCAGAGACCTAAGCACCCCACTGGATTTTGCCCAGAGAGCTGGGAATCAGGAAAGGTTATCATTGCCCAGGCAAAGTCCCAGGCTGAACAGGAAGCTTTTCTAGTACTTCCTGTTGAGGAGAGCCAATGGCTACTCTCGGTGGGTAGAGTCACTCCAATAGCAAGCCATCTTTTCAGGACTTGGTGACTTGTGCCTCTCCAGATGTTGCTGGACTTCGACTCCCATGATCCCTGATCAATGGCTGGGGCTGATAGGTGTTGGAGTCCAACAACATCTTGAGAGGCACAGATTTCCCATCCTTGGTTTATTGCTCAGAGAGATATTCGAGCACCACATGGAGTGATAGTGATGCATGTATCCAAGAGCATCAGATGGCTGCAGCTAGGTCAGCCCTGTTTTCGAGGCCCAAGTGCGAAATGCAGGCGCGAAGGCTGAGCCGGACACTGCTGAGAGGGCCTCAGGTTCAAGTCCATCACAGGATGACACACAGGCTGCCTCACGTAGATGAGTCTGGGGCAGTGTTCGTTCCATGCAGAAGTGTGTGTTTGGTAACGCTGAGGGGGGAAAATGATACAAAAGGCACAGAAGGAGCCGAACGCTGCAGCACAAACTACACACAGGCCAAATCTGGGACTGAATTTGGGCACCATCCCAATTAACCTGGAATTCAGGCGGTGGAACAGTCAAGCAGCCTTTCCTGGGACCCTCCAGGTGTTTTGGACTTCAGCTCCCTCCAGCCCCATCCAGCATGGGCAGTGGTCAGGAATGCTGGGAGTTGAAGTCCCAAAGATCTGGGGGGAACCAGGCTGGTTGAGGAATGGGATTGCGGGAGGAGTTCAGCTCTTCCTGAAATATTCGTCTTCCTCGCTTCTGCGCTGGACACTTTTTTTTGCCATTGGCAGCCTGGCCCTTGGGCCGAAAAACGAGCTCAGCGCCAAGAAACGAGGCAGTATTTTGTCAGGTGTTCAATAATGCAGCATCGGTGAGAATCCCTGTCTTTGTCGCTTCATGAAAATAAAGGGGAACAGAATTCTTCCAACAGATAACAACCGGCACGTCCCTCGTATCTGCGGTTCGCGTTCTTGTTCTGTGAGCTTGGCTGCTGCCTGCGTTTCTTTCCGGCTGACGAGGCCGGTGAAAAAGGGAGCTCCCTCTGCAAGTGCGAAAGGAGGCGTTTGAAAGCATTCTCCGAGTCTGTTGCGATCCGGCTACTACAGTGGGTAGCTTTTGGTTCTGCACGGAGCTGTTTCCCCCCCCCCCGCCCCACTCTGCTGTTGTCTTGTGTGTCTCTCTGCAGGGATATGAAATTTTGACAGATGAGGCAGGGAACTGGAGATTAGAAGCAACGCAGAGAACACTTTTCCTTGTCTGTGGCTTGGGGTGGTGGTGGTGGTGGGGAGGGCTCCCCTTGCGAAGCGGTCGCTGTTGCTTCAGCAAGGGAGGGGGAGAAGTTAATCGTTTCAGCTGGTAACTTTGGAAAACACTTTGGAAAACACACACACACACACACACACACACACACACACACACAGAGGTTTCTAACATGGTTGTTTAGGAGAGGGAGGAACACGAATACTATTGAGTAATTCTATATTACCGTTCCTTTCTTCGGTGCCACTTATGATGGCCCAATGAAGTAGAGCAGTATCGTTATCATGTTGCTGTTGAGTTTATCGTTGAAAAGAGATTTGAATCCAGGACTTTTCACTTCATGATTATTTATTTTATTTATTTATTACACTTATATACCGCCCCCTCCCCCCCCTAGCCAGAGCTCTCTGGGCAGTTTACAGAAATTCTAAAATTAAGACAAAAAACAAGTCTACAAAATTTTAAATTTTAAAACACAGAACATACACACATAAAGCATTAAAAACCGTTAAAAAAATAAACAAGTGGGTGATTAAGATGTGCCGCCATATGCCTGGGCAAAGAGGAAAGTCTTAACCTGGCGCCGGAAAGATAGCAGCGTTGGCGCCAGGTGAGCCTCGTCAGGGAGATCATTCCATAGTCTGGCGGCCACCACTGAAAAGACCCTGTCCCTCGTTGCTTCTTTGCCCCTGGTCTCAAACAGTGCAATCCTGTATATGTCTACTCAGAATTAAGTCCCACCAAGTTGAATGGGGCTTATCTATAGGGGTGTGCACGGACCCCCCAATCCGCCCCACGGGCCGATCTGAAAATTTCGGATCGGCCCACTCCGCTCCGCCCATAGTCCGCTCCTCTTCGCCGTGGAGCTCCGGCTCCGAATCAGAGCTCTGCAGTGGAGGGGAGTGGCGCCAGGTAAGGCCCCCCTCCCTCCTCTCCCACCTCGATCCTCCTCGCAACGCTCCGCTGGCCCCCCAATCCTCTTCGCCTCCGCTTTAAGGGGAGGCGAAGCACCCCGCTCCGCTTCTAATTCGCAGGTCCGATTAGAAGCGGAGCACATCCCTACTTATCTATTTTATTTATTTATTTATTTATTTATTTATTTATTACCTTTTCATACTGCTCTCAGGGCAATGCACAATTAAAAACCATAAAATATAGCAACGTCGCGGGTCCATTGAAGTTCTTTCTCCCTACAGCAGCTAAGGGAAGATCATGATGCAGGATATGAAGGCAGCAACCATCTCCCACTATTTCTCCCGCGAAACTGGCAGTCAGTGGTAGACTGTTTTGGGACCTGGAGGTTTTATTTAGCTGGCTTGTACCATTGAACCAGAAAGGGGGCAGCTCCCTTGTTCTTGTCGGTGGAAAGTCTGCGGACCATTTTTTCTTCCCTGATGGAAATTCACCATTTTGTGTTTTATCCACTGTCAAGTATTGTTAACCATATTATGACTGTAATAAAGCAGAAAAATGACTCTGCATGGAACTGACAGTATGCCATACATTTTGAGTTATGGATGCAGTAACTAAAAAATGGTCGGTTGGTCTTTGTGTGTTGGGGGTGGTGTGTGTGTGTACGCGCGGGAGGGGGGGAAGCATTCATGTATTTTAAAGCATGTATATTATTTTATTCTCATCATGATAATTTACTTCCAGCCCAGGGAGGAAGCCTGGCTGAATAGGTGCGTTTTCAGGAGATGTCTGAAAGAGGTCACATTTCTGCTTCCCGAACTGCAGGAAGGGAGGGTTTTCCAGAGGGGTGGGTGCCATCACAGAGAAATCTCCCAGTCGGACACTGCTCAATTTGTGCAGATCGCCAATCTGATCACTGTTTGACTCACACAAATCTCCCAATCGGGCAAAGCGAGTAGCGGACGCAAACCTGGACTGGAATTGGCCATGAGCCGAGCGGCAAGACAATGTTTGGAGAATCTAGCCCTCTTGAACATCGCTAGTTTGCGCATTCCTAGCCCTGGAATCGTCCGAGAATCCAACACCCTGCTGGGATGGGAGAAGCAGCCAAGGTTTTTTTTAGCCTCTCTGCCCTCTTCTAGCACTTTTTCTTTTGCGCTAGCTTGGCCTTTGAACTCCTCTAGCTGAATCACATGCTGAGTACAGGAACTTTGGATATTCTTGAGCTGCAGCCCATCCTCTTCCTTCCCTGCGCCCTCCTTCTGCATCCTCATCCCAAGACCAGACCTCAGACCTCAGGAAAAGAGTGGCCAGAGAGCTTTTTGCTAATATATATATTTACTGCTTTTCTGTACCGCACGATAGCCCAAACTCTCTGGGCGGTAGACAAGAGCAGCTGAATTTCAGTTCACAGTGATTCGAAAGTGCAAAATTAGGTACCTTCACATTAAAACGTGAACTGAACAAATTTCTACTCCATCCTTTCACACAGGCAGATATGAGGAGAGATGCTCCATTGAGTATTTGGGTCCCAAGCCACTTAGGATTTTAAAGGTAAATCCCAGAACTTTGAATTGAGAAGGTTCTACTCTTAAACGCACTCTACAAATAATTTTAGAGAGACAGATAGATAGATGGTTCCTAGAAGCAAATCAACAAGCAATGCAGTTCTCTGAGCGATGTGTCCTGACCTGGCAGTCCCAGTGAAATTCTGACATCTGAATTCTGTGCCTATTGAATCTTCTGAGTTGTCGTCCTGGGCAGCCCCACGCAGAATCCACTGCAGGGATCCAAAGAGTACATAGAACCTCCAAGGGCAGAGGCAGTCTGTCTTTGACAATCAGACACTGGACAGGGCCCCTGGCTTCACACACTGCTGGTCAGCTCTCCATTGGGGCATTTGTCCAGCCACTGTGGGAAATGGCGTTGAGCTACCCAGACCTTTGGCCTGATCCAGGAAGGTAGGTCATATGGGGAGGAGGTATCATTGGCTCTATTTTATTCTGCAAAACCCAAAAACAAAAACAAAAGATGTTTACAAATGTTGTTTAGGTCAGGCTGGCGGAGGGAGGGAAAGATGGCAGCCATTTGTCACTTACGGTAACTACGAAGGTTATTTCTATACCGTCCACTTCATTATAACAGACAGAATGAGTTCAGATCAATATATCAGGCATAAGAAAAAGCACAGAGTATAGAAAGATAGATTGCAAAATGATTTTCTTGGACAATATTTATAGATCGGGGGAAAACAGGGTGTTCTCGGCACACTGCATTCTTATGCATGCCTCTGGGGCAGCAATCCTTGATTGCCATTGCAGGACAGCAAGATGAACATGAGAAGAAGCCTGATGGATCAGACTAAAGGTTCATCTTCTAGACCAAGGGTGCTGAACCTCAGGCCTGGGGTCCCAATCTCTCCCTCCAGAGTTCCGCAAAGGGCCACGCTCCCTCCCCCTTCCCTTGGCCCCTCCCCCATTCCTCCAACTGACAATCACTTGGCAGTTCCCTGGGTTTTGGGCTGTCGGCTTCCTCATTCCACAAGGGTGACGTGTCCTTCTTAAGGCTTTGTTAATGGTGCTGAGAGCTTCAAGCTAAAAGTTCCTGGCAGTTTTGTGGTTGGGAACCTGCCCCTTTTTGTCTCAATTAAGCTAAATTTCAAGACTTATCCAGCCTTATGTTATAGCAATTTAGGTGCTATCACAACACCTTCTGCAGTGCTTTCTCCAAATTAATTCATATTGCTTCTATTGATCTGAGTTGTAAACACCTTGAGGCAGGGACAGGGGCTTATCTGAGCAATTTATCTGTTTATTGTGATATTGATATGCTGCTAAATATAATACAATCACCAAATGGTTATCATACCCTACACAAGGCATTTATTGTGCACTTGTCATTTCCTATTCATGGTGGTTCATATAGGTTCTTTAGATGACACTGTGACCTTCCAGTTTCACTTCTGTTTTTAAACATCACCTTTGGTGAGGTGTTTTTTGTTCTTTGTTTTTTTAGAGCAGGGAAAATGTGATATTATTGGTGAAAGCAAAAGAGCATACTTTTCCCCTCACTTGTGTAATTGTGCTTTTCTGCTGTACTGCTGTGCCACCTAGAGGTTATGTAGTGGAAAAGCAGCAATGGAAAGTTTTCCCGTGTAGTGCTCGGACCGTAATTCTGGGACAAAACCAAAAAGAACAGCTTCATGTAGAAAAACTCTTTATTTCAATTTTTTTTTAAAAAAAAAATTGTTTCTGGTGTAAAGCATCATGCATGTTGACGAAGCTTTATTAATGAAGCCATAAGAATGACGTACAAATACGTATCACGAAGCACATCATCACAGCCTCTGAGGAGGCAAAGCTCTGCTCTAAACAGCCGTGCGTTTTTGCTTTTTTCCTCTTGTCCCCAAGTGTCACCCTGGCAAGGAAAAGGCAAGACAGTCAGAGGTACCACACGAAGGAGTAGTGGCTACATCGGAGGGCCTTTGAGTGATGTGACAGTGTCAGTTTGACTTACTATGGACCAATAACACAGAACACTCTGAAGACACACACACACACACACACACACACACACACACACGAGAGAAGCAGTCTGCATGAAAGGTGCAGCCGAGCTCCGTTTGTCAAAATGCATTAATGGCGCTGTGAAGACACGGCGCTTGGCTCTTTCGTCAGTTACCCTGGCTTGTATTAGAGCTGTGCAGAAATTTCTCAGGAGACATTTTTCCGAGAACATGCTGGAGATTATTCTTTTCCTTGCCCTTCCCCTAGGAAAAAAAGCCGCTTGGCCGAATTTTCTCTGAATATTCGGGATGGGCAAATCTGTCAGTGTTGCTTCCTCTGAGATAGAGCCAGTGTGGAAAGAGCAACCTTAAAGGGGGTAAAGGGGGCGGTTCTGTGGGTGGGGAGGGGAGGAGACCACAGAGGCCAGGATATGAGCTATCCTGAGGCCTCTCCAGCACCCTTCCTTACCCGTCCGAAGCACAGTCATAAGAACATAAGAAGCACCCTGATGCTGGATCAGACCAAGGGTCCACCTAGGCCAGCAGTCTATTCACATAATGGCCAACCAGCTGTCAACTAGGGACCAACAAAGCAAGACATGGTGCAACAGCACCCTCTCACCCATGTTCCCCAGCAACTGGTGCAGACAGACTTACTGCCTCGAATACTGGAGATAGCACACAACCATCAAGGCTAGTAGCCATTGATAGCCTTTAGGGCAGGAGGCCAAGGAGGCCAAGATCACCTCTGCAGTTCCTCTTGCCTTGCATGGGATGGTCAGGAGCCTCTGAGGTGAGGGTCTTCCAGTCATTGAGTATTTATTTGATTTATACTCTACCTTTGGACTACAAATTTATTTATTTATTTATTTATTTATTTATTTATTACATTTTTATACCGCCCAATAGCCGAAGCTCTCTGGGCGGTTCACAAAATTGTCACTCAATGCATCAAACAATCAATCAAACAAACAAGGCAGGTTATAAATGTAAATATAATAAATACATAAATTTAAAATAGATTAAAACAATAAAACACATTAAAGTAGAATCAAAGCATAATATTTATGGAATAAAAACAGAACCCAACCCACCAGTCCCATTTACAGGCCAAAGGCCTTCTTGACCAAGGTGGTCTTTGCCTGCCAGTGGAAGGATAGCAGAGAGGGAGTGACATTAGCCTCCCTTGGGAGGGAGTTCCACAGCCTGGGAGCGGCCACCAAAAAGGCCCTCCCTCGGATAGCCAGTAAACATACCTCTGAAGGTGGTGGCCTTGAAAGAATGGCCTCTCCAGAAGATCTGAAGAAGCGGGCAGGCACAAGTGGGAGAAGGTTGTCTTTCAGGTAGCCTGGTCCTAAGCCCTATAGGGCTTTATGGCTCATAACCAGCACTTTGAATTCTGCCTGGAAATAGACGGGTAGCTGGTGAAGCTGCTGTAACATGGGAAAGGGATTGGATAGGAAGGCTCCTTCTCTCGATGATACTGGGCTCAATGGACATTTAGTCTGCCTTACATAAGGCAGCTCCTGTTTCCCTTTCACAGTGTGATTCCTCTAACAGTGGTCTCTCTCTCCTTCCTCCAGCAACACAGCAAGTGTGGCTCCATCTTGAGAGAGAGAGAGAGAGAGAGAGAGACTCTTGCGAATCTCGCTGACTCCCACTTTGAAAAACTTTGTGTGAAAGATGTGTAATGAACACCGGGATTGTATCGAGCGTTGAAGCGATTTGTTTCTACTTTCTCTCTCAACGAGTCTTTTTATAAAGAGAGTTAAGCGACGCGGCCCTGTCAGGGAAATCTTATTTCCTCGCGCTGTGATGGATGGCTATGCGCTGCTCAGGCAACAGTGCCGATAACAGCTTTGGCACAGAGTTATGCAACTGCGGGGAAGACAGGATTTCATCTTGTCATGGCGCTCGTACTGATTTTTCTGTCCCCGGGATAGTATGCTCCGCTGCACCCGGTCAGGTTTTGGATTTGGGGCTCAGCACAGCTGTAGGGAGGCTGGCCCGGGGCCAAGCGCAGCATGCCGTGAATTGTGGGAAAGCAATGAACAGACGTTTACATTTGATCCAAATGGGAATAGCCACCAGTGGTGGGCAGGATCAGGACCATTCTTCATCGGGAGGAGTGTTCAGTCCTTGCCACTCACCATGGTTCTTTGAGAAATGGCTCTCGAGCTTTCCTTCCAGGGAAAATAGCATCTTTGGGGTGTTGCTGCTGTCATGGCCAGGACGTCAGTGGTGGTGGGGAGATAAAGAGAGAGACTGTGGCTATGGAGACATCTTTCTCCCTCTCCCGTAATTCTAGAACCCAATGGGGTCATCCCATGAAGCTGGTTGATGGGAGATTCAGGAATGATAAAAGAAAGGACTTCACACAAGCAGATATTATTATTATTATTATTATTATTATTATTATTATTATTATTATTATTATTATTATTATTGTTATTAATTTCATTTCTATACCACCTCATAGCTGAAGCTTTCTGAGGAGTTTACAACAATTCATAAACAGTACAATGATAGTTAAAGCATAGTTAAACTATGGAACTCACTACCACAAGACGTAGTGATGGCCGCCAATTTGGATGGCTTTAAAAGGGGGTTGGATAAATTCTTGAAGGAGAAGGCTATTAGCGACTACTATTCCTGATGGCTCTGTGATACCGCCAGGATCAGAGGCAGTAAGCCTATGTACACCAGTTGCTGGGGAACATGGGCTGGAGGCTGCTTTTGCACTTGTGTCCTGCTTGTGGGTTTCCTGTGGGCGTCTGGTTGGCCCCTGTGTGAACCAAATGTTGGAATGGATAGTCTGTTCCAGCAGGTCTTTTCTTATGTTCTTATGTTCACATGCTGTGGTGGCCCCAGTCCTGCGGACCTTCTCCTGCAATGGCTGTTTACACTGAAAAAAGCCATGCACCACTAACAGCTTTCTGTTTTAGCCCCGCAGTTGTTCATAGCAGGAGACTTCCAGTTTTCTTCCAGGTGACACTCAGAGCGCTTCTGCTCTGCTTGTATAGCCGTGTGAATGGTGAGGTCAAAATGCAGCAATTCCCGATTATCTGGGCATCTATCTCTGCAGCAGCTCGGGAAGAGACACAGCCCTCGACCTGCTGCAGAGACTTCCCTTGCTGGAGTGTTTGGGACCTTTTCTGGACTCCGCAAAACTTTCCTCTGTGACTCTCAAGACTTGGGGATAAAAATAGCCATCACTTTCATGAAAGCATGCTGGAGATTTAGCAAATGCTCGAGAGAGAGAGAGAGAGAGAGAGAGAGAGAGAGAGAGGGAGAGAATCACTGGGTAAACCAGAAATGGTTCAGTGCCTTGGCATTTGCAATCTGTCATGACTCGTGTTTGATCACTGCTATCGGTGAGTCACGCACTAAATATAATTGTTTGGGGCCAAAATGTTTGCCTTCTGAGTGTTTGATATGAAATAGCCTCTCGGGGGCTGAGTTGGGGAAGTGTTTTTATCCCCTTTTAAATCTTTGAATAGCCTCTTTTTTAAAAAAAATCTCTCTCTCTCTCTCTCTCTCTCTCTCTCTCTCTCTCTCTCTCTCCATTCAGTGCCTTTATATTTTAGTTCAATGGGGGAAAATCTTTCCTTGGTTTCAGGATTGAATCATCTGTAGAAAGTAGAATGTGATAGCTGGAGAAGGATGGGGTTAGTAGGAAAATCCCTCCAGTTCGCATTGGGTTTGGAGTGTGGCAAAGACCCTGTTCAGACGACACGCTAAGCCACAGTGGTTAAGCATTTTGAGCTAAACACGATGGCTTAGTGTGTCGTGTGAACAATAACTTAGCATGTCATGTGAACCATTCCTAACCACGGGTTAAACCCGCTCACTAACCATTTGTTGCAAAAGGGTTAGTGGCCTAACCATGGCTTAGCGTGTTGTCTGAACGGGCCCAATCAGAGAGTGGCCTTTTTTGGTGGTGGCCCCTTAGCCCTGCAATGCGCTCTCTTGTGAAGCACACCTGGCACCCACATTGCTACCCTTTCAGCACCAGGCTAAGACTTTTGTGTTCTCTTGTGTTCTCGTTTGAAGTATTTTAGAATTTTGTTTGCATTTTAAGACCTCCTATTTAGTGCTGTGGTTTTATCTCTTCTAACTGCTGGTGGTTTTTATCTTTATATGTTGTCACGCTGTGGCCACTCTCTGTCTACCTGGTTTTATGTCGTGCTGGATGCTAGTGCTTTATTGTGATCCTGTTGCATTTTTATTACGTTATTATTGTGTGAGACTGAGTATGATATTTTAAATTGCACTGCGCAGAGAAATCTATTTCATGAAGCATTTAACAATGCAATAAATAAATAATGCTAAGATGTACCTGCTTTATGCTGAATCAGATCATTAAGCGACTGCAGGATGGGATGATAGACCTTATAAAATGATGTACGGTGTGGAGAAAACGGTCAGAGAGAAGGGCTTTCTCCCTATCTCATAAAACCTGAACTGGGATGTCCATGAAACTAGGAGGAGATTCAGAATGGACAAAATAAAGTCCTCCATCTCACCGTGCCTCATTGATTTATGGATTTATTAATCTGGTGCCATGTGGTAGAGTGATGACCACTAGATTACGTGGGTTAAAGGGGATTAGAAAAATTCAGTGGCTACTGGTCCTCTTGGTTCTATGCAACCTCCTGTTTTGAGAGGCATTGTGCATCTCAGATATGTGAGAAATTTGCTCCGTCAGATTTTAGTATCATTAGTTTTTGGACATTTTGCCAATCCACACCACCCAGAAACAAATGCTGACCAGAAATCCATACATTTTCAGAGTTACAGTATGATGGGTTCAGGGGAATGGGGGGAAATGCTTCTGATACCATACACATAGTTGAAATGTGTGCAAAGAAGAAAAAAGCATGTACGTTTCAAAAATGCATCTGAACACACTTTAGCCCATGGGTGGATGTGTATAATTTGAAGAATATGCAAAAAAATGTGCATTAAAAAAAATACGAAGATGCGTAAGTGGGGAGCATCCAAAATAGACCCAAAGACGGAGAGAAAGTCTCAGGATGCTAGAACAAAAGAAGTATTTGGAAGAAGACCAACGTTTTTTGGCCTACTGTTAATTTAAAGCCTTCTTTGGGGGGTTACTTATACAAACGTCTGCAGAAATTCCTGGAACAGATGTCTCTTACTACAATTCACTGGTGACTTAGTATCATTCTTTAAAAAAAAACACCATATGGATTTGTTTCCTGTTAAAAAATTAATAAAATCCACACTGAACTAGTACAGAACAGACTTGGAGGAGGGAAAGGGGGGTGTCTGCAGAAATGGACCAGGCAGATCCACCCATCGCTACTTCTGAGTACCAGTTGCTGGCAGGCAGAAGTGGCAGAGAGTTCTTGTCTTCATGCTTTGCGTGTGGGGGGGCATCTGGCAGGCTGCTGTTGGAAAGAGGTGCAGAAGGGCTTGGTTTGGAGTATCTCCTCAGGCTGCGTGATGGAGCTTGTGCAGAGAGCAGCAGCAGTAGCAGCATACTGATGGGGCATTGTGGGAGAGGTTAGGGCTAGAGTCTCCTTTAGTGGGTCTTTGCTAAATTCTTACTTTCTGCTTTAATGGGTTTATATTAGGGTTGTGCACGAACCCCCCACCCCGATCCGCTCTGCACCCGAAACACAAATTCCGGATCAGGTCCGCTCCACCCCATGTCGATCCGCCTATGGTCCGCTCCTCTGCAGAGCTCCAGATCTGAATCAGAGCTCTGCAGTGGTGGTGGCGACAGGTAAGACCCCCTCCCTCCTCCCCCTTACCTGCGTCTGTTGGGGTCTGGCGGCTGCTTCAACTGAGCCCGAGAGTCCTTGGGCTCAGTTGAAGCCGCTGCCGGAACACAACGGACTCAGGTAAGTCCCTTCCCCCCTGCCCCCTTTCCTGGCTCTGCCGCCGCCGCTGCATGGACTGTGGTGGCAGTGGCGGCGCCAGGTAAGGCCCCCCTCGCCCTGATCCACAGCCCCCCCAACCCGCTTAGTCTCCGCCTTTGTTGGAGGTGAATCAGGCCGCCTTGCTATTGCTTCTAAGCTCTGAAACGGAGTGGAGCACAGCCCTAGTTTATATGCCTTAACAAGTTCTTGGAAGCCTTAACAAGGGATCCTTATTTATTTATTTATTTATTTATTTATTAGAGTTCTATACCGCCCCATAGCCGAAGCTCTCTGGGCAGTTTACAAAAGTTAAATACAGTAAACATTAAAAAGTATACAAAATTTTAAACCATCAAAACTATAAAAACAAAAGTATAAAACAACAGTATCCATTTAAACAACAACAGTTCTGGGGTCCATTAAAAAACAAACTTAGCATATGTTGTTAAATGCTGTTAAATGCCTGGGAGAAGAGAAAAGTCTTGACCTGGTGCTGAAAAGATAATGTTGGTGCCAGGTGAGCCTCATCGGGGAGATCATTCCATAATTGGGGGGCCACCACTGAAAAGGCCCTCTCCCTGGTTGCCATCCTCTGAGCTGCCCTCGGAGTAGGCTCTTGGAGGAGGACCTGGATCTAGACAGAAAAAAAATGGCGTGAATGGGATCTTCTTCTTTCCCCTTGCCTTATACTGACTCAGACCCTTGGTTCATCTGGCTCAGTGAAGCAGCTCTCCAGTTCCAGATGGGGGTCTTCCTCAGCCCTAACTGGAGATACTGGGGATTGAACTTTTTCTATACAAGGCAGGTACTCTACCCCTGAGCTATGGTCCTTTCCCGCATTTAGGCAGGTTTCTCTGATGATGATTTAGCCCATCTCATACTTTCTTCTCACTACTGGTCTTAGATCTCTTGCAGAAGAACAGGAGGAGGGATAGCAGCTCTATTTATTATTAGTCATCTTTTCTTCTTTTTGTAATGAAGAACTGCCCTGAACACTTTTTTAAACAAATGTTCCGCTGCACCTCCATCCATCTCTACTGTTCTTGAGGTGTAGAAGTGACGAGGGGCAGGAGACCATGAACCTTGAAGGGAGATTTTTGAGTCTATTTTAAACACAGATCCTTTATGTACGTAGTTCCATCAGATGGCCTTGGAAGGGCTTCCAGTAGTTGACAAGAGAATTAATTTCCACCTTCTTCTTTTATAATTCCCCAGTGTTTTCATTGTATTTTATTTATTTCTCTCTGCCAAGAGATTTGTTTTATAAGACAAGAGCACATAGCAAAGACTGACTGAAACATATTGCAATTTTCATGATGCTTTTTTTTTAAAAAAGTTGATCTTTAGAGGTGGTTGCAGATCAATATGTTGGATAAAATCCACTCCAACCTCCATACAGTGAGGCTGTGTTTTGTAGTGGTTAGAGTGCTGGACCAGAACTGGGGAGATCCAGGTGTGAGTCCTCAGTGAAATCACTGAGTGACTGAACCATCAGTATCTCTCAGCCTAACCTACCTACCCCATGGAGCTGTTGTGGAGATAAAATGAGGGGGGGGGGCATCTATGCTGCCTTGAGGTCCTCAGAGAAAGGGTGGACTGACTGACTGAATAAAAAATTACACAAGAAACTTTGTACATACAGTACATATACTACCAAATATATCCTTGCACAGTCTAGAAGGTCTCCTCAAAGTCTTTTTATTCTTTTCTTCTTCTTTATCATTGCTACCACTTGCTTGCTTGATGGACAGAGAGCAACCTCAATCTTTAGAAAAAGGGTTGCACTGAGATCATCCTTATGTAGTACTAGTTCTTGCTTCATCTTGGTATAATCCATGTAGTCAAACTAAGGCCACAAGCAGTCTATAGAAGCAAACAGTCTAGCCCATGGATTATGGCCCAAAGTGGTACATGGTGGCAAATTGCCTCTGAAATTGTTTTATTTATTTATTTATTTAATTTATTACATTTTTATACTGCCCAATAGCCGAAGCTCTCTGGGCGGTTCACAAAAATTAAAACCATAATAAAACAACCAACAGGTTAAAAACACAAATACAAAATACAGTATAAAAAGCATGAATTTGTGATCTTTACTGCTTAATATAACGAAACCCCTAAGCAGTTCACATAATATAATGATCCTTGTTTAGCTATCATTTATTTATTTATTTATTTATTTATTTATTTATTTATTTATTGCATTTATATACTGCCCCATAGCTGAAGCTCTCTGGGCAGTTTACAAAAGTTAAAACAAACAGCTATTCTGGGGTCTGTTAAAAACAAACAAACTCAGCCCATGTTGTTAACTGCCTGGGAGAAGAGAAAGGTCTTAACCTGGCGCTGGAAAGATAACAATGTTGGTGCCAGGTAAGCCTCGTCGGGGAGATCATTCCATAATTGGAGGGCCACCACTGAAAAGGTCCTCTCCCTTCTTGCCAAATTCCAAATTCCTCATGGCCAAATTCCTCCATGAATTTGTTTTGCCTCTTTCTAATGCCAATTAATATAGGTCATATCTACACCAAGCAGGATATGACACTTTGAAAATGGTTTGAAAACTGTCTATGGGGTGTGTCCTGGGCCCCAACAGTTGTCACTACTGTTATAAACCATCTTAAAGCAGTCATGTAGATCCTGCCGCAGTGACCACCTCCGTTTTCCATGGGGTTGAGTTCCATAAACATCTAAGGTGACCACCCTCCCCTACTGTGCAATGTTGAAAGTGTTGTGTGTAGATCAGAAATCCTCTCTTGCTGCTGCTGAACCTGTCTAAGATGCTGTTAGGGCCTCAACAGCATCAAGGGGGCACGAAGGAAGCTCCACTGCCCCTCTGCTGTTTCATTTGGTTTGTAAAACACCCTCTTTTATTTCAGGAAGTTGGACGCTTTCATCTATGACGCGGCAGTGCTGAACTACAAGGCCGGGCGAGACGAGGGGTGCAAACTGGTGACCATTGGCAGCGGCTACATCTTTGCCACCACAGGCTACGGCATCGCTCTCCAGAAGGGATCACCATGGAAGAGGGCAATTGATCTTGCGCTCCTGCAATTTGTGGGGGATGGTAAGCCAAAAGGAAGTGTGCTCCTCCTCCTGTTCACCTTCCAGGAATCCTCCTCCATGGCTACTGCTGCTGCTGCTAACAAGTGCTTTTATCAGCCGCCCTATAACAAAAAGTTCTCAGGACAGCTTGCAATGTAACATGTTTGCAAAGTCATGCGTTTCATTTTGCAATGGCGACCACAGCTCCAAATGCCATGCTCTTCTAGATGTCGATGAACCCTAGCTCCTAGTTAGAGCACTTGTTTTGCATCCAGAAATTTCCCAGTTCAATCTCTAGCATCTCCAATTAAATAGGTTGGACAGCAGGTTATTGGAAATACTCTTCTACTGGAGATTCACTGCTGGGGAGAACAGACATTGGCCTCTTTCAGACAACACGCCAAACCATGCTGCTTAACTGCATTCCCTTAACCATTTTGTGGTTAAGCAGCATGGTTTAGGGTGTTGTCTGAACCAGGCCAGTTTTGGTCTGGATAGAGAAAATAGTTTGTTCTAGTATAAGCCAACTTCTTACATGGAACAGGCTTGAAAATAGCCCCAGGTGCTGTTGCTGAGCGTCGACTAGCAAAATGTCCGTCATTATGATGAATGGCGCATGCTCTCCCTCTCTGCACATTTGTTGGGGGTGCAGCACATCTTCTGGGTCCCTTGTCTGCAAAGATACATTGCATGTAAACCCTTAAATAGTGTGGGCCCAAGCTACCTGAGGGGTTGCTCTTACCTGTACTCACCTGCCCACACTCTGAGGGCAGCCATAGGGGCCCTCCTCACTTGCCTGCCACCCAGGGTGATTAGTTTGGTGAGTACAGGTGTGTGTGTGGTTTTTTGGTAATGCCCTCTCACCTCTGGAAGGAACTTCTGTTGGGGATTCCCCAGGCCTCTTCTTTGAAGGAGTTCAGGAGAGGTCTGCTTTTTACAGGCCATTTACTATTTTCTGGGCTCATAGACACTGTTTTAGTTAGGTTGACCATATTTTGGAAACCAAAAAGGAGGACAACATGGTCACCATGTTAAAATTATTTAAAAAAAATAATTTTAAAACCTCAAACTTTTTTAAAAAATCCTAAAACTCAATGGATGGACAGATCTGTTCCAAACTTGGCATAGCTAAAGTCCTTGTTAAGAGCAATCATGGCGCCAATTTCATCTCTTTATCTTTAAAGATGACGATTTTAAAAATAATAATTTTAAAACCTCAATTTTTAAAAAATTCCTAAAAAATCAATGGATGAACGGATCTGTTTCAAATTTGGTATGACTAAAGCCCTTCCTAAGAGCTACCATTGTGCCAGGTTTCATGACTTTATCTTAAAAAATGATGGAGTTATAAGCATTTTTGTTAATTCCCATTAGAGCTGCTCTTTGGAAAAAAAATCCGGATTTCCCCTCCCCCTCCCGGATTTGTCGGCAAAAACCCAGACAAATCTGGGCAAATCCGGTCATATGGTCACCCTAGTTTTAGTTGCATTTTATTGTGTTGCGTTGTTTGTTTTTATCTTGCACTCTTTGTCTTTATCTTGTACCCTTAAAGGTGCCTTAAACACTGACGCCACATTTTGCAAGCGTCGTGGCTACATTTTTCTTCCTTCCTTTTAACCAGGCCATAGTGTCCCAGCGTTGTACACAGGCAGAACATCCACACACACATGCATCCCCGGTGATGTCTTTGGCTTTCTGTTGATATGTTTAGTGCCCTCGCTAAGCCGGGGCAGGGGTGGTGGTGGTGGAAAACAGCCAGGAGAATGAAAAGTTGCAGGAGTGAAGGTGGTGAAAAGACTACACTTTGCAAAGCCTGAGAGAGAGAATAATATTGGAAGTCCTGCTCTGCTGTCCATTGAGCCTTGAAGAACAGGATCGTGCCAGGCTATAGATAGCTACTAGCTCGTGAATAGCTTTGATAGCTATTACTCAGTCATCTCTTTTCCAAGGAGAGCTTGTTTTTTGAAGTCAATTTTTCTAACCCGGAAAGGGCACCCAGAAAAGGGGATTACATGAATTTGATCTGTGCAGAATGCAACAGCAGCAGCAGCAGCAGCTGCTAATTGTCAATTTTGGCTCTTTGGGCAGGTGTGCGTATTTCAAATAATGCACTTCATTTGCAGCATCACATTATTGGAGTTGTAACTAGGTCAAATTCTTAAGACAAAAGGTGGAAGAAGTGGTGGGAAAACACGGGAGGGTGACAAGCTGAAGACGTCGTTTTGGACCTCCCTTCCGTAAACGAAGCGTGGCGATGGCAGGATAAAAGGCCGCATCCAGAAACACTCTTAGTTACTGGCAGTAAAAGCTGTAAGCTGAAATATGCTGAAAGTTTTTGGTATTTGTGTCCCGTGCCTCTTGCCTTTGGTGCTGCCCACCACTGGGATGTGGCTCCCAAGGTCTTCTCCGAAACTGAATTTGGGTGGAAGAGGTTCAGCAGCCCTGCCCCACGTCATGGAGCTTTAACCTGGAAGCTCCATCCCATAATAAGGATGGCCTCATTGGAGGCACTGTCATCTTTAGCAATGCAAAGTCCTGGCACACATGGAAATGCTGCAATCTGTCCACCTTTCTAATGTTTAAATATCATGGCGACAGAGAAAACTTTGGAAACATAACATAAAATGTTTATTTTTAAAGTTTCAAAAGGCAGGAGGCCCATAGCGAGGGTGGGAGAAAAAGGTCCCCAGCAATTTTGTTAAAACGGGGGGGGGGGGGGGGGAGAGAGAGAGAGAGAGAGAGAGAGAAACCTTCAGGATTTTTTTTCCTTGGCGTACATTCAGGGTGTCTCCTCTTCTTAATTTTCATCTCCAATGCCTTCAACGGGAGGCCCTCCGGCACTCACCAAAGCAGAGAACGTTACGTGGGAGTTATGAGGGATGCGTCAGTGTGGTGCATTTGCAGTGACTTATTCAATGATTTTTTTAAAAAAGTCCTCCTGGAACTTGATTTTCTCTCCTCCCTGCAAACCCTCAGAGCCAAAGAGATTAACTCTTTGTCATGCCTTGAATAGCCACTTTCTCCCCTCTAATTACATCAGCTTTGTAACAAAAGGGAGATCATCTTATCTCAGTAATTCTTTACAGCTATTTTCTCTATTTATACCGAAACCACAACAAGCCCATCAGCGTTTTTCATTTCTCTTTTTTAAAAGGAAAAGACCGGTTTTAGCATATGCACATGTTACTTTACTCTATAATTATTCAGTTCTCACATTAGCGTCCAAAACTGGCTCTTTTTTATTTTTTTTTATTTTTTAGGGCAAATCAATAGGGGTGGGCTTGCATTGGTGAAGTAGATTTTTCCTGCAGTTGTCTTTTAAAAACCACCGTGCAAGCGTCATTCGTGGCTTCCAGACGGAGGGCTCCTTGCGCTATCTGTCATTCTATGTAACTGTATATTACATTTCTATACCACCCAATAGCTAAAACTCTCTGGGTGGTTCACAGCAGTTAAAACGATAACAATATAAAGAACATGACCAAACACAATATAAAGCTGCATTATAAAACCCAAATAAAAGCCAGCAGCAGTGTAAGGATGTAAAACACAATGACAGATTTTAAATTGAAGAATTAAAGTGCCTGGGAGGATAAAACGGTTCTCCCCTGGCAGCGGCAAGACCACAATGCGGGCACCAGGCGAGTTCCTCTGGGGAGGACTTTCGACAGCCAGACTGCTCAAAAGGACCTCTCCTTAGTAGCCACGGGGGATGTTAGGAATGCATTTAGTCTGGTCCGCGTGACGTCTGCAGACTGGGTTGAGTTTTCTGGTCTGCCGTTCGCAAACCAGCAGATTTGGATTTTTTTTCCCCCCACCCAGAAAAATAAGCAAATAAATCTGAGTTGTGGAAGAAGTGACTTTCTAATCAGGTTAGTAGTGGGGAGAGCAGTATTGTGCTTGTCGGTACCTTAGGCCGTTGCTAGACCAGGGGTTAGCCTGGGCTGACACCAGGGCTTGCCCCTGTGCATCCAGATGATGCACAGGGGATCCCGGGGTCAGGCAGGGGTCAACTGTCCCTTGGCCCGGGGTAACGGGCTCTGCTTGTAGCCTGATATTTCCGCAGTCCTGGGCTGAGGCCGGGACCACGGAAGGTCTAGCCCATTCCATGGCTTTCCCCAGCTACGCGTCTTACGTGTAGCTGGGAGAAGCCGTGCATGGGACACAGTGCTCCACAGGAGCGCTGGGCCCATCGGAGCTGGGGTGGGGAGAGTTTGGAGCTGGGGTGGGGAGATTGGGGGAGAGAGACTGGAGCTGAGGTGGGGAGATCGGGGGGGGGAGATTGAAGCTGGGGTGGGGAGATACGGGGGGGGGGAGAAATTGGAGCCAGGGTGGGGAGATTGGGGGGGAGATCAGAGTTGAGGTGGGGAGATCGGGGAGGGGGAGAGATTGCAGCTGGGGAGAGATGGAGGGATTGGGGGCAGGGGGGAGTGGGGAATCTTTTTTTAAAAAACTTACCTTGGTCGCTGGTGTGCTCCTGTGCACCTGGCCCTTTAAGACAAAAAAAAATTAAAAATGGCAGACATGACGGGGCTTTCTTATAGCCCGTTGCGTGTGACATGTAGACTGGGGCGGTAGCCCACGCTAGCTGCAGCGCGGGCTCGCCCCTCCTCCCGACCGGACTTTCAGGTAGGACTAGCAACGGCCTTAGTGAATATCATGGGGTGGGGATTTTTTTTTTGATATTTTTTAGAACGAAACCTTCTGTGTTGCTGCTCTTGAGGTTCTTTCATCGGCATTCCAATAAGTTTGCTGGCCTTGAAATTGCCTGAGAGTCTTTCAAAGATGGCAGCGGAAAGGCATCTTTTCTTGAAAGACACCAGCCTGGAGGAGCCCACTGGACTTCAAAGGGCCCTCACCTGGTTTCCCAGTCTTAAATTTCAGTGAGGCTAGTTCTGCTGGGAACTCATCCTCTGAACCAGAGGGTCACAGCAGGGCTGTGCTCTCTGGCCAGAACAGCCCAGATTGAGCTGCTGAACTGAACGACCTCTGAGAAAGCTCCAGGTGCTTCATCCTCACCAGAGTTCTCTGTTGCACTCTGGAAGGCACGAGGACCAACCATCTTGACAGTATGTGCCAGTTTCCTGGTTTCCATGTCCTAACCTTGGATGCCTTGCTTTCTGTTTTTCTTGATGTTTGTTCTCTAGGAGAAATGGAGGAACTGGAAACTTTGTGGCTGACGGGCATTTGTCACAACGAGAAGAATGAGGTCATGAGCAGTCAGCTGGATATTGACAACATGGCCGGGGTGTTTTACATGCTTGCTGCTGCGATGGCACTCAGCCTGATCACCTTCGTGTGGGAGCACTTGTTTTACTGGAAACTGAGGTTCTGCTTCACTGGGGTTTGCTCCGACAGGACAGGATTGCTCTTTTCTATCAGCAGGGTTAGTTTCATTTTTTACTAATTTCACCAGTCAATAACCAGGATCCCAAAGAACCATAGTTCCACATACCTTAGCAAAGGGTCTTTGGTTTTAAGTTCCTAAAAAAGCATCTCAGCGGCCTCTGCTCCCCCAAAGTTTGCATGGCAAGCCACTTTTGAGAGTGATGTTAAGAACAAAGCCAAGCACGTTCAAGGAAAACACACACGTCAAAAGCTCACCCTGGGTGCATATAAAGCATCTAGGCATTCTGAAATGGGTGTCTGGAGCCTGGCCAATCTGTTTCTGTGTTCACAGGAACCATTTATGTTATCTGTTGATTTGCCATGGACACACATTACTTGAAGTTTGCTGGGCCATCCATCTAAGCAACCTCCTTCCCGGTTACGTACGCACACTGCGTATTTTGTTGTATATGACCAATAACACATACCTTAACCCAGGAGTAGGCAACCTGGTGCCCCTAGATACTTTGGACTACAACTCTCATGATCCCCAATGATTGGAATGCTGGCCAAGGGGGTTGTAGTCCAGAACATCTGGAGGGCACCTGTTTGCCCCTGATAAACTGTCCACATGGAAGCCATTTTTGGCCACTTCTATCACACCACTTTATACTTACCCCAACTTCAAGAGGATCCTTCCTGATCAGACTGCGGCACGTGACTTGCCTTCAGCCTTCAACATCAAAGCCATTGGTTTATCACCCGAACCTTAGTCTCACCCCAGCTCAAGTGAAAGAAGGGTGGTGAGCTGGGAACACATCTCCAGATGTTCAGGAGTTGGGGAGGTTTATGAGGTAGAAGGTGTTCCATGAACCCCGCAAGGCTTGGGCCATTGTAGCCTTTAAAGAAACTAGGGGGGAAAAACTCACTTGGAAAAAGACACACAGACTCATACAGATGACTGAATCCCAAGGTCTCACCCTCTCAGTGAAGTCGCTGGCTCCCCTTGCCACATTTCCACACCAGCACATTCATAACTCGGAAAGGCCAATCCATCTGAGCTTGCATTTCCCCGCATGGAATGATAAAGCTGAGCACCTCGGCCACATCTTCCCAATTAACTAGACGGCTTCAATAAGTGCAATTAGCATTATAAATGAAGTCATTTGTCCAGAAGAGACCATGCCAACTTTCTTGCTTTTCTTTTTTTAAAAAATGGGTGATTATGCAACCAGTGGATTTTTTATTTCCAAATAAGTTACTTGTTTAGATACAAGCTGTAAATATGCTTAGTTTTAATCTTTGGCCACTTCCAGTGGTGGTAGTGGTGGCTTCCTCCCCCTCTCTTTTTAATCAGTTAATTGACTCTGCAATTCTATCCTCGCCAAAGTGTATGGAAAATAATTGGATGGTACTACTGAGCTAGATGCTTAATTACATGAGGAGATTGAGAGAGAGAGAGAGAGAAAGACTTGGCAATAATATTATCAAAAATTCAGCCTCCTGGCTCTGAAACAGGCACCTCTTTTTTTCTGCTGGTTTGCAGAACGTCTTCATAAACAGCCTACATGTGTGCACAAAATTGCTTTCCAGGGGTGTACGAATCAGCAAAACTCAAGCCCATCAGAGCTCTCTGAATTCCATCTCAAAACCCGTTTCAACTTGTGTTTGAATCAGATTGCAAGCACCATTTTTTTTAAAAAAAAATTGGCCTGAAAACCTATGTGCATTTGTCTGCTCATTTCTCCAAATGTATGCGTCAGTTGTGCACATTTCTGAAGTGTACAAATTTTTCTCCCATGGTTCTCCCATCTTTTCGTACATGTTTTTCAGACGTATGGATGTTTCAAATGCCTTCCTTTTGTTCTGCAAACTGCATTGTGAGCTCAAACATCTATGGACTACAACTGCACTTTGCATTTGAATCTGTGTTCAGGTCTGGGAGGTGTGAACAGGGCAAATTCTGGTCAAAACTGAATTGAAAGATATTCCAAATCCATCCCTATTGCCAAAACCGAAAAAGGCCTTGCTGGGTCCAACACAACTTATCCAGTCCAGCAATCTATTTTGAACAGAAGTCAGATGCTCACAAACTGGGCTGGAAGGTTGATTAGTAACACCATTTATTGCTCCATTTGGCTGCTATTATGACTGACAGCTGATGGCAGATCAGTGATTTTTTCCTAGTGTGCGGGAAAGAACCAGACTCGACTGTATTCTCTGCCTGCTTATGCCCATTAAAAATGCAGAGGAAGCTAGAACTTAGCAAGAACCTGTCCCATCGGCCAGGGATGAACAAGCAGGACATGGTGCAATAGCACCCTCCCACCCATGTTCCCCAGCAACTGGTGCATGCAGGCTTATTGCCTCGAACACTGGAGATAGCTCACAACCTTCAGGGCTACAGTATGAATACATTGAAAGAATACAATATTCAACATTACAAATTTTAAAACCATTAAAGACTCAGCTGGAAAATGAACGAACAGAGCAACTGATTTAAGATTAAATGCCTGTTGCAAGAGGAAGGTCTTAACCTGGTGGCTAAATCTATATAGGGAAGATGCCAGGTGGATCTCCCCAGGAAGGGCATTTTCTGTAGTCCCTCCTGCCACAGTCACATCGGGGGGGTGGGGGGGGTGGGAAACAGTACAGAGAAGGCTCTTTTCCTGGTAGCCACCTGTCACACCATTGTGCATCAAATGCTACCATCGTCTCACCTTTGGCACCTGGAGATGCAGCAGGAAGCTTGAAATAGTGTGGGTGGCAGGCAGAACAGCCTGTGGGTTTCCCAGATTCATATGATTGGGGTGGGTGGGTACTGGACTTTAAGTCTGAACCAGGATGACATTCTGAAAGCCCAGAGGGTAAAGCAAATGGCTTACTGCATCAACAGGTTGTTCATGACAAGGGAAGGGAGCAGAGCTTGAGCTGAATAGCAAGAGGTGGTACAGGATTGGCTCTTTTGGGTCATCTATTCCTGGTTCATATCAAGACTTGAACCATCAACAATTCCCATCTTCAGATAGCACCCCTTGATGATGCAGGGAATATGTGCCTAATTCCACAGGGCTCCTGGTTCAATTCCCATAATGCCCAATGTTTTCTCACTAGGCTACTTGGAAGGACCAAGCTGTAAATTAAATAAAATAAATGTAGTGCTACAAGTAATGACCTGTGTAAAATCTTCAAATGCATTCATTCGAAGAGTTGATGATTTGAAATGTCACCTGTTTCATGTTGGAACCATTGCAGGGTATTTACAGCTGCATTCATGGGGTGCACATTGAGGAGAAGAAGAAATCGCCCAACTTCACTCTGACGAGTTCTCAAACGAATATGTTGAAGCTCCTGCGGTCAGCCAAGAATATGACCAACATCACCAACATGAACCCCTCACAGATGAATTCCCCCAAAAGAACAGCCGATTTCATTCACAGGGGCTCCTTAATCATGGACATGATGATGGATAAGGGGAATATCATCTTCGCTGACAACAACAGGCCTTTCCCACCAAAGGAGAACATTTTCAGTGACAATATGAGCGAGCTCCAGACGTTCATGGGCAATCGGCACAAGGACAACCTCAACAACTACGTTTTCCAAGGACAGCACCCGCTGACGCTGAACGAATCCAACCCAAACACGGTGGAAGTTGCTGTTGCGGCTGAAGCCAAAGGAAACTCGCGCCCACGGCAGCTGTGGCGGAAATCCGTTGAATCGTTGCGCCAAGAATCCATTCGCCAAGGCTCTCAGAGGGAGAACGAAGCCGACGAAAACCGGCAGCACTCTCTGAAAGGCTCACGGTTCCTCCCCGAAGAGATTGTTCGCTCCGATGTTTCGGATACCTCAAGCCGAGCCACCTGCCACATGGAGCCTGAAAACAACAACAAGCCCCACAAGTCGAAGGACAACGTTAAAAAAAGGCCCGTATCGAAATATCCGAAGGACTGTAGTGAAGTAGAGTTGACATATCTGAAAAACAAACAGTCTCTGCCCCGGGATAAAATTTACATCATCGATGCAGATAAAGACTGCGGCTTTCATCTAGATCCACCCCAGTATATTGAGAATATTATTCTTCCAGAGTCTATGGAGTTCTCTGACATTTATCAGGATCACAACGACAACTACCGAACGGCTGAACAGAGTGACAGGACTCCCTTGCCAAATGAAGAAAGTCTTCCAAGTAATGATCAGTACAAGTTCTACTCAAAGCACTATAGCTTAAAAGATAAGAACGCTTCCTTCGGCGAAGCCAACGACAGATACAGGCAGACGTCCACACACTGCAGAAGTTGCCTTTCCAGTCTTCCCAGTTACGCAGGACACTATTTGAGTCGGTCCCCCTACAAGTGCGATGCCTGCGTGCGGATGGGGAACCTCTACGACATCGACGAAGACCAAATGTTGCAGGACAGCGCCAACTCTACGCAACGGGAAGAGATGTATCGGCACGACTGGGTGCAGAACAACAAAACCCAGCCTCAAAAAAAAAGCAAGCTGAAGATTAGCAGGCAGCATTCGTTCGACAACCTTCTTGACAAGCCCCGGGAAATCGACGTTGGGCGGCCGGCTCGAAGCGTAAGCCTGAAAGAGAAAGAGAAGTTTCTGGAAGGCAGCCCTTATGCAAACCTGTTTAATGCTCCCCAAAGCAAACTCTTGAGCAACCAGGCTCCGCTTTTCACACGCACTCTGGACGACGGTAAGAGGATCAAGTCCCTGTATCTCGACCGCTCTGCGGAGAACCCTTTTCTGCACACTTATTGCGACGACCAGCACTTGGTCCTCGGGCGGAGCCCCGCGGGCCTTTATAAACAATCATTACCCACAAAAGCGAGAAATGATAGTTACTCAAGGTCGTCGATAAAATCGACCACCTCGTACTGTTCCAGAGACGGCCGGGTCCACAACGACATGTACATTTCGGAGCATGGGAGGCCTTATGTTGCAAATCAGAATAGCGTTTACTCGGCTCCAAGAGTTTTAAATTCCTGCAGCAATAGACGCGTGTATAAGAAGATGCCTAGCATTGAATCAGACGTTTAGCTTTTCCATTAACAATTTTATCTATAGGGAAACATAGTTGCCAGCATCTCAAATGCAAAGAGGATATTCCTTAGCAGGGCGGTAGAAATTGGGGGTTTGCAATGCCTTCCGTATATTGAATCAGTACGTCGTCAATCAGTTGCACAGTTATACCAAAAAAATGGAGAAGGAAAGAAAAATAAGAAAGGGAAGAACAACCCCTCCAAGGGCATGTTTATACTACAAACGTAAATAATTGGTTTTATACAGCTTTCCACTGCTAGGGGTCCCCCCAAAGCACCCTGAGAATTGTATCTTGGTAATGGTGTTTAGGATTCTTTGTTAGAGATCCCTGGTTTCCCTTACAGAATTATAGTTCTCCAGGAAAAGGGAATGACCATTTAATAAGTTTCAATCTGTAGCATAAATATGCCTTTAGGGATGGATTCACATTGGTCAAAAATGGCCACCATTGATGGTCATTCATGTTGGAATAACCCCGATACATGTTGGCAACTATGTTATTTTTATATTAGGATGGTTATTTTACCTTGTCCATCAGACTGAGTCCTTCTAGCACTTTCACCTAATGTAATTCTGTCCTCCCAAACTTTATTTTTAATAGAGAATAAGCAATATGGTATGCATGTACTTTGACACAGAACAAAAAACAAAAAATGAACAAAAACAAATTAAGAATGCATTTGCACACTGACAATGGTAAGACTTGTCAAAGAGATTAGAAAGTTAGTCCTTTTTTTAAAAAAAAAGAACAAACAACTATATATAGGTATATCTATTTGATTTCTTCTCATCTTTGTTTTTAAACACAGTCAAACAAAAGCAAAAAAAGAAAAAAGAAAAAAAAGAAGAAAAAATCCTCAGGGCCCATGAATGGAAACAAAATTGTGTTCATCTTTGTCTGTCTTACAGAGACCAAGGCTGCAATCCACCGTGGACAACTCACTCCCTGCCAAATCCCATTGAAAGGAATGGAAGTTTCATAATTGCTAATTGAGGTCACACGTTCAGATAGCAGCTCCAAGTTGGGCGATGTGGCGTACAACCAGGAAGGGGGAACCTGTCCCAGGAAAGGTGTCCCAGGAAAGGCAGGGACTCTTCCCCATCCCAATCTATGACTGCACAGACCACACTAGTCCCTGTCAAAGCCAAGCTGGGGATGTGGGTGACCTTACCCGGGACCAGGTCTGGGGTGAGCTGGCAGCCTAGAGAGCAGCAACAAGGAAATCCCGCTCGGTTGACCAGGCAAGAAAAAAGAGACCAGTCTCCTGGCATTTCTATGGCTTGGCCAATCTGGAGACCTCTTACTTCCAACTTATCGAAGGGGCTGATGTTAGGCATTTTTATTCTCTGTCAATATGAAGAGAGCACTGAGGTCTAAGCATATAGGTTCCCAGATAATTCACCTACCTAGGGACCAACCATCCTCAGATGCTAAAGTATATTTTTCATCCCCTGACAGTTCATGTGGAGATACCAGCAGGTGGGTGGTAGGCAGAAGCTCTTCAGAAGTTTGAGCTGCAGAGTTTAACCCTCCTGACCATCCCCAAGGTAGAGCCATTTTGCTGTTCCCTAAACAAAACAAGCACACGAGAACGCTCCTGTGTTCTTGGACAACTCCCGTTCTTTTTAACAAGACTTGGAGTCTGTTCACATGTTATGGTCTCCATTTTTATCGTAGCCTCACCATCTTTCTTACTAGCCCAGCGCCTTTTGCCATTTGCAGAAATTTTGCAGGTGCATGAATGCTTGCCTGGTGTGCTGATGTGTGGCAGGAAAGCTTATACCTGAGAAATGTATTTGTGTTAGGCTTCTGTAGGCAGAAGGCTTAGGAGCAGGGCAGAATGTGCTCTTTGAGGAAGTTTCAAATGGCCCTGTGTGGTAGGCCGTGACGTGGGCAAAATGTCCCCATGAAGATGTTGAGCTGCTGCACACAAATAGCTCACCATTTGACGGTAGCCACCATATGAAGAGATTTTAGAATCACCTCTTCCTGGTCACTGTAATGTGTCCTGTTACTCTTGACTCAGGAGGAGACGTTCCTGGGGGATTGTGCCCGTATGGTTTAATCCATGTGATTTTGCTCCAGGATGAATTCCATTGAAATTATTGGTGTTCCAGAGCAGACCTGGAAGGCCAGCACTTTATAGCTGACTTTACTAAAAACACTTTAGTCTCAAAGGAGTCTTGTTGACTGTAGAGACAATGAGGGTGGATTCAGACATTACAAATATAGTACAGGTAGTCTTGTGATGGGGCGGCGGGGTGGGGTGGGAAGTTTCTCTGCATTGTGGCACCACATTATATCTATAATGTTTGTAAGGATTTAACTGGAAGGATGAGATGAATCCTTCATACAGGGCTGCTGACAATCTGCCCAACCAAGTGGCTTACAGACATTACAGCTGCAGCACAGAGCTTTCTCTGCCGCTCCAAGGTCTGCCTTGTTAAGTCTAAATCCACCCTAAGTTTCAGGGAGGTGATTCTGGAGAGACCAATTTGGAGACCAAAGCCAAAAATAGGGAAAGAAACGTAGGCCCGACTCATTGCACCTGTAAGCTACTGATTTATGTTGGTGTCCAAATGCTTTCATTTTATTTCACAGATACTCATTTTGTAATGAAATTGGTTTGTAGGGGGAAAAATATCCACAGTCCAACTTTCACAGCTAGAAGATCTCCACAGCTGTGAAAATATATAGATATTTAAGTCTTGGTGTATGGAGCTTACGTCTGTCAAGCTGTAGACCTCATAATCTAACTTGAAACCTAAATGTGTACACGACTTTGTGTCTCTCCCTCATTGGTGATGATAACTCAGGGCTGTATAGTACCTCTCTTTCCCTTGTCCCTTCACATTGCTCCAAAAAGAACCCCCACCGCTGCCACCAAAATAATTGTAGCTCATTTGTTTACAACCCAGTAGAGGTCCCATTCCGGTTAACCATATGTTCAATGTTACGTACAGGTCTTAATGTATGACACCAACAGCCATATATGTTGAATGGACTCAATCAGGAATGCAGGACTATTTTGTTTGCCAATAGCACCTCGGGACGTCTATAGTGACTTGCTTTCTGTCTAGAAATATCATCTATGTATGTACGTTTGAACTTCTTTTTTACTTCTCTAATGAAATTCATCAGAAATACTCAATATATGCACATAACGTATGTAATTCTGTAGTTACAGAACATGCCAGGGTGTGTGTTTATTATCTTTGAACACTCCTGTCCAAATATCCCTGGAGTGCCCAGAAAAACAAAACACCTTTCTTGGAATAGGGACACCCTGGCTTTGGTCTCTGGGTTATGACACACACACACACACACAGACACACCATGATATAAATTATGCACTACGCGAATACTTGTCCATTTTTTTAAGGCAAGGAGAGAGGGGGCAAAACAGACCCGAATTAAATTTCATCAGGTTATCATCCTGCCTCAAGATGGGATATGGAAGGTGGTGGTTAAAATTAAAAATGCCCTCACTGAATGCCAAATGCAGTATTTAGTTAATGTACCCACCCCCCTCCCCACAACCCAAAGACAGAGCTCCACCATTTCTTTGAATGTACTGGAAAGTATTTCATGACTTGTTTCTTTAAAACATCAGGAAGGCTCTTTAAAAAAGAAGAAGTAGACAGTGACATGTGTGACCTATCCATGTTTACTCAGAAGTAAGCCAGAGTTCTATGGAATTGTTCTCAAGTAAGTGTGTAGAAAATGCCTTCTTAGGGCAGTCTCCCTCAATCTGTTTCCCTCCAGATGTGTTGGATTGCAACTACCATCATTCTCTGCCAATGGCCATACTGCTTGGGGATGATAGGATTTGTGGTCCAACACATCAAGGGGGAACCAGGGTGGGGGAGGCTGCTGTAGAATAATAGTTGTAGGCCCGGGGGGGGGGATGGTCCCTTCAAGTAGAGTATTCAGCTCAGTCTTTCTTTTGTCCCAAATGTTCATCAGCAATTCCCAGATTTGTAAGGCTGTGATCATTGAGCCCTAGATGCAGTCTAAAGTAATCCCAACAAAATCAGTACATTCTGCTAGAGTAAGCAGAGGATCACCCACCGTTAAACTGCAGGAGACCATTTCTCATCAGAGAAGGGGACTCAGGCAGCGGCTGAGGCCTGGAGCGGCAAACCAGAGCCTTGCTTGGTCTGTTAAGGGAAACACCCACCTCCTGTGCCGTTGTGCCATCCAAGCTGCAGGTTGCCTCCTCCTCAATGTATGGGTTGGGTCCAGATTGAGTCATACATAGAGTAGACCTATTGAAATCAATAGGATATGTGTTAATCAAAACTAAAGCAAGCCCCATTGATTTAAATGGGTCTACATATGACTAAATCTGGACCCAACCTTATGTCTTAATGTGGAATTGCGCCTCATTGGTTTGCAGAAAGTGGAGTGTGGAACTAACGAGGCAACAGTTGGGTTTTATAACTGGGCCCCATTTTATTAAAGAGTAACTGCAGAAGGGTAACCTAAGCGGGTATCTCCTCTACAACGGCTTCTAGCCGTACTTATGTTGGGCGAAACATTCCAGTCCAGAGGGTGGCGTGACTCATTCCGCCACCCCCTGGCACCCCCTTTTGGGGTGGGAGACCTTCCGGTGTCACCCCTCCCCGTGACATAAGTCTACGGGTGAGTGAGAAAGGTTGGTCTCCAGGGTAAGACTTATCTCCCCAGCTGGACTGTCGGCGTCGCAGCTGTTGAGCCTCAGGTGTTTACCCATCACCGCTAGGTGCCTTGGAATGCTCACCAGCCCTAACCCTGTGGAGATGTCCGCTTCCAGGCCAACAAATGTGACCAAAACAAAGAACTCGAAGCAACCTATTTAATACACCCTGGCCTGTCTTGCAGTGTGAAGTAGGCGAAAAAACTCACGACCTTAAAATCAGGTAACGAGTAAAAAAATCCTACTTGGCCTCCTAGAGATGACCAGCGAACCCACATTACCTACAGAGAAGGGCAGGAGGGAGCCACTTTCAAGAAGAAGAGTAGGGGGCAGGTAAGGAGACCCTTAAATATCCTCTGGATCCCCTCTTCTTTTCAGTGGTGCGACACGAGGCCATCCAATGGACAGCCTCCACACCTCGTCTCGCCACCCCCACCCACAACGGCCTCACCACGCCCAGGCTGCGCAGGGCGTGTGTGTAAGGCTTTTAGTTTTGTAGGCCACGTTTGCCCAGAGTGTTTGAATACTCTCAGAAAATCCAGTTAAAATAACCAGACAATCTCATTAGGACCTGTGGAAATATTTCCTGCATTGAGTAAGGGTGAGGTGAAGAGATCATTCCGGGATTGCTAGAAAAGAAGAAATTAAAGCATTACTAGTTGTAATGATCTTTTTCTTTCCTCTTTTCTTTTTCTTTTCTCTGGGACAATTTACTATTGCATCCTTGAGAGACTAATGCTTCACACCTTAAAGAGTTCAGGCATAAATTTCAAACTGCTAACAAAAGCTACATAGTGGGAGAAATAAATCTCTGTCTAGGTAACAGATAAATAAATGGTGCATTTACAAGTGGCAGCCAAGGCCTTGTATAAGAACTTACAGTACAAATTCTCTTAAAAAAAAAAGATAGAGGGGCTCACGGCGGATTCACGTGTGTGTGTGTGTGTCCACCTCCTTGATTTTTCCATTCTCAACTCAAACGTTATGCAGCAAGAAAACCCAGGTATGCCACCGAGCATTTTCTCTTATGAAACTAAATTTAGACACACAACGTTTAAAAATGGGGGAGGGGGAGCACCTCCCAAACAAGAGCAGCATAAATCCATTCACGCACAAGAGTCTTCAGCTATAAATGTATTAAATGCATTAACATATGATTACATTACCCTGCCGGAAGAGTGTTTGCAGCACCAAGCTGTTGTCACGTATGAATGCAAGCGGCATAGCGTGCGTGTGTGTGTGTGTGTGTGCGTGTGCTGATAAAGCTAAATCACCGAGAACTGAACAGGAGGCTGGTCAACTCCTCCATGTCATCATATATGAACTTATTCATGAGTGAAATTCAGTCAACAACATATCATACCATGTGTGATGACAATTTCTACTGTTAATACACGAAGAGTGTAGACTTCTAGGTAATCTTTTTGTATCTATAAACTGGGGTCTTCCAGGAGATGTCCTGCTGAATTTAGACATTCATGAATACGTTCAGGTAGTATGACATGCCTGAGATGACCCATTGAGTTCTCAGTAATTTAGCATCCCCGTTACACCCACTCATATAAATTGTATTAAAACAAAATAGATAAGATTACCTGATCCTTTATACCGTTGCCATTCAATTTATTTTGACCCATTTAACATACAACCACAAGTCTTTCATACTTGGAGATAAGAAATCCAGACATTTATACTTGCAAACTTTGTGTATCAACATGTTTTCTGGGGGTGCCTTTTGTAGAGGATGTTCAAAAAGGAGCTTCAGTCAACCTCGTTTCCCTGATGAGTATTCCTGCATGATACTCACGTACCCAAGTATCATAGAGTCATAGGATCATAGAGTTGGCAGGGGCCATCGAGTCCAAACCCCTGCTCAGTGCAGGACTCCAGTTTAAAGCATCCCTGACAGATGGCCACCCAATCCCTGCACTTCTTTGTGGCATTCACATGTTACACTTTTTTACATTTAAAGTTAAAACAACTTAGGTGTTTAAATATCTAAGAAAAATAAATAAATTAGTGGACTGGCTCTACTGAAGAGTATGAGTTGATATGAATGTTCTGTCTCTGGTGGTCCATGTATGACATCCCATTGCACATGCAAGTCAACACTTGGTGTTGATGTTGTCAAGGTAAGCAACTAACATGTATTGTGTGAACTGGCCGGCCACCAGAAATGGAAAGTGATTTCAACACACACACACACACATAATTGCGGTTTTAGTTTTTTTAAACTCAGCAGTTTTTAGAGATGCACTTTCACACTCGGAGTCACCAATACACAGTATGTCCAGACACACTTGTAGACTTCTTCAAAATCTTACAATGATAGTTGGATATGATGTTCTAACTAACACAGTGGGATACAAAAATAATTGTGATCCAGGATATTTTCTTTTGGTTTGTTTGTTTCTTTGTTATGTATTCTGTCTAAACAGCAGTTTACCCCTCCAGCATATTTAAATCCAAATGCATGACTAAGTGCTAATACTGTATAAATAATATTTTCAGACATATCTACAAAAAACCCCACAAATGTTTGCTTCAAACTTTTGATGATAGGAAAAAAGTATATAATTACTATGGTTGTCTTCAAATTGTATTGTATTTTTCATTTTTGTTAAATCTGTAGGAGGGGAAAAGGGAGCGAGTGAGCAGGAGAAGATGCTAAGGTAGTGGGGAATTTGAATGTTTACGTATACTGAAATGTACATACCTGCGAGAGAAAACACATGTGCCAAGTATAACAAGATGTACAAAATGTAAATACATGAAAATTTCATTTTTCTAATAAAGATAATTTCTGCCAAATTGATACGAAAATGGAAACAAAAAGGGAAAAGTCCAGTCATTTTGGTTTCATCTGTTCATTAGTATTGTGATTTCCAAACTGCATTCATTAGATCACACAGATCGGCAGGCAGAAGGTCATCTCCTGGAAGCATGTCCAGTGAAAAGGAATTCAGAATGGGATGGGAAAGCCCATATGTGGAACTGTCTTTGCAAATGGTCCAGAGATATCACCTGGTCCAAAATAAGGCAGTGAGATTACTAACACCAGGGGCCTCAGCTAGACCAGGGGGTTGTTACATGATGATCTCGCGATTTTATGATTGCGAGATTGTCTCACTGGTCTACATGCGGTGCGCGACATTGCAGCTGCCATTTTTTCGTTTTAAAGAAGAAGGAGCGCTTGTGCGCAGAAGGTAAGTCTTTTTTTTTTTTAAAAAAAAATCTCCCCGCTCCCCTGACCCCACGCCATATGGACGCAGAGCTCCTGAGGAGCTCTGCGCCCCCCGCGTGGCTCCTTGCTCCTCGCGAGTAACCATGAGGAGCTGGGACAAACTGCGATGCCCGCACACACATTCTGAGATCTCAGGATCAGCCTGAGACTCTGGAAAAAGCAGATTCAAAGGTGAGGGTGAGATCCTGGGGCAAAGGAGGGATCATCCCTCCCTGATCCCAGGATCCCCTGTGCGTCATGTGAATGCAGAGGGATGATCCCGTGGATCACCCCGGGATAGCGCCTCTTCTAGCTTTGGGCAGGGACTGTTCAATATGAGCTTATTATGCCAATCGGGTCCATTTCCAGACCCAATTCAAAGTGCTGGTATAAACTCTAAAGCCCTAAATAAAACTATGGAGCCAAGTTACCTGAAGGATCATCTCTTCCCATATATAACTGCTCAAACACTGGAAGATGTATTTTGCAGCCTACAGAACCTAGGACTGGACCCAGATTTAGTCATTAAAATCAATGGGACTTTAGTCATGACTCACTCAAGTCCCTTCGATTTAAATGGGTCTGCTCCAAGTATGACTTCACCTGGATCCAAGCCCTAGATGTATTAGCCTTGGGGAAGTGTATATTGCAATCTAAATTGTAAGGGATTGAAGAACCAGATGGCAGTGTTGCCTCTAACAGTGATTGGCTGAACTGCTCCTATGTCAGAGAAGAGCCTATGGCTGCCACTGACTCCTGCTTTGATCCAAGAGACTCATCAGCACACTCAGTTGTTCCAGAGACTGGCAGGACACGGTCACGGGGTCAAGGGAAAGAGCAATCCAAAACAAAATCTGTAAACTGTCATTTTATTAGAGACTAAATATCCTTGCACATCAGCTATGAAATACTGTCAATCACAGAACATTCACATAAAATATCACTAGTAGCCTCTAGCTAAAGATTTGGCTGATTAGTTCTAATGAATACATGAAAATATCTCTTCCGCTGCTCCCTCTCTTGTTAGCTAAAAGAGCTACGCAAGTGGCTGAACCCACTTCGGGGGTGGGGTTCAGACTGAAACCCAGAATGGATTTACATCCCCATCAAAATCAGACCCACCAGCCTCCACTGAGCTGTTCTGGCTCAAATGTTTTGAAAATTGGAAACCCTCATTGTGGATAACAGAGAGCAAATGCATAGGATCTTTTTGTATGGACCCTGGTCTAGCAGACACAAAAGGCAAAAATCTATGGAAGAGAGACTTTGATTTTCTAATGGTTCCCCACCCCTTTTGCTCTCCATTCACCAGAAACTCTTAATGAGAGGTTTTGCATTGAGTGGATAACAAGAGGATATATATTAAGGTGGCTTATAAAAATGTAACAGTCGTAATTTGGAGGATGAATCACAGAATCATGGAATCATAGAATAGCAGAGTTGGAAGGGACCTACAAGGCCATCGAGTCCAACAATTTTGTTGCTGCTTCTTCTCCTTTGGTTTTATGAGCTGGACTGTTTTTTACTCTTTGCTGCTGGTTGGATCTTGGTTTAATTCCATTATGCTTTTAGTGTATTGTACACTGCCCAGAGAACTTGGGCTTTTAGGTGGTTTAAAAGCTAAGTAGATAGATCGACAGATAGATATAGATAGATAATTTTAGCAACTTACATTAGCAACATTTTAGCAACACCTTCCCCCCCTCTGCCCCCCAAGTCAACAATTGTGACAAAAATCAATTTTCAATGTGATTTATTAAGAATCATAGAATCATAGAATAGTATTTATTTATTTATTTATTACATTTCTATACCGCCCAATAGCCGGAGCT
The DNA here is from genome assembly GCF_023053635.1 of Elgaria multicarinata webbii. NCBI lineage: Eukaryota > Metazoa > Chordata > Lepidosauria > Squamata > Anguidae > Elgaria > Elgaria multicarinata. Next base: position 28,171,558 of record NC_086187.1, on the reverse strand, counting down.
CTCTGAGTAGGTCACAAAAATTAAAAACATTCAAAGTATAAAACAACAGTATAAAACCATAGTATAAAATACAATATAAAAGCTCAACCAGATAAAAACAGTAGCAATGCAAAATTACAAATTTAAAACACCAAGTTAAAAATTTTTATAGACTGTTAAAATGCTGGTAGAATAAAAAGGTCTTCACCTGGCATCTAAAAGGATATAACGTAGGTGCCTAGCGAACCTCCTTAGGGAGCTCATTCCACAGCCGGGGTGCCACAGCAGAGAAGGCCCTCCTCCTGGTAGCCACCTGCCTCACTTCCTTTGGCAAGGGCTCGTGGAGAAGGACCCCTGAGGACAACCTTAGGGTCCGGGCAGGTACATACCGGAGGAGGCGTTCCTAAGGCCTTCGAGTCCAACCCCCTGCTCAATGCAGGAATCCACCCTAAAGCATCCCTGACAAATGGTTGTCCAGCTGCCTCTTGAAGGCCTCTAGTGTGGGAGAGCCCACCGCCTCCCTAGGTAACTGATTCCATTGTCGTACTGCTCTAACAGTCAGGAAGTTTTTCCTGATGTCCAGCTGGAATCTGGCTTCCTTTACTATCCAATGAACGGTTCTTCTGTGATCGGAAAATTCCTTTTTAGCACAGACTATGGATTCATTAAAAAAAAAACCCAAATGGTTTTAAAAGTTAAACCCCAAACTTTAAAATTTGATTAAAACTTTCAAAACGCATCAGAAAAAAACGTAATATGGATCAGTTACATAGAAAAAATATAAACATTTTTGCCAATGTACAATAAGAAATCCCAGGACCCATTAAAATGCTGACAAATGCCTGGGGTAAGAGGTAGGTTTTAACTTGGGGCTGACACTATGACAATGGCAGAGCTAGACTGACCTCACCGGGGAGAGCATTCCATAATTGAGGGGTCACTACTGAAAAGGCCTCTCTCTTGTGAACTCAGTCGGGGGAGGCAACTTGGTGTTCTCCAGATTTTTGGACTACAACTTCCATTAGCACAAGCCAGCCTGGTTAATGATTAGGGATTATGGGAATTGTAGTGCATATTTTAAAACAACAACAACAACAATAATAAAATTTATTTCTTACCCGCCTCTCCATTTTGATCGAGGCGGGGAACAACAGTAAATATAAAATACATAAAACTGAATTAAGAACATAATATACATTGTTAAAACATCCTAGAAGCATTCTAAAAGAATCCTAAAATCCCCCTGGATAGGTCTGCCAGAAGAGATCAGTCTTGATATCTTTCTTGAATGCTACTAGACTGTCAAGTTGACGAGTCTCCTCCGGCAGGCCATTCCACAGTCTGGGAGCAGCAGAAGAGAAGGTCCTCTGGGTAATACCTGTCAGGACTTGAGTGTGCGGGGCAGATTGTATGGGAGAAGGCGACCCCGCAGGTAGCCTGGACCCAAGCCATGTAGGGCTTTAAAGGTGATAACCAACACTTTATACTTCGCCCGGAAACTAATTGGCAGCCAGTGAAGAACACTACACTTTTCCCAAACATCAACCTTTCTTGACAAAGGAACACATTCCTGTTTGTGGTTTTGGTTGGGACAGCGAACAGGTCATGTTTCCATGATTATTGAACAGTAACGGAATTCTTGTAGACCCCTCATGGAATCCAAGGTCTATTTTCGCCAAGCCCTCTGCGGATCGGAGCAGATGCTTCAAAGGGAAAGGAAGAAGCACACCATGACGCTTGGAAGCCAATGTCTCCCGTTGTTTGCTCCCTGCTCCCGGCGATACAAGCTGCTGCTGCAGAGCAATTTGATTTAGAGCATGTTACATAAAGAAAAGCAAGAGAGAAACAAAACAAAGACAGAAAGGAAGGGAGGAAGGAAGGAAAAAGAAACAAATCCTTCCTACGCCACGACAGGGCCTGTGCCTTGTGCCACAAGATAATGCAGCCCAACTGCAGCCTCTTAGTGCATATACGGCAGATCATCTCATTTCAAAATGCTGCCAGCTTTTTCTTGATTTTGCAATTTTACACCAATTAAGAAAGACAAACCAAGCACACGCACAAGACGGCGTCAAAAGCCAGCCCGCTGACGATGACTGAAGTGTTTATATAACCCTTCTCCTCATCTATGGTTAGAGCTACTGCACAGCCCGGTCCCTTTATCGCAATGCAATTAAAGCAAATGTTTAGAGTAGCAGCTTAAAAATTCACTGTTCCTTGGAAGATCACTTCGATGCACCACTGGCGATGGTAAGTGCTGCTGGTTTTAGAAGCCCAGGCCACAGTCCCGCCCCTCATGATGTACAGCCACCCTTTCTCTTTTGTCTCCATTGTTTTGTTTTAGACTGCAATGCTATAAGTCACGTTGTTCTTATGTTCTCCAATACATGATCATAGAATCACAGAATAGTAGAGTTGGAAGGGGCCTACAAGGCCATCGAGTCCAACCCCCCGCTCAATGCAGGAATCCACCCTAAAGCATACCTGACAGATGGCTGTCCAGCTGCCTCTTGAATGACTCTAGTGTGGGAGAGTCCACCACCACCCTAGGTAACTGGTTCCATTGTCATACTGCTCTAACAGTCAGGAAGTTTTTCCTGATGTCCAGCTGGAATCTGGCTTCCTTTAACTTGAGCCCATTATTCCGTGTCCTGCACTCTGGGAGGATCGAGAAGAGATCCTGGCCCTCCTCTGTGTGACAACCTTTCAAGTATTTGAAGCGTGCTATCATGTCTCCCCTCAATCTTCTCTTCTCCAGGCTAAACCTGCCCAGTTCGTTCAGTCTCTCTTCATAGGGCTTTGTTTCCAGACCCCTGATCATCCTGGTTGCCCTCCTCTGAACACGCTCCAGCTTGTCTACATCCTTCTTGAATTGTGAAACTGAGAAAATCTAGAAAATCATAGCTTGGCTAATTCAGGTCATGGAACTGGTGGCTTTATGACTCATGGCCCTGAGTGTCATAGGGTGGCCGTTTGTCCTCTTTTGCAGGTGATAGTCCCGTTTTTCAAGGGCTGCCAGTGGACCAAGCTCTATTTGACACTCCTGTCCTATGAAGGGCTCTCCTGTCCTGTCCAATCCCATTTTAAAGAAAATGAACCATCACATCCTGTTGCCCATCCGCAGGTAGCAGCACCTGGTTACACAAGTCAACTGGTCACCCTCTTTCACACTGCGGTGTGATGAGCGGTGTTTCTATTTCAATTATAATAATAATTTCTAAATTTGTATCTAGAGAGATACATCAGCATATGCAAATTTCATGCAAATTCATGGCCTATTATGTCCTCTTTTTGAGTGGTGCATTTCTTCTCTTCTGGTAATTCATCACTGTCTCTCCTACTGAGCAGCATACACGGAAGATGAAATCTTCATGAAACTGCTGGTGTTTTAATGTGAATGAAGTTTGAGAAGCTCAGTGTCCTAAGTGCATTTATTTGATGGTTGCTGTTCTACATCTTTTGGATATTTCCACTTAGCTTCCCCTGCAGATGTACACTAGCTGTTATATGGAATGGGCCACAAAATGAATCCACCAGCCAGAAACCTTCAGCCGAAAAAGGGACAACAGCATCAAAAGGTCTACTGTTTGTTGATGCCTCTTGCCAGATTCATCACAGGCACCGAAGTTATCTTCCTGGGATGCTTGTCTTAGCTGTCAAGTGTATACGGAGTTTAAGGGCTTGTATTTCCCTCAGTATGATTGCGTTGCGAACAAAGCAACGAATACACAGCTGCAACAGAACTTGCAAAACACACATTTCCTTTTCTCAGCCTTGGATTTAACAACCTGGTTAAAGAAAGACTGAAATGAAATGTGTTTGAGGGCATATTATACTGTTGCACGTGTGGCTTTGAAAAACTTGATAATCAACCCAGAGACAGGACGAATGCTGCTGAAGGATTAGAAATCTTTTCTTCCTCCCCCAACCTCCTCTCTCTGAATGTCTGAAACTCAATTGGACCTGATAAGATCAGTCGGTAGAGGTTTTGGTTGGCATTTAATCAGTTCCACAGCAATTTCCCATTACGCTCCCATGTGCCTCACGTCGCCCCTCCGCTCCGACCATTGTTCTTGGTGATTGCGTAATTGTCACACTTTCAGATACGCGTTTTCTCTTCTTCATCTGTTTCCTCTGGAGAACTCCACAATAGGCTTTTGACAGATTTTTCTTTTCATACATTAACAAAAAGAGAGTCAGCTGCTCAGTTATTTCAGATGGGCTTAAATCCATTTAACATAAACCTAGCAAAGAGAAATGCCTGCTGTCTCAACACTCAAGCTGCCTGGCTGCGTCTCTGCTTGGAACATAAAGCCACTCTACCTCCCTCCCCATGCCTCCCAGGCTCAGGTTGAGTCTCTCGGCAGTCATCTCCAAGGCTGGGCCAGCCCTACCATTAGGCAGAGCGAGGCCACTGCCTCAGACAACTGAATTGCAGTGTCATGGATGGGCAACAAGTTCTTCGTTCTTGATTGTATTATTGTTGTAGTTTTACTCCTCCAGAAGAAGGTGCGTGAGATCTCCTGCCTCAGATATCTGAGGCAGTCAGCCTATATACACCAGTTGCTGAGGAACATGGGTGGGAGGGTGCCGTTGCACCCGTGTCCTGGTTGGCAGCTTCTTGGCCACAGTGTGTGAAGAGAGTGCTGGACTAGATGGACCCTGGGTCTGATCCAGAAGGGATTATCTTATGTTCTTAGGTGCCAAAATAATTTAGCCAGCCTTGGGTATTACGCCCTTTGATTCAGGGTGCCATTTGTGGTTCCATGTCAGGCAGCAAAATGCCATGGGCCAGACCTGGCAGACGGAGTTCTCCAATCCAGGTTCTCCTGCATGTCAGCTGGAGGAGCTGGGGGTGAGGGACTGAAGTGCAGCTTGCAGAAGGCCCTGCTCTGTTGGTCAGGTAACACCCCAAGCCTTTTATACCAAGGGCCTTGCTAGATGGGGTTTTATCATGCGATACATACCGGCGGCGTCATAAGAGGGCCGCATGACATTCACCACCATCCGTGCTCATTGTGAGCTGAAACCTCTGTTGTGGCGTTTTTCCCGAAACCCCTTTAAGCCCAGTATTTCCTGCCGGCGCGCGCTAATGTCGATGCGGGCGGCGGTGGTGTGGCGAGATATGAGGTCAGCGCGGTTCCCCGTGAGGTCAGCGCTCAGGCAGAAGTCGTGCTAAGGGGAGTGGCCAGGGGTTTCGGTCAGAGCTACTCCGCCATTAACGCCCCGTCCGCAGCTGTGAGAGCGGCGTGGCGCCGGCTCTTTTTTTTTTAAACCAACCGCACTGCTTTGCCCTCAAATGTGTGTGGCCGCCGCCAACCCACTGCGGATTACGGTCTTTCGCACTTGCGCAAATCGCACTACAGAACAAAAAAAAATCCCGGAAATGCGACCCGTGTTGCGCCGTGTCCTGTGCTTGTGCTGACAGCGCCACACCTGCAACAACCTCCCGCACCGGCCCCCCTCCGGAGCTAAGATGGGCCACAGGACGTGTGGACCGTGAGGGGAGGGGCCTCTGTGGGATAGCCTGCTTTTACCCCACCTCCAGCACGGATTCCCAGGTTGGTCCAGCAAGGCCCCAAGTGTGGACAATCTAAGGATGTCACGCTGCTCACCAATCACAGGGGGTGACGTTTCATGATCCTATTCCCAGCTGTGCCTGAGGAGGGCGTTCTTTAGGTCATCCCGGTAGCTCATGCCTAGGCCTGATTTCAATTCCCACGCACATTCAGAGGGAATATAAATGAGGCTATGCAGGTGAGCAAGTGGCTGGGATGGTGGGGCTAAGTCAGGGAGCCTGCCCACCCACCTTTAGGACCTGGTCCTCCCTCAAGCAATGCAGGAGATCCTCCTACTTCACTGTTGCTCCTAGTGGGAGGCAGGGTGTAAGCACCCACCCCTAGAGCAGCAGCTTCCTTTGCCTTCAGATGGCAGATTGTTGGGGCTGGTGGCACCTTGTTGGTCATGTCACCCCAAGGATGCAACTGGGACCCTTCTCCCAGGGACCTCCCTTGGGGCTTGTGGATGGGACCTCTGTTCCCCCGCAGAGCGTAAGGCTGTGCTCATCTCTGTTGTTGTTTTATCAGACTCTCTGTGCTGACAGAGTGCTTAGTAAATATATATATATATATATATATATATATATATATATATGAGAAGACAACCATTTTGGGCATGCTTTATTATAAATGATAATAGTTCTGCTTCCAAAAATGCAGGGGTTTGTATGTTGCCTCTTCTTTAAACGTCACATAGGGGCAAAATGTTTCCCAGTTTGCCAAAAACCTCAGCCTAAATCTGGCCTTGGGGTTTGGGGGTGGAGCACTTACAGCACGGTCCGTCTAGGGCACCAGGTGTTGGCAGCTAATGGTACAGTCCCTGTCATAGCCTGCAACGTGTTACTGTCCTGAACAATGTGGCGGAGGGGGTCAGATTTTGGAATAAAGGAAAAATACCTGAGCCAGCTAGAATGTCTCATTATCATCTTCAGCTCCTGAACTTGTGCCCTTGTTAAACTTTAATCAGGACTGAAAACACGGTCTCCTTCCTGCATTTGAGTTACAATTGACAGCATGGATGAAAGGAGGGAAATTTCCTACCACACATCAGGGGGAAAAAATTCTTGGCAGACCCATTCTTACCTCCCTCTGTCCTGTCACGGTGTATCTTAACAAGAAATGTCACAAAATGTACCCCGTTCTTGTTAAATATTGGACAAATATTTTTACCTTTAGAATATGTTATTCCCTTAACCTCTTGCCTTGGCCAACTGTCTTTAGCTCTATCGTAAAGAAGTGTTGGCAGACGGGACTTCCTATTCATTTCACTTCTTCACTAGCAAACTCCAGCAACATAGCAACCAACATAGCAACCCCCGTGATGTACTGGTTCCTCTCTATTCGGCCCTGGTTAGGCCTCATCTAGAGTATTGCGTCCAGTTCTGGGCTCCACAATTCAAGAAGGACGCAGACAAGCTGGAGCATGTTCAGAGGAGGGCAACCAGGATGATCAGGGGTCTGGAAACAAAGCCCTGTGAAGAGAGACCGAAAGAACTGGGCATGTTTAGCCTGGAGAAGAGAAGATGGAGGGGAGACATGATAGCACTCTTCAAATACTTAAAAGGTTGTCCCACAGAGGAGGGTCAGGATCTCTTCTCGATCCTCCCAGAGTGCAGAACACGGAATAACGGGCTCAAGTTAAAGGAAGCCAGATTCCGGCTGGACATCAGGAAAAACTTCCTGACTGTTAGAGCAGTGCGACGGTGGAATCAGTTACCTAGGGAGGTTGTGGGCTCTCCCACACTAGAGGCCTTCAAGAGGCAGCTGGACAACCCTCTGTCAGGGATGCTTTAGGGTGGATTCCTGCACTGAGCAGGGGGTTGGACTCGATGGCCTTATAGGCCCCTTCCAACTCTGCTATTCTATGATTCATCAATTGTCATATGGACAGTTCTTCAGTTTGCTGCTAAAAATCACCACTAGGGACTAGGTTTTGGTAGAGCTTGCCTTATATCTTGCAGGCAGAAGGTCCCAGGTTCAATCTCTTGCATCTCCAGGTAGCCAGTGGAGGAAAAGACCTGCACAATTATGTGAGATTCTTCATCAAATGCAATGGAAAGACAGCTAAATTTCTGGTACCCAGAGAGCGTGTATCGCAGCAGATCAACTCTGGTCATCGGTTTACATTTTCAATATTCCCTTTTGCTTTGATGACAATCATTTGTCTTTATTTTCCTCCTACCGACTTTCCCCCAGAGTCAACAAGGAAGCAAAATCTAGACAACATTTTTGCTTCCTCCGAAGCTTTGGTACTTCCAGTGCTGTTGGCAAGACCACTACGAATTATTTGTCTTTAGGGAGCAATGGCATCTGTACTTTGCTATTGCTGTAGAGCAAACAAAGGGGAAAGGTAGACAAAGCATGTCTAATTTTCTACCCTGGGTGCAGCATTCATTATGTGGACACATCCTCAGATGGTGTCAAATTTCAATGGCTTCATGGCCAAGTAATAACAGACCAACAACGGGTGCGAAAGGAAGGTCTGTATATTATGGGAGATTTGGTGGGTAGGGATATATGATTCTGAACACTCATGTGCATTGCTGGCCCAAGAAAAAAAAAGCTATACCTTTTTTCATTCCATCAACAGAAATCAAAGTTAAGGGAAGTATGGAATTTTATGCAGGGTTCTTTAATACAGATAAATACCTGTTTCATTCAAACCTTTCCTCCCCACGGCTTGCATAGCAATTGTTTTCTATTTTTACTTCACTGGTTCAACCACAGTGTTAAGTAAGAGCATGCAATTAATCATGGCGATCCCAATCTCGGCCCGCTGCAAAACTGCCATTAATTAAGATAACAAATCAGCAAAAGAAAGCCTGAACTGGTGCATATTAAAACGGTGGTGGCAGGAAGCAAAGGAAGAGAGAGAGAGATAGGAGAAGTTAGATTGAGGATATCATAGTTTCTGATTGCTTTGTGAAAAAAAGCTAGCTGGTCATCTTTATAGGATTTAAATTGAGAGAAGGAAATAAAATTATCATGCAAATATTAATGTGCTGAAGCTGTCACACCTTTTTTTTTTAAGGGAACATGACTCTCTTTGGGGGTGTTGGTCAGGATTGAGAGCCTGTCAGATGGAAAAACATCCAAGAATATAAGCAGAACTCTGCTGGATCAGACCGAAGATCTGTCTAGTGCAAGGGCACAGAAACTCAGGCCCAGATTCCCAGTCTAGCCCTCTGGGCTCCCCAAATGCCACAACCATTCTCCTGATGCCACCTCTTTATCCCAAGCACCACTTGTTGGGTTGTTTCCTGGGTTTTGTGTGTGTTCTCCCTGGCATTAGATCATAAAAACTTAAGAATTGGACACCCTCCCATTCGTGTTCCCCAGCAACTATATACCTAGGCATGCTGCCGCTGATAATGAAGGTCATACATAGTCATCATAACTATTAGCCATTGATACCCTCCTCCTCTTCCACAGATATGTCTAATCTCCTTCTAAAGACACCCAAGTCATTGCCCCATTTTGTGGTAGCAAATCCCATACTTTAACAACACCCCATGTGAAATACATCCTCAGTTTACAGCACAATTAGTGAAACGTCAGGGAAGTTCTAACAAAGAGCCAAGCAGTGCAGACCTTATAACAGGCAGGCAGCAGCAACTGATGGCTCTTATAGAAGGCCTGTCAACCCCGCCCTTCTTGGCATCCACTGGAGACCCTATTCCTGGAAACACTTGTCAGTCTTTTGTTCTCTGGATTAAGAACTTGGCAAAAGGAGGCCTTGCATTGCCTGCCAACTGTTCTGCCTTCTCATGGTGGCTTCCGTCTGGGTTTGGTGCCACCTTTTTTCTTGGGTCCCAGGGAGGAATTGTGAGTTTATTTTGTGACACAGCAGGCATGTGGCAAGGGATATAAATCTGCCCAAGTTCCAGCATGTACTGGGAGCTATGGGGGCCATTTCTCATTGTCTTCCAATGAGATCCCATCCATTTCTGTTTCCAGACCCTTCTGTTTTATTTACTGGACTCTTTGGGCCTTTCTTGTATTTATACATATACAAGTAGCACCTATTAGAAGCAAAAGACTCCTACAGCAGGCTGCAAAACTACCAATCTTGCATCAGCAATCCAGGAAATAGCTGCTGCACATGTCCCACAAGCCTGCACCTGTGTCTAGCTAATTCTGTCTAAACCCCTCAAGGCTTCCACTCTCCCAATTCAACTCTGACTCCAAACTGGGGTGGTTTTTTTGCTTCTCCATTTGACTCTGTCTCTAAACTTTGATGGGAATTACATTCCGAAAGCTCACAAGAGGTATTCATCCATCAAGGGAATGTCTCCTTTCCCTTAAGAATTTAACTGCTGGACACGTCCATTAGAAAATGCAGATTTTCTATCTATGGTGAAGTCAATATACCTTTGAAGGGATTCCCAAAAGGGCAGCTGTGTTGAGTGCAGTTTACTCAGAAGTAAGCCCTACTGAATTCAATGGGGCTTACTCCCAGGTAAGCGGGAATAGGATTTCCGCTTTTCACTCTCTTGCGGCAAAACCAAGGAAGTTTTTGTATAGAAGCCGAAAGAACTCCTTTTTCTGTGGCAGAAGCATATGGAAACCGAGACACACCAGAACTCTTCTCCCTTTGCCAAATTCTATTAGTGCTAAAGTCTTCTGCCAGCCAGCTGTTTCTCTTTAAAAGATATCACCACAACTCAAATCCCTCTTAATCCGGACAGAGATTCAACTAAGTCTTCTTGATGCTCTAAATAGCAGATAACTAATAGTGTAGAAAAGCTGTTCCTTGCCATATGGGAGCATTATAAAATGGAATCATTGTAATTCTCTCTTTTGTGACTCGGTTGCCCTGAATGTAGGCTTTTTTTTTTTTTTAAAAAAAAGTGTAGATTTTAATCAAGTCTGCTGGTCAAATGTAAGGTCAGAAGAGAATGGGCCAACATTTTCATTAGTGGGGTTTTATGGACACCAGAATGCTAGTCATTCACTAGAGATTAGGGGTGTGCACGGACCCCCCGCTCCGCTTCACTTGCAGATCCGCCATTTTTCGGAGCGGGTCGCTCCGCCCCGCCCCCGCTCCGCCCACTTCCGCTCCGCTCCGCTCGGAGCTCCGGATCGGATCCGGAGCTCCGTTTTTGCCCCCCCATAGGCTTGCATTGAAAGCTAAAAAAGTAAACAACTTTTTTTCCGTTGAAGTTAGAAACCTCACGTTTGGCACCATGACACCTCATGGGCGTATACACACACACGCCAAGTTTCAAGGCAATCCCATCATCCCCTGATTTTTGGCGAATTTTTGAAAATCGGGCACCCCATTCACACCCCTTGGGATAGCTCCGTCAATTTGCATGTTACAAACCTCAAACTCGGCACCAGGGCAGCTTATCCATGTGTCCACATGCACGCCAAGTTGCAAGCAAATCCCATCATCCCCTGATTTTTGGCGCGGCTCTACCCTCTAACGCACCTCCCATAACCCTAATTCACACCCCTTTAGATAGCTCCGTCAATTTGCACGTTAGAAACCTCAAACTCAGCACCATGATAGCTTATCCACGTGTCCACATGCACGCCAAGTTTCAAGGCAATCCCATCATCCCCTGATTTTTGGGGAATTTATGAAAATCGGGCACCCCATTCACACCCCTTGGGATAGCTCCGTCAATTTGCATGTTAGAAACCTCAAACTCGGCACCAGGAGAGCTTATCCATGTGTCCACATGCACGCCAAGTTGCAAGCAAATCCCATCATCCCCTGATTTTTGGCATGGCTTAACTCACCCCAAATTGTCCCATTCTACAACTACGTCAATTTGCACGTTAGAAACCTCAAACTCAGCACCATGATAGCTTATCCACGTGTCCACATGCACGCCAAGTTTCAAGGCAATCCCATCATCCCCTGATTTTTGGGGAATTTATGAAAATCGGGCACCCCATTCACACCCCTTGGGATAGCTCCGTCAATTTGCATGTTAGAAACCTCAAACTCGGCACCAGGAGAGCTTATCCATGTGTCCACATGCACGCCAAGTTGCAAGCAAATCCCATCATCCCCTGATTTTTGGCGCGGCTTAAACTTTTTAACTCACCCCAAATCAAGTCCCATTCTACAACTACGTCAATTTGCACGTTAGAAACCTATCCTTTGGTCCCATGACAGCTTACCCATGTGTCCCCATGGACACCAAGTTTCAAGGCAATCCCATCATCCCCTGATGTTAGGGGAACTTTTGAAATTTGAACACTCCAGTATGTCAGGGATTTAAAGTTGCAATTGCAGACAGCTCAATGGGGCCAGTTCCAAGGCAATCCCAACATGCCACGAGATAACCCTAAATCTTCTGGCACATTTGAAAAAGGGATTATTGAATTTGATAAAGTCTAAGTGAGCGCAGGAAGGACTTCTCCCCTTAGTCAAAGCAAGACACATACACCATCGCTGCAAGGCGGGAAGGGGAGAATTATTATTATTATTATTATTTATTTATATAGCACCATCAATGGAAAGCAGGCAGGCAGCATGCATTGTAGTGCCGCAAGGATGGCTTGAGCACTAACGCATAGCAAACCAACCCATAAGTGGGCGCAAAGTGAGGCAAAGATGGCTGGTTGTTTCTTTCTAAGCCAGCAGTTACGCCTTGAGGGGCACAGAGGAGGACGATTGGGAGCAAACCAGGCACCAGGCGGGCAGAGAGGCAGGCAGAGTAGGCGAGGAGTCAGTCCTGGCAGATGCCCCACCACAGCAGCACCCCGGGGGAGGCGGGCAGGCAGGCAGGCAGGCTGCGGGCATTTCTGGGGGCACAAGGAAGTGATGGCTGGTTTCTAAGCCAGCATTGCAGTTAGTCACGCATTGCAAACGCAAACCATCCCAGCGAGTCGGTCACCGAGGAGGACAGGCTAGCAGAGGGGCAGGCAGAGTGACATGTCATAGATCTAGTATTGGGGAGGAGTCAGTCCCGGCAGATGCCCCAACACAGTAGCACCCTGGGTGGGCATTGGAAAACGCCATCTTGTGGGTCAATACTTCCCCCACCCCATGTCCTGCAGGGTTGCCTGCCTAACCCTTGTGGGGATGGGAGATGGAGAGCTTAGAGTGGCAGTGCCAGCAGCAGCCTTCGGCTTTCCCCTGGAACCAGTCGCCTTGCCCGCCTCTTTCCCCAGCAAGATCGCCTGGTGCTGCCTATGAAGATGCATCTTCATGCTGCTGGTTCCATAATGCCCTGTCGATGAACCCCTGCTTAGGCTGAGTTTGCAGTGGCGACAGACAGCAAAGCGGGGATCCGCTCCCAACTCAAAGTGGTCCCACACGATGCTTGTCTTTCGTTTCTGTGGTGACACCACCAATTGCCCGCCTGAGCTCTCTGGTGTTGCCACAGAAACAGGGGTGTGGGATGAGACTGGGGAGAGAGCCTCGGCCTGCTGCTGCTCCTCCTCAGCCCCCACATCCTGGAGGCCCACCGCCTCCTCCTCCTCCCCCCCCTCCACTGTGCTGAGGACCTCGTCTAGGTCCATCAGCGGGCTCGTGGGCTGAAAGGAGAATGAAGGAGTTGGGGATACTCCTCCTCCTCTAATGGCACTGCTGCCACGTGCCTCTTGCAAACGGGCACTTTTCCCATTCCCACCCTCAAAAAGAGAACGCCGGGCACAAGTTGCAGAAGAGAGTGGCTCTGCCTGCTGCTTGTCCTGCTTCTGTTTTGGAGCAGTCAGCCAAGGAGTTGCCCGTTTGAGTTTCACAGGAGGAGAGGAAGCCCTGCTGGCAGACTGAGCCTTGCTGCTTTCAGCACGCCTGCTTTCTCTTTTCATGATGACTAACAAAATATTAATACTACTAATACTATGTATAAGGTACTACTAAGAATATGTATAAGAAGAATATAATATGTTTAAATGTAGGGAAATGGGACAAGAACAATAAAATATACTACTACTAATATGTATGAGAATATACTACTAAGAATATCTACAAGAATATAATAATATGTTTTAGAATATTACTAATAAATGTAGGGAAATGGGACAAGAAATGGGACAACCACTACTATAAGAAGAACAAAATATGAATACTACTACTAATATGTATGAGAATGTATACTAATAGACTACTAAGACTATGTCAAAGAATATAATAATAATATGTTTAAGAATAGGGAAATGGTGTGCGTATGCTTTCCCCAAAATGCTCAATCTGTGGCTGCCTGTTGAACTTGACAAAAGCAGCCCACTCCGTCGAAGTTACACAGAGAAGAAAAAGAGAATCCAATTTTTTTGGTATATTTGGTATATAGAAGATAGAAGGAAACACAATCAGGATTTAAGAGAGGGGAGGGGGAAAAAGAACCAACCACTACTATAAGAAGAACAAAATATGAATACTAATATAATATGTATGAGAATATATACTAATGGACTATGTGAAAGAATATAATAAAATATGTTTAAGAATATAAATGTAGGGAAATGGGACAAAAAGTGTGTGTATGCTTTCAAAAGAAAGCTTTCACAAAAGCAGAACAGTCAGGCTTTAATACAGGGAAGGGGGGGGGCAACCAACCCAACCACACACTCCAAAATTCAAAAATAAAGTTTATATTAAATCAAAGTAAGGGGAAAACACAGGGCAAACTAAGCTACAAGTCAGAAAGAAGCAAACAAACACACACACGCGCCAAACTAAACCTATATTAAATTAATCTATCTCCAAAGCAGGAGCACTAGCTAAGTAAGTGTTCCCTCCACGAACGCCAACCCACAAAGAGACACAAAACAGAAAGTTCTCAGGGTGGGTCTGCCTTAGTTCCCCCTCCAACGCTGGGATTGGAGGAGGATGCTTTCTGAGGAGATGAATTCTCATCAGGATTGGGAGTTGAATGTGCCTGTCATCGCTTCCAAAAAAATAATAATAATAATAAAAAAAAACCCAAACCCCGATTTTTAAAAAAATATTGCACGTGAACCACAGCACGCAGAAAGTTGAGAGTGGTCTCAAAATGACCCCCATCCACGACTCTCTGTGCACAAGAATTTTCAGAACGATAGCTTAAACCCCCCCCCAGTTATCCCCGATTCTTTCCCTCAATGCAATCCTATGGGCGAAAAGCCGAAACGCCGTTTGAGCCCTGCGGTTGACCCGATTTTTAAAAAAATATTGCACGTGAACCACAGCACGCAGAAAGTTGAGAGTGGTCTCAAAATGACCCCCATCCACGACTCTCTGTGCACAAGAATTTTCAGAACGATAGCTTAAACCCCCCCCCAGTTATCCCCGATTCTTTCCCTCAATGCAATCCTATGGGCGAAAAGCCGAAACGCAGTTTGAGCCCCGCGGTTGACCCGATTTTTAAAAAAATATTGCACGTGAACCACAGCACGCAGAGAGGTGAGAGTGGTCTCAAAATGACCCCCATCCACGACTCTCTGTGCACAAGAATTTCCAGAACGATAGCTTCAAAAACAACGTAGTTATGCGCGATTATTTGCCGCAATGCAATCCTATGGCGAAATGTTTTCAAGATGGCGACCGGAGCGCTCCGACTGAACTCGGAGCTCCGAAAAATGGTCGCTTCTCTTCGCCTTGCTTCTAGGGGGTCCGCGGTCCGCTCCTACTCCGCCTCTGGGTAAGGCGGAGCAGGCCAATCCGCTACTGCTTCTACGCTCCTAATCGGAGCGGAGCACATCCCTACTAGAGATACACATCAGATCCACTCAAATCCTTCCTCTACTCCATAACAACAATGAAATTCTGAAACTTGCATGTTAGTCATATTTAAACAGATGGGAGAAAGTTGGCCATGACCAGGGAGGAGGGGTTATCCCTTGCTCTGTCCCTTTATTGTTTCTCTGGCTTACTCTGCCTTGCAGTCCACTCGCCCACTTCTCATTTAACTAGGACAATTTCTAAAATTAATTCAAGGACCGGCGTGTGCTCGGTTTGCCACAGCTTCCTGTTGTTCATGCTCTTTTGTACCTCCGCCTCCTCACCCCGTGTTTCGGCTATGCCTGTGAGCGTGGATGAAACATTGCAAACGCGCAGGTCTGGCCTCAAGGGTAGGATTGGTTGGACCCCTGCTGAGGACCCGGAACACCACAGTTGCAATCAACTGGGATGGGGAGAGGGTAGGGGGAGAAAAAGAAGGTGGGAAAATGTTAATGTACTTCACAGGTAATTTATTTCGTTTTGGCCCAGTGATTGTTGCTGGCCAGTACTGGCAATGATATCTTCATTGCTAGTAGTAAAAGCTTAATAGGTAATTAGGAATATGGATCATAGATTTTTTTTTAATTGTTAATGGTAGTTTGGAGTTATTATAATTACGATTAAGCTGTGCTGTATTAGTTCTTGAATTTTTAGTATGGTGGGTTTTTTTTATTAAAAAAATCTGAATGAATAAAAGTTTAGAAATACTCTTTTCCTACCTTCTTAAGAGTGCAATTCTATGGCCCTTACACATTATCTCAGGGGCCATAGGATACTAGGGGTTCCCCAATCTGAGGCTGAAGACACCTCTCTGACCTTGGAAGGGTTGTGGGCTCTCCCACACTAGAGGCCTTCAAGAGGCAGCTGGACAACCCTCTGTCAGGGATGCTTTAGGGCGGATTCCTGCATTGAGCAGGGGGTTGGACTTGATGGCCTTGTAGGCCCCTTCCAACTCTGCTATTCTATGATTCTAAGTCAGATCTGACCACCCCTCCCCTGCCCCTCACAGCCAGCATGGGAAGACCTGCCCTCCAAGGTCAGAAGGTCAACCTTGGAGGTGGGGGAAAGGCGTGCCTGTGGGTGGGGAGAGGAGGAGACCAGATAGGCTGGGATATGATCTTTAACAGCCTCTTTCCCTCTTCCTCTGATTTAGCTCACTAGATGGGCTAAAAAGCTTAGAAGCCCATCTAGCAAAATATGCAGGGCAGGAGGAAAGGGAGGCGAAGATTGCCTCCTCCATTCCTCCCATCCTACACTGGATCATCAGAAGCCTCCGAGTTCAAGAGCTTCTGATATTCGAGGCTGTAATTGATAGGATTGCGCCTTATATCACTTTCACATATAATTTCAGGTATCCTTTCAATGATCCTTTAAATGGGGTGGGTGGGTTGCATCATGCCCATTTTTCATCTAAGGGGTAGAGGCCGAGAGAGAATGGGTTGCCAAAAACCATTGAGGAAGTCCCCACAGAGTAAGATCTGAATCAAAGAATTCCATCTTAGAGCCAAGCATGATATGATGCTAAACATGTCTTGACATCCTGTATTAACATTGGACTTCTTCACATAGTGCATTGTTAAAATGATGGAATGCACTTCCAGACGATGTGGTGATGGCCACCAATGTGGATGGCTTTAAAAGGGGATTAGGCTATTACTGGCTACTAATCATGATGGCTATCTATGACCTCCAGCTTTAGAGGCAGTATAGCTATGTACACCAGCTGCTGGGGAACATGGGTGGGAGGGTGTGGTTGCGGTCATGTATTGCTTGTGGTTCAGCTGTGGAGGACCAGAATTGGGTCCAGTGCTGAACGTTTCTCTCATGCAGGTTTCCTCTGTAGTGTCCGAACTCTGGGTCCTCTTCTCAGAGGTGAAGTGCAACATTTGGTTCCCACTGGTCCACAGGAACTTTCAAGCAAATGCCTCACCATGCAGAAATGATGGGGATAAAGTCCCTGCCAAGAACCACTCACAAAATGTTGCAACGGCCTTGCCAGATATTGTGATCAGTTAGAGCGCTTTCATTTAGTGGTTACCCCGATGGGGCAGCAAAGTTTGCCAGATATGTCTGTTGATTCCTGACTCTATTATGTCCAGTAGTAAAGCAAAATTGCTATACAAAATTCCACAGACACCCACTAATAATCACACACACACACACACACACACACACTGCTGATTTTGTAAGTTGCTGAAACTTGCTTTTTTCTGCATATTGTTGAAATTGAATTTCTGTATTCCCTACCAGAAATGATTTCCATCAGCCTCCTTGCTTAGCCCTAAACTAATTATTCTCTTACCTCCCACCCACACCTCCATCCTGATACAGTAGCCTCTATTCATGAGGTTTAACAGGATCTATAGTGAATTTAAGACTGTGTGCATTTCCTAATTAGTGGAATATACAACCTAATATTACAGCTCACACTTAATGTTGCTGGCACCTATGGAACTAATTATATCGCTTTTCCCCAACCAAGAACATTGTAACATTCTACGGTCCATCACTGATTTAATATTCCTTTTAATACACAAAATGCTCACCAAGCTAAATTCATGTGCATCCCATTTATGAGCCAAAGTCTCTCTTTTCTGATGCCGGAAACAAGTAAACCACTGGCCCAGTTTTGCCCTTTTGGGATGAGTATTTCAAATGTTAAGTGTGTGTGTCCATGCACTGAAATTGCCATTCTTCCTCCTTTCAAGTCCCTAGAGGTTAAATAGCCCCCAAATTTATTTATTTATTTATTTAATGTATACTGTGTCCTTGCAGGGCAAAAGACCTTTCCAAGAAGAGTTACCTTTTCTTCTTATTAAGTCTTTCATTTTCTAATTCAATAGAATCATAGAATCATAGAATAGTAGAGCTGGAATGGGCCCATAAGGCCATCGAGTCCAACCCCCTGCTCAATGCAGGAATCCACCCTAAAGCATCCCTGACAGAGGGTTGTCCAGCTGCCTCTTGAATGCCTCTGGTGTGGGAGAGCCCACAACCTCCCTAGGTCACTGGTTCCATTGTCGTACTGCTCTAACAGTCAGGAGGTTTTTCCTGATGTCCAGACGGAATCTGGCTTCCTGTCACTTGAGCACATGATTCCGTGTTCTCTCCCCCTCCTGCCCTATTCCTCCTCTGCCATTTAGGTTCCCCCCTCCGTTCCTGATATCATCCTGTATATAAAGAGTATATAGGAAGTTGGCTTCTACTGTGTCAGACCCTTGGTCCATCTACCCCAGTACTGTTGACATAGACTGGCAGCCATGTCTCTCCAGGCTTTCAAACAGGATTTCTCCTTATAGCCCCACCTGGAGATGACGGGGATTGAACCTGGGACCTTCTGCATGCAGAGCAGGAGCTCTACCCTTGCGCTGTGGCCCTCTACAGACTTTTGGCATGAGCTTACCATCTCATGGTAACTAGGGTGACCCTATGAAAAGGAGGACAGGGCTCCTGTCTCTTTGACAGCTGCATAGAAAAGGGAATTTCAGCAGGTGTGATTTGTATATATGGAGAACCTGGTGAAATTCTCTCTTCATCACCACAGTTAAAGCAGCAGGAGCTATACTAGGGTGATCAGATTTAAAAGAGGGCAGGGCACCTGCAGCTTTAACTGTTGTGATGAAGAGGAAATTTCACCAGATTCTCCATATATACAAATGACACCTGCTGAAATTCCCTTTTCAATACAACTGTTAAAGCTACAGTCCTCCTTTTCATAGGGTCACCCTAATGGTACTTAGTTCCTATCCCATCTAGCTGGAGCTACATGGCCTCCTTTCCAGTGTGGCCCAGTTATGGTTATAAGTACTTGTTTGATTTCTTACATTTTTACTCCATCTTATCCCATGGGGAAAAAATGAAGCTTGCATGATTATTTCATGCAATGGCTATTAGCGTAATGATGGGGCCCAACATCTTTGCAAAAGTAACCCAAGGAGGTGTGGGATTCACAGTCAGATGAAGGAGATGGAGAAGGGTTGGTGGAGCTGCTGAGGTCGTTGGAGATAGAGCAGGGTAACTATGCTGGAGAGGAGTCTTTCCAGAGGCCGGGTAACCAGTTGGATCAGTCTCCATCCATGAGAATGCAAAGTCTTATAGTGAGGGAGGTGTTGGGAGTGATGGATACAAGAATCAGATGTCAGGTGAGGAGGGAGGAGCAACTTCAGGATGTGAGGCATTCTAAAAGGTTGGCTGCTCAAAAGAAGTCCCATGGGGAAGGCCCTCCCTGAGGGTGGGACTGGAAAAGCGACTCAGGTTTTGTACTGTTGGCTGGCACCAATTTTCATTGCAACTTTCTAACATGGTGTATCCATCAAAGGTAGCTTTTTGTAGCCTAATTAGCATTATGCAAAGCTGACTAGAGAATGTAGGTTGCTGACACTGTTGCTGTGTGTGGATTACAATTGTAACCTGGTTTGGTTCTAGCTTGCATAATAAAAGCTATTTACCAAGAGATCGTCTTCATGATGTAACTACAAAGATAACAGGAAGCTCAGCACTGGACAAGCAGTCATGATGGAATGAAGTCAGTGCTCCGACCTCCGAAGGGAGAGTTGGAAATCCAACCTCAGACTCCTCCCCCTCGCAGGTGTCATGGAAAGAACCAAGCCGGCTTTTTCTCCGAGGTTGGAAAAGCAACTTCAGAGGAGGAAGAAAGGAGGTTTTCCAGTGGGAAAGGAGGACACCAGAGAGGCCGGGATCCATACAACTTAAAAGGAAAATGCTTGTGGCCCTTCCTGTTCCATGTTTCAACAATGTGTCCAGATGGCGAGGCACGTGGTGTGAAAATGGTGTCCCCATTTTCATCTGTGTGATGTTGGAGGGTATGTAAATTTAGACTCTGAGCGGAACGAAATGAGGCTTTCACTGCTTCCCAAATAGAGACTCATGAATCATTCCCTGACAGGTCTTAGCTAATTAACATCCTTTCAGTTGCAGGCAATATCTCTGTCCAATGGTGCTTAATTGGAAATGATCTTGAGAGTATCGGGTACTGCACATTAATCCGATTGGGGGCTTTTCTGTGCTGTTGGATGGGGAGTACGATGTATTTGGAGTCAAAGCTGAACTGACTTGAACCATGATGATATTTGACCATGGCTGGTGTGGAGGTTAAGCATGGTTGGGCACCTGCCAAGGGCCAACAGCTCAGCAGGGGTCAAATGACTACAGCCCCCCCCCCCCGAGCTGCCCCTCTCCTTCACTATTGTAGCCTCCTTGTCCACCTACCTCTCACTTTGGCCCAGACAACTGTGGTGGTGAGAAGGAAAAGACCCACTGAGTGACCAAGGGTCACCTGAAACCCCGGAGCTCAATGACAAGGTGGGAAAATGAAAGGGAAAGTGTGAAAGGATCTGCTGCCATTCAAGTCCTTTACTGTTCCTCCTCTTCCCTTTGTCCTCTGTTGCCCTTCTCCTCCTGAATTCTAGTCTAACTAGGGGAATGTCTCCAATTCACTGTAGAATTGTAGTATGCATTGTTCACATACTCCACAATAGACAGCGGTCTGCGGTGACCGGTGACGGACACATGAGACAAGCCAGTAGTCTGGACTGAAGAGAAAGGCAGAACCAAAGGACAAATCAGGAGACAGGGTTGAGCAAGCTAGAAATCAGGACCAAAGACCAAACAAAGGATATCTGAACACGGAAGAGCTGAGGAAGACCTTGTGAGGAAGACCTCCCACACTAGAGGCCTTCAAGAAGCAGCTGGACAGCCATCTGTCAGGGATGCTTCAGGGTGGATTCCTGCATTGAGCAGGGGGGTTGGACTTGATGGCCTTGTAGGCCCCTTCCAATTCTGCTATTCTATGATTCCATGATTGCAATCATGACCTGGTTGTGGGTTCCCCACAGGCATTGAGATGAGCAAATTGCACCACTAATCTTGGAAGTCATGTACTAAAGTTTATGAACTCATTAAACCAGCTGAGAAATCTGTGAAGTCCATTGGTATTATAACAAATAAATATGAGAAATAATATATTTTTATTCTGTATTTATTTATAAAATCATTTCTAGTCCACCTTTTGGCCCCAAGAGTTTATGATACCATCAAAGCCAGTAAAATCACCGAAACCGTATTAATCAAAATTCAATACAGAGACTAAGAAGCTGGAGCAGATAAGAGAGTTAAAACTTCAATAACATCATTATGCACCACTGAAGGCCAGACTGAATAAAAATGCTATTCATGTCCACCTAAAAAAACCATCCATGATTAAGATCTACATCAAGCAGGATATAGCACTATGAAAGTGGTATGAAAGCAGAATATGGAGGCAGGATCTACATTACTGCTTTATAGCAGCATTGAAGTGCATTGACAACCGTTGGGGCCCAGGACACATGCCATATGCTGTTTTCATGATTGGGGCTGTGCACCCCCTACCCAAACTGCTTTGGATCCCGATCCGGACCTTCCAGATTGGGCCCGAACCGTTTCGGGTTGATCTGGACCTCCCCCAATCCGTTCCGGAACTGGATCCGGAGTGAGATCTGGAGGTCCAGATCGATATTCGGCCCCCATTTTGCCCGCCTTCCCCACTTACTTGCCTCTGTGGCGGATGGTGGAGGCAGGTAAGTGGGGAAGGGGGACAAAATGGGGGCCGAATAAGCCCCCCTCCCCCTTACCTGGCTCTACTGCATCGTCGTCATCATAGCCAGGTAAGCCCCCCTCCCCTCGCACCCACTTGCCTTGCTCCTCCATGGTCTGGGCGGTGGCTTCAAGTGCAGCCCAGGCCTAAGTCTGGAAACAGGCCTGTTTCCGCCCTTAGTCCTGGGCTGCAGTTGAAGCCGCTGCCCGGACCGTGGAGAAGCAAGGTAAGCCCCCATCTCCCCTCCCCCTCCCCCTCCCCTGGCTCTGCCGCCATCGCCACACGGACTGCGGTGGCGGAGCCAGGTAAGCCCCCTTCCCCATTTACCGGGCTCTGAAGCTTTGGAACGGTCCGAATCGCTTTGGACCATTCCGAACCGCTTCAAGACGATCCGGACCTCCCCTCATCCGCTCTGGAACAGGCTTCAGAGGTCCGGATTGGCCCACTCCGCTTCAGATCCAGGGATCCATAATGGAGCAGAGCACACCCCTAATTTTCATAGTGTTATATCCTGCTTGGTGTAGATGTGTCATGGGCCCCAACTGTCAGTGCACCTTGATACCACTATAAAGCAGTAGTGTAGATCCTGCCTTAGTCTAACCTCTTTTGGGAGGGGGTCCCATTGTTGGGAAGCTGCCACAGAAGATGAAAATGGGCAGGTACCATCTTTTTTCTCCCCAGCCCCAAATAAAATCCAATAAAAAGGAAGCTATGACATGAAGGATCCCCTGCCATTGTATGCTCATTGACAAATATATGTCAATCACACATATGATGAGGGAAAAAAAAACCCTAGGTCTGAATCTCAACAGGAGGTGTAAAGGACTCTTCAACTAATAGACCATGTCATCCCAATGGGCTGTTTAAATTGATCACTGCAGGAAGTGGAGATGAAACCATGGGGAGGGGGGATACAACTCAGCTGTTACTAATGGAAGCAAAGCATTGACCTTCTCAATGTCACCAAGACGCTGCCAGAGATCTCCCCACCCCCTCCCCACAGCCCACCGGCCTCCCCCCAAACAGGCATCAACTCACAGCTGCCATAAATTATCTTCTATCATGTTCAGAATCTGACAGCTTGATATGCTGTTATTGCTGCTTAGATTGAAAGAAATGCCAGCTAGAGACTCTGAGAGGAGCCTCGTGGTGTGAGGCTGAAATAGGGTGACCCTATGAAAAGGAGGACCGGGCTCCTGTAGCTTTAACAGTTGCATAGGAAAGGGAATTTCAGTAGGTGTCATTTGTATATATGGGGAACCCGGTGAAATGTCCTCTTCATCACAACAGTTAAAGCTGCAGGTGCCCTTCCCTTTTTAAAATCTGGTCACTCTAGTATAGCTCCTGCTGCTTTAACTGTGGTGATGAAGAGGGAATTTCACCAGGTTCTCCATATATACAAATGACACCTGCTGAAATTCCCTTTTCTATGCAACTGTTAAAGATACAGGAGCCCTGTCCTCCTTTTCATAGGGTCACCCTACAGGCTGAAACCTAGGCAAGTGAACTACCATGGATGGTGAGTGTTGAGTCCTCAGGGGCCCCTCTTCAAGCAGCGAATGAAACAGGAGTGTGCAACAACAGCTGCTGTGTTTGGAAGGTGGAATGAAGCTTTGCGCTTGTTCAGGCCTGCTATGAATCATGGGAGCTTGACTTCCTGCTTTTGTGTAATCAATGGCATAGCAACCAGACTGCACATATCCAAGCTCTTTCGACCACAGCCTGAAAAAGCCAAAATATATTTGTTTTATGTGCTAGTTTGGAATTAATGAAAATCATATGAAAAGGACCAACAGAGCAGTTAAACTTGTCTCTAAGTTGACACTTGTAAATATGTAATAGAAAGTGCATGAACATCCCTTTATTTACACAGTTATGTCCAACTTCCTGCATGCAGTGTTCGGCACACTCATCTACAAAAAGCAATATACAGTTTTCCAAGCGAAGATAGCAATCGTGGTTGCACGTCACCTGCACGTTATTACCCACAGTCAGCCGAACTGTACATCATTCATCCCGTTCAAAGCACAACATCGCTCCAATAGGATGCAGAACCAAATCAGTATTGTGCCTTGGCTGAATTGCACACCTGTTTGTGCATCCAGCTGCTGCCATCCACCTAGATTGGATAACGATATTCTCAAACTTACTGCCTCTTTGGAATACTTATCTACACGATGTTTGAATGTACATGTTCTAAAGTAACAACACACTTTTTGGGGGGGTTAATCTGAGCCAGATTTTGCTCTATATTTTTGCCCCCTCATTTCTGAGTAACCAGTAGAGGGCAGCCAGTGCACTGCACATTCAAGTGACTCGGAGTCAAAGAGAAGTACATTGGACGGCAGAAGAGGTGCCCTGGTCAAACGAGGACTGCTGGAGGGTGCTGGGACCACTGTCATGTTTGAAAGCCGGCAGGAAGTGCCTGGAGAAAAGTGTGGGGTTGACGATGTACAGCAGACAAGTGAGACGGCAGGAGGAATAAGTGTTGGAAGATGGCGGGGGGGGGGTTAAGGTCAGAGGGGAGGCAGGAAGATGGATGGGCGAAATGAGAAAGGAGATTTCGAAGGAGGGAAGGGAGGTTTATCAGGGCAAAATGTGCCCTGGACAGAAGGGATGGAAGAGGGAGTGGAGCAAGAGGATATGTTCAGGCAGATGAGAGTCAATCAGCTCTTTCTTAAGGAGAGGTGAGGTCCTTGGCAGACAGAAATGAGGTGGTTTAAGAAGGGATTTAACTGCAGACAGCAGATGGCTGCGGTTGTGGGATTGAGGGCTGATCAGAGGGGAAAGCACACACACACACACACACACACACACACACACACACACACACACACACACACACACACACACCAGCTCAGCAAGGGAGAGGGCAGATTTAGAAGGAAAGAAAAGATGGTTGCAGTGCAGTAGCTGGCATGTTCATCACATGATGGGGCTTCTTCCGAAGCAGTTCAATAGCATGAGAGCAAAGAAAATGAACAGAAGGGGGGATCAATAGTGTGGATGGAAGAAGGAGGCGGAGGAGGAGGAGGAGGAAAAAGAGAAATAGCAGAGTTAAGGCAAAGAGACTCTGCCGAAAAGAGGAAGATGGACAAGAGACTGAAGGACAAAAGATCCGGGTGCAAGAAGAGAGAGACAAAGTCATATTGGCATGAAAAGTGTCAAGACGAAGACAGGAGGGAGATTCACAACAGGCAATGGAGAAACAGAACATCAGTTTGAAAAGATCAAGGGCATAGAAAGAATTGAGGGCGATCTAAAAATGCCAGGATTCACATGAGGATCAAAAATGCAAATAGACTGGGCTTGGAGCCTAGGAATCTACACGTCGTACTGAGGGCGCTTGCACGCGCCCCCAGTATGCCCCCAAAACACTGGTGTAGATTCTGCCTACCTGCAGCCCAGAAGAGACGGAGGAGGAGGCGGCTGGGGAATCCGGCCGCATCCTTGCTGCCGCCTCCGCCTCCCCACCAGCCTCCTGCTGCCAGGATAAGAGCGACCCGGGTCGGAGAGCTCGGCGGAAGCGGAAGCCGAGCTCTCCGACCCGGGTCGTTCTTACCCCGGCAGCAGGAGGCTGGCGGGGAGGCGGCGGCAAGGACGCTGCCGGATTCCCCAGCTGCCTCCTCCTCTGTCTCTTCTGGCCTCCTGCTGCCGGGGTAAGAGCGCATTCAGAGAATAGGCTTTCTTGCCTCTCATCTTCTTCTGCAGCCCCCTGTCCCCTGGGGGCTGGGAGACCCTTGGGTACAGTGTGGGCGAGGTCGCAGGGGGTTGCAGATGGAGGAGATCAAACCTGGGACCTTCTGCATGGACAGCAAGGGCTCAGCCACTCGGCTACGGCCCCTCACCTTCTGTGTTCTACAATTCAAGGTTATGCTAGTCTGACTGAGGTAGTGCTGAGGGACAGGGATCTCTCCCTCTTGATGCGTAAGACGTTTAAGCTGTAGAACAGGCAAGATATTATAGCTTATCTAAATCCAAGACGTTGCACGGTGTGGAGCTTTATTCCTCTGCACAGGCCGTCAGCCTATTATTCATGATATTTATGTATTTCTATATGTGTATGTATTTAGTTTACAACTTGACCAGGCATTTTAACTTTACTGCTCATGGAACAGTGTGCAAGTTATCTGATCTGCAAAACAGATTCAAGTTATTTGCTGCTTTAGATGGGTAGACCTTTTGCCTCTGCGAGTCTATGAACTCACTCATAAGAGTTTTGTGGATGTGGTTGCCATCTTGTGAAGGAGGAAAGAAAATGTGAATTCAGCTTCAGGAGATGTTCCATTTTTAAAATTTAGTTTCCATGTAGAGGAGGGAAACACACTGGGTGGGATCCATATTTAGTCAGTACATCCATTAAAATCATGACTAACTTAAAATGATTTCAGTGGGCTAGTAAATCTGGACCCAACCCACTCATTCTATGAAGCTTCCTTAGACTGAGTTCAACCAACTATTGGTCCATCCAGCTCTGTATTGTCCCCTTTGATTGACTGTGGGTCTCCAGTACAAGTTTTTCTGAGCTTTACAAGCTTCGATCATTTAACCAGAGATATGGTCCCTCAAGATCCAATGAATTTTGTCAAAATCCCTCACTCCGTGGCCAGCTGCAACATCTGGCTGCATCCATACATGGCAGGATTAGATTCCCTGCCAAAACTCATCAATTCTATTCTAAACAGCAGAATCAGCAGCAGCTCGGTTATGAGCAACATACGTTTTTCATTTCCCTCAACTGGTGTGTGCTTACGGTTTGCAGCCTTTTCTAGCCTAGGAGTGCATCATTGCTTTCCAAATCCAACTTGTACTTGCAGCCTTTACACTACATAAAAGAAAAAAAGGAAGGGAGGGAGGGAGGGAGGGAGAGAGAGAGAGAGAACCTCTCCCCTGTGTGCTGAACAGATGCCAAAGAGATGGATGGATAGATGGATGGATGGATGGTCATTGAATGCATCGCTGACATCAATCCACCAAGAGGAAAGTGGAGTGGCTCAAAGAGCTGGCAATGGTGTGTCTACATAAATCCTGACCCAAAGTAGAGGGGTATCTGACATAGCAAGGTTAAAGATGAAATTGAAATCCTTTGCGAGACACTTCAGGCTGCCAGTATGGAAGAATTTGGACTAAAGCAGAGGAACTTATAAAAACAGCAACAACAAGAAGCCTGGAGTCTTCAACAGTAGTTGCCTTGCTCAACTGTGTTTTAAGTGACTGCTTATTCACCAATTACAGATTGTTGGTTCTAAATGAAACAGGGCGAGGGGGGATTTTAAAACCTCTCTGTTCCGTTGAAGTTACAAGACCTTCAGCTTGTGTATAGTGAGCGGCATGGGCGATGCAGCAAGGTCAAGCAGAGACTTTTCCAGGGTTCTCATCCATGTGGAGAGAGCTGGCCATGCATCACATTTGTTCTGACCTTCAACAGACCGTGGGCAGGTCACCCGCTGCCCCGTCCCACTCTTTCCCAGTGCCGCTTGCTCACTCTACACATTTGAAGGTCTGAAAGTGGCTAATGAATACCTTGATTCTGTGCTTATACCAGCAGAGAACAAACAGTAGTAAGCTGCTAATGTAATTGGGAGGTGTGTGTTAAACAGAAATCTGCTAATTACTATGTTTCACAGCTCTCCTAGCAAGTTCCTTCTTGCCTAAAAGGAAAGAAAAGGAAAGAAAGAAAAAGAAAAGTGATCACAAGTATGTAAATGATCATTTGAGGGCAACATTAGGGAAAGCAGGAAGGCATGGAATTCTTTTGGGCTTCCACAGAAATGTCGGCTAAGTTGACATTAAAAGTGGAGTTCAGTGGTCCTTTCATGACAAAATATTCAAGGAATTTCAAAGGAAGCCAATCGAGTTTTGATAAGATTATCATAATTTCTCTGGATCCAGGATCTGCCTTCCTTGAAAGGAAGGGCTCTGCTGATGGACATTTGGGGACCCCTCCTCTGCCTACGCCACAGCCCATCCCATTTATCAGGTACCACTTACTCTCTGTGTAGCCTTTTTTTGTTGGGGGGCAGTTGGAGGGTCTGCCATTGGAAGGAGGCAGTGGTGGTGGGGTCCATTGCTGTAAGTGAAGTTGATCCAGCTTCACTCTGAACCCAACACTTGATCACTGGCTTTTCTGGGTGATGGGAGCTGAATCTGGAGAGCACCAGGTTGGGGAAGGCTGGTATATTTCAACCATATCTCCCAGAACCTGGATCCATCCAATGAAACCGACTAGTGGGAGATTCAGAACTGATAAAACAAAGGACTTCACAGAGAGCATAGTTAATCTATGGATTTGATTACCATAAGAATCATAGAATCATAGAATCGTAGAGTTGGAAGGGGCCTAAAAGGCCATCGAGTCCAACCCCCTGCACAATGCAGGAATCCACCTTAAAGCCTACCTGACAGATGGTTGTCCAACTGCCTCTTGAATGCCTCCTGTGTGGGAGAGCCCACAACCTCCCTAGGTAACTGATTCCATTGTTGTACTGCTCTAACAGTCAGGAAGTTTTTCCTGATGTCCAGCCGGAATCTGGCTTCCTTTAACTTGAGCCCCTTATTCCGTGTCCTGCACTCTGGGAGGATCGAGAAGAGATCCTGGCCCTCCTCTGTGTGACAACCTTTTAAGTATTTGAAGAGTGCTCTCATGTCTCCCCTCCATCTTCTCTTCTCCAGGCTAAACATGCCCAGTTGTTTCAGTCTCTCTTTGATGGCCAGTAACTTGGGTGGAATTCATGGAGGATTCGTGTGGCGCAGAGCAGTAAAGCAGCAGTTTCTGCAGCTGAAACTCTCCCCACGGCCTGAGTTCGATCCCAGTGGAAGCTGGTTTCAGGCAGCCGGCTCGGGTCGACTCAGCCTTCCATCCTCCTGAGGTTGGTAAAATGAGTACCCAGTTAGCTGGGGGAAATGTAGTCACGGCCGGGGAAGGCAACGGCAAACCACCCCACTATAAGGCCTGCCAAGAAAATGTCAGCGAAAGCCGGCATCCCTCCAAGAGTCAGTAATGACTCAGTGCTTGCATGAGAGGTTCCTTTCCTTTCCTTCCTTCAGGCTATCAATGGCTACTAGTACGTCTCTCAGTTCAGAAAGTGGGGAACACAAACTGGAAGGTCTTATTGTGCAGATGTCCTGCTTGTGGGCTTCCCATTTGTGTATCTGATTGGTCATTGTGTAAACAGGATCAAAACAACATCACAAAGTCACACTGCAGCATTTCCACAGACAATTCCAGCCCCATTCCGAAGGTGCCTGGCAGGAGGCTCACCTCCCAGTCTCTTAGAAAGCCTTCTGATATATTTTTTTAAAAGAACAAAGAAGAACATAATTTAAAAGTCCTTCAATCCCCTTGTATTACAGTACGTTTAGTTATTGCTTCAAAGACATTCACCCAAATTTTAAAAATGTTGGGTATGTGACTTGGTGGGGAAATTGCCAATTCTGATGGGCTCAGTTTTCCCACCACTACTTCTGAGCCACTTGCCACGCTCAGAATTTCAGAGGTCTCTCCCTGCTCACTACTCCAAACTGTCCGGGATGAAATACTGTTGAAACTCAGGTGAGGCAGTCAAGCCCATATCTGCACCGTTGCACGTAATGCAATACAATCATCTTTAACTTCCCCCTGGGAACAGTTTGCCCATCTGTTTCTTTCTGTCATTCCAACCACGTGTTGCTCTTGGGAATAATCGAAATGAAAGAAAGATGAGTTTTTTCCTGCTGCAATTCCCCCCTCCATTTTACCTGCTTCCTGGCTGCAGCAAGCTTTCCGATGGATGGCAAGGAAGATAGAGGACAAATAGGTGATAACGTAACACAGAGATTAGTGAGATCTCGGAGGGAAGGCACTGTGCAAGGAAACATCTTAGCCTTGTCCCTAAAACTCAGCCTTCCTTAGCTGAGATCATGCTGGCGTTTGACTGTTGGCGTTTTGCACTGAGTGACCATAGATCTAAACCGGAGATTTATAAGCTTGACAGCCTTAAAAAGTAATAATTTCAATTCAGGATTTAGGTCCAGAGGTTGCAATTCTTAATTCTCATTATAAAAGCACATGGTACCTTGGAGATAAGGAAGAAGTTTTGTCATTTGACTGTACCTGTTCAGATGGAGGCATTTTTAGACACAAATCTGAAAGAAATGGCTCCCTCAGTCAAGGTGCAACTCATGCCTTTTTCCTAAAAGAGAGAGGGAGAGAGGGAGAAGCCACCATGCGCCCCTTCACAGCTATCCATACAGCCTCCAAGCCTTTAATATCTCAGTTTTCGTAATGGTTTATGCATCCAGCATAATGAGTCCTGGTTACTTGTGGCCTATTTTCCAATCCAATCCCTTTTGAGCGAAAGGCAGTTTATTCAAATTTTCAGAATTTTCCCTCTACACACATAAAGAAGAATACTTGCCAGTAGACTAACAGATCCATTTGTTTAACCTTAACCAAGTTGCATTTGTGGGCCTGTCTCTTTCCTTTAAGTAGTGTTCAGAATTCGCCTGGATGTCATTGGGACAAGATTAACCCATCTTGACTACAACTCCCATCAGCCTTAGCCAATGGTGTGGGAGGATGGGAGGTGTAGGCCAAAACAAGATGCCCACCTTGGTTTCATGGGCTGCCTTTCCTCCCTACACTTCACTTCTTTCCTTTCCTTTCCTTACACTCAACTCATCCTTCATTGCAGCTAACGTCTGACTCCCTTGAGATCCTATTTAAAGCACACATCATAAGCAATTCTAACCAGGTCAGCAGTTTTTTGGGGGGTGGGGCGGGGGTGGGAAATGAAATTAAAGACGTGTCACGCCAGTTCAGGCCATCATGATAGATTAGGTCTATGTTAACTAAAGTATTCTGCTGTGCTACATGACCTTTTCGAATCCCGTCCAATGCTTTTCTTTACTGCTCCTCAGAGCTTGGCACGGCTTCCGTGTTGGCTTAAGGAAGCCGTTAATTGAATTAAGTTTCCAAGTATTTGGAACTGTAAGAAGCAAATCATTCCTCCCTCTCCCCCCCCCCCCAACCCGAATGGCTTGGAGGTTTCACTGGCAGGTCTCCTTTTCATTCTTAATATGGAACGATCAACAATGATTCAAGAAGTTATGTCTGTTAGCTGGCATTTCATTAGCCAGAGAGCGCTGTTTCTCTGGAGCGTTTGTTGTGGGGCTTGGCAGAGGATTTTTTAAATGCAAACAAAAGAATATCTCTGATATCCACCTTCTGGTTGTTCCATGGCCAATGGAATGTTGCCGGGTAGTGGTTCATGACTGAGCCTTGTCAGGGGTGGCACCCACCTTTTGGAACACTCGTGCGGTTAGAGAGGCAGAAATGTTGGCAGGCTGTAAACGCCTCTTGAAAACACACCTGTTCACAGGGTTTTACCATCTTGTTTTATTGTTATGGGGCAGTATTCAATGGGGCTCCTTTGCCTCTACCGGTTCTGTTGCACTTGCAAGTCCTCTTTCTTGCACAACAAGTGGAGATGCTCATTTCTGGATTGGGATGGGTTGGGGGAGCTCTTTTCCACATGCTGCCCCATTCAGGAAACAAGCCGGACAATGGACCACGCAAGTGTGGGGGTGCAATAGAATGCTTCCCATAGAACTGTGTCCGATAATTTATTATTTCCTGTGAAACACAGAGGCATGAGAGCTGTCCAGTGGCTGCTGGGCAGCATTTGGGATGGAAGGTGGGATACTTCGGATTCCTGGATCTGCAGTCAGAGTTATGATGATGATGATGATGATGATGATGATGATGAGATTAATTTTGACATTTCTTCTTTTGTTGCGTTCACCATTACCATATCAAAGAACTGCTTCGTGATGGTTTGTTCGTTATAAAACCACCAGACCTTTCAGAGGCCTCTTTGGTCTTGTTCACTTTCTATTAATTGTTCGCATTTCATAAGGATTCCAGCCTCAGATTTGGTGCTGAATAATTTCTTGGCCAATCGGCTAATCAGCCTTAAGAAATAGAGGAGTTGGGCAGGATTCTCTGTGGCCCGTTGATGCCATTGGCTTCAAGCCTAGACTATGATGATGAGGATGAGGATGAGGATGAGGATGATGAGGATTGAAGTTGTTAAATTGTTTATTACATACACAGACCAGTACAATTTTTTGTACAAAAGAAAAACACAGCTAATTAAGAGTGATTCAATAAAACTAATATGTCCATCTGTCAGGGATGCTTTAGGGTGGATTCCTGCATTGAGCAGGGGGTTGGACTCGATGGCCTTGTAGGCCCCTTCCAACTTCACTATTCCATGATTCTATGATTCTATGATAATAAGTTTTAAAAGGGGCCAACATAATTTCCTCTTGTTTTCTTTCAAATAAGCAACCTTCCCAGTGACATAGGATGAATCATCCTTCAAACATCACCTTCACAAGGTTGTCCTAGGAGAGTTCTTAATAAAGGAGAAATCAGCTTCTCTCTGCAATCTTTATACAGATTACAATACAGGAGTACATGGTCAACAGGCCCTATAGCACCCATTCTGCATGGGCACAGACATTTGTTAATTGGGATTGTATGTTATTATTAGACTAGATAGACTGATAGACTGCCCTGGTATAAGGCAGCTTACTATATACACCAGTTGCTGGGGAACATGGGTGGGAGGCTGCTGTTGCACCATGTCCTGCTTGTGGGTCCTTGGTCAACAGCTGGTTGGCCACTGTGTGAACTAGAGTGCTGGACTAGATGGACCCTGGGTCTGATCCAGCAGGGCACTTCTGATGTTCTTGTGTACCATATGACGGAACCTGGGATTGGAAGCATCCAAAGGGTGCTCTATCACTTATGTACGGTCACTCCCTTAAGGGAGAATGGCATCTTCTTACCTGGTCACCTAAACAGATTGAAAGTCCTAGCTCTTCCAGGTGGTAGGGGTGATGGATGAAGCCTCAAGGGCAAAGATAGGAAACTGAGCACCCTCCTGATGTTTTTGGACTGCAACTCCCATAATTCTGCTCATTCAGTCAGGGATGATAGGAGTTGTAGTCTAAAGCATTCTGGAGGGCACGTGGTTACCTAACCCTGCTCTGGGTGTGTGTGTAATGGTTCATGCATGCTAGACAAATAGTGGGTATCCCAATGAGTAGAGAATTTTTGGGCCATTTTGACACCTAACCAGCAAAACTGGGATCATAACAAAGGAGTACACGAAGCTTATGGGATGGAACTTTGAGTGAAGTTGGGGTTTTTGTTGTCTCTTTGCAAACTTGAATCTGAGTGGACTGGAGGAAGTGCAATTACTATTTACAACAAAAATAAAAATTAAAAATCCTTTTGTCTATGCTTGCAGTCTATCCTTCTCTCTCTCTCTCTCTCTCTCTCTCTCTCTCTCTCTCTCTTTCTCTCTCTCTCTGTATTTCAAGTGTAATAGCTCTTTTGGTTATGGAGAGAACCTGAAATAGAGAAAGTCATTTTTTTTTAAAAAAAAAAAACCTTAATGATGAATAATATGCTGCTCATTTATTTTGTAACTTGTTTGAAGATCTGAGCTCTTCCTCTCCTCTTTCTAGTACAAATAGGAACATATGGTGATAAAAAAAAAAGCTGTGCGTTAAAACCAGCCTATGCTGGCTAAGGGAAGCAGTTTAATGCATTCTGACAATTAAGGATCCCATTAAAGCTTATAAAGCCACACAAACTCTGTGGCAGGCAGCGAGCAAGGGTGGGAAATGAGCCAAGGCTCTCCTTACCCCTGTGTTGGCTCTACTGCAGATAAGAGAGAATTTATGTCCATTGATGGCTTGCCGTTTGGACAGAGCTGCAACTATAAACAGGTTGTCACGAGTATTTTCAGCAGGTTTGAAAAATGTCCCCCTTTTGGATAGTCCTTGAAAAATGTTACATTTACTCTGACTTATCCTTTCTTAGTTGACTTGGGGAGGGGGCGGAGCACCGGGGCACTGTACATGTTTCGCATGCAGAAAAGCTCATGTTTAATTCCCAGCGTCTCCAGTTACAAGGATCTCAGGTAGACACAGTGGTTCTTCACGATGCCAGTCACTGGGGACAACACACCACCATTTCCCTCAATTTGCAATGCTAATTCAACCCCTACAGGGGGCAAGAAACCATATTTTTGGGCTCAAACAAATGGACTCAAACTTCCTGACTGAGTAATTTCATACTAGTGTTTTCCTTTGTTGAAGAATGAACGCCAACTCTCAGGTTGAGAGTGTCCCAAGGGACTGAAATGTTCTTTTGCT
The DNA here is from genome assembly GCF_023053635.1 of Elgaria multicarinata webbii. Taxonomy (NCBI): domain Eukaryota; kingdom Metazoa; phylum Chordata; class Lepidosauria; order Squamata; family Anguidae; genus Elgaria; species Elgaria multicarinata. The sequence goes on along the minus strand of NC_086187.1, from coordinate 28,137,552 downwards.
GTTTCCTGAATATTGCTCTCTATCAACTGGGGATAACCCTTCATTCGTCTGTTGAAATGGGCCCTAGTCCATGACAGTTTCTGCCAACATTGATCAGCAAGTCTTTAAGGTGCCACAGAGCTCTCTTTGTTTGTACTGCAACAGACCCAGTTGCCAGCCCAAGTTATTCTCCTTCCTGAAGAAGAGCACCAAATGGTCCTCCCCCGTGCTCACCAACCATCCTAGGATCAGCAATTTAAGAAGTTTGGCTCCACCATCCATGTATTCCCCTGCCTGTAGCACCCTGCTTCATCTTCCTGGTCAGCTTGGATGTTATTGTAAGGGAAAGTGGGTAGACTGCGCTGGGTAAGGACACATGGGTGATGTAGTATGGGAAGGGGATTTCTTTTAACTATCTTTTATGACACATTAAAGGTTAACAGACAAAGGGCCTTGAGAAACACCTGGGGGGGGGGAGGATAGCATGGCGGAGGCTGGCGCCAGAACCCTGGACCTTCTCTGTCAAACAGCCTTGAGTGATCACCCAGGCCAAGGGAGGTGTGAAACCAGGCCAAAGAACAAAAGTCTGAGAAGGGAGGGGGGAAGAGCGAGGAGAGGTATAAGAGAGGCCTTCCCTAATTTTGGGGTGTCTGTTGCTGGCATGAGGAGCGGTGGGCCCGGCCCAGCATGAGTATAGGCACAGTTAAGTTTTATTGTTTTAGACCATTACTGGGTTTTTATGCTATGCATGCCTTTATGATGTTCTATTGGTTATTCTTCCCCATGTATCAACTCTACCCTTAGTCTAATAAAGTCTTCTACCTCACTTTGGTGAGCCTCTGGCGTCTTTGTCCTGGGGCACATGCTAAATCCAGTGAGAACGGCTAAAGAACGCTGCCCTACACCTTTACAGTTATTACAACAGAGCTGAAAATTTGCCTGCAAGAACATTCAAGCCCAACTTTTGAGTATTGTTGGGGAGAAGTGCCCAGCGCAACCTTTTTTTGGTGCTTGTTCTAATTTCACATTGGCAGCTGTGGCCCTCTAGCCTTGGGCAGCAACCATTTTTAGTTCCTGTAGCCCTCCTAAGAATGACCCTATATTATTCCCAGGGGACTTCTAGAGGGGACAAATGGAAACAGAGGAGTACCACCAGTGTTGAGCCCCCCATATTTTGCCCCCCTGCTCAATTGCCGACCCCTTCCAATTTTGCCACTGGCAACTATGGTGACATAATAAGAGGGTACATTTCAGCACTGCCCTGTGTCTTTCACAAAAGGGCTCTTGTTCTCATCTGTGCACCTCTGGATGCACAATTTCCCCCCGAATTCTGTTTTTCAGTCTGACCTCTGTGTTTGGGAGGGTCCTAGAAACTCAAGCTGTACAAAATGTCCATCTGTGTAAATTCATTCAGCCCTGAAACATTACTCATGGGAATGTCTTACAAAAGCTGTTCCCATGCGTGAAAATGTAAGGCCAGGAGCAGTTGTTGAAAATAAATCCAGCTAAATTGCATTGGCAGGAAGCTTTTTTTTTAATTTTTATTTTAAATTTGCTTGCATAAGCACCAAGTTCATCTTATTTCAGCTTACAGAGTCAGGATTTCTGAGAAGAATTAAAATGCCAAGTTCAACCCCCCCTTCAAAATAACCTGCTTTGTAAAGTCATCTCTCCCGCTCTCCCCACCACATTTTGCACAGAATCCAGCTGCTGTCATCATTGTTATAAATTTTATGATGAATACATTACAAGCTTTCTGTTTCAGAGAAGCAAGATTTCCGTCCCGCTCTATATTATCCCAGCATGTGGAGAGCCACCTCAACAAAGAGCTGAAAAATATTTGACCCAGTATGGTTTCAAAATAAAAAAAGGCTTTTTAAAAAATGGGTCATGATTCAGCCCATAATTGTGCAACTCTTATTCTTCTCGCTGGGGCATCCTGGTGGTCTGAACAGAGCAATAGTCCTCCACTTGGTGTCCTCCAGATATTTTTGGACTACAACTCCCAGAATTCCTGACCATTGGTCGTGCTGTCTGGGCTGATGGCAGCTGATTCCCATCAACCTCCTTACTCCTGAGGAGACATGGGCTTAACGTTGGCTGGATCATGCCTCTTCTGTGGGTCATCGATTCATGCCCCCATGATGGAGCGGGACACATACATAATGCATAAGGGACCCGTCACGGCGGATGCAGACTAATTTATAAAATATAAATGGGATACTATGAATAATTAAACCCTGTTCAACCCAAAACCACTGTGGAGTCACACAGCGCTGAGGACAGGACGTGAACTGCAATGACAACCGAATTCACATTGAAACTCAGAGTTCCTCTCTTCGCCCATGAAGCCGGTGCAGCAGATACGCCCTCTGAGAGAAGGGCACACTGACCATGAGAGCGCTTCACTCAAGCTCTGGAGAACAGGCCTAAACTCCTGCGGAGCTGGGAAAGAAATCTTAGAGCCGTTAGTTCTTTTCAGACTTTGTATAAATGCTAATCTGGTTTAGAGATTTTTGGGGAAAGATATTTTTGTGTGAATCTTTCTCTTTCTCTGCCTGCCTGCCTGCCTGCCTCTCTCTCTCTCTCTCTCTCTCTCTGTGTGTGTGTGTGTGTGTGTGTGTGTGTGCGTGTGTGTGCGTGTGCGTGTGTGTGCGCATGCCTGCCTCTCCCTCTCTCTGCCTCCCTCTGTGTGCATGTGTGTGCGCACATACATGTCTGTCTGTCTGTCTGTCTGTCTGTCTGTCTGTCTGTCTGTCTCTCTCTCTCTCTGTGTCTGTGTGCATGGTGCCATTAATTTCTTCAAACTCTGCATAACTGCCAGCTTTGTTTAGAGATTTGCAACAACAAATAGAATCAAATATTTAACTGTATCAATGATACAGAGGAACAAGGCAGCTCAATGGAAGCTATTAGTGGCAGCTCCAACGTAAAGCTCACAGAAATGCAGGAGCTGGTGGACAGGACTCCCTCCTGCAACCATGGCAAAGAATAAATTCCTAGAGGAGAAGGCTATCAATGGCTACCAGTCCTAATGGCTATGTCCTGCCTCTGGTATCAGAGGCAGTATGCCTTTGTGCACCAGTTGCTGGGGACCATGGGTGGAAGGGTGCTGTTGCACTCATACCCTGCTTGCAGTTTCCTGGTCAATAGCTGGTTGGCCCCTGTGTGAACAGAGTGCTGGACTAGATGGACCCTTGGGGTGACCAGGCATCATGCTTTAACACCGACCATGTGTTAATTTCCATGGAGCAGGTGAATAATCACTGAATATTAAAGACTGTTCCAGTACAAAAATTTCTGTGTATTGACCTCCTCCACAAAAGAGGAAACTATTGGACATTGACAACATATACGTTTAAAAGAAACAAGAGTTGTACTGCACCACAAGTAACGAGCTGAATTAGACCATCTCTTATTAAGGCATCATTGTGGCATCCAATAGACACAAAACAGGTGTTTTTGCTGAATAAGATGCAGCCTCAGGTCCATGGATTTGACAAGTAGACACCAAAGCAGGGATCCACTGATTAGGCATTTTGTGGTGGTGCCCACAGCAGTTCCTCAAATCCCCAAATGTGCCCACAGGCCCGAAAAGGTTGGGGACTCTTGGACAAGATGGACTTTTGGTCGGATCCAGCAGGACTTTTCTAATGTTCTCATGGCCCCCTATGGTAAGAGAATATAATTTCCTGCAATGAAACCCAATGTCACAAGAGGTAACCAACTCAGGCTGCTCTCAAATTAATTTTGCCCTCTGATGAATCACCCCATTGTGATTCAGCAGGAAAAACTTCCTCACCGTTAGAGCAGTACGACGATGGAATCAGTTACCTAGGGAGGTGGTGGGCTCTCCCACACTAGAGGCCTTCAAGAGGCAGCTGGGCAATCATCTGTCAGGGATGCTTTCGGGTGGATTCCTGCATTGAGCAGGGGGTTGGACTCGATGGCCTTGTAGGCCCCTTCCAGCTCTACTATTCTATGATTCTATGATTTATTTATTACATTTTTATACTGCCTAATAGCCAAAGCTCTCTGGGCAGTTCACATTGCCTTGGAATGCGTGGTGCCTCTTGAAACAAACATTTGCAGAGGAGGAGGAGGAGGGGGAGGAGGAGGAGGAGGAGGAGGAGGAGGAAGACATGCTAATTTTAGCTGTCGCCATCTCACTTTTCATGCCTCGGAGGCTCCCCGACAACATTTTCTGTGAAATTGTCACGGCTTCGTTGCCTTTCCAAGCTAGCCTGTTGCTCCCATGTCAGCAGGAAAACTTTGGTGCGCTGGAATAAGAAGGGCCGTCTTGCTGTGACTCACCCCATTGCCCGAAGGAAACTGTAGGCCCATTATAAGATTTTTTTTTATTGTACTCAGAGCTAGAACCGACGCGATAGAAAAGAAAATTAAGTGTGTTATTAGCAGGGCTGAGCTGAAATTACACAACTGCTTTTGTGACTGTTTTCCTTTGTGTCTCTGAATGCCAGTTAAGTCCAGCATGCTGTTCAGAAACACAGCAATATGGATGCTTCTGAGGATCCCAAATGCATAGTAGGAAGGCAGCCTCCTCCTCTCGCTGTTTCCCCCAGGAGGGATGCATGAGAAATCCACTTTGGTTCCTTTTTGTCCTGGATTTATTTATTTATTACGTTTATATACCGCCCCATAGCCGAAGCTCTCTGGGTGGTTTACAAAAGTTTAAACAATGAACATTAAAAAGTATACAAAATTTAAAACCATCAAAAATATATAATAAACAACGGTAACCATTTTAAAGCAGCAGTTCTGAGGTCTGTTACAAAACAAACAAACTTAGCATTGTTAAATGCTGTTAAATGCTTGGGAGAAGAGAAAAGTCTTGATCTGGCACCGAAAAGATAACAATGTTGGTGCCAGGCGAGCCTCCTCGGGGGGATCATTCCATAATTGAGGGGCCACCACTGAAAAGGCCCTCTCCCTTGTGATCCTCTGAGCTTTACCCAGTTCACACCTCCCAGACTAAACATGGAACTTGAATTCATTCTAAGTCTGTCTATTTCTGATCTTGCAAATACATAACTGTGGCATTACCCACATTTCTATTCCCTTAGGTATGTCTGGATGAGTATGTCTAGAGAGTACGGAATGTTGGACTGAGTGGGTGTGGCTGGTGATGCTGTGGAAAGGGGGAGGAGTCTATATATATGGGGGAGCTGAGTGGTCTGAGGGGTTCGGTTGGTGATTGGGGTTGGAGGGTAGATGTGTTTAGCTGTGTGATTTCTTGTCAGGAGTTGTGTGAGGAGTGAGTGAAAATAAGATCATAGGGACTAAGGATTGTTATTATTAGATTTGTTACTACCAGTATTCTTAAGAATATGTAGGAGTTGAATTGAATTTGAAGGAACTAAGAACTATAAAGAACAATAAACATTTTCTTTGTTTTGCTACCATAAAACCACGTGTCAGTTTGGCTGTGTCTCCTGCTCTATTGGTTCATAAATAAACACATTGCATTAAACCTTCAGCCTGTTTTTGTCACAGAAAAGCCTTTTCCAAATCTCCTTACCTTTTCCCTCTGCTATAAGGGAAAGGTTATACTTTTTCTTTTTACCCCTTCCTCAGGTATTTAAGTGGTGGTGCTTAGCTGAGGGAGGTGTGCACGTCAGAGCCTTGGGTGTGAGGTGGCGTCGTCGCACCATCCTCCGATCTTTACCCAGTTCACACCTCCCAGACTGAACTATTTCTGAGCGTGCAAATACATACAGACATGCTTTAATAAATGGAAGGGGAATGCATCTGTTTCAAAGCTGTGCACAACTGATGCATACATTTGGGAAAATGCACATGAATTTTCATGCAAGAAGGAAAAAACAAAAACCAGAATCTGGGATGGTCATGAGTTGGAACACGCCTTGAGGTAGAATTTGGAGACTGTTGATGAGCTAAAATTTGGGTTGCATGTACTTCCCTAGCCCCCAGTAGGGATGCTAGAGAAATCTGAGGAAGATTAAAATGAATTTGGATTTCTAAGAATCCAACCTGGGGAATCCTCTGTGGACCACCCTCCCCAGAGTTTGAGGGGAAACCTGCAATTTGAGTTGCAAATGCAAGCTGAGTTGGGGGTCACTACAGAAATCCAGCAAGTCCCCAAAGAGATGGAATTCCCAGCAACACACAACCTTAGGACTCTTTGCACCCATATTCTGCTTGAGGGTTTCCCATGGGCAGCTGCTTGGTTGCTGTGGGAACCAAACGCTGGACTCGATGGGCCCTTGGTCTGATCCAGCAGGGCTCTTCTGACGTTATGTTCATACGTTGCTCTGCGACTGTGTTTCACAGTGCACGATATAACATTCCCTCCAGGAGGAATGCAAATGCCACTTATCCTCCACCTTGTGTGCATGTGTGCCCATATCCACACATCGTAAAGGCATGGGATTTCATGCCGGTGCTTCCCAACCTCTCTTTGTTCCTGCACTTTGTCTTCTCTTCGCTTTGGCACCCTTTGAGGATTCAGAGGCATGCGCCGCTCCACAGCCTTGCCACTGGGAGAACAGCAGGAGCCCAAAGAGCCCAGTTTGTGTCTGCACTGCCTAATCAATCTTGAAGTTAATTTAGCACCCGTGCTATAAGTCTATAACCTTCTTATAAGCACGTTGAGTAATGAAAGGATGAAATTTCTGTTTGCGTGTAGCAAGGGCTCCATGCCAGATGTTAGCAGTAACAAGGAGAGGCAGCCTGCAGTGATATCTGCGGTGTAAAGAATATTATCAAAGGGGATAGCTGTCAAATCTAATGAAGTCAGGTTATGCAGATTCCTTTCTTTCTTTTAAAATACAGGTAAGTAGAACAGAGGGGTTTGTGCATGTCGTAGGCACAGCTCAGAAATAATTAGCAGGCATCCGTGCAACATAGTTAAACTCCCCCACCCACCCCACACAAAGTCAACATTAATACAGGCTCTGTCAAATTACTGGCGTCATGGCCAACAATTTCATCAACAAGGCCCTGTTATAATAACATAAATGAATAAAGAGCCCACAGACTCTTGGATGGTAAGTCCATCTGTGGTTAATCACTGTGAAAGCATCATGGAGCCTGGAAGTCTACACTGAGTAAACTTCCAAATAGAGTTGTGGTGGACAAAACCCAGCAGGGGGCATCATCCGTCACGTTCATGTCCTTCCGATGGCTTTCCAGAGACTGGTCACTGTTGGAACCGAAATCTGAACCAAGCCCAGAAGGAGCCTCAACACAAGTGAAGCCAGTGTATTCAAGTGTCATAAAATGCAAGTTTTCAAAAACCAAGTCGTACCCAAACTAAAAATCTCATTTGCTTTGCTTACATCTGCCCCATGGTTGTCATAGAATTGCGGAGTTGGAAAGGACCACAGGAATCATCTAGTCCAACCCTCTGCAATGTGCAGGGAAACCAATTATACCATCCACGAGAGGTGGCTGTCCAGCCTCTTCCTAAAAACCTCAAGAGATGGAGAACCCACAAGCTCTGTAGGTAGACTGTTCCACTGTTGTACAGATAAGTTTCCCCTTCTACTTAATCGAGATCTAGGTAGATGGAACTTATACACATTATTCTGAGTCCTCATTTGTGTGGCCATGGAAACTAGTGCTTGACCATCTTCCCCGTGGCACCTTTTTATGCACCTGAACACTGCTCACATATCTCCCTCCTGTCTTCTTTTCTCCAGACTGAACATCCCAAGTTCCTTCAGCCTATCCTCAGAGGACATGTCCTCAAGTCCCTCAATCATCTTTGTTGCCCTCCTCTGAACCTGTTCTAACCCATCATTCATGCTGACAGCAACCATGCTAGATTTCTCAGAATGCTCCATTCCAAGGAACATTTGCGGGGAGCAATACACAGTGGCTGCCATCCGTCTCTCCCATTGTCTTTTAGAATGGGATATTCTGTGAAATCTAACATGGCAGTGGCCACCAGAATGGCGTTTCACAAGCTCTAGTAAATCCCAGCATCCCCAGAAATGTGCAACCCCCAACCCAAAATGCAGAAGATGGGAAATGTGGCTTCTCCTCCCCTATCACTCCCAAACTTCTCCAAAATTTGGATAGATCTTTCAAAATTTCAGCCTAGCACTGGGTTTGGCTGCTTCTTAACATTCTATAGTGTAATTTTCTGGATACATGCATGATTCTGTGTAAAGCAGGAGTAGGCTTCTTTGCAGCCCACTGCCACCCCCACCCTCAATGCCACGGCTGCTGAATTTGCTGCCACAGCAGCAGTAGCGAAAAGGCTCCAAAGAATTTCAATCTATTGAAGTTTGACCCAATTTGAGGCAAAGGAATTGGAGATGCGGTGAAAGGGGGGGGGCAGGTTTGATGTCACTGTCCATCTTTCACAGTTTGGAATTGGGAATGCAAAATTTCCAGGGGAAACTTACCGGAACTCCCATCTCCTTCCCCAGAAATGTTCTACTCCAAGAGGCATTGGGAAAAATATGGCAACCAGCAGCCAATCAAAGCAAAGGAATTACAGTACCTCCCCCCTCAATGGCACCCCTCACCCTCAACAGAGCTGGAATGCCCCAACTCAATTTCATGGCCATGGAGCTGTGAAATTGTGTGGATGGACATTTCAGCCGAGCCTTACTTGGAACCTGAGTCCCTCGGGGTCTAGTTCAACATATATTTCCTGCATCACATGGTGTGATTAGGAGCTGTGGTGACATCAGCAGCCAGTATGCCGTTCCTCTCCCTCTACTGAATGTTTAAACATTCTGACCTCACACAGGCATGCTGCACCAGGCTGCATAATTAACCTTCCCAGCTGGTGGGCAGCTAGCTAGTAAACATTAATGGTCTTTTGGCCAGGTCCTTAGCTCATATTTCATTCCCACTCTCATGGATGTAGATGTCAAAAGCTCAGTCTCCGTAAGGAATTAATGGCTTCAGTATTGAAGGGAGGCAGGTGTTTTTGGCTGACCGCCAGCAGCAGAGCAGGACGGTCGTTCACCGCAGGAATAACTAAAAAATGTGGACAAGAAACCGAGGGAAGTCAGTGTTGCAGCTGGGATGAAAAAATCTGCATGCATGATACATCAGCTGATCAGTTTTCATCTGTCAAGCACTGGAGTGCATGAGAGAGTAATTTAAGTGGCGGCTATGTTGTAGTGCATACAGACGGCTGTTTGCACTTCTACACATTAAAAATACCCAGATTTCTAGGCAATATCTGGAAATTACAGGCAGCCTGCCTGAAGACCTACTCACTAAAGCTCAGGAGGGGAAGAGAATAGAGGAGGAAAGCGAATGGACACGTGGAACCACAGCCCACATTTGATGTTTAAGGTAAGAGGTGGCAACTCTAAAATTCATGGCTAGCAGGCTGTGCTTTGGCCAGCTGGGGTCATAAATTACGCAGAAATGCAGAATGGTTGTTCATCTGCCATCCAAGAACCAAACTAAATAAAATGCAGGCTGTCTATGGTCTCCTGCATTGTTTAAATCCTAAGCTGAAGCCGTGGGAGGATGGGAGGATTGGATAGGATTGGAGGTTCAGTTGATTTTTCTTTCCTTTTTTACTGAAGCAAAAGTTATCTCCAGACTAGTGCAGAACAGGTGTTGTGTTCTAATTATACAAACCAGGAAGAGCAACAAAATAACTCAGCACAGACAACAATTAAGCACACCTGTGTATCCTTCTACTAGTGATAGAAATGGCTCTCAGCTGCAAGACAACTTTGGTCCCATGTGTCATCACACCCTTCAACACTAAAATTGGGACATTGTAGGGACACTGTTGTAACACACCCGCCCCAGTGGTTTGCACAAGGATCACTTTGGGAGCCCCACCCTCTCCATCCTTCCATGGTGCTGGACACTCCTCTCCAGGTGTTGCACAGTATACTTATTTATCCTGAATTTCCCTGTCTTCCACTGATTTATGAGTGAAGAAGACAATTTGATAAAGATGTGCTAGAAAAACCTCATTTGTTCTACAGCATATCGTCAAGTATTCAAAACAGACCTCAACTGCTGTAGTGTCTAAAACAAGCAGGCTGTCCACTGCATGGACCTCCGTGTTCATGAGTAGGCATGCATTTATCTACATGTACACTAGCAACTGTCCTGACTGAAGTTGGACTCCGGGGGAAGCAGACTCCTGTAGGATTTGGTAGAAGGAAGCTATAATCAGTTGGCGATTATGCTGGCTAAACTAGAGCCCAGCAAAGTAGACACTGCTAGCACCTTGGACAGCTCTCTGCAGAGACTATTAAACTGAGGTAGTTCCCATGGAAAGAGCAAGGAACCAGCAGCAACTGGAGGTTGAAGTTAGCCAGTCGGCTCAGGCCTCTCAGAAGCTCCACCTCCAAATGGGTACTGCCTGGAGCCTTGAAGTGCCCATGCTCATTTCTATAGCCTTAAGCTCTATACAGTTGAAGGATCTCAGAGGGTTGGGGAGAACCATTCTTGGAGGTTGAAGTTGATGGGAGGGTTGAGTCCTTGGGTCTTCAGGATGCATCAAGGAGTTCCCAAGGGTCCTCCCTAGAATGGAGTGACCACTATCTTGTTGGACACTGAGTCCTTTTGGGGTAAGGCAGAGCCTCCAGACTGGAGACATCAACAAGATGCTATTGGGCGGTATAAAAATGTAATAGATAAATAAATAAATAAATAAATAAAATGTGTGTGTCCCCTGAAATTTAACAAAGAACATATCAAGAATCCTGCTGGATCAGCTCAATGGTCCACCATCCTAATTCCCACATTGAACAACCAGATGGCCAAAGAGGAAGCCCACAAGCTAGACATGACTGTGTCTCCCCCTAGCAACTGATCATTCAGAGGCACACTACTTCTGAACCTGGAGGTAGCACACAGCCATCGTCATGACTAGTAGCCTTGTTCGCCATGAATGTATCTAATCATCTTTAAAGTCATCTAAGCTAGAGAAAGAGGATTCCATACAAAACTTATGCATTGTACAAAGGACTTCCTTCTTCCTCCCTCCCTCCAGTGGATCCATTTCACTGAACGGCCACTTTTCTCCCTCTCTCGAAATACTAGAACCCGATGGGGTCACCCCATGAAGCTGATGGGTGGGAGATCCAGGACATATAAAAGGAAGGACTTCTTTACACAGCACATAGTTAAATTATGTAACTCACTACTCCAAGATGTAGTGATGGCCACCAATCTGGATGGCTTTAAAAGGGGGTTGGATAAATTCCTGGAGGCAAAGGCTATCCATGGCTACTAGCCCTGATGGTTGTGTGCTATCTCCAGTAGTCGAGGCAGTAAGCCTGTGTGCACCAGTTGCTGGGGAACATGGGTGGGAGGGTGCTGTTGCACCATGTCCTGCTTGTTCATCCCTGGCCGATGGCTGGTTGGCCACTGTGTGAACAGAGTGCTGGACTAGATGGACCCTTGGTCTGATCCAGCAGGGCTCTTCTGATGTTCTAGTCTTGTGAGAGAGGGAGAGAAACTCCTCTGAACCCACTTCTCCACAATTTTATTTAATGTCGAGGCATCTGAGGCAGGAGTTAAGCATTATACCAACCTTCCCCAGCCATTCAGATGTGATAGACTACATTCAGTGGAGGCTGGTGGCTCTGATTCCAGTGGGGCTATGAATTCTTTCTGGGTCTCAGACAGAACCAGCCAGAGCTCTAAATGAGCTGAACTCCATCCACCGAAATAGGAGATAGGGTTCTTCTCCATCTAAAGCAGAGCCACCAGTGAGTCCACCCCATCAGTTCACTCAGTTGGGAAAAGCTGTGATATAGAGAAATAACAATGCCAGCCACGCACACGAACGCCGTTGCAGAAAGCAAGGCATCAGAGGCAAAATGAGAGGCATGATTTATCAACCAGATGCTTCCAGGTAGGCCAAACGCAGGAGATAAGTTTTTGTCTCCTTTGTAGCCTGCCGTCAGTCATCACCAGAGGAGCGATGATTCGCAGCAGACCTTTCCCGGTATACAGCTGGCTGGCTCTGTAACTTCCATCACTTCATGCCATTCTATTTATACCACTATTAATCACGGCGAAACCGTTGCAAAAATAACCCACCGTTTTGATTGGAAATTTTCACGAGGATCACGTACGTCCCCATTATTCTTCAACCCAACCGTAATGAGCAGGGTCGCTTTTGGATAATAGTCTTAGCTGCGTCCTTTCCTATTTTTCCTCATTTATAATCATTTGATGTTACTGCCAATTCTAGACTTTTCTCCTTTGGATGTTAATGAAAAAAATAATAACCAACCCAGTGAGTGCTGATAATTTATTTTGATTTTGCTTTTCACGCCACAGCTATGCCGGGTATCATTTTAATATTTTAGAAGAAAGATGAGGCTAACTTCCCAGACCATTTTCCTTCTTCAATATATGAACCTCATTAAATAGTTTGAATTAAATATGAAATTTTGCATTTATTATAAACATACTTCCCCTCTTAACTCTATTTTCATCTGGCTAATTAGAGTACAATGTATCAAAACTTTGCATATATATGTTCCAGATTTGGATTCCTGTGCATATTTGCTCTAGAGTAAGTGTCACTGAATGCAGTTGGGATTACTCATACATAAGCACAGCTTTGTTTTTCCTATCCCTTGGGCTACAGCTGCCTCTAAAAGGTGCAAACAGTCTTGCACTTGCATCGTCTTTAACTTGAACCGCTATGAATCTAAATACCTAAAATCATGCATTAAACTCTCTCAAAATGGCAGAAAATTGACACCGTTTCATGTATAGCTTTACTGTGAAGTGTTTTTTGAGTGCTTTTCCTATCCAGCTCATGAGTATAATTAACAACGCAATAAAACTGACTGAAGGTTTTTAAACATCCCTCTAAAATGTATTTGTGAGGCGATGAAGCCAAGAGCCTCTAAACAAGGAAATCCTTCGCAAAGTCTGGTTGGTATCATATCATTCTGGATATGATAAAAACAAGAAAGCACAAAAGCTACCCTTATTCTGTTTAGACCCCATTTTTTAATCAAAGGGCAGAGAACTCTGAATATGCTAATATTAGGGCTACAGCACAATCAAAATATTTGAATTGTTTAAGTAGGGAGGCATGAGAATTTTGATTTTGCTCACAAAATATGCGAGCAGCCCCTATCCACCAATGATATTCATAGATTGTCGAATGCACGCTTGTGTTCATTTCATTCCAAATTCCCAATTTGATTTGTACAAATTTGTTTTCTCCAGCATTTAAAAAAAATCTCAAGTTCTGTTTGTTCAAACTATGTAGAAATTTGAGAACTTTGGGTGAATTCTTATCAAAACCAAACCAAACTGAACTGAAACTCTCACCCAACTCTAGTCACAGCCAATGGAATAAATCTTAGGCAAGGAAGTGCAAATGAAATAATGTTGCACTCAGATTTCCCATCCTCTCTGCTATGCTATTGAGACCTTTTGGAGAGGAACAATGTGGTTTGATGAAACCCAGAAATCTCCCTATAATGTACAATTCGAGCCTTAGAAATGAATAACCAAGTTCTTCATTGTTGCTTTCAATGGAAGATCCAACCCACAAGCTAGATGGAAATCCCAGCGACTCTTACATTCTGCCTGTGTTCTGGTCAGGGTAATAACAATATTGGAATTTTAGCCAGAACTCCTTCCTTTCCTCATTGGTTTACAGCAGCCGTTCTTTGGAACTGGTAACTAAATATTCTGCTCTGTAGCTTCTAACCTCTTCTTGCTCTATTGGCAAGTTAATTATTTGACTCATCCAACCCTATTAAAGAGCAGGCAGCAATTAATTTGCATGAAGCCGCCCTCTCTCCCTCCTTTGGCAGTTATCGCTGACAGGACATGAAATGGTACAAAGGAATCCTTGAAGAATGTCCCATGGCAGATGGAGGGAGGACTCCTTTGCGTTCATTCTAAAGGAGAGATGTGTGGATCAGGTTTTGGATTTTAGATTGGGATTTGTTCTGTGTAGGGATAGGTGAGAAATTTGTTTTAGTTTGGTTTTGATAAGAATTTACCAAAATTCATACAGTTCTCCATATTGGGGTGACAACTACCACCACCACCACCACTGGATCTGGGAGAAATTAAAACTGACAGATTTATTCAATCAGGCCCAGAGCTTTGAGAGGGTTTGAATTCCTATGAATTCATCCATGTTTCTGTTTCTTAATTAAGGTTGCCACCTCTCTTTCTCCCTCTCTCTCTCTCTCTCTCTCCTGACAGCATCTTCATCTTTAACAGCTATATGACCAGCAAGTTCAACATGGTCTTCTGCATACTGGGAATAGCTGCACTTACGGATTTTTTTGATAACAGTTTACCCACATTCACAAAGTTCTTCATATTCAAGATGGAAAGAATTGAGCTAATGATACTGAGAGGCATATTGCCTCTGATCCTGGAGGTAACAGACATCCATCATGACTAGTAACTGTTACTAACTTTATCTTCCATGACTTTGTGTAACCCAATTTTAAAGCCATCCATGTTGGAACTCAAGGTGTCATACGTATGCCCCCAACTTTTATTTTTGGTGATGAGATATGGATTGGCACAATACGATCACATGGTAAGTGGTGTGGCTGAGCAGGACCATGATCCTGAGTCTCCGTTGTCTATGATCCAACACAATAGCCTTTGAACTAAACAACAACAACAACAACAACAACAACTACTACTACTACTACATTGTCCTCGGATTGTAAAGATGTGGAGCTGGGCTGAGGCTGGCATATCTAAGACCATCTAGGTGACATAAAATGTGAATCGTAGATTATCCAGCTCAGATTCTGAAGCACTCCACTAGCTGTGGGTCATCAATCATTGAGAAATCATATGAAGCCAGGGCTGGCATAAAGGGTAGGCATGATCAAGCATCTGCTGAGGGCCCATGCCCCAACAGAGGCCCCACTGACAAGATCCCACTGAAGCTGCTCCTCCTCTTCGTCTTTGCAACCTGCTTCTTTGCCTGAGGGCTCATCTACACCAAGCAGGATATGCCACTATGAAAGTGGTATATAAAGGGCAGGAGCCACACAACTGCTTTATAGTGGTACTGAAGTGCACTGACAACTGTTGGGGCCCATTGAGACATACTAAATACCGCTTTCATACTGCTTTATGCTGCTTGGTGTGGCTCCTGCCTTTTATATACCGTTTTCATAGTGGAATATCCTGCTTGGTGTAGATGAGCCCTACGTCTCACTCTGGTCCAGGCAAGGATAGTGGTGAAGAAGAGCAGCAGCAGAAGTCGTGGTGTTCTTGGTTGCCGGGTCTCTGCTGGTCAAGCAAGCAAGTGGTAGCAATGATGAGAAAGAGGAGAAGGAGCCAGAGCAGCTAGTGACCATGGCCATGAGAGGGTCGAGTCACCGAGGGAGGGCGTCCAGCGAAGGTATCCCGTCAAAGGACCATCCAAAACATGGAGCTGTAAGTGAATCCAGCAGGGCACATGAATGTCTGAGCCAGCCCTGAGCCAAAATGAGAGCCTTTTTCATGAGGTTGTTCGGGCTCAGTTTATTCGTCTGCAAAACAGACGGATTTCTGCCGAATTGCATCAGGATCTCTCCCAGTGCTCAACAGCCCAATGCGCAGAAGGAAGCCACAGGGATGGGGGAGGTGGTTGTGCATGCTTCACAACTCCAATCCCAATTTATGCATCAATAAAAAAATAGCAAGAGCATAAATTATATGTACATTCTTAAAGGAATAAAATACACTAGCGGATGGCATGCATGCAAATTCACTGTAAATAACATTTGTCGATGAAAATGAAGCAGCCAAGCATAAATGATTGTGACTTATTGGCCAAATTTGTATCTCCGCCTCAAAGCCACAGACTCTGTGCTTCTCTCACAGAGCTCCATTTATGGTGATGTTGTGGCTGGCAGCATCAACCAGTCTGCAAAGGCTCATTAAATTTCCATCTCAAAAGGTTGCTGTGCATCACATCAGTATTAAATGCTGGCAGATCTGGAATGGCACAACTCCGCTGTTTCCCTACAAAATCTCTTATGGAAGGTTATACAGTTAAACCTTCTTTGATCTGAAGACCAAGAAATCTGCTCTCTTCAAGACAGGGTGGATATGATGGAGGTTGTATTCCAACACCTATGAGTTTTTGCAAACATTTTCAGCAGTGTACAACTCACATGGACAATCTGCCTCCATAATATTTGGTTTGCATTGTCTGACTTGAGGGGGCAAAACAGGCCTTAGAGCTCTAGAGCCAGCAGTACTAGGAGATAACCTATCAGGGATCATATGAGTCACACGATTAGGGACAACAATTTTGCTATGTGGTTTTTTTTGTCCTGCCTTGAACTTTTTGTAATTCCCTCCTTTGGTGAATGAGCCCATTGGTGCCAGTACCAAGAAACTGGCACCCAGCTGGGGGAGGTGGGGGAGCACCCCCCTTCCATCTAAATTTTCACCAATGAAAAAACCCCACATGTTTGTAACAGTCCAGTTCTTGTAGCGGGTATCACTGCTTAGCCACACCTTTCCCCACCACTATTCTGCCTTGCAAAAGGGTCTTCGCCACCACTCACTCACTTATTCCACAACAGCTGATCCTCCACTGATTTACAAGCTATAAGAGTGTCTGTTCCTCTGATTTACAATACCTTCAAAAACACCGCTGTTGAAATCAGAGCTACCAGCCTTCACTGGCTGAGCGGGACTCCCTTTCTCAGTGCTGAGCAGGAATTGGAGTCGATTGGGGGCAATCTCTTTCCCTTGAGTTGCGCTTGGGGAAGGAAATGGCAAGACTGGTTGGTGAACTTCTGCAACCTGCATTCAGCCCACAGGCTGGGCTGTTCCCCATGCCTGGTTTTATACACATGCACACTAGAGCCAAGAGGCATCACACGCACTGAACCCTAAAACATGACAATTTTGTTGCTGCTTCTTCTCCTTTGGTTTTATGAGCTGGACTGTTTTTTACTCTTTGCTGCTGGTTGGACCTTGGTTTAATTCCATTATGCTTTTAGTGTATTGTACACCGCCCAGAGAACTTGGGCTTTTAGGTGGTTTAAAAGCTAAGTAGATAGAGCAACAGATAGATGTAGATAGATAATTCTAGCAACTTGCATTAGCAACATTTTAGCAACACCTTTCCCCCTCCGCCTCCCAAGTCAACAATTGTGACAAAAATCAATTTTCAATGTGATTTATTAAGAATCATAGAATCATAGAATAGCAGAGTTGGAAGGGGCCTATAAGGCCTTCGAGTCCAACCCCCTGCTCAATGCAGGAATCCACCCTACAGCATACCTGACAGATGGTTGTCCAGCTGCCTCTTGAAGGCCTCTAGGGTGGGAGAGCCCACAGCCTCCCTAGGTAACTGATTCCATTGTCATACTACTCTAAGAGTCAGGAAGTTTTTCCTGATGTCCAGCTGGAATCTGGCTTCCTGTAACTTGAGCCCGTTATTCCGTGTCCTGCACTCTGGGAGGATGGAGAAGAGATCCTGGCCCTCCTCCGTGTGACAACCTTTTAAGTATTTGAAGAGTGCTATCATGTCTCCCCTCAATCTTCTCTTCTCCAGGCTAAACATGCCCAGTTCTTTCAGTATCTCTTCATAGGGCTTTATTTCCAGACCCCTGATCATCCTGGTTGCCCTCCTCTGAACATGCTCCAGCTTGTCTGCGTCCTTCTTGAATTGTGGAGCCCAGAACTGGACGCAATACTCTAGATGAGGCCTAACCAGGGCTGAATAGAGAGGAACCAGTACCTCACGTGATTTGGAAGCTATGCTTCTATTAATGCAGCCCCAAATAGCATTTGCCTTTCTTGCAGCCACATTGCAGTGATGGCTCATATTCAGTTTGAGCATGAGACAGAAAAGAGGGACCATTCATGGTAAATTGGAACACGGAATAACAGGCTCAAGTTAAAGGAAGCCAGATTCCAGCTGGACATCAGGAAAAACTTCCTGACTGTCAGAGCAGTATGACAATGGAACCCATGACCTAGGGAGGTTGTGGGCTCTTCTCCCATCCTAGAGGCCTTCAAGAGGCAGCTGGACAACCATCTGTCGGGGATGCTTTAGGGTGGATTCCTGCATTGAGCAGGGGGTTGGACTCCATGGCCTTGTAGGCCCCTTCCCACTCTGCTATTCTATGATCCTATGATTCTATGATCTGGGCTGCAATCCTCTGTGCACCAACATGGGATGAAGTTTCATTGAACACAATGAGACTGAACCCCTGGTCAAAGATGCTTAGGATTACGCTGCTGGTGCTAGTGTGCTCCCATCTGAAGTCTCTCAGCAGCTTTTTCCTGATGAGCGGCATCTCCACAGGCGCTTTGGCATTGCAGCCAGCCAGCCGACGTCCGGTGCTCCCTCAGAAGCCCCCAGCTGAGGAGACCGGATGTAAGTCACTTCAGTGGCAGCAATAAATAAGTAAATAAATAAATAAAGCCTCAGAGTGATCAAGTAAAAGGTTAGGACTGTTGAGTGCTTTAATCAATAATGTATGGCGTAGATGAACAGTATACTGTACTTTGCTGGGCAAAATCAATAATACATTTTCATGCTCAACTTTTTAATCCTCAAAACAACTACATCAAAAATTTCACACTAGGCTGCCCCTGAAAATCAATAATAAAAAGGTTTCTTTCTTTCTTTCTTTCTTTCTTTCTTTCTTTCTTTCTTTCTTTCTTTCTCCTTCACTCCCCTTTCTTTTATTTAATGGTGTTTAATTAAAGGCAGAACCAAACTGTTTGCCAAATGACAGTGGGAAACAAGGACACCTGACTTTGGGCTAAAATGAGGATCAGGTTTTTGCTTGAACTATGATTGGGCTCAAAATTAAAGGAATTATGTGGTGAAAGCCTATTCACATGCTTAGGATGGGTCCCAATGGTCTGGACATGTGGATGACTTCATACTCAGGCTGATGTATTATTATTATTATTATTATTATTATTATTATTATTATTATTATTATTATTATTATTATATTTATTTGTATCCTGCCTTTTGTCCAATACTGGGCCTCAAGGTGGCCTTACAAAATTTAAAACATGTACATTTTAAACCTATGAAAAGAAATGTACAAAAAAAACCCCACCTATATTAAAACATAAACTTTACAAGTCCCTTAACATAGATGGAGGACCAGATTATTCTCCAAAGGCCTGCCAGAACAAACAAGTTTTAGCCTGCTTCCGAAAGCCCATCAAGGAGGGAGCCAGCCTAGCTTCCCTGGGAAGAGAGTTCCAGAGCACCGGAGCAGCCACCGAGAAGGCCCTCTCCCATGTTCCCACCAAGCGTGCCTGTGAAGAAGGTGGGACTGAAAGAAGGGCCTCTCCAGAAGATCTCAAAGCACGGGCAGGCTCATAAGGGAGAATACGGTCTTTCAGATAACCTGGACCTGAGCCATATAGGGCTTTATAGGTCATAACCAGCACTTCGAATTGCACCTGGAAACAGACTGAAAGCCAGTGGAGCTGTTTTAACAAGGGAGTTGTCTGCTCCCTGTAACCAGCCCCGGTCAACAATCCGGCTGCAGCTCTTGATAGCACTCTTGATAGACATGAGAGCACTCTTCAAATACTTAAAAAGTTGTCACACAGAGGAGGGCCAGGATCTCTTCTCGATCCTCCCAGAGTGCAGGACACGGAATAACGGGCTCAAGTTAGAGGAAGCCAGATTACAGCTGGACATCAGGAAAAACGTCCTGACTGTTAGAGCAGTACGACAATGGAATCAGTTGCCTGGTGAGGTTGTGGGCTCTCCCACACTAGAAGCCTTCAAGTGGCAGCTGGACAACCATCTGTCAGGGATGCTTTAGGGTGGATTCCTGCATTGAGCAGGAGGTTGGACTTGATGGCCTTGTAGGCCCCTTCCAACTCTGCTATTCTATGATTCTATGGTTCTATGATTCTTTGAACCAGCTGGAGTTTCGGAACACTCTTTAAAGGCAGCCCCACGTACAGCATGTTACAGTATGTACAGTTTAACAGGAACTGGGATAGATAGATAAATCCTTGTTCCCATCACAGGTTATGACCTAGTCTTGGGTTCAGCCTCTAGAATGTAACCAGCAGAAAAATAAGAAATGGATTTTCCAGTTGGTTGGCAAGTAGCAGACTTGATAGGATCTCCAAGCCCATTCAGTATGCATCTGGGGGACTCAAGCGGCTTCATTAATTTTATTGCATGTGTTTCAATCACGTCTCTCCTGGGCTTAGTGTTCATGTGAAACTGCTATGCATCTAAGTCATCTTATAGCAGCTCACGCTTTCCAACCAGGGCCATCTCAAGACATTGTGGTGCTCTAGGCGGGGCATATTTTGAGATGAGTAAGAACGGCAGTGAAGTGAACCAATCAGATGCTGCTTTGGGTGGATACAGCCAAAGGGCCCTGGAGCAGGAAGAGGCAGGCCTCTAACCACACCAATGCTCTCATTGGCTGTGCAGTCCCCAAAGTTAGGGAGTCAATTGGTTCAACTTGCTGCCTCTCACATTAGGGCAAATATGACTTAAAATGGCACACAACTTACCAATGAAGCTCTTTCATTTACTGCATGCCAAGCCTTGCCCAATCACTATTGATAAGGCCTATTTGGGGGTCATTTGGCACCCTTGATCTCTTGGTGCCTACTTCGGCTCTCTAGAAATGGACATTTCCAACATTTCCCTAAAGGGCTTCTCCGTTGGTGTACATGCCTGCATCCTTCTGCCCAATAACTAGAGTTGTAAAACACAGATGTTAGCAAAGCACTACAAAGTTGCAATGCTGTCCTCAATAGGGAGCAAGCCCCATTGAAATCCTTGGGACCTACTTCTGAGGAGACACACATAGGATTGTGCCGTCACATTCCAAGACTCACCAAGGTCAAGGAACAGACCCGATAAAAGCTTGCCCCAACAATTTGTGTATTTCTGCTGGACTCTGTGCTCTTTTTTCTCCCCTTTCTCATACATATATACACCCCCACTGCCTGGATTCCTTTCTTCTTTCAGAAAGTGAATTTGCTGACAAAGGAATTTTACTTTGGCTGCTAAGGTAGCAAATTAATCCTCACCACGATGGCTGCAGAATTAATCACTCTCTATCTCTTGCATGGTTCCTGTGATGATTCCTGGCATTGACATGCTTCACTTCTTATTGTGCACCATCAAATTTATCTTGGTCAGGCTGAAAAGCTCATATAACCCAAAGTTATTTGGGTTCAATCATTACGGTTCAATCATTTTCTCTCTGATCTGGACTCGTGGCTGTCCTTTCTCCTCTCTGACAACTCTCCTACTCTGATCTTGGGTGACTTCAATATCCATGTGGATGACCCTCACGATGCTGCAGCTCTACGATTTCGCTCCTTATCTTCCTCTTACGATCTCAAGCTCTGCTCTGAAGCACCCACACATTCCCTTGGACACTGTCTGGATCTTGTCCTCACTCGGAACTGCTCTGTCCTGGACTTTTCTATTGTTGACTTTCCTCTGTCAGATCATCATCTAGTCTCTTTCAATATTACTCACAATCCCCCTCCTTCACGTCCTGCTTCACGCCCTTGTCGTGACCTGCATTCTATCAACTATGAGGCTTTCTCTCAGTCTCTAGCCTCCTCTCTTCCTTCTGTCTTCACAGCCGTCTCCTTGGACTCAGCCGTCTCCTCCTTTAACTCCACATTGTCTTCAACTCTTGATAATCTTGCTCCATCTACAACTCGGATAATTCGCCCCTCTCAACCCCAACCGTGGCTCACCTCTTTCCTCCGCTACCTTCGCTCTTGCTCCCGGGCAGCCGAACGCCTGTGGCGTAAGACCAGGGACTTGGCGGACTTTGTCCACTACAAATTTGTTCTCTCCTCTTTCTCTTCTGCCATTTCACTGGCCAAACAGCAGCACTACTCAACGCTGATCCAGTCAAATGCTAGACACCCTCAGCGGCTCTTCAAGTCCTTCAATTCTCTCCTGAAACCTAATCCACCATCTCTCCCCGCCTCTCTGTCTGCCAATGACTTTGCCTCTTTCTTCAATGCTAAAATCCAAACTATTCGCTCCGATCTGGCCAGCTCTGCTCCGCTCCCAGCTCCTGTGCCTCACCTGTCAGTTCCTCCTGCAACTCTCTCGGCGTTCCCCTCAGTCTCAGCTGATGAACTGTCTAAAATACTGCGCTCGTCGAAGCCTTCCACTTGTTCCCGTGATCCAATTCCCTCTCGCGTCTTTATTAATCTTATCCCCGCTATCCTCCCGTCCTTGCTTCACATCATTAATTCTTCTCTGTCCTCTGGCTCATTTCCCTCTGCTTTTAAACATGCTACTGTCTCTCCCATTCTCAAAAAACCCACTCTTGATCGACTTTCTCTGTCTAACTACCGACCTGTCTCTCTGTTGCCCCTTGTCTCAAAGATTCTGGAACGTGTGGTCTACTCTCGCTGTCTTGACTTTCTCTCTAGTAACTCTGCTCTGGATCCCTTTCAATCTGGATTCCGTCCTTTGCATTCCACTGAAACAGCCCTTACCAAGATCACCAATGATCTTCTCACTGCCAAGTCTAAGGGCCATTATTCCATCCTTATTCTCCTTGATCTAACTGCAGCCTTTGACACGGTTGATCACGATCTTCTCTTAGATTCCCTCCATGACCTTGGACTCTGTGGCTCTGTCTATAACTGGTTCGCCTCCTATCTAGAGGGTCGCTCTTTCAGCGTGTCGGCTAACGGCAGCTCGTCCTCCTCCTTTCTCCTTTCAGTAGGGGTTCCGCAAGGCTCGGTGCTTGGCCCGCTGCTGTTTTCTCTATACATGCTGCCCTTGGGTAAACTTATTCAATCTCATGGCCTCCAATATCACCTGTATGCCGATGACACACAACTATACCTCTCATCTCCGGAACTTTCTCCTGATGTCCACGATCGTATCTCAGCATGTCTTTCAGATATCTCAGCCTGGCTGCTTCATCGCCGTTTGAAACTCAATATGGCAAAAACTGAACTGCTTGTTTTTCCTCCTAAACCTTCTCCTCATCTCTCATTCTCTCTTACTGTCAACGATGTCACGCTTACTCCGGTCAAGGAAACTCGTAGCCTTGGCTTTATATTTGATTCCTCGCTCTCCTTTATTCCTCATATCGAGGCAGTAGCTAAATCTTGTCGTTTCTTCCTGTATAATATTGCCAGGATTCGACCATTTTTGTCTGTCTCTTCTGCCAAGACTCTCGTTCACGCACTGGTTATCTCTCGGTTGGACTACTGCAACCTCCTCCTCTCTGGCCTCCCCTCATCTCACATCAGTCCGCTGGTCTCTGTCCACCACTCTGCTGCTAAGATCATCTTCCTGGCCCGCCGCTCTGACCATGTCACTCCGCTTCTGAAATCTCTTCATTGGCTCCCAATTCATTCCAGAATCCAATATAAACTTCTCCTGTTGACCTTCAAAGCTTTTCACGGTCTAGCTCCTGCCTATCTCTCCTCTCTCATCTCACACTATTGCCCCGCTCGTGCTCTTCGCTCCTCTGATGCCATGCTTCTTGCCTGCCCAAGGGTCTCTACTTCCCTTGCTCGGCTTCGTCCATTTTCCTCTGCTGCCCCTCATGCCTGGAATGCTCTTCCAGAACACCTGAGAACTACCAACTCAATCACAGCTTTTAAAACACAGCTAAAAACTTTTCTTTTCCCTATAGCTTTTAAACTTTGAGTTTGTTCTGACCCTATACTGTTAGCTTCACCCTTCCCGGTGCCTGTTTACACTTCCCTGTGCCTGTTTGCATTCTCCTTCCCTTCTTATTGTTTACTACAACTTTATTAGATTGTAAGCCTATGCGGCAGGGTCTTGCTATTTACTGTGTTATCTGTACAGCACCATGTACATCGATGGTGCTATATAAATAAATAATAATAATAATAATAATAATACGGTGTCATTAAAAAAAAGGTGCATTCAGGAACACAACTGCAACTTTCAGATGATTCATGAAGGCAAGTGTGGTGTCACGAGTGGCGTGTTCGACTGGGGCTTGGGAGATCTGGGTTCTAGTCCCCACTCAGCTATGAAGCTCATGGGATGACTTTGGGCCAGTGCCCGCCTAACCTACCTCACAGGGTTGTTGTGAGTATAAAATGGAGGAGAGGAGGAGGACCATGTGAGGTACCTTGAGTTCCTTGCAAGAGGGGGGAAAATGTAGGATGTGAATATAATAATGATGATAGTAATAATAATAATTCCAAAATTTTGAAATGGAAATCCTTGTTGTATGATATCACGTGAGATGTCCATCTAGGCCATATGACTCGTCTTATGTTAATCTGACTGCATTTTAATCGGCACTGATGTTCAGCAGATGTTCACCAATGGCTAGATAGGGTCAAATTAATACTCATTAATTTCTTTAATGAGTATTGGTAAGTCACGCCACATATTTAAATGACCTGGATCATTCATAACACTAACTCGTGATTTTGTCTGGCAGGTGGTCGAACAAACCACAGTTTGTTTTCTCAGTATCTGTGTTTTTTCCTTCTTCCTTTGCCCACTCCCTTCCTGTATCCCAAATGGCTTTGTGGAGCTGTAGTACTGACATTCAGAATGATTGTTTTTTGTTTGTTTCTTTGTTTTTAACCACTCTTGCTCAATGTTTCTTTAGCCTGGCAAAACAATCCATGAACAACCCATGGTTCTGTGTTCACATGCAATAACCCATGGTTTAAACAACCCACAGTTCTCACAACCCAAGAACAAACCATAGGTTCTCTTTCTGGGTTGTTTGTGGTTAACAAACCATGGCTTGTTAGCATGGTTGGGTTCACACAACACAAAAATCCAGACTTCATCAACCCATACCATGGGTTAGCATTATGTGTGAACACAGACA
The DNA here is from genome assembly GCF_023053635.1 of Elgaria multicarinata webbii. NCBI lineage: Eukaryota > Metazoa > Chordata > Lepidosauria > Squamata > Anguidae > Elgaria > Elgaria multicarinata. The sequence goes on along the minus strand of NC_086187.1, from coordinate 28,112,806 downwards.
ATTAGATTGAATAGAGTCAGTGAAGTCAAATTTTTGCAACAGACTAGAAGAGGATTGAAGGTAAATCTGGATAAGATAGAGGTACTATTGGTGCATGGCTTGAAGGATTGCAAAAGTGGCATTCAGCCTGATCTGGATGGGAATGCACTCCATCTAAAAATATCTGGTTTACAGGTTGGGTGTGATGTGAGATGTTGCTGCTCATGTGATCTCTGAAGCCCAAAGGATATTCTAGCACCTAAGGTGGCTATATGAAGTCCTCTATTTGAAGGCCTGCCATTGGACACAATTGCATATTCAAAGGTATCCTCAGTTTGAAGTCTTGTCCAGATGAAGACCAGTTTCAAGATAAAGAACTTCCTGACTGTTAGAGCAGTATGACAATGAAACCAATGACCTAGGGAGGTGGTGGGCTCTCCCACATGACAGGCATTCAAGAGGTAGCTAGACAGCTACCTGTCAGGGATGCTTTAAAGTGGATTCCTGCATTGAGCAGGGGGGTGGACTTGATGGCCTTAGAGGCCCCTTCCAACTCTACTATTCTATGATTCATTGAACTCTAAGAACTGTTAGCACATGGACAGCGGACAGAGTAGTTGCACTGGTCATCTAATCCCAGACTTCCCCACTTCAGCGAGTTGCATTGTATTTTTTTTTAAAGTATGGTAATTATTTCTAAATCAGCATCTTTACATATCAATTAGCACATGCAAATTTATGCAAGCCTCTGTCCTCTTTTTTTGCCAATTGATTTCCTCTTTTTTCAGAGTGCACATGTGGTAACCAGACCCCTGCAGCAGTTATGACAAAGTAATTATTCCAAAATTTTCATCTAAACATATAAATTAGCATATGCACATTTTATGCAAATTGGTGTCAACTTCTGCTCTCTCTCTCTCTCTCTCTCTCTTTCGCAATGTGCAAGGCTGCTGCACCACAGAATGTCTAGATCTAAATATTTCAAATACTCAAATCTACATTTAGATAAAGAGCTGGGATTCATTGTCCCAAATTACATTAAAATTCTTTGCAGGCAGCATTCTCTGCTACGGTGCCAAACTAACTGACGCAGGCCTGGTTTTTATCTGTTACACAAGAATGTGGGCTCATATGGAATATGACTTTACAGATCTCTCCCGCCCCACCATGTGTAGTACTTGGGAGTTCTTTGTTTCTTAACCTTCTCTTTCCTTGCAGTGAATTAACAATGGCTGCAACAGCACTTCATTAGTCTCCTTGTTTCGTCCAAATATTAAAAGTTTTTCGAGCTGATTTACCCTCTGAAGGAAGGAAACGCTGGGGCAAGGATCCCAGTGTACACAAACCAGAATGGGCTTTTGTAACTGACTGGCAGAGCAGATCCGGATTAACAGCCCACCCCTCCTCCCCGGGAGGCTTTGTGGTCCAGATTAAAGGCCTCCGTTGGATCAGCTGGTTACACTAGTGAGTCTTTTGACATCCCCGTCATCGAAGAGCATTAGGAGTTGTAAGAAGGACTTATAATATATATATATTTGTGTGAGTGTTTTATTCTAAAGAAAGGATGAATCAGGAGGCAGGACCCAAAATAGAAACTGTTCTTCTGCTATCCGCCGCCCCCCTCCCCACTCAATGCAAGGCAGCAGAGCAAAAAGGGGTGTGTGATGTTTTAAAAATACGTTCTTTTACAGGAACTGCACATTACAATTCAGGCTATATGCACCCTTCCTGGAGGTTTTTTCTCTCCACCCACTAGTCTTATCAAAACTAGAGCTGTTTCCAAAATTCCCCTCATCTGAACTCCCCCCCCCGGATTTCGGAGTTCCAAATTGCCTGGTTCTGTTTCTGCACTGGAACAAATGCTTTAGGGTTTTCCATCGTTCCATTTAGGATTGCCGTGGGTGGGAACACCTGATGCAAGTTGCAGCAGTGTTCCATTCCTTCCGTTCGTTGGTAGCTCGCCGTCCTCTGCAATGCTGAAGCGTCTGCATGCATTGGGAAAACGTCGCAGAAAAAGCAAACTCGATGCGGTATTTTACCTAAGCCATAGAACAAAAACGGAATGGGATTTTGATTGTACCATCATCAACCATCTGGATTCCTCTCCCAATTTTGAGGAATGTTCCTCCTAAGGAGTCACCCACCTCACTGGCTTCAGATTTCGCTTTAGCAAAACGTCGATGGCAATTCTACTTATAATGAGTGATGTTTCAGTACTTTTCTTTTACATTTATTTATTTATTCATTTATTTGTTGGATTTCCAATGATGTGGGGCTGCTACAGAGAAGGCTCTTTCCCTGGTAGCCATCCATTACAACCTTCTTCCGCACTTTCCCCCAAAGACGTGTAGGACTTGGTTGCTGGGAAGTTTCCAGATGTCCATCCCTTTTGTAAAATTTAAGTGCTTTCTTGGACATTTTAACATTGGTGTCATTGTTGCGCCAATGCATTGCTTTGATTCTGGTTCAGTGCAGTTTTCTTTAGGTGGTCTATGGGCATGATCTTGCCAAAGTTATTTCATTAATTCAGTACATGCATTTCTAGTTTTTCCTTGGAAGCTATGGCTATCAGGGCTAATAGTCGCAGTGGTGAAATGCTACTTCCAGTATCAGGGGGAAACACATCACTGAATACCAGTTGGTGGGGAACAACACTGTAAGAGAGCTACTGCACTCATGCCCTGCTTTTTGGCTCCCCATGGAGGTATCTGGTTGGCTGCTGTAGAAAACAATACACTGGCTCACAGAAGTCTTTGGTCTGATCCAGCAGGAGTTTCCTTCTTTCATCTGTGCAGCTCCAGATGGCCCACCCTGGAGCTCCCAGGCTGCCTTCTAGCAAGACAGCAACCAGGAGCAGACCTGCTTAGCTTCTAATGATGAGGAACCACAGCTGAGTGGTAGAGAAAGTTCCAGGCTAGGGTGACCCTATGAAAAGGAGGACTGGGCTCCTGCATCTTTAACAGTTGTATTGAAAAGGGAATTTCAGCAGGTGTCACTTGTATATATGGAGAACCTGGTGACATTCCCCTCTTCATCACCACAGTTAAAGCTGCAGGTGCCCTGCCCTCTTTTCAATCTGATCACAGTACAGCTGCAGTATAGCTCCTGCAGCTTTAACTGTTGTGATGAAGAGGGAATTTCACCAGGTGCAATATGCATACAAATGACACCTGCTGAAATTCCCTTTTCTATGCAACTGTTAAAGATTCAGGAGTCCTGTCCTCCTTTTCATAGGGTCACCCTATTCCAGGCCAATTCCTAGAAGCTTCTGGTAAAAGCACCTCCAGTTCAAGAAAAGGAGCAAAAAAGATCTCCCGCTTAAGCACATACAGAGGGATTTGAAATGTGGCTGAATCTTGCCCTATTTTTTTAAATGGTTTTGCAACTAATGGTGTGTGTGTACTGCAATGAATTCGCTACATTCCTTTCAGGCTGAGAGAAGACCTCAGAAATGCAATATTTCTTGTTTCCCAGCTATTGCTCTCCCTTGATTTTGTTTCAAAAATGTTTTTTTTATTGCAGTAACTTCTTAAACAGATTAAGCTTATCTGCCAAAAAATAAAAAGGGTTTCTATAGCACTGCATCAGAGCAGTATTCCCTGAAGGCCAGGCTGCTTTGTAATTATTGCCTTAATAGGCTGGATCTTCTGGCTTTGAGCTGAGCACACTTTTGCTTTGCTTGTAAAGACCCGGCCCTTTTATAACAGCCAAGGATCAGTGGTGGAGTACTTGCTAAGGAAAAAACCAAGAAAGGAAAGGAAATGAAAGCAGACATTCCTATTTTCTAGGCCTTTCCTATAAGGCATCAAACATTCATTGGTGAATCAGTTAAAACGATTAAAACCTAATTGGACTTATTCCTAAGTAAGAGTACATAGAATTACAACCTAAATTGATTAAAAAAAACTCCAACCCAACACATTTCATTACACACACACACACACACACACACACACACACACACACACAGAGCCACTGAAAGGCACAGAACAGGCATCCTCCCATCTCTTTTACACAAGAGAAAATGCCTCTTACAAGATGGCGTTTGCTGTGATACGTGCATGCGCCATTTAAAACACAACGGGAGTTTGCACTTTTATTCAAAATTAGTTTTAGACATGTGCAAACTTACGTAGATTCAATCGATTAATTAATTCATTAACCAAATCAAACTTGGTTGATTGATCAATTAAGATTCAGGCCTCCATCTTTGCTGAACTTGCTGCATCAACCCTGTTGCTTAATTGTGGCTGAAATATAATTGTAATATAGTCCCCATGGATTTGTTGCCCTATGCAAGTGTGTGTGTGTGTGTGTGTGTTTGTGTGTGTTTGTGTGTATACATACACATATATCAATAAACAAACAAACATGGATGGCAGTTGAGTATTTGTAATGTAGAATGGTAGCGTTGGTTACTTGAATATATTATTGCATTTATATCCCGCCTTTTTTCCTCCAAGGAACCCAAGGCAGCATACATAATCCTCTTCCTCCTCTCCATTTTATCCTCACAACAACAACCCTGTGAGGTAGATTGGGCTGAGAGTTTGTGACTGGCCCAGAGTCACCCAGTAGGTTTCCATGGCTGAGTGGGGACTAGAACCAGCATAGATTCCTTGAGTCTATTCCAGTGAACAGACAAATCTGGGACTTAGCTCCACCGCTCGGCCATTGACAGCCATCAGCTGCTCCCAAGTAGTCTTGAAACACAGCATAGGAGGCCAGATGTATATTGCCTTAATAATGCATCTGTTAAGGGCATGGCGGAAGCAAGGAGGAGGACGGGAGGTATGGGCCTTTGGTGGCACCAAGCTTGAGGGCACCCAGAAGTGTGGAACTGTTCCTGTTCTAGCCTGCTGTAGTTCAAAATTCTTATGGCCCATAACTAAGCCTTAGGAGACTAAGAACATCAGAACATCAGAAGAGCCCTGCTGGATCAGACCAAGGGTCCATCTAGTCCAGCACTCTGTTCATACAGTGGCCAACCAGCTGTTGACCAGGGTCCAACTAAGCAAGATATGGTGCAACAGCACCCTCCCACTCATCTTCCACAGCAATGAGGGCACACAGGCCTACTGCCTCAGATACTTGAGGTAGCATATATGCATCAGGGCTAGTAGCCATGGATAGCCTTCTCCTCCAGGAATTTATCCACCCCCCTTTTAAAGCCATCCAAATTGGTGTCTATCACCACATCTTCTGGTAGACTCATTCTAACCTTTTAGAGTGGGAGGGGGGACTTCTCAAAAACTGGGGAACCACCAAGCAATTGGTGGTGAGAGAAACATGGTGTGACGGCTTCTGGGGCATGGCAGCTTCTGGGCTACCTTGGAAGCTTCTGATTAGCCACCGTTGGACACAGGGCATCGCAGTGGATGGGCCTTTGATCTGATCCAACAGGGCTCATCTTCTGTTATTACGGAGTGTTAAGGGTAGGAGACCTGGGTGCCTCCCAAGAAAACCCTTCAGCACCTCTAAAGCAGCTGTTTGGATCCTGGCCATTTCAGTTGGGAACTTACTTACTTAGTGCTCTCAGTTATGATGATTGCCTTATTGTTTTCTTCCTCCTGAGGGCTTCCCATTCTGTGCGCGTCTCTCTTGTAACCTTGAAGATCCAAATATATTTTTAACATCTCATGTATTTATTGCCTGATGGCACTTACATCCTTTAGGGAGGCAGGCAGTTATCTCAGTACGTGTTCTGGCTCTCTCCTTGCCACCTCCTTGTTAGACTGCATGTCAATCACATCCATCTGACAGCTCTCCAGAAAACTTTTGAGAATGACTGGAATATTCATTGTTGCTTCACTAGTTTTTGGTTTATTTTGGTGTCTCTCTCTGTGTGTGTATTCTCTCCCTCCTCCTCTTCCAATCCCCTATTTATGTCACCAATTAGCATGCAGACATAATTTTAAAAGTATAATTGCCCCCCCCCTTGTATGCCCCCAGCATTTTGCAAATGGGAGGGTGGGAGATGCAAAACTTTTCAGGTCTTCCTAGGCTAGGGTGACCACATGGAAAGGAAGACAGGGCTCCTGTATCTTTAAGAGTTGTATAGAAAAGGGAATTTCAGCAGGTGTCATTTGTATGCATGCAGCACCTGGTGAAATCCCCTCTTCATCACAACAGTTAAAGCTGCAGGAGCCCTGCCTTCTTGGCCAGATACAAAACAGGACAGAGCTCCTGCAGCTTTAACTGTTGTGATGAAGAGGGGATTTCACCAGGCAGGTGCTGCATGCATACAAATGACACCTGCTGAAATTCCCTTTTCTATGCAGCTGTTAAAGAGACAGCAGCCCTGTCCTCCTTTTCACATGGACACCCTACCTAAGCAGACTTTGCTGGGGAGAGGCAGGTAATTCTCTCACATCTTAACAAGAGCTTTGATTCAGGCATTCCATGCTGTAACTCCTGACCGAGAGACTTCGGAAAAGTAACCCTCTCTACAGGGGCCTCTCCCTCTGAGGCCCTGTGCTGAGGTTCCCTGTTTTTTTTATCATGTGCTTCCAATTTTAATTCAGAAAAATACTGTGACTCAGCTATCTGAAATATGTCACTGTGATGCTGCCTTCTGTTGAATCACTGGGCCAATGTCAAGGGTAGACATGGGTAGATCTTTGTAGTGGCATTGTGGTGTGCTGATACCTGTTCAGGCACACTCCACATTCCATATACCTCTTTCCTAGTGTTATTTCCTGCTTTTTATTCCACATTTGTAATGATTTGACATAAGCTGGAGAAACAGATGCCACGATTACTCTGAAAAGTGTCCGTCTTTGCTCTTGACCAAGAAAAACCATGATAAAAAGGACAAAACAAAGATGCTGCAGCTTGTTCCTGGCATGGGGGTCACCCACAGTGATGCAAGACCGCTGTTTCCCAAGTTTCCCTTCCAAAGGGAGGCGGCCACTGCTCGTCAGTAGAGCACCTGCTTTTCATGAAGAAGGCCTACAAACTGTAGATCGGGCCATGGTTGGGCATCTGCCGAGGGTCCCTCAACTTGTTTGTCCACCTGCCTTTTGCTTTTGGCCCAGACAAGGGAGGTGGTGAGATGGAGAAGCCGGAGAGGCCATGGCCTCCTTGCTCACCGGCTCTCTGCTTGTCAAGCAAGCCAGTGGGAGCCATGATGAGAAAGAAGGGAAGGAGCACGAGCAGGTGGTGACAATGGGGGTGGAAAGGTAGACTCACCGAGGGAGGGGCCCACTGAGGTTGTTTTGCCCACGGGGCCTCCAAAACTTGGAGCAGGCCTTGATGAATCGAATTGCCTTAGTTGGCAGTTGTTCCCTGAGTCAGAGTGGCCTTTCCCAGAGACCCTTTCAACTGGAGATGCTAGTGACATGAGAACATCAGAAGAGCCCGGAGGCTGTATCAGGCCAAGGGTCTATCTAGTCCAGCATTCATAGAATCATAGAATAGTAGAGTTGGAAGAGGCCTACAAGGCTATCGGGTCTAACCCCCTGCTCAATACAAAATCCACCTTAAAGCATCCCTGACAGGTGGCTGTCCAGCTGCCTCTTGAAGGCCTCTAGTGTGGGAGAGCCCACAACCTCCCTAGGTAACTGGTTCCATTGTTGTACTGCTCTAACATTCAGGACATTTTTCCTGATGTCCAGGCGACCAATGGCCAACCAGCTGTCAACCAGGGACCCACAAGCAGGACACCAGTGCACTATGGGAAGCAGTTTGCTGCTCAACATGGGGCCTTCTTCATGAAAAGCAGGTGCTCTACTGATGAGCAGTGCCCCCTCCCTTTGGAAGGGAAATTTGGGAAGCAGCAGTCTTACACCACTGTGGATGACCACCATGGCAGGAACAAGCGGCAACATCTCTCCTGTTTTGTCCTTTTTATCATGGTTTTTCTTTGTCAAGAGCAAAGACAGACACTTTTCAGAGTAATCTTGGCATCTGTTTCTCCAAATTCAGGACATCCTTCTTTGGCCCAGCACCAGACAGGCACCAGTCCCATGGGGCTCCGAAGGAGGCAGTAATTTAATATTGAAGCCATTGAGTTCCACAGGGACAGCCTCAGAGTGCCAACCAGAGTTCACATATGGTGGACAAGCTATAAATTTATTTCCAACATCCCATACTTGTAACCTGTTCTTATATGAGTGGGAGTCTAGCCATGACATTTATTTAAGTTTCCTCGTCCCTAGCAGTGGTTGGTGCCAAGTTTATTCCTGCAGATCCACCCCGAGGCAGCTGCCCTGTGCCTAAACGTACTGCATTAATTATGCCTGCCTTGAGCTTACAAGCATTTTGAGGACTTTTAAAAACCAAACGGAGAAGGTGCACGAGCCAGCCGAGTTCTCTTTTCCCAAGACGCTTGGCTCGTTTTTCCAAATGCCAAAAGCCAGCTCTGCAGAATTTACATTCCAATCCTCCAGCCAAGTGGCTCTCAGCTATGGCTCACGCTTTCCCATAAACACACTGTGGGAAAAACAACAACAATGATCCTAAACTTAAATAGGTTGGACAACAGCATGAAGAAAAGAAAAGCATATCATGAACCACGCATAATGGTTACAGGTGGGCTGGACGGCCTCCAATTTTGATTTTCTAGTTTAAAACCCGTTCACTCTTTCTTTCTTTTAAAAAACCATTCTCACTTCCATTTCTCTCATCGTCTCCTCACCCTCCATTGCTGATTCTTTTTCTTTCCTGGATGAGACACACGGGTAATCCCAGCCAATCAGGGATTACACTGCATACAGGATAAGAACATAAGAAGAGCTACACTGGATCAGAACAAAGGTCCATCTAGTCCACCATTCTGTTCACACAGTAGCCTTCCAGCTGCCCGTGGGATATACGCAAGTAAGGCTCTTGTATATTGTAAGGTTATAGCACCCTACTGCCCATGTTCTCCTGCAACTACCTGATACTTCAGGTAATATGTAGCCATCATGACTAATACCTGCTGATAGCCTTCTCCTTCATGGATTTGTCTGATCCCCTTTTACAGCCATCAAAATTAGTGGCCATTGCTAAGTCTTGTGGTAGCAAATTCCATAGTTTAACAATGAGCTGTGTGAAGGAGTCCTTCTCTTTGTCTGTCCTGAATCGACGAACAATCAGATTCCAGAGATGACTCCATTGGGATCTAGCATTATGAGAGAGGGAGAAAAATGTCTCTCTATCCACTATCTCCACACCAGACACAATTTTCAATATCTTGACCATGTTCCTCCTTTGCCCTAAACTAAACAATCCCAGCTGCTCTAATCTTTTCTCACAGGGGAGTTGCTCCAGCCCCTTGATCTGCAATTTCCCCCCAACTCTGCAATATCATTTTTAGGCATGGTGACCAAAAACGGCCCAACGCCCAACTGAATGTTTGGGCGGGAAGCCAGCAGTAGCGTCTTGGGAGGAGCAAAATAAGCGCTCCCCCCAGTGAATGCTGTCATGTGGGGCCTCTGCATGGGGCTGCTCTATATAAGCAGCCCTCACCAGACATCAACCTATTTTGGGTCGCTGACCCCACCCTCCCTCCCTCTTCTAGTATGGGAGTAGCCAGTGGCTCTCTTTGGGGGGCGGGGGCTAAGTAGGAAATTTTTCCCTTCAGGGTTTTTGCCTACTTCATACTGGAGGTATTAGGAGAAGGGGTGATTAAATAGGTTAATTTGTGGCAGGGATGTGTGGGAATTGGAGAGTTTAGCTAGGGATTTTAAGCACACTGGCACCCGTTTTGGGTGACTGGCATATCCAGATGGCCTGCTCTGCAGGGGCTCTGCAGCTCACGTGTCAGGACATGGTGTGCCTTTGGAGACCCTCCTACTTCACCTACTTGCTGTCATTATGGGAGCTAGCGGGGTAAAATAGGGCGGTCTCCCCACACTTACAAAGTGACGGATAAGATAGGAGCCAGGTTTACTGGCTTCTGGCTTGGAATGTGGCTTGCCCATAATAACAGGCCATGGGGCCTGAGTCAGGATTTAATTCCCACACAGTCACATGACGATCCAGGGAGGGATGATGCTACAAAATTAAATAAAGAGGCCCAAGTTGAACCCAACCTCCGTGTCTGTGTCTTATTTACTGGTTCCACCTCCAACACACAAATTGTACACAGTGTAGGTTGCACCACAGGTATATATAAGGGGAGTTTCATCTTGACAGTTTTATTTCCGATTCCTTTCCTATTTATGCCTAACATGGAATATGGCAGCTGCACTCGGGGCCAGCATTTCCATCACAACCCCAAGGTCTCTTTCTTGGTCAGTCACTGATAGCTCAGATCCCATCAGCATATATAGTTGGGTTCCCCCCTCCCCCAGCGTGTATCACCTTACACTTGCTTACCTTAAACAGTATTTGCCTTTTTGATGGCCATTCTCCCAGTTTGCAGAGATCCTTTGTCATGTTGATACATAACCAATCACAGTTGGCTGTGTGATGACATCTCTGCAGGCTACTGAAATCAATGGGAAGTGAGAACAGGAGAGAGCACTATATATGAAAAGGCGGATATGTTGTTGTTTTTTTGTAAGGAATGATGCATTTACTTGACACTGGTAAAGATATTTATGAAGACTGAGCAGTAATGTTTTATCGTTGCTCACTTTTTTGGCAGGTAGCTCAGATTTTATTTTTCAATGGGTCTTTTCAGTTGCTGCTTCTTATATGATAAATGAGATCTGACTGCTGTGTAACACCCCCCCCCCATTCTCCCTGTTTATGTCCTTTTCTGGTTCCTGCCATTTTTATAGGATCACTGTCCTTATTTTGTCCCTATCTTTTGAGCGGATGCCTCAGAAACAATGAGGCCAGTGTGGGTTGCTAGAATTATCATTCTTCAAAGTTTCAGAAGATAAATGTTTGAGGGAAGGGCAGAATGTATTGCATCTTCTTTCCAGTATTCATGCATGTAAATGTATGTGCCTGAACACAAATACACCCTGCAGTGTAAAATCTGCATTTTATGCTCTGGTATTTTGGACACTTGATAAATATTCTTGGTAGGTTATATTTTCCTAGCATAAATTGCCCTAAAAGGTGGGAAATGCGCCTTCTTGTCTTTTAAAGAAATGCCAGGCAGGCCATTTTGAAACAGGTATAGCAGGTCAAGTGGTACCTTCAGCAATATTAAGGAGCAGGGTTGTTTTCTGTTGCTGCAGAGGTAAGGACTACTGGAACCAACGGGTGGAACATGTAGGGAAGCAGATTTCAGATAAACTTTAGGAAAAACTTCTGAAGTGTAAAAGGTTTTGGAACAGAGTGCTCTGGGAGGTGTTGAGCTCTGCTTCTCTGGGCATATTAAAGCAGAAGCTGGATGGCCATCAGTCAGGGATGCTGCAGTCATTGCAATCCACACTGCTGATCTTACATTAAGCAGCGGGTCAGACTAGATGACCCCCAAGATCCACCCCACAATAAAATTCCATGAAACAGTGGGTGGGATCCAGCTGTGATCCTTGGCATGACCAGTTGGGTTTTCCAAATGTGGCCCCTTTTGTTTGTGAAATATTGCAAAGTATATTAGGAGAAGGGTCATAGCTCAGTAGTAGAGCTCCTGCTTTGGATGCGGAAGCTCCCATGTTCGATCCCTGGCATCTCCAGATAGGGAAGGAAAAACTCCTGCCTGAATCCTTGGGGAGCCACAGCTGACAGTCAGTGTCAACAATACTGGGCTAGATAGACCAAGGGTCTCACTCAGAATAAGTCAGCTTCCTCTGTTCCTATGTTGTATTATTATGATTATGATTAGGATCATTGGATTCTTCTTAGATTTAGTTAAGCAATGATATTAGGAATGCATTCCTCTTCTTGCATCTTAATTGGCTTATTGTTTCACTGCCTTAAGCATCAATGAGAGAAAAGCAGGATTACTAATACAGATGAATGAAAGAATGCCTACATCAATGAGATAGTTTTGGATAAAATGGTGTGTGTGTGTGTGTGTGTGATAAGAAACCATTTAAGGGCATATGGCAAATGTGTTTCCTAAGTCAAAAGTATAAATAGTTGACCTTTTTCTTACATGTCTGCCAGAGGGTAATGCTCCTTTTTAGAAAAATCAGACGATAGCCACAGATTTCCTTCTGGTCTTAACAAAATAAATCATGTTGGGTTGTTGAAGGCTGAGCCACAGCAACAGCAAAAAGAGCCTTCCTTAATAGAAGCCGTCCATCTCCACTTCTTTTTATGGCAGCTTTGGGAGAGGAGGGGGAAAAAGAGAAAATGCAAGCCGGGGGGGGGGGGGGAGGGGGCTGAAGGCTTTGCAGTTTCTGCTGGAACAGCATTCAAGAGAAATGGGCTGAGTGCCAAGGGAACAAAAGATCTTGATGAAACTGAGAAGATCTATAACTACAGCTGGGAGCTTCAACAAAATACCAAGAGAGACATTTCACCATTTTCCTGCTGCTTATTTATTTATTAATTTATTTATCTAATACATCCCAGAATGCTGCAGAAGGATCCAAGTTGCTTTCAAGGTGCTACTAAAGGCATGCCCCATCAAAAGATTGTCATGCCTTTGTTAAGATGGTGAAAGGGAAAACCTCAGCAGAGACCTTAAACATGGGGTGAGGAGTGGTGCATTCACGTAAGGCAGTAGTCCAATTCTTGTTTCCATGGATGTGTGTGGCTCAGATTCACATCTTATTGGAAAGGTGAGTTAGAAAGAGGAGTGGAGCTGTCCAGCTCCGGTGTCCCATGAACCTGGGAGTGGAGCTGTCCAGCTCTGGTGTCCCATGAACCTGCGAGTGGAGCTGTCCAGCTCTGGTGTCCCATGAACCTGCGAGTGGAGCTGTCCAGCTCTGGTGTCCCATGAACCTGGGAGTGGAGCTGTCCAGCTCTGGTGTCCTATGAACCTTGGAGTTAAGATGTCCAGCTCTGGTGTCCTATGAACCTGGGAGTGGAGCTGTCCAGCTCTGGTGTCCCATGAACCTTGGAGTTAAGATGTCCAGCTCTGGTGTCCCATGAACCTGGGAGTGGAGCTGTCCAGCTCTGGTGTCCTATGAACCTTGGAGTTAAGATGTCCAGCTCTGGTGTCCCATGAACCTGGGAGTGGAGCTGTCCAGCTCTGGTGTCCCATGAACCTGGGAGTGGAGCTGTCCAGCTCTGGTGTCCTATGAACCTTGGAGTTAAGATGTCCAGCTCTGGTGTCCTATGAACCTGGGAGTGGAGCTGTCCAGCTCTGGTGTCCCATGAACCTTGGAGTTAAGATGTCCAGCTCTGGTGTCCCATGAACCTGGGAGTGGAGCTGTCCAGCTCTGGTGTCTTATGAACCTTGGAGTTAAAATGTCCAGCTCTGGTGTCCTTTGAACTCGGGAGTGGAGCTGTCCAGCTCTGGTGTCCTATGAAACCGGGATTGGAGCTGTCCAGCTATGGTGTCTCCTGGACCTGGGAGCATCAGCAATGGTGAGCCAGTGATAGGGGAAAAATGCATTTTAATATAAAATTAGCAACTTTGGCACTTTTCAAACCAATACATGGACTCAAACTCACTATTTTGTGAACAGAAAAATGAATCGATTTGGTGAAAAAAAATAACTGAAAAGCATCAATTTAGGAAAAAAATGCACACAAAACACATGTAAGTTAGGCAAAGTTGTATACAAAAGTGCATGCATTAGGAGAAATGCCTGCAAAAACAGCTCTCCCCCCATCATGGTTATGATGGGGAGCTCAAGCTACCACTTAAGACTGGAAGGAAGGGGACACATCATGTAGACTTCCCCTCAGAAAAGGGGATAAGGCCCTGTTCCATCTCCTTTCTTTCAGGGTCATGTAGGGGGTCTTCTTTTGCCATAGCCCTTATTCTCTAGGAGTCAAAACACATCCATGCTCCCTTTCCACCAGCAAGTTATTACATGCAGCATTGGACTTACAATCTTTGAATGCTGCTGCTGTGTTCTCCCCTTCTCCCCCTACTCCCCCCTCTTGAAGGCAAACATATCTGTATTTAATTAGGAAATAAGTCATTTTAGTTTTTATTACAATCGCTTTTAGTTCTGTCCTGCACACCACCTTTTACCTCCCTAAATAAATCATGGAGACCCCAAAGAGAGAGATTACATTAAAGAGTAGAACCTCTTTCTCTCTTTTAGGCACAGCATTTGAAAACAACTTCTTCCCCCTGCCCCTCCTCAAGCTGATATGAATGAAACCGTGGGCCAACCTTACATCTTGACTAACATTTGACAGATCCAGAGGAGGGCAACCAGGATGGTCAGGGGTCTGGAAACAAAGCCCTATGAAGAGAGACTGAAACAGCTGCGCATGTTTAGCCTGGAGAAGAGAAGACTGAGGGGAGACATGATAGCACTCTTCAAATACTTAAAAGGTTGTCACACAGAGGAGGGCCAGGATCTCTTCTCGATCCCCCCAGAGTTCAGGACATGGAATAATGGTCTCAAGTTAAAGGAAGCTAGATTCCGGCTGGACATCAGAAAAAACTTCCTGACTGTTAGAGCAGTACGGCAATGGAATCAGTTACCTAGGGAGGTGGTGGGCTCTCCCACCCTAGAAGCCTTCAAGAGGCAGCTGGACAACCATCTGTCAGGGATGCTTTAGGGAGGATTCCTGCATTGAGCAGGGGGTTGAACTCGATGGCCTTATAGGCCCCTTCCAACTCTACTATTCTATGATTCTATGACCCCTATGGGACAACATAAACTGGGCTTTGGGATGGCATACAGCCCACGGGACACAGGTTCAATACCTCTGTTCTATAGCATCCTTAACATAAATATGAATCCATCCCTTCTCTTTCTCTCTCTCTCTCCTGGTCCTTCTCCTTTGCCATCCTTCCTGCTGAGATTACAGCCCAGCTGCGTGTCATCACAAGCACTCTCAAAGACTATTGATCTTTTGAAGGGTTTCAGGCACTTGATCTAGTTCCACTGAAGAAGAGTCGTCTTTCAGTTACAGCTTTGGGGCAAAGAGCCGCCCTTCTTTCTCCTCCTGTTTATTTATTTAAACGATTTTTGTTTTGGCATCCCGCTTGATGGAGTAGAAGTCAAGGCTGCTCCAAGCAATAATAATTGTAATAATAATGAAAGGAATCCAAAGTTTAGGTCAAAACATCAAAATAAGCAAAACACTGAAAAACAGCAATGTGTCAGGGCACTGCAGCTGCTCAGATGGCATCATGCATGATGTGTAACACTTCCAAAGTGCAGCAGTGGGTTGAATGTGCAAAAGAGTCCACAGAGATCTGACAACACAGACCAAGCTTGCATATCACATCATTTAAAACAGTCCCTGTTTCTCTGATCCTTGCCCTCACAAATCACTGTCTCTATTTATTTATTTTTTGCCTGCTTTTTGGTCTCAAGTTAAAGGAAGCCAGATTCCAGCTGGACATCAGGAAAAACTTCCTGACTGTTAGAGCAGGACAATAATGGAACCAGTTACCTAGGGAGGTTGTGGGCTCTCCTACACTAGAGGCCTTCAAGAGGCAGCTGGACAACCATCTGTCAGGGATGCTTTAGGGTGGATTCCTGCAATGAGCAGGGGGTTGGACTCGATGGCCTTGTAGGCCCCTTCCAACTCTGCTATTCTATGATCCTATGATTCTATATTGTTGCAGTTGGGGAATATTTGTGATCAGAATTCACAACATAGAATTATGGAAAATTTAAATCAGCTAAACTACCCTCAGCAGAAGTCCCATATAATGATGTGTTAAGAAAAAAAAATCACCTTTATTTTCAGTTTTCATTTTAGACTTGTGTTAGCTATGTAGATTCTGAATGCAGCCAATCCAGCAAGATGATACAAAATGTGTATGATTACTTTTTTTGGTTTAAAATGTGGAAAAGGCCCAGCATGCTTACAAAACAGAGGAAGTGCTTATGCATTATATAGCACAAATACATAATTCATGAAGATGTACAAGAGGCATCTAATTTGTTTTCCAGCTGGTGACATTGCAAGAAAGGTGGAAACGTTGTTCCAGCACTTTTCCTTCTGCATAAAGAAGCATTCTTGGTCCCCTCCCTGCTCTTCTTAATATGTCTCTGCTCTTTCAGGCTCGAATTTTTATCCTAACTATGAAAAATGGGAATCATATATTGCAGAACCATATATTCCAGATCCTGATACAAAATGTCTGGTAGTCATTCCAGAATCATTTCTCCATTTGACAAGAAATGCACATTTACAAGGATGAACATTACACATTTCTACAATATCAGCATTCTTGCAATATTAATTTTTGGCCTTTTGCACCAAACCAACTCTTTTCTCATCTTTAACAGCAAACCATCTCTATTCTCATAAGACATGCACATTTTAATGTGGCCTTAAGTCTACAAATTGCATGACGCAGTAACTGTTAATTGAAGCAAATAATTGTCCGTGTTGAAAGAATATTGCCAGGATTCGACCATTTTTGTCTGTCTCTTCTGCCAAGACTCTCGTTCATGCACTGGTTATCTCTCGGTTGGACTACTGCAACCTTCTTCTCTCTGGCCTTCCTTCGTCTCACATCAGTCCGCTGGTCTCTGTCCACCACTCTGCCGCTAAGATCATCTTCTTGGCCCGCCGCTCTGACCATGTCACTCCACTTCTGAAATCTCTTCATTGGCTTCCAACTCACTCCAGAATCCAATATAAACTTCTCCTGCTGACCTTCAAAGCTCTTCACGGTCTAGCTCCTGCCTATCTCTCCTCTCTCATCTCACACTATCGCCCTGCTCGTGCTCTCCGCTCCTCTGATGCCATGCTTCTCGCCTGCCCAAGGACCTCCACTTCCCTTACTCGGCTTCGTCCTTTTTCTTCTGCTGCCCCTTACGCCTGGAATGCTCTTCCAGAACACTTGAGAACTACAAACTCAATCACTGCTTTTAAAACTCAGCTAAAAACTTTTCTTTTCCCTATAGCCTTTAAATATTGAGTTTGTTCTGACTCTATACTGTTTAGCTTCACCCTACCCAGTGCCTGTTTACACTTCCCTGTGCCTGTTCACATTCTCCTTCCCTCTTTATTGTTTACTACAACTTATTAGATTGTAAGCCTACGCGGCAGGGTCCTGCTATTTATTGTGTTATCTGTACAGCACCATGTACATTGATGGTGCTATATAAATAAATAAATAAATAAATAATAATAATAATAATAATAATAATAATAATAATAATAATAAAAGAATGGCAAGCCAATACAATAGCAAATACAATGGCAAGCCAAAACAATGTAATGGCAAACTGATATAAGCCAAGGAATTTGGGATGGGGTCTGTGACCATTGATTATTGAGCTAATGTGGGGTGATGGTTAGAATGTCAGACTTTAACCAGTAAGGCTTGGGTTCAAATCTTCACTTCACTATGAATCTGTCTGGGTATCATTCACTATCTCAGACTAACCTAGCAATTTTTGAATTTCAGTTCTGATGTGAATGATCCTGGTCCACCAGCATTTCATTTCATTTTTAATAAAAATCTACTGATATCCACATATTTCTTCTTATCTGGGACAGAAAGAACTTCAGATTTAAAACATTAGGGTGCTAGAGAAAGCAAAGCAGACAGATTTATCTATCTCTAAATAATAGTATATAGGCCATCATCCACTATTTCCTTTAATGCCCTCTATACAATGTCTTTAGAAGTAGATTTGGTTAGGTCTTGTTTACCCTGATATCATAGCCTTGGAAAGGATATGCCTCTTCTGATTTGTTTACAACTCATAGTTCATCCTTATTTGCGGTAACAAATCAGAAGTAAATATGTCCAATCAATAACTATCACTTTTATTGGTGATCATTTTAATTTAAGACTCTGTATATATTTATAGCTGGACATGATCTGGCCATTTTCCTGGTTACTGCTTTTTTAAAAATGCATTTTGCTAACTGTACAGTTGGTATTTGCTTATTAAGGCACATTATCTCCCACAAGGTGTTTTTCCTGTTGTGTATTTCATGCTTTGTGATGAGCTATTGTTTCAAGCAAATACCAAAACTTTGAAGTCATGTTTACACCTTCTGTCGGTAAGCATGGTTGTGTGAGTGGACAGTTATTACATTTTTCTTTTGCTCAGCCAATAGCTGAAGCTCTCTGGGGGTTCCTCTTAAAGGCAGCCGAAAAATCATTCAAAATAAATTAAATAAATACTACTAGTGCTCTTGATAGTACCAGTAGCAGATGGCTGACTTTCTCATCTCCCCACCCCATGAGAATTGGATTAAGGGCAGGAAGAATTGCCCTTACATGAACTGTATTCACTATGGTGCTCCATAGCATCCCATAACTTCATTCCAGAACCAATGAATCATTGAATCACAGAATAGTAGAGCTGGAAGGGGCCTATAATGCCATCGAGTCCAACCCCCTGCTCGATACAGGAGGGTTAAAGCATATCTGACAGATGGCTGTCCAGCTGCCTCTTGAAGGCCTCTAGGGTGGGAGTGTGGGCTTCCTCACTCTGATGCCTCCTAGGGGGGGAAATGGTGGCCATCCACCAGCTGCTGAGAGACCCAGAATATGGCTACCAAGCTGGAAAACAGATGTTGGCAGTGAAAAAGGATGAACTAGAAGGCATCTCTGGGAAGCTCCCCCCCCCTTCTCCATATCCCCTCAATTTTGAGCTGCAGGATAATCTGAAATAACATTTGGTTCTATCTTCATTCCAACTCCCAAATGGAATTTGGCTAATATTCTGTGGAGTTTTGGTTCCAATTAATGGCCGCTTCATGCAACTGGCTTTAGAGGCTGCCAGTCTTTTTGCTGTTCCATCTCGAAGACTAAAATCGAAAGATGGAGATCAGCCTTCATTGGTTCCGGCATATATTGTCTGAGCTTAAACCCACACATAAACTGATCCCAAGCAGGGGGATAAAGAACTGCCCACCCCCATCCACCAGCTCTCACCTTCTTCACGTAACAGGTTTCAGGTTTTGCTTTTGGAGAAACATGACACACTGTAATTGGGTCAGTACAGTGCAAAAACTCCTTTTATTTGATGTGCGCGCGACTGAACGGCAAGCATCAGCAGTTTGTAGCATAGATTTGGTCTGAATTAAATATGGAGGTAAATGGCGGGGGAAGTGCATACATGGCTGACTGGAGAATGCTTGGAGTTATAGGACTTTTTTCAGTCTAAACATGCCTAGGTTTGCACCCTTAATTATGTTCCTAACGTAAGCGTGTGAAAGATTTGTCTTTGCTGGGTTCACACCAGAAGTCCACTACTCTAAGAACACGCCAGCCAGATGTCTCTGGAAAGCTCACAGGCAGGTCATGAAAGCAGGAAATTTAGCATGATCATGCAAATAAAAATAAAATAACTGCTAAGCCATGTATAATGCAGCACACACGGCAATCTGCAACCAGGAAACGTAAGCGCTGGATCTGTTTGATTCTATAATCTGTTGTTTCCGCTGACACGCTATCATGTCGGTCTGAAGATTATCCCCGTTTGATTGCTTGGAAGCGTTGACATTGGAAAGCGTACCAATTCAATTTTCATGCCCGTCAAGAACCCGTTCGGCTCCCTAAAACGCACGATCGGATCAGATCTAGGCAGAACTGCTAGTTTTGTCCTCTCAGTCATCAGCAAGCTATTCTTGTTCTTGTTCTTAATTGTATTGCCCCACTGTTGATGTGAAAAGCAAATTACAGCCAGCAGAGTTGTGGCTGTAATTGCAACACCAAACCCTTTGCTTGAGGACTGACATTTTAAACAGTGGCAGTAATATAAGAGATGATAATTTGGTCGGCACAGATTTAGCAGAACACATTTGTTTAGGGATGAATGAAATAGTATTGCATGTTTGTAGTTATTTAGATTTAAATGAGGCAGAAAAAGGGGGCACAGGAAGAAGCTGTGGCTGTGGGATATATCAAGGTATTTCAGAGAGGTGTCAATATTGCATCTTGCCTGTAACACCTTGTTTGCTTGTTTATTTATTATTTAAAGCATTTTTACACTGCTTGTCAACCAGATAGGATCCCAGAACAGCTTGCAGATCAATTTTACACACACACACACACACACACACACACACACACACACACACACACCAGTCTTTGACCTCAGTCTTACACTCTAAAAGAGGGGTGGGCAGATCTCAAGGTAATTTGGGCCCCCAAAGCCCCAGATATTTTAGCGATGGACCTTCCTATCCTGTTGTGAGCTCATGGACCTCTGTCCCATAAAGACATGAAGGCACAAATCATTTCCCTCCCTCTCTCAGAATACTAGAACCCAGGGCCATCCCATGAAGCTGATTGGTGGGAGATTCAGGACAGATAAAAGGAGGGACCTTCACACAGCACACAGTTGATCACTGGAATTCACTTCCACAAGATGTAATGATGGCCACCAATTTGGATGGCTTTAAAAGGGGATTGGGTAAATTCCTGGAGGAGAAGACTAGCCATGGCTACTAGTCCTGATGGCTATGTGCTACCTCCCTCCAGTATCTGAGGCAATAAGCCTGTGTATACCAGTTGCTGGGGAACATGGGTGGGAGGGTGTCCTGCTTGTGGGTCTCTACCCAACATCTGGTTGGCCACTGTGTGAACAGAGCGCGGCACTAGATGGACCCTCGGTCTGATCCATCATGGCAGTTCTTATATCAGAATCCTATTCTAACTTTCTTGAGTGTTTGAACTGCTTATGCCCTGGAATTAAAAACTTCACACCAAGAAGTTCTAGGGAGAGGTGCAAGGGGGAAGGAGACATATGTGAGGTGCTCCACTAACTTTGCTCTTCTTATGAAAGATTCATACAGCTGCCGCTGTTGGATGATGATGTCTGGCCAACTCATTCAAGGGGATAATCTGTTGAAATGCAAAAATTCTGGTGGATGCAAAACATAAGGAACATCAAAGATCTATTCTTTGTCAGCACACCTGGCACCTTTCTGTCACTTGAGAATACACAGCCTGATTCCAGTCTTTGTCCTTTCCCTTGAATGCAGCTACAGTAGACATGATCAACCCAACCTTCAACTCATAGATGAGAGGGGGGGGGAGAGGGAGAGAGATAGAGAGATCCTTGAACATTGCACAACTACTGCCTATATATCCAGATCATAATTTATTTATTTATTTATTTATTACATTTTTATACCACCCAATAGCTGAAGCTCTCTGGGTGGTTCACCAAAATTAAACCCATAATAAAACAACCAACAGGTTAAAAACACAAATACAAAATACAGCATAAAAAGCACAACCAGGATAAAACAACGCAGCAAAATTGATATAAGATTAAAATACAGAGTTAGAACAGTAAAATTTAAATTTAAGTTAAAATTAAGTGTTAAAATACTGAGAGAATAAAAAGGTCTTCAGCTGGCAACGAAAAGAGTACAGTGTAGGTGCCAGGCAGACCTCTCTGGGGAGCTCATTCCACAGCGGAGAACGCCCTCCTCCTAGTAGCCACTTATATTCATAAGAATATAAGAAGAACCATGCTGGCTCAGACCAAGCCTCCATCTAGTCCAACAATCTATACACACAGCAGGCTGGCTCCTTCCATAGAACGGGTGTTTCTCCTCTGCCCTGTGCTAAAGTAGTATGCAGGCAAAATAGTGCATAAGGCACACAACTACTATAATATAAATGTTAAAGTCAAAGATGGAGCGAACAGTCGTAAGGTTTTATAATAAGAACAAACAACAACAACAACGTTATTGTAACAAAAACAATCTTTAGCAGATAACATAAAAGTTATAAACAATTGCAATGTTGTACAATTGTAGTAATAATAAATAGTATTGAGACATGTATAGGTCTCTTCAACATATACATGCTGTGCTAAAGTAGTGCCATAATAATAGGAACCTCAGAAGCTGCTTTATGCTGAGTTGCACCCTTAGTCCATCTAGCCTGGTATTGTCAACACTGACTGGCAGCAGTGGCTTTCTAGGGTTTCTGGCAAGACTCTTTCCCAGCTCTGCCTGGAAAGGCTGGGGAACCATGCCTGTGGCGTGCTATTTCTGCCCATGTTTGAGGAGCCAACTTCTGGCCCAAGGAGGGCAGGTCAAATCCAGCTCTCTCAGAATCCCAGCCAGCCGGGGTTTCCCAGCCAGCCGTCTCCCATTAATCTCACCTCCTTTCTCACAGCCACTAATGGTTGGCTGGTTCCTCGGCTTTTGTGCCATTTCCTCCCCATTCTAATAGGCTGAAATGCCTCCCCTGAAGGCTTAGTTTCTGGAAGTAAGAAGTTTAAGCTAAACTAGGCTGGTATGTTTGGTCATTTTGGCCCTGCCCCTCTTGCCTTTAGCTCTGGAAGGTGGTGGGTGGAGACTCTCGCAAATGGAATCCAGTCCTTGGGCTGAAATTTATTTATTTATTTATTTATTACACTTCTATACTGCTCCCATAGCCAGGGCTCTCTGGGCGGTTTACAGAAATTCTAAAATTGAGAAAAAACAAGTATACAAAATTTAAAATTTTAAAACACAGAACATACACACATAAAGCATTAAAAACCGTTTAAAAACTAAACATGTGGGTGTTTAAGATGTGCCGCCATATGCCTGGGCAAAGAGGAAAGTCTTAACCTGGCGCCGGAAAGATAGCAGCGTTGGCGCCAGGCGAGCCTCGTCAGGAAGATCGTTCCATAGTCTGGGGGCCACCACCGAAAAGGCCCTGTCCCTCGTTGCCACACTCCGAGCCGCTCTCGGAGTAGGCACCCGAAGGAGGACATTAGATGTTGAACGTAGTGACCGGGTATATTCACGTCGGGAGGGGCGTTCCGAAAGAGGTTCAACGCACCAACTTTGCTACCAAGGGAGTTGCCCCCAAATGCTGTCACACCCCAGAGGCATGGGTACTTGGTTGTGTACATAGAAGTGGGTGGCCTGGTTGGGATCAAACATGGACATGTGGTTTAAAATAGATAGGGAAGTGAGACTACTGCTACATCAGAAACAGTTGACAGGTACAGGGCAGAAAGGCCGATGCAGGTTTCAGCATCATTGAAGAACTATTCAGCCCTGTGGCGTATCCTGCTCTGCTTCTTTGTTTTGTTTTCATTCCAAGCATCCTAAGCTTTTGCTTCAGAGCTTCCATAAATCTCCAGCCGTGGAATTAAGCTATATATAAAAACTACACGCATGGCCTTCCGGGGTCAGCATTTTCAATCGAAACACATGTCATCCTTGCCAAGTTTAATTTGGAGCTCAAAGAGAGCTCGTTCATTTTTATTTTTTTTAAAACCAAAATTAAAACCATTTTTCCTACATGGCCTCAAGCAGGGGCATTTGTCTTAGCTGAGATTCTAACAGGATTGAGCACCGACTAATGGATCCCTGGGGAGTTGGAGAAGGGACCAAGGTTAGGATGTTCCCATGATCCAGCATCTGGAAGGGCCTAGTATATTGAGTGGGCCACATTTAAGAGCAGCGTGTCTCGGAACTGGGAGAGCCAAAGAAGTATCTAATAGAGGTATGCGCTGACCACAAGATTTTATTTTTTTATTTTATTTATTTTATTTATTTATTGCATTTGTATACCGCCCCATAGCCGAAGCTCTCTGGGCGGTTCACATAAGAGAAAAGCACTTAAAAACCATATACAAAGATTAAAAACCACAGAAACAAGCAAAATACACAGATATTTAAAACCACTATAACAACTTTACAAACGATGAGCCAAGAAACAGACCCAGGGTCATTACATATTGCTAAATGCCTGGGAGAAGAGAAAAGTCTTGACCTGGCGCAAAAAAGGTGACAATGTCGGTGCCAGGCGGGCCTCAACAGGGAGATTGTTCCACTGTTGGGAGGGCCAACACAGAGAAGGCCCTCTCTCTTGTCGCCACCCTCCGAGCTTCCCTCGGAGTAAGCACCAGGAGGAGGACCTTAGATTTGACTTGGACCTGGATTTTCTAACCCTTTAGAAAATGGCCCGATTCAGCCCAGACTGTTTTAGAAGCCATCTGCTTCCACTCAGCCACCAAACCGGAGTTGTGCAGTAGAGATGTGTTCCTCCCAGTGACTATCATGGAAAATTTAAAGAAAATGGCTATAACATTTTTCTCTCCTCGTCAGAATTAGATGATACTGGCAGTCATAGTAGCCTTAGGAAGAGATTACGCTTCCCAATTAAAATAATGTGTTTTTGTGCTACATGCCTTTATTGTTTGTCGTGGTTTTTAAGGGAACTGCCAATAAACTTTTTTTTTTTTAAAAAAAAAAATCTTGCCACAATTGGATGAAATTAGGAGGGACCTGGAGCTTCGCACTCTTTCCTGGTATAGCAGATAAGACATGACACACCATTCTGGGTTGGTAGAAATGAGACCTCAAGGAAGGTACAGCCATGCACCTAGAGCTCTTGGATTATAAAGTCCTTGGGGCAGAGAATCAACCACACCACAAACAGCTTCCTCCTGTCCTCTTGTTCACTATGATAATATTTATTTATTTATTTATTTATTTATTTAATTTATATACCGCCCTATAGCCAAAGCTCTCTGGGCAGTTTACAAAAGTTAAAAACAGTGAACAATAAACCATCAAAAATATAAAAACAACAGTATAAAACAACAGTATCCATTTAAACAACAACAGTTCTGGGGTCCATTAAAAAACAAACAAACTCAGCATATGTTGTTAAATGCTGTTAAATGCCTGGGAGAAGAGAAAAGTCTTGACCTGGCGCCGAAAAGATAACAATGTTGGCACCAGGCGAGCCTCATCCGGGAGATCATTCCATAATTGAGGGGCCACCACTGAAAAGACCCTCTCCCTTGTTGCCATCCTCCGAGCTTCCCTCCGGGGAGGACCTTAGATGTTGAGTGCAGTGTACGGGTAGGTTCATGTTGGGAGAGGCGTTCCATCAGGTATTGTGGTCCCAAGCCGTGTAAGGCTTTATAGGTTAAAACCAGCACCTTGAATTGGGCTCGGAAACATCTAGGAAGCCAATGCAAGTGGGCCAGAGCTGGTGTTATATGCTTGAACCTTCTGGTTCCAGTTACTCTGCAAAGCGAGATAAATTAATTATAGTTATCTGGGGTAGGGCACATAATCCTGGTTCGGCTCTTAGATTTGGACAACTTGCTGCATTGACCCAAACAGAGCTCAGGTGACCCATTCCTTCCTGCTCACCTTTAAACACATGCACACCACAAAAAATAATAAGGTGATCCAAATGGTTGGGTGGTGTATATTTTTAGGATGAAATCATCACACCCGTATGAATTCAAAACAAGGTGTTCCATGAGCTTACATTTCCCTCATCCTCCAGGGAGATGGAGATGAAAGAAGCAATGACTTGATGAAGTTTTGTGGAGCACCGGAGATGCTTTAAAATATTTACAGAAGGGGTTTGTCCATCAACCACCAGCTCTGTCTTTGAGCACAATAAAGCAGGGATCCGGAGAAGGTCACTGAACACTGACAGCTTTATCGCTAAGGACAGGAGAACTCGTTGGGATAAAATAAGAACCGACCCAGAGCTGCTTCTCCGCATCATGAAATGTCCTTGAAATGACCCTTTGGAAGTTTGCAAAGGCAGCGTGTGTGCACGCACGCAGGTGTTTGTGCATATACGGAATAGCCCAATTGTACAAAGAAACCTGGGGGATTATCAATGGCTACCAGTCCTTAGCTTCATGCTATCTCCAGTACCATAGGAAGTACAGCTTTTTATGACCAGTTCCTGGAGAACATGGCCAGAAGGGTGCTATCACGTCCTGCTTGTGGTTTTCACTTGGACAGCTAATTCTGTGTGAACAGGATGCTGGACTAAATGGACCCTTGGTCTGATCCAGCATCAGGGCCCTTCTTATGTTCTTCTGCCTTTGGTCTTGCCAACTGCTGGAATGAAGCCCTGAGAGCTTTTCTGAATGGGTCCCTGGGCACCCCTGCTCCAGAGGATGTAAGGGCACAACTCTCCGCCACAATTGGGGTCTCCCTCCTCAACATCCGCTGTGACATTTCAAAGGATATTGAGATGCCACTTTCAGAGTTTGCAGTGTGCCGGATTGGTGGTTAGTATACTGTGTCAGCACAAAGGTCAATCTCTGCATAACTGAGACATGACACTGAGCACTGGAAACATGGGAAGGTCTCACGAGAGAAGTGAGAAAGAAGAATGCAAAGAAGTTCAGCGCTGTGAAGCAAAGATCAGTGCATGCTAGCATTCACACCGCAGGCAGAAAACACTTCCCTTGCAGATGGCGAAGCATCCCGAACAGAAATGATGAGCTTGCATTGAGAAACGATTAGAACATCATCAGAAGTGCATAATGGTTAATGTGAATGCACAGAATGGTTCCTGGAGGATTATTGAGGACACTGTCAGGTGGGAAAGGTCCGTGGTTTTGCAAGGCATGCTGAAGGTTTGAACAACCTGGCGTAGTTCCGTTTTACACGCAAGGTCATGGAGGCACATTAAAGGCTACAAAGGAAGATTTATATCACATTTTATTGCCTACCGCTGTCATCATTAATTCCCTTGGTGTTCATGCAATGATATGCATTGCTCTGCCCCCATGATACATTTCAGCCCTGTTCAGGTGTTCTGCTTGCTCTTGCGAGGGCTAAAAGCTGGGAGGGGGTGTAGTGCGCATGCATTTGCAAGCCTTATCTGCAACGACTCCATTTCCTCAGGCTGGCTCTACCCTTCCCGCATTGAGCAGGGAGTTCTGAAGCAGGGATGGAGGAAAATTCAATAGGTTTACATTTGAATGCCAACTTACCTAATTTCATATTTTTGAACACATGAACAAAAACTCAGTTATCTTTCAAAATGGATGTTTCTCTGAATTTTCTAATAGATTTCAATAATAATAATAATAATGCAAAATGCATATTTTTGAAAGAAATGCACATAAAATGTATATATTGATGAAAATATAAATAAATAATAAACACACTATTTTGCATAGATACAAAAATGTATATCTTAAGCACACAAAAATGTGTGTATTAGGAGCAACGTTCACACAAATACGTATGAATTTTCATGCAAACACTTAAGAATTCAAAGTTTTGGATGGTCAGGATTTAAGATTGGAAAGATAAGAAATGGAGATGAATGGAAATTGACAGATTTCCCCCCCCCACACACCTGTGGGCAAAAGTGGCCCAGACCTCCCTGCTGCCCACCCTGGCACAAAAGGACCTGTGATCTGGTCTTGGAAGAGTGGCTGTCATTTCCCACTTTGCTGTCATTCAGGTCTGGCCGGTGTCCTCTGTTCTGATCACAATCAGACTTTGCCTCCTCCATGATGCAAATAGTCTCCAGTGAGCTAATTTGGGCTGACACTCAGGTGACCTCCAGGGCCTCCGTCTGTGACTATGCTGCAAACACCAGGCATTGCCTCTACCACCGGCTGCCCTTGCTCCCACTCCTGTAATCGTTTTTCATTGTCTCATTGAGATCATGAAGCCACAGAGACTTTAATTCTAACCAGCGCTGCCTCTAGTGGACAGTTTTACTCCATGGGCTCCCCGTGTCTTTATTGCATGCTACCCATGCTTGATTCATCTTGCCCTTGGTGCCACCTGTCACTGGCAGCAGGGCCTGTAAGGGGCATGGGGGTGTGTGAGAGTGCCGTTAGAGAATATAATAGGATCATCATCATCATCAACAGCAATGAGTTGCATTTTCCTCTGGGTAAGGAGTAAAGGTGCCTGAGAAATTCGTTTCAGTTCATTTTTGATCAGGATTTACCAAGTCCATACCTTCAGGACTGAACATGGATTTAGACACAATCTGTACATTTCAAAGAGTTGAAATGTGATGGAAAAACAAAAACATGAATTCGACAGCATGCGTACGTTTGAAAAATGTGCAAGACAAATGTGTGCTTTTGAAAAATGTGCACAAAAATGCTCTCATCAGTGGGAGAAGAATCTCTACCTTTCAAAGTTGTGCACAATTGAACTGTATGTTTGAAAGTTACATCTAGCTGGCAGAGGCTAACCAGGTACCTTTGGTAATTCCACAAGCGGGGCATGAAGGTCACCATCCTTTCCTGCTATATGTCCTCAGCATCTGGTACTCTGGGTATATTGCCAGAGGTTCCATTCCTAGTTGTCATGGCTAGTAAGAACATCAGAAGTGCCCTGCTGGATCGAACCAAGGGATCGAACCTGCATCCTGCTTCCCACAGGAGCCTACTCAATGCCTCTGGGGTGCTCAAGAGGGCATGAATGGAACCCACCTTCTCTCTTTGCTACTCCCCAGCCACAAGTATGGAGTGGCAGACTCTCTTTGACCATGGAGGTTCTATTCAGCTAGCTTCATCTGGGTCCAGGCAAGATGGAGTGCCTGTTGATCAGTAGGCAACCTAACCTGAGATTGGAGGTACAGTCTGTTCTGGATGGGATAGCTCTCCTTCTGAGGAGTCAGGTACACAATTGAGGGGGTGTTCATGGATCTAGCAATGCTCCCAGAAGGTCAGATGGTAGTGGTGGCCAGAGTGCCTTTGCCCAGTTTCGTCTGCAATGAAAGCTGTGCCCTGCCTTGGTGAAGGAAGCGCTGGCCACAGTGATTTATGCCATACACCTCTCTTGCTTGAATTAGTGTAAATAGAGGCCAATGAAGAGGTAGGTTTTCTCCATCACCTGCTACCTGATCCTTTTGTAACTGGAGGTGTGGATGCTGGGGGTTTAACCTGGGAGCTTCTACATGCAAAACAGGTGCTCAGTTATTGTTGATATCCCAACAACCCATCTGTTCCCCAGGCTAAAGCAACCCCCTCCCAAAACACCACCAAGGTGCAGAAAAATATAAAACATATCAGAAAACAATTGAACAATAACACAAAAACTGAAAAGCTGAGCATGGAAAACAAGCACAGCATAAGAAGATTTTAATATTTTATTAGTACTTTAATTTCCTGCAGGGCATGGTCTGAAGGCACCTTTCTAAAGCTTAGTAAATCTCAGTTTGGCTGGTGTGCAGGTTAGAAAGATGCACACAATTGATGTGCACATTAGGAGATTTTCATGCAAGGAAGAAAAATAAATGCAAAGACTTATCTGATACTGACACGAGAGGCAATGAGCTTCGAGGTGGAATCTGGAGAACTTCAAAGCGGCTCAAGCTTTTCGTGCCTGCACATCTGGATCAAACACACAGACACACACATGCCATGAAGTCTGAGTGGTTTTCACTTAGCCCTAGTCTGAGCTGGCTTACAAAACCATGTTAAGTTTTTATCATCTCTCAGACCCCTCCCCATCACAACCTTGATGGTAGTTAAAGAGAGTTCTGAAATATTTCATTTAGCCACCGGCTGGTACAACCAGGGATTCACCATTGTTAAAGGAAGGTGCAGAGTTTGCCCAGAGGCTTTTGCCCTATAATATTGTGCTGCAAAAGAGAGTTATACATAGCTTATGGAACACAAAGGACTCAGAGTTCCTGCAGGACTTCACTCAACCCATAGTAGAGAAAGCAAATGAAGTCCTCCTGCTACAGAAACAATATGGCATATTCTACTAATAAAATCCATGGATGTGCCCAATGTTAACCCTTGGGCTAAGTGTGAAGATATAAACTGTCTTGGATCAAACCAAGGCCTAATCTACACCAGCTGTTCATTCCAGAATAATATCGAGGTCATCCCTACTGCACCACATGACATTCACCTGTTCCCACTGTGATCTAGGGATGACCCCTCAGTTATTTAGGAATATGGCTGACTGCTTTTGCCATGGTTTTTCTGGCTCTCTTGCTATGATCCCAAAGTCCATGGCTGGTGTGCCCCCCCTGTTGCTGTTTGGTGCGAGCCGAGCTCCCAGATCGGCACACAGCCAACCTGCTGTCAGGGGTTTCAGGTGTGTTCAGCGGTTTCAGACGTGCGCCATTTTAGGCACATTTTCTTACTTGTTATTGGTATGTTTTTGCACTGACTGTTAATTTTTTTAACACAAACATATCTATGCACAGGAGCACATCTTCGACACAGTACCTATCCCCCTTGCATTTCTGTATATTTGTGCTGGTGCGCATCTTGGAGGAGTTATTAAAAAATAATAATTCCGTGCCCCGTACCCATCTGCCTAGTCCTGCCCACTTCTGCTGATGCACCTTCAGAAGTGCCATCACAGGGCACACATCCTCCCGCAATGGCTCTCCTTTACTCACGGGAAACTTCCCATCATGGAAACAGTAAACCTCACAATTATGTATTTTATTTATTTATTAATTAAATTTATATACTGCCCCATAGCCAAAGCTCTCTGGGCAGTTTACAAAAGTTAAAAACAGTGAACATTAAAAAGTATACAAAATTTAAATACATCAAAAATATAAAAACAACAGTATATATAAAAAAAACAGTATCCATTTAAACAACAACAGTTCTGGGGGCCATTAAAAAAAATACCTTAGCATATGTTGTTAAATGCTTATCCCTCCTCCATTGTGAAAGGGCAGTAGGTGTAGATTAGGTGCAAGTTCCATTGACTCCAGCATTCTGCTGGAAGAGCAGCCAGCCAGTTCCCATTGGGAATTGGCTTATACTGAGTCAGACCCTTGGTCCATCTAGCCCACACTGACTGGCAGCCATGGGTCCCCAGCTTTCCAGGCAGAAGGTTTTCCAGCCCTATCTGGGGATTGCTGAGGAACCCAAAAGGCCAGGTTCCCTTGGTTCGCTGAGTGGTGGTCAAAGACTCTCAAGACACAATTTCTCTCATCTTGGAAAAGTTTTATTACGAGCAGTGCTCCAGCTCTGCCAGGTGGCAAACCCTAGAGGATCTGAAGGACTGCCCACTAGTTGCAGGCAAAGCTAAGATACTTATAGGGTAACATCCTCAGAAGCAACAACAGAACTTCCTCATATAATAAACCAATCAAAAAACAGTTTTGCAACACAGTAACCAAGGACAGACAAGGCTTTTATGCATGTGCAGAGTGCAGATAACTCTAAGACTAGAAAAACAATACGTAGAAAACAATTTTCAGTTACAGTTTGGATCAAATTGCTATAGAACTTAATTTCTAATAGAAGGGGCTTACATCAAAACAGGGTGGGCACAGATAAAATAGCCCATTCACACATTTCCTCAACAGGATGCCATGGATTAAATTCACCAGCAACATGGGTGGATTCCTGCATTGAGCAGGGGGTTGGACTCGATAGCCTTGTAGGCCCCTTCCAACTCTGCTATTCTATGATTCTATGATTCTATGGTATGCCATCCCTCACCTTTACTAGAGACAGATGAATTTCCTCAATTCGTTTAAGAACATAAGAACATAAGAAGAGCCCCACTGGATCAGACCGAGGGTCCATCCAGTCCAGCACTCGGTTCACACAGGGGCCAACCAGCTGGCAGCCAGGGACCCACAAGCAGGACATGGTGCAACAGCACCCTCCCACCCCTGTCCCCCTTTATTGTTCAATGGGTTCACCCAGGCCTGCATTCCCCACTTCCAGAATTCCAGTTAAAACTAGAGAAGTTCTGAAATCAACACTGGGATTGGAGGATGCCCAGTTTCTGACTTCACTACCACCTTTCCCTTGCTTATTACTGAATTACAACTGCATGCCAAGCAAATAACTGTACACTAATTAAAAAGAAAGGAAAAGAAAGAGCAATTGTGAACGCGGTCAGATGGTATGACAATAATTTCGTGTAAATGCTCCTGTGACTCAAAACAGTAACATGAAGTATCACCAGAAAACACACACACACACACACACGCAAAAACACATGCAAGTAAAATAACCGCTCCCTTTGGAGATGTAAGAGGGCACATTTCATAACGCATTCTGAGTTTTAATCAATACTGTCATTCAGCAGTACCTCCCCTCGAACACGGCTCCTCCTGCCCTTTAAAATTATAAACAATTCAGGGCACTTTTCTCCCCTAAAATGGCTTTTAAAGATAGATTTGCAAAGGTCAGGAACAAATAAATGTCTCTTTAAATTTTCCCCAATCTAGTAGGAAATATTCCAGAAATGAAAAGGAGGAGAGTGCTCTATTTAGGGCAATATGGAATTAAACGGAAAAACTCGTATACCACACAGTGACTGCTGAATCTCAGAAAAATGGAGAGAAAATAGAGGCTGATATGGTTTTAGATGAATCATTCTTTGGAAGAAAATACAGGAAATTAAAAGTGCTGAGAATGATGGCGGCAGGAAGGAAAGCAAAGACGATGGCGGATGGAGATTATTCAGACCCACTGAAAAGGCCGGGCCATTGGATTCCTCTAGGCGGATCCAGGGCTACAAGGAGGCAAGTACTGATTTAAGCGTCAAGAAGAGCGTGGATGGATCTGGCCAAAGATCCACCTACTCTACAGGTAAGCAATCTGGAGCTCTCTAGATGTTTTTTTCCCCCCTGAATTGCTCACCCCGAACCCCAGCCAGAAGGGCCAATGGCAAGGGATTATAGAAGTTGTAGTCCAAAAGGTCCGCATAGTTAAAGCAATGGTATTCCCCATAGTAACCTATGGCTGCAAGAGCTGGACCATAAGGAAAGCTGAGCAAAGGAAGATAGATGCTTTTGAACTGTGGTGTTGGAGGAAAATTCTGAGAGTGCCGTGGACCGCAAGAAGATCAAACCAGTCCATACTCCTTGTCCCATTCGCAACTCCGAAGACATTTCTTTAGAAAAGGCTCGCCCATTTCTGACTATTGCCTTCAGGCCATGATCATCAGCTTCCAGGAACCTCTGCCTGGCTTCTTTTGGAATGCTGGTCAAGAGGGACCTTGGGTCCGATCAGCTAAATATAACATTATGCCGGTATCTCTCTAAAGTGGGTGAGGTCTCTTTAGCTCAGCTGTAGAGCTAAATTATGATCATAGAATCATAGAATCATAGAATAGCAGAGTTGGAAGGGGCCTACAAGGCCATCGAGTCCAACCCCCTGCTCAATGCAGGAATCCACCCTAAAGCATCCCTGACAGATGCTTGTCCAGCTGCCTCTTGAATGCCTCTTGTGTGGGAGAGCCCACAACCTCCCTAGGTAGCTGATTCCATTGTCGCACTGCTCTAACAGTCAGGAAGTTTTTCCTGATGTCCAGCCGGAATCTGGCTTCCTTTAACTTGAGCCTGTTATTCCGTGTCCTGCACTCTGGGAGGATCAAGAAGAGATCCTGGCCCTCCTCTGTGTGACAACCTTTTAAGTATTTGAAGAGTGCTATCATGTCTCCCCTCCATCTTCTCTTCTCCAGGCTAAACATGCCCAGTTCTTTCAGTCTCTCTTCATAGGGCTTTGTTTCTAAATGATGATGGTTTTAATTTTTGTGGACCGCCCAGAGAGCTTTGGCTATTGGGTGGTATAAAAATGTAATAAATAAATAAATAAATAAAGCTCCTGCTGTGCAAACAGAAGGTCTCAAGTTGGACCCCTGGCATCTCTGGGCAGGGCTAGAAAAGATTCCTGCTTGAAACCCTGGGCAGCTGCCGCTCAGCGTTGACAACATTGGAAGGGTGGCCACATGAAAAGGAGGACAGGGCGCCTGTATCTTTAACAGTTACATAGAAAAGGGAATTTCAGCAGGTGTCATTTGTATATATGGAGAACCTGGTGAAATTGCCTCTTCATCACAACAGTTAAAGCTGCAGGAGCTATACTAGGGTGACCATATGAAAAGGAGGACAGGGCACCTGCAACTTTAACTGTTGTGATGAAGAGGAAATTTCATCAGGTTCCCCATATATACAAATGACACCTGCAGAAATTCCCTTTTCAATACAACTATTAAAGATACAGGAGTCCTGTCCTCCTTCCCATAGGGTCACCCTAAACATTGGGCCCAGTATGATGCAACTTCCAATGTTTTCCTCCATAGCTGTTTGTCCATCTGCAGTAGTCCTTGCCCCCCATTGGCCTTTGCAGATGAAACCAATCTGTAGGTTATACAAGTAAACTATGCCAAGGTGGTCATCTCAATGACCCTGTACCAGTACACATTGTACGTAGTAGATGCTGGTGGCTTGGGACCTATAGTGAGCTGCCTCGTGAGACCGTGTTGTGGCAGGGGGCAACCATGTGCCACAACTTCAACTCCTGTGATTGATAAGCAGTCTTGGGATTTGCTAGGCTGGATATAAATGCCAGAAGCCTGGCTTCTGGGCTGGAGAACATACACTCCAGGTGTAGATATGTGTACAATTGACCACGGCTCAGGCCTAGTCTACACTGGAGACGTTTGTCGCATTTAGGAAGGATGTAGCTCAGCAGTAGAGCACATTATTAGCATGCAGAAGGTTCCAGGTTCAATCCTGAGGAGCAGCTCCAGGTACGGCTTGAAAGATTTCTGCCTGAAACCCTGTGGAGATAGTGCTGGACCTCAGGGTCCACACTATTGGGCTAGATGGACCATAGGCCTGACTAGGTATAAGCCAGCTCCTATTCTCTCCTATTAGTATCGCTGCTATTTCACTCACCTAGAAGTTAACTTAAACAAAACCCCGCTATCCTACCATCAGCAATAATTACTTCTCATTTAAATTCTGCCTGCTCAGCAGACTGCTTCCCAAGGCTGGCTCTGAGCCAGAGCTGTTCTTTGACTGAAGTTCCTAAACAAACGGTCAGCGGCAGAAGGAGAATACAGATGTATCACTTATGCGAATCATTAGGAGCAGGGTTCGGGGAAGGCATCAAACCTCCTGCTTTCAAATATAGACTTCCGGATCGGTTTATTAATAGAGCTCTTCTCCTTCTCATTTCTCTGATGTGAAATGTCAAGGAGCCACTTGGCAGCCAAAAAAAGAATGAAAGGAAGGTGATCAATTTTTCATTCGCTGCATTTTGATCTGGACCAATGAATAAATAAATAAATAAATAAATAAAAGTCTTGCAATAGAGCATTTTCCAGAGCATGGAACTTTTATAGGTCTCTGTTATTGACAGTCCTATGCCTCCTCAGACATTCCAATTAATAAGGAATACAGGTGGTATTCATTTCATGACATAATTGGTTATTGATTGACCAGTGGTGCTTATAGCCAAGGTGGCGTTTTGCATGCAAAGTGGTTGTGGCCATGGAAGCTGGACATCCATTTTTGTAGCATGTGCTCTGAGAGGTTCATAAATCCTCACTTGTCCAAGCCGAGAAAAGATACTGGCTTTTGTCAACTCTTGGGTAGAGACGTACAGTGAGATACCATTCAGGGAAGACATAATATTTGTTTATAAAATTATGAATGGTGTGGAAAGAGGGGCGTTCTTCTTATAGAATCATAGAATAGCAGAGTTGGAAGGGGCCTACAAGGCCATCGAGTCCAACCCCCTGCTCAATGCAGGAATCCACCCTAAAGCATCCCTGACAGATGGATGTCCAGCTGCCTCTTCAAGGCCTCTAGTGTGGGAGAGCCCACAATCTCCCTAGGTCACTGATTCCATTGTCGTACTGCTCTAACAGTCACGACGTTTTTCCTGATGTCCAGCTGGAATCTGGCTTCCTGTCACTTGAGCCCGTTATTCCGTGTCCTGCACTCTGGGAGGATCGAGAAGAGATCCTAGCCCTCCTCTGTGTGACAACCTTTTAAGTATTTGAAGAGTGCTCTCATGTCTCCCCTCAATCTTCTCTTCTCCAGGCTAAACATGCCCAGTTCTTTCAGTCTCTCTTCATAGGGCTTCGTTTCCTGACCCCTGATCATCCTGGTTGCCCTCCTCTGAACACGCTTCTCCTATTCTTCTTCTTCTTCTTATCCTATCATGATAGAACTTGGGGTCAATGAGTCTGAGTAGCAGGGGGTTCAGGGGGACAACACGATGATTGCTGCTGGCATCGATAAGGATGGGGAAATGGTTTTTCCATTTCCCTCTTTGAAGCTCAGTTGACTTCACTCCCATTCTTGTGTGCAAGCGTCTTTCCTTTCCTTTTTCAAAAATGGGGAAAGGGGACGTATCTTGAAAGCAAACACCCAATTGCTCCTTTTCTCCCAATTGACTAATGTATATATAGGGGAGTTTTAATCTTGCCCTTATGGTGCATGGTGGACCCGATCCACATCAGGGTCATGCACACCTACTCTAGAGTAAAAAGAAATATAAGGCTCAGCTACATGGTACATAATTAATGCAATGTGTCGTCTGAACCACAAATTCATGCCATTTGAGCATGAATGATACTCTTACTTTACGGGTTGCTGTTTATGGGTGTGAGAATGCATGCTCCTTTTTAATTCATTTCCCTGGGAGATGCTTTCAGACAGTATGGAGTCTCTCAGATGTTGTTTGGTTGTTATGACAGTAGTATACGTTTCCACAGATTCTACCCGGAAGCTGGACTGCTGTAACTGAAGGGATTTTATTCATGTGTCAGATATAAAACAGAAAAGCAAACCTCCCGGACACAAGAGATAAGATGCCAGTGCCCCACAAGAAGAGAGGCTCCAGGTCAGACTACATTATTAAAACATCCAAGCTGACAAAGATTAGACAATGCCAATGCCTTTCCTGCAAATCGCAGCAAATTGCATTTTACATATACATACTCGAAACTACATTCCGTGCTGCCTTGTACTGTTAAATGACTTAGCTGAACTATTAAACCCTAACTAAAACCCTTGGGGGTGGGGTGGGGCATGCATTCTATTTTTAAGCATTTCTTGCTGAAGTTTCTGAATGGTGAGGAGAGAAGATGAAGAAGAAATCTCGCTGTTGTATGTTTGTGAATTGACACAGCCTGATCCTGTTCTCCATCTGCTTGGTCTTGTACTAAAAGCCGGCTGGTCCCAGCTTCTGTGGTAGAGAAGTGTGTAGGCACAGTGTCAGGGCTAAGCCAGAGGCAGAGAATTGAGTTAAGCAGGGAGCCAGGAATTGTACCAGAGAGTTGGAGCCCAGGATCCTGCCTGGAACTGGAGCCCAGGAACAAGCATCAGCCAGTCGGAGTGTGGGACAGAGCCAGCCAAGGAGTCATTGAAAGGATCCAGGAATATGCCAATGTTTATTGTACAATAAAGCCTCTGAGAAGTGTTTCTAATACCAAAGGGTCTTTTAAGTTCCTTGTGTAAAGAACAGTGTACTTTTTTTTGCCAATGTTCAGGAATAGCATCTTACTGGAATAGGAAACCCTCTTATTCTCCTACCTGCTCATGAAGATGCAATGGTAGTCTGGGTGCGCAGAGTGAGTCCAGAACCTAAGAATTCTGGCTCACAAGTTCCCATGGGCCTTGAGCTATAATGCCTTTACCTATCCCACAACAGCCTCTCCACATGGCAATGACTGGGGCAGCTCTGGTCTGGAATGTGGGGAGGTCAGGCATTGGCTGGGACCCATACTGGGATGCAAAGGTCCCAATGAGTCAACATCCACCATCTTCTCAGAAGATGCCCTTCAACATTTGGGTCTGGGTTTTGGTAGGACATGCCATTTGCGTAAAGAAGGTCCCATTTTTGATGTCTCCAATTAAAGGGATCCCAGATGGAAGGTCTGCCTCTTCCCTGCCTAAGACTCTGGACTTCAATGGTCTGATTCAGTCCAAAGCAATTTCACATGGCCATACATGTATATCGTCTTGCTGTGGTGGTTGGTCCCTCTCCTGTCAGTGGGTTGGTGAATCCGCTCCAGATTTCAGTCTGAACTCTCAATGATCTCTCCAAGGTGCATAAAGAAAGAGTATCTCCTTAAGAGAGCCTCCACTGTAGCATTGTTATTTTATTGGCCCTATCTGAGAGGGAGCAAAGCTTAAAATGTGAGCTGATGACTCACCGGGTCTCTATCAAAATGATGTGTCCTCCGCAACTGAATATGATCAAAACAGGAAGGCGTTGACAGGGGAGCACATGCAGGCAAACACCGGAACTCAAACACAGAAGCAAATGCTAAAACTTTGCATGAATAGATCCAGGCTGCTTAGGGCATTGAGAGAAATAAAAACACATTCTGCTTTGACAAGATGCCTGCCTTTCTTGTTGAGAAGCAGGGTGCGGAGAGATAGGCTTAGGGCAGATAGAGGAAAAAGCCTCCAGGCGCTTCCATGCTGACTGGAGACACGATTAATATAACTAGCAAACAGTCACTCATTTGCAAAGGAATGAACACCGTGACTCAGAAGTGTGTCTTTGACATGTTCTATCAAGATTGCTGTGCACAAAGCAGAGTTAGTGTTTAGTTTACAACCGCACCACAACGTTGCCCTTGAAGGCAGTCTGGAAGCTTCAGTTAGTAAAAGAAATACAACAGCTAGCTAGGGGACTGATTGGAGACGGGCGTTAGGATCGCATAGCAGCATTAATGTGTTATTTCCAGGTACAGCTGAACATGCTGCTATTAAACTACAAAGCACTACTTCTAAGCTTGGGGCCACAGTTTCTGAAGGACAACCAAGTTTTTGTTTTCCTACAGAGTGGTTTGAAAGTGCAGAATTAAAGAAATTGGCCTTAAAATTGAAATGGAACGATTTATTCCCCCATCTCTGTGCTGGACCGGACCAAGTGTCCAGGTAGCTCAGCATCTGCACCCCATATTGGCCAACGAAATGCCTCCAGAAAAACCACAATAGCCCTCTCCAGCTGTTGCTCCCCAATGACTGGCATTCAGTGACTAATTTCCTCTGAACCTGGGAGTCTCGTGTAGCCATCATGACTAGTACTTATTGATGTACTTTTATCCCTAGTTGAATTTGTCCAATTCCCTTTAACTGGCATCTATGCTTGTGGCTCTCACCGCATCTTGGCAAGTAAGTACAATAAATTAATGATGTGTTGAATGAAGCAGGATTTTGTTTTGGCTGTTGTGAACCTGCTGACCATCAATTTCCTTAGATGACCCCTAAGTTCTAGTACTAGGAAAGAGGCAGAGAAAAACACAACCATAAAACAGTCATATTTCAATCCACAATGACCTTCCCTTACTACAGATTCCTTCCTCTGTACTGTCAAATTGTAAATCGTGGTTATAATTAAGTGAAAAAAACACCCTTTATCCTGCGCAAAGTGGTATATGCCAATCAAGGTTGCCAGCCTCGGAAATATCTAACGGTAAAAGGACATCAAATGAAGCAGATAATGTGTCATTTGCCAATTAGTGTCTTTGACATTTGATTCATTTCTTCACCCTGTAACTCTGGTTTCATGTCATCTGGCAATTTCATGCCTCTGAAAATTACACTAATTTGCTAGATAGGAAGTTCTATTTTCTTCCCTGGAAAAAGGCAGGAACAGAACCCAGTGAATCAATTGTTAAGGAGAAATCCACACACACATTAAGCTCCAAACGACTCCTTGTAGTATAATGATCTTCTGGGCAGAAGAATAAACTTGGGGGTGCAAGTGACCGATTTAGTTTCTCTCGGTTCCTCGTCCACCCCCCCCCAAAAAAAATTCAAGTTCAAAGTTCTTTCTCAGCTCAGTCTTTTTCAATCAGTCTGAATTCTCCATTTGGAGAGTGAGGATAAGCCAGGGTTGGACACCCCACCCCACCCACCCACTGGGACCCACAACCCCACTGCCCCCCCCCCCCATATACTCCAAAATGATTTTCTTAAAATGGTCTTCTGTAGAAGCTGTAGAGTGCCTGTTAGCACAAAGTTTGGCCACTTTAGCAGCCTGGACCACTGCTATGGAGCAGTGTGGAGTGGTGTTTTCTTTCACTTCTATTATTATTATTATTATTATTATTATTATTATTATTATTGGTTTCTGAGGGCCTTGCTAGACCTACCTGAAAATCTGGGCGTGTGGAGGGCTGTAGGAAAGCCCAGTCGCGTCTGCCATTTTGTTTTACTCCTTTAAGGGCTGGGTGGGCAGGAGCGCACCAACGACCAAGGTAAGGGTGGTTGTTCTTTTAAAAAAGGGTTCCCCGCTCCCCCCACCCCCGATTTCCCCACCCTGGCTGCGATTCCCCTCCCCCACGATCTCCGATTTCCCCCTCTATCTCTGGTTCCCCCCCCCCCAATCTCCCCACCCTGATCTCTCCTGCGCCCCGTCCGCCGCTTTTTCTGGCTACTCACAAGTAATTGCAGTAGCCAGGAAAAGTGGTGGACCGGTCTACATGCCCGTGATCTCAGGCTCATCCCAAGACCGTGGGAAATACCAGGCCACAAGCAGTGTCAGTTTTCCCAGGCCAAGGGAGGGTGACCCCTGCCTGAGCCCGGGATCCCCTGTGCGTCATCTAGATGCACAGGGGCGGGCCCGGGGCTCTCACCGGGCTAACCCACAGTCTAGCAAGGCCCAGAAAGAGAGAGAAAAGGTCTTCTTACTACACTGGATAGGAGGAAGAGCAAGGCTGGCCCTTGGTAGACCCTTGGCTTCCGACTACTGCAAAAGGACGACCTAAAGCTGTGAACCAAGGCATGGGCAGCCGTCACCTTGCCACTTCTCCTCCCTCGCCGCTCAGCAGAAGCGTTGTTGCTGAATTTGGCTACCCACCGAGAGCGGCACTTGGCTCGTGCCTACTGGAATGGAAATGCCTGCTTCTGTCTGCTCAATAAAAAAAAGCAAAAAATGCCAATAGGTTATAAAGAGCTGGAAGGAGATGGGAAATTAAGATCGTAGAGACAAATGTGAAGCCATGCAGAGAAGGCAATTGGAATGGGGGTTGGGACAGATTAAAAACAGAGAGTTGCCGACTTGCTATGAATAAACAACTTGGGAAATGGAGGCAGAAGGGCAGCCAACACCCACCTCCAAGCAGCATTCTGGCTTTCTAAATAAGCCCAGAAATGATAACCCTTATACAACATTTTAGTGCCCCCCTCACGCTTATATTTGTTGTGAGAGCCCTAAAAGCAGCAGCAGCAGCAGCAACCCCTCTTTCTCTTATGTAAATATTTCCAGCCTGGTTTCCTAGATGCAATTTTGACTCACCACAGGTGAGCAGACAGGTGCATATTGACAAACCTGCAAGAGTGTTAATGGCCTCTTAAGGGGAGGAAGCTCCACTCTTGCCCAAAGGTTAATCCTTGTGGCTGCCATCTGGGTTTTAATCTGCTGTTTGGCAGGGAAATCCTACTGGCTGTTGCGGAAAGCTCTGACAATGATGGAAACTCCAAGGCACGACTTCCTGGCATGAGCCTGGCAGGGAAGAAGAGAGGTCCCATGTTCAGAGGCGGTGGGACTCTGAATGCCAGTTCCTGGGGGCCAATATTGGGAGGGGTGTTGACTTTGTGCCTCTTATGGACGGACCTCTGTTGGAAACATAATGCTAGGACTACACTGTCCCCTGGCATAGTCTGGCTGGCCCAAGACATTTTGCTTCCTGAGGCCAAAAACTAGGTCTGTCCTTCCCATTCCATGCCAACTGGACTGGCAATTGAATCTGTCTCCAACGTTGCTGATGGCACAGCATCCTCCACTGCAGTTGAGGGTAGCAGGCCAGCTTAGGAGGGGCAGAGCAGGCTGCATTGCACGACACACTCATCTCTCCTCCAACATCTCGCTGCTGCTTCCCAGCATCTGACACCTAAGGTGACTGCTGCACTCTGCCTCATGGTAGGGTTGGCCCTGTGCTGACATCTTGTGAATACACGTCTTGGTTAAAGTGGCGGAGAAGGGAAGGTGTGCATGGATACAGGGAGAGGGAGGCCCCGCCAAGCTGAAAGTTTGTTTACATCAGCAGGAAGAGCCTTTTGGCCACGTTACAGAACTTTTACAGGGCAGCTGATCAGAATTTGTGTTTCAGAAGCTAGGCAAGGAGTTGGCTTGATCACGGAAAGGTGCGAACCATAAAAAGCTCTCTCCAAATGTCAGTGTCACACAGAAGTGTACAGCTCCTTGTAATCCTCTTGATAGGGCTGTATTGGCATGAGAGCTAGTGGTGTTTGCCAACACTTTCTAAAACACGCTCTTGCACGGCACACTGACATGGCGGGCATTGCTGCCACTTGAAATATATTGTTTGCCCACGGATGCCATTGACCAGATTTAAATATCAAATACATTCTGCAGCTGTCAAAGGCTCTGTGAAGTTCCTGCTCATGCTTTCAAATATTTTGTTCTTATAAACACAAAAAACAATTTAAACAATGACAACAACATCTCCTTTATTTAAGCCCCCTGCCTATGGGTATACCTCCATATTCCCCTGGCGCTGTGCAAGGAGGTAATTCATTAGCTTATGATGGGTTATGGCTTTAAATGTACCTGCTCTTAATATGCAGCAGACTTTCTCTGCTTGTTGCTGTTTGTTCAGTAATTGCTTGCAAATACATTTCTGGTTGCTGTGCTATAATTTGTAATAAGATTGAAGTATTGCCATTAATGCTGCATTCGGCACTAAGCGTTCTGCAGGAGCCCCGTCTCTTTTAACACAACCTACGCATATTAGAGAAATATTTCATTTGTAGGACTAAACTGGAAAAGTGCCCTCTGTCAATGGGTGAAGTTGGGGATAGTGGAAACAATTCAACGTACAAAGCATTCCCTGTAGAATCATAGAATAGTAGAGTTGGTAGGGGGCTATTTTATTTATTTATTATTGCATTTATATCCTGCCTTTATTCCTCCAAGGAACTCAAGGCGGCATACACAATCCTCTTCCTCTTCTCCATTTTATCCTCACAACAACCACCTTGTGAGGTGGGTTGGGCTGAGAGTCTGTGACTGGCCCAAAGTCACCCAGTGGATTTCCATGGCTGAGTGGGGACTGGAACCCGGATCTCCCAACTCCCAGTCTGACACTTTAGCCACTACACCACACTAGCTCTCATAAGGCCATCGAGTCCAACCCCCTGCTCAATGCAGGAATCCACCCTAAAGCATACTTGACAGATAGTTGTCCAGCTGCCTCTTGAAGGCCTCGAGTGTGGGAGAGACCACAACCTCCCTAGATAACAGGTTCCATTGTCGTACTGCTCAAACCGTCAGGAAGTTTTTCCTGATGTCCAGCTGTAGGATAACACTTGGGAGAAACAGTGTGGTGGCATTTTCTGACTATCCCCCATCTGTGTCAGGAACAGAGGAAGCTCTGGCTCTGCCCGTAGCCATCCTGTGATCATCCAGGCGACAGTTCCATGGGACTGCAGATTCTGGACTCATCCAGTATCCAGAGAACGGAGGCCCGGTGGGAGGGCCCACCCACTGCCTCCCAGGGAGAATGCCGCAGCAAGTTGGAGACCAACCTGGAGTAATGATTCCAAGCCCTTCCACCAAAATTTGAGACAAAGGAGATTTGCTGTGCAATCCACAAAGTCTTTATTCATTAAACGAAAAACAAACAAAAAGCCCTCCTCACACCTGAAGTGATTGTGAAGGCTAGGAGCTATCCATTGTAAAGTGATAGGATGATGATGATGATGATGATGATGATGATGATGATGATATCAACAACAATATTGTTTTAACGCACAAACATCATGCTTCGAAGAGCTGGGAGTGGCCAGCTTGGGATGAATCCGGGTTTGTTGCTATGCCGTGCACTGTCCAAAGGCCCATAGCTATTAATGGACTTGAAAGGGCAAAACTGGGATGCTGGCTTACCGAGTGAAAATCTTGGCAGGCCATCTAGGAGAATTCTAGGAGAATACAAAGTAGCTTTTATAATGAACAGTAAATCTTTATACTTACAGCTGTGCTCATTCGGATTGATTTTGCCAATACACATTTGAGGAAGAAGGAAGCAGATTTTGAAGGTTATTTGACACAGAACAGTGACTGTAAAAATATGTGATGAGACTAATAAAAAAAAAGTTTTGTGTAATCCTGGTTTATAGATGTGCCTGAAAGTGTCTTATCTTCTTATAGGAAAAATAAATTAAGCAGAGCCAGCTAAGAGGTTGTTGACCTTGGGCTGTGATTCAAGGAGTCACTGGGCGGCTTGGGATGACCCTCATCATTAAAGGAAAAGTCACAAAGAGCCTCACCTTAAAGGATTTTCTTCAGAAAGAAGCAACGAGCCATGAATTGCAATAAACAAAGGCTCCAATAACCTCAGAGCTTTATTAGCAAGCGAGACCATAGTTCAACGGTGATGCGCATATATTGCCTCCATGAGATCCACTCCTGGCATCTCTTCACAAAAGGGTCAGATGAACCAATAGGAAGAGAGATGTTCAGAAATGCTCCTGGCGCAGGTTGGCCCAACTTGGGCCAAATGCACCATTGATTTGACTCAGGCTATTTCTGACCCATCAACCTGTTGTCGCATTTTTAATTTGTTGCATTCTGGGAAATCCAGTATGGTTGCTGTCAGCATGATTGATGGGTTAGTACAGGTTCAGAAGAGGGCAACAAAGATGATATGGAGACTTGAGGACATGGCCTGTGAGGAGAGGCTAAAGGAATTTGGGATGTTCAGTCTGGAGAAATGGGGACAGAAGGGAGATATGTGAGCAGTGTTCAAGTACATAAAAGGATGCCACAGGGAAGATGGTCAAGAACTATTTTCCATGGCCACAGAGTTTAGGACCTGAAAAATTGGGGATAAGTTGCAGCTACCTAGATTCTGATTAAATACAAGGACAAACTTCCTGATGGGATAAAATTGGTGGGATAGCTAATACCCTGGAAGACAGAAACAAACTTCAAAGTGGTCTTGATAGGCTGGAGTGCTGGGCTGAAAACAACAGAATGAAATTTAATAGGGATAAATGCCAAGTTCTACATTTAGGAAATAGAAACCAGATGCACAGTTACAAGATGGGGGATACTTGGGTCAGCAATACTACAAACAAAAAGGATCTTGGAATTGTTGTAGATCACAAGCTGAATATGAACCAACAGTGCAATATGGCTGCAAGAAAGGCCAATGCTGTTT
Organism: Elgaria multicarinata webbii; assembly: GCF_023053635.1. Taxonomy (NCBI): domain Eukaryota; kingdom Metazoa; phylum Chordata; class Lepidosauria; order Squamata; family Anguidae; genus Elgaria; species Elgaria multicarinata. Next base: position 28,068,298 of record NC_086187.1, on the reverse strand, counting down.
TGGGCTGCATTAATAGAAGTATAGCTTCCAAATCATGGGAAGTACTGGTTCCTCTCTATTTGGCCCTGGTTAGGCCTCATCTAGAGTATTGCGTCCAGTTCTGGGCTCCACAATTCAAGAAGGACGCAGACAAGCTGGAGCGTGTTCAGAGGAGGGCAACCAGGATGATCAGGGGTCTGGAAACAAAGCCCTATGAAGGGAGACTGAAAGAAGTGGGCATGTTTAGCCTGGAAAAGAGAAGATTGAGGGGAGACATGAGAGCACTCTTCAAATACTTAAAAGCTTGTCACACAGAAGAGGGCCAGGATCTCTTCTCGATCCTCCCAGAGTGCAGAACACAGAATAACGGGCTCAAGTTAAAGGAAGCCAGATTCAAGCTGGACATCAGGAAAAACATCCTGACTGTTAGAGCAGTATGACAATGGAATCAGTTACCTAGGGAGGTTGTGGGCTCTCCCACACTAGAGTCATTCAAGAGGCAGCTGGACAACCCTCTGTCAGGGATGCTTTAGGGTGGATTCCTGCATTGAGCAGGGGGTTGGACTCAATGGCCTTGTAGGTCCCCTCCAACTCTGCTATTCTATGATTCTATTCTATAAGATTTGTACAACAGCAGAACAGTCTACCTACGGAGGTTGTGGGTTCTCCATCTCTGGAGGCTTTTAAGAAGAGGCTGGACAGCCCCTCTCATGGATGGTTTAATTGGTTTTCCTGCATATTGCAGAGGGTTGGACGATGATCCTTGTGGACCCTTCCAACTCAACAATTCTAAGATTCTATCATTCTACGTACATGCATCAACAATATTAGCCAATACAGTTACTGGCCAAGGCAAATTCTCTGGGTGTTGTACCAAACTGAGCCAGCTCTCTGTAACACGTTCAGATTTTCATTGTCATTTGTTCCATTAACTTTTTAACAAGAACTGTGGAGTCTCCGGATCTGAGCTTTGTAGGGGTGGAATTTTGATAAGGGGAGATTAATGGCCAAGTGCTGCCTAGCCAGCCTATGTAAGATAGAACTCAGCTCTACAGCTATTTGATTCCAAGTTCCCACTACTCCCCTTCCTCCTTCACCATTTCGACCTTGCTGCGCAATTAATTTTAAAGAGGTTGGACACTGGCCAGGAATATAGACAGACTCAGAGATACTAGAAATCTCATTCTGAATATCCTTCTGTCCCCTCATTTTTAATCCTAGGTCGTTAGGAGCAACAATAGCTCAAGGAGAAGCCCAATGCTATGATCTATTGCTCACAGGAAGTCTATCTGCGAGAAGGATGCTGAACCACTTTCAGCTTCTGCTTTGGAGAAGCTGTTATGGGTCATATTCCAGTGGTAGGTGGGGCCATAGGCAAAATTTGGGCAGGTCCCAAAAAGGGAGGCTATTTCAGCTTAAAGTTATTTCTCCCAGTATCCAAACTGTAGGGGAGACATTTCAACCTTTTAGAATGTGGAAAAACTGCACAAATGCTGGAAAACCACAAAGCCATTGGTGGTCAGGGGAAGGGACGTGGCCATCTGGAAAATCCTGGAGGGCTGGATTGGGAAGCTGGAACACCAGATTTGTCCTCTGGAACTGAGGTTCTTCACCCCTGATCTACAACATCCACACATCTTGCAGGTCCCAAGATATTCTGACTACAGTTGCTCCTTACACACGTGGATTCACTATCAAATCCTGCCTCTATCCATGTTGTTTTATTTGTACCCCACTCTCTATGAAACAGCTTATAACATTTTCACAAAGACTGCTAATGCTGTTGTAAGGGGGAAGGCATTTTTCAGCACTGTCCAAAATGTTTTGCAGGAAAGCAGTGAATTGTTTTCAAATCATCCCCTAGTAAACAGGTTTCAGTTCAGCAGCTGAAAAACATGTTAGTACTGAGGAAAGATTTTGACATTGAAGCTAAATTTCAAAGCCACCAATATGTTGATAATATTCTAGATTTTTTAAAAAAATATATCTATATTAGACTCCATCATCTGGGTATCTATTAAAATGCAAATTTTGCTGCAATTAGGAAATAATTAAAATAAATAATAAATTATAATAAGGAGACTCAGAAGTGCTTTTCCTCAAGAAATTGAAATGCAGGGGGTTGATTTCCCTAATGCTCATTAGGCCTGACTTAAATAGCTCCATTTGTCGGGAAATGTAAAAGCCAAAATACTTCGGAAATATAAATTGGAGGGCATTTTTGTTCTAGCCTTTTTTTTTTAATATACTACAAAGTGCTGCTGTTGTTTGGGACAAACAATACATGCTTTAAAATGTGCTTTGGATTTTAAGTTTAGAAAATTAAGGCTGAAATCCAAAACACACTTGCTCTCAAATATTGAGTCCAACACCCTGCTGAATGCAGGAATCCACCCTAAAGCATCCCTGACAGAGGGCTGTCCAGCTGCCTCTTGAAGGCCTCTCATGTGGGAGAGCCCACCACCTCCCTGGGTCATGGGTTCCATTGTCGTCCTGCTCTAACAGTCAGGACTTGCTTCTTGAAAAATACGCTCAATATTGTTTTGTGGCCTGTAAGTCTGCAGTCCTAAACACACTGACTTGGGAGCAAGTCCCATTGAACTCAATGGCTTTTACTTTTGCATAGGACAGTACCAACACCATGACCATGACCTCACACTGTAGCATCGTTAACCAGATGCATTGTGGGTGAGAATGGCCCTGGAAGAGAAGAGGATCACAGCCACTACTTTTCCAGGACTGCAAACCTGTTTTAAAAAAGAGGCAGCCTGTTGAAGAAACAGAAGGCTTCGCTGCCACTGACTCACTGACTGCTAAAAAGGCAATTCCCTGCCCCAAAGGTGCCTTAGTACTTTAGGAATTCCTTCAGCCCAGTGCGTTTTTCACCCTCCCCTCTCCCCTAAAAATGGGCTGAAAGTGTTCCTTTGAAATTTGAAACAACATTCTACAACACAGTGGCTCTTATTGCAACCTCTCCTATTTAACGAGATGGAGATAACAGAATCTCTTCCTCTCTGGAGTGACAGCCAAAGTTCCAAGTTAGAACCCTTAATTTTGATAGCACTGCCTAGGCTAGCTTTTATAGTTTTGTAGTCTAAAATATTTATAGGAACTCTCTGAAAAACAATGCACAGCCTTCAGCACCTCTCCTCACACTGCACAATCCCATTACTTATTCTCCAGTGTCAAGACTTATCTTTGCATTGATCCAAGTTAGGGGTGTCTTCTCTCTCTCTCTCTTTCTCTCTCAAAGCAACAAAGGAGCACAATCACTTCTTATAAGATGTTTCAGGCCATCTCGAGGGCTCTGCGGCTTACTAAGGCAGAAATATAAGTACTTACTGAAGGGGGACTGTAAAAAAGAAATCTGTACACAAATGCATATATTAGGAAAAAAATAAGAATAATAGAGTGCACATCAATGCACCTTCCCCCCAAAACTGTGAGTTGTTGTTGTCCACAGAACCTGTGTGACTCAAAAGAAGAAAAGAAAAAGATGGTCAGCAGGATGGATTCCTTGAAACCTCAACTCATTTGAATCTGTTGTGGGTTTCTTTGACCTTCCTAGTACCATGACACCACCACTGGAAATACAAGTGTCGGTGTGACATCACTACTAGGGTGATCATATGGAAAGGACGACAGGGCTCCTGTCTCTTTAACAGTTGTATAAAAAAGGGAATTTCAGCAGGTGTCATTTGTATGCCTGCCGCACCTGGTGAAATCAGAGGGAGAGGCCCCTGTAGAGAGGGTTACTTTTCTGAAGTCTCTCGGTCAGGAGTTACAGCATGGAATGCCTGAATCAAAGCTCTTGTTAAGATGTGGCAGAATTAGCTGCCTCTCCCCAGCAAAGTCTGCTTAGGTAGGGTGTCCATGTGAAAAGGAGGACAGGGCTGCTGTATCTTTAACAGTTGCATAGAAAAGGGAATTTCAGCAGGTGTCATTTGTATGCATGCAACACCTGCCTGGTGAAATCCCCTCTTCATCACAACAGTTAAAGCTGCAAGAGCCCTGCCCTCTTTTGTATCTGGTCATTAGGGCAGGGCTCCTGCAGCTTCAACTGTTGTGAGGAAGAGGGGATTACACCAGGTGTGGCAGGCATACAAATGACACCTGCTGAAATTCCCTTTTCTATGCAACTGTTAAAGAAACAGGAGCCCTGTCCTCCTCTCCATATGGTCACCCTAATCACTACAAAAAAGCAGATGTTAATGACATTTCCTCACATCCACCCCTTGTGAGCCATGCCTTTAAATACCAATTCCACTCAAATTAGGGTGGGGACGTTCTTTTCATTCCAGCGTAGCCTTCTGCTTCCTGTGCTAAACCCCTGGTTTCTTTGGTTTTTTTTTTTTTGCTTTCCTTCTCCCTCCCCCCCTTCATTTTTGAGAACTTGCTAGGTAGTTGAGTTGAAATGCTGATGCCAACAGAGCAAAGACAAAACAAACCACACCTGTGATTCAGATCAAAGGAGAAGACAGCATCTCCCACTGAGCTCATTTGCAATTAACTTGTACCCAACTCGGTGCTGATTACAATACTACCCTGCTATGTGTCTTTCTCTAGCATTTGTCCTTCCGTGTGCTGTATCCAGCAGTTATCAGACTTCAGGATGCATGACTCTTTCTCCCCATCCCATCCCACTGGATCCATTCTTTTTGAGTTTAAGGCAGGTTAAAAATGAATGTTTTTAATTGCATAAATCTGCCCGTTCTTATTCAGATGTCTTTTCCATCTCACAAAGGAATACACTCCCTTGATTTCTGCCTCGGAAAGAGACAGAAAAAGGACTCAGAAATCCAACCTCCAATATCTGAGGCAGTAGGCCTGTTCCCCAGCCAGTTGCTGGGGAACATGGGTGGGAGGGTGCTGTTGCACCGTGTCCTGCTTTGTTGGTCCCTGATCGACAGCCAGTTGGCCATTGCGTGGACAGAGTGCTGGACTAGAAGGACCCTCGGTCTGATCCAGTAGGGCTCTTCTGAAGTTCTGATGTTCAAAAGCTCTTGGAGCATCTTCCATACCAGGAAATGTGAAAGCTTTGGGGGGCTTTTTAGTGTAGAAATTAAGTCCCAATCAGAAATTTTGAAAAGAAAGAAAAGTAAGGCTGCTATTCTGTTGTACCTGGAAGGGCATGACTGGGACCATAGGAGAGCGCAAGTGCCCCTCTCTTCAAGGTTGCCAAGGGAGGTCCACCCTCAGAGAATGATGTCTGCCCTCAGAATCCTGACTGAGAGTGTGGAAACCTCTTGCCTCTGTCATGCCAGTGGTCCAACCTTGGAGAATTCAAGAAGGGGGTTGCTAAGGATCCAGGCTCTCCATTCCCCCTACATCACCCCCAAACTGGCAGAAAATGTACACTCTTCCTGGAGCTGCATTAATTGATTTCCCTCCCACAAGAACCAATGTTGGTGGTGGGGAAGCCCCACAAGGGAGCTAAAAGTGGGAGTGAAATGCCATGGTAGGGCATTAGAGAAGGCAGATTATCCTTCATAGAATCATAGAATAGTAGAGTTGGAAGGGGCCTACAAGGCCATCGAGTCCAACCCCCTGCTCAATGCAGGAATCCACCCTAAAGCATCCCTGACAGGTGGTTGTCCAGCTGCCTCTTGAATGCCTCCAGTGTGGGAGAGCCCACAACCTCCCTAGGTAACTGATTCCATTGTCGCACTGCTCTAACAGTTAGGAAGTTTTTTCTGATGTCCAGCTGGAATCTGGCTTTCTGTCACTTGAGCCCGTTATTCCGTGTCCTGCACTCTGGGATGATCGAGAAGAGATCCTGGCCCTCCTCTGTGTGACAACCTTTTAAGTATTTGAAGAGTGCTCTCGTGTCTCCCCTCAATCTTCTCTTCTCTTGCTCTCTCTTTAGGGTTGCTCTGCTCTGTAGTGGTGCTCTGCCCTGGTGTTGCCTTTGTTGTCACCACTAGTTCCTCAGAACCTGAGTCCATGTAAGAGAGGTCACTGCTGGGGTCATAACATCTCCAAATGGTCAGGGTGGGCTTCGGTCAAACTCAGGATAAGAATTGAGGGGTTCTGAGTTAGGGGAGAAACACCCCAAATTAGTCAAGGGTGGCTTCATCAGGGATGAGGGATAAGAAACTTTTCTTTCACAAACTTCTTCAGTTGACTTATATTAGGATCCAAGTGATAGTGATGGCTACTCAGAGGAAGAATAGGATTAACCACATTCAGGTTCACCAATGAATATTAGCCATGATAATTCAGTGGAGCTGCTATAGTCAGAACAGCCTAATTCTGAATTCCAGACCAGGGAAGAAACAGCAAGGAGGGTAGTTACCATGTCTGGGGTCTTCCTAACAGGATCTAGCTAAGAGCCGCTGGACTTAGGTATGTTCATGTAGTTCTTGGTAAGCAATATAACTTTGTGTAGAATTAGGTTCTGGAGAATGAAGCTTAACTAGGTCATATATATGTAGATTTGGGCCAGCCTTCTCAGGACCATGGAGAGTTCCCAGTGAGCTCAGCTGGCTGTAGTCAGGGATACACAATGGAGGGATGTTGTCTCCTACGCACTTTCTCAAATGGACCATCAGGTCTTCTACTGATTCCCATTAGATCTCTGCTCCCTGAACATTGAAGGTTTTTTTTTGGCTTTGTTTTGAGAGCTCTCTCTCTCTCTCTCTCCCCTCCCCTCTCTGCTTCATCTTAATTGTGACCGGGATAATTCTTTGAACTTGGTAAGCATTTTGTGCCCTACTTAAAACTCAGCATTTAACAAGAGAAATAACTTTTGCAGTGCAGGGCATTAACATGAGTCAGCTTTCCATCAAAAAGACATTTTAAGTAAGCCGTAATTTACAACAAAATGTCAAACACACATTAACTTTATAAGTCATCGCTAAACTGAAAGCGTCACGCGTAACCAGCTATTTAGGTTCAAGGCATTTCAATATTTAAATGAGCTCCGAGGACTGAACACATTCTGCATTGTGAGTCCCTGGACAAAGAACTGCCAACTTCAATCCACAGAAATCACACACAGGGCAGATCAGCTTTCCCCAACCCTCCAGATGTTTTGGATGACAACTTCCATCTTCCAATGTTTCTGGCCTCTTGAATGCCTCTAGGGTGGGAGAGCCCACCACCTCCCTAGGTAACTGATTCCATTGTCACACTGCTCTAACAGTCAGGAAGTTTTTCCTGATGTCCAGCTGGAATCTGGCTTCCTTTAACTTGAGCCCGTTATTCCGTGTCCTGCACTCTTGGAGGATCGAGAAGAGATCCTGGCCCTCCTCTGTGTGACAACCTTTCAAGTATTTGAAGAGGGCTTTCATGTCTCCCCAGTGAAGAGCAGGAGCATCATGTCCAGGGGACTCTTGCCAGTTGGTTCTTGCTGGCCCAACCATGCTTAACTTACCCTTGATGCTGCCCCTGTGTTGTAGAACTGGGCCTTTCACTGCCTGCTTGATATAAAGGTAAGGGGTCCCTGATGGCTCCAACCTACGCCACCCCCATTTGATGGGGTAAGCAGAGATGAATGGTCCCCCTTTCCACCCCACTGTTGATTATCCCTTGTTGGATAATCTTGATTATCATCAAGCCATAAGGGAACAACCATTTCTGAACAGATTTTCCGAAGGTCAATTCAGTCTGCAAGTGTAAAGTATATTTCATGCTCTAGAAATAACGAAGAGAAAATGTACAGCAGCTTCACTTGGTTGGCCAAGTTATTCTAGCATCCGTGAAGACAGGGGGCCAACCTGCCCTTATCACAGTTGGCTTCCCACAAGTGCTAATACAACAAAGGTGGAACATAGACACCCAAACAAACGGTATGTTTATTAGCCCATGGAAATCTTCCTTTCCTGCTGTTTCTAATTAAGGATGTACAGTCAGTAACTTTAAATGAGCACACACCTTAAGGGATATATATATGTGTGTGTGTGTGTGTGTGTGTGTGTGTGTGTGTGTGTGTGTGTTGATACGCTGCCACCTAGTGGAAAGGTGGATAACAATCAAGACCATCAAGAGGCCAGAGACCGAAATTAAAGGTGTCCGAACACAGAGGATTATCTGTTGATGCTGACTGTGACATCAAGCAGAGATTGAATTGAATGTATTTATTTTGCTAAAATATTTTTACATCATTTTTTCCAAATGTTCAAAGCAGTTTACTTCAGAAGCAATTTGGGTAGGTTGACCCTATGAAAAGGAGGACAGGGCTCCTGTATCTTTAACAGTTGCATAGAAAAGGGACTTTCAGCAGGTGTCATTTGTATATATGGACAACCTGGTGAAATTCCTTCTTCATCACAGTAGTTAAAGTGCAGGAGCTATACTAGAGTGACCAGGTTTAAAAGAGGGCAGGGCTCCTGCTGCTTTAACTGTTGTGATGAAGAGGGAATTTCACCAGGTTCCCCATATATGCAAATGACACCTGCTGAAATTCCTTTTTCAATACAACTGTTAAAGATACAGGAGCCTGGTCCTCCTTTTCATAGGGTCACCCTAAATTTGGGGTTGGGGTTGGGGAACATTTAAAAACAAAACCAGCAGTAGAAACAATCATCAAACGCAATGCAAACCTCAGCATCCCCAGAAACTGGGGATCAGTCAACAGTTTAATGGAAAAGTAGGCCTTAGAACTTAACGAACAATCCCAGCTTGGCTGCAGAGAGCCATCAGCTGAACAGCAATATGGAAAGCCGCCATACTCAGGGCTTGCAGGATAGATGTCAAATGTGCCTTGCGTTGCTCTCTCTAGTTCTCTTCATTTGCCAGTGGGCTTTCTCTGAAGAGACACTGTGAACATTTGGATCCGTGTGTGTGTGAGGGGGGGTATCAAAACTGAGATGGAAAAGGGGTTTTAAAAGGGTTTCTTCAATATATATATATTTTAAATCTGCCACCTTCCCAAATGCTTCTTCTTATGACCTTATTAACATCATTCAAAAATCAAAAGGAAACCCATCAGCACCTCCTGTGGTTCTGTCTTCTACATCTTACTAATTCAGACATATTTATGAACTCCAAGCATGTACATTAAAGATAACTTTGTTTAAAAGGGACATCCCCTCCTTTGCATTTTAGTAATTTTTTTTAACGTATCTGAACACAAGTGCATGAGAAGAGCTACGATGGATCAGAATGAAGACGACCGCTCTAGTCGTGCCTTCTGCTCCCACAGGGGCCAACCACGTGCCACAATGAGACGGCCACGTGCAGGGCACGAGCATAGTAGCAGTCCTCTGCTCAGGTTCCCAAATAACTGGCAAACAGCCATCATGATTAGTAGCCAAGGTGACTTCATTTTATTTTCCATTGTTACATTTAGTGAAGAAGATGAAAAGCTACATTTTTCTTCGGCTGTTAGTGGTTTAGGATGGAGGAGGTGTCAGAAGTCTTCAGGTACATAAAAAGGTGCCACAGGGAAGATGGTCAAGAACTATTTTCCATGGCCACAGAAATGGGGACCCAAAATAATGGGTATAAGTTGCAGCTAGCTAGATTTCACTTAAATATAAGGGAAAACTTCCTGATGGTAAGATCTAAATAAGAGTGGAACAGTCTATACCAATGCAGGTTGTGGGTTCTTCATCTCTGGAGGTTTTTAACAAGAGGCTCAACAGCCCCCTCTCATGGATGGTTTAATTGGGTTTCCTGCACATTGCAGAGGGTTGGACTAAATGATCCTTATAGTACCTTCCAATTCCACAATTCTATGATTCTTTGAGAACCAGGTTCATATCCCTCACTCAGCCATGAAACTGACTGGGGGACTTTGGGGCAGCTATTTTCTCCACTCTAACCTACTTTTCCAGCATTTTATGCAAATTTAGTCATAGAAAAATATGTTAAAAAACAAAAAAAACTAAACACTGTCTAAAAATGTGCATTTCCCCCATAGGATAAAGCATGAGAATTTGCATTTGGGGGGTGGGATTTGAGCATTGTGCACTTGTGGATTTCCACAAGTGTGAATTTGGGAAATTGGAAAAACAAACCCAATTCCACCAATGGGAGTGCAGTGGAATTAAAGGCACCTGGCAACCCACGAAACACAGACAGGTTTACAGAACCTGTAAGCTTCCCTTTTTTGTCTCCTGGTTCAGCTATACTCCTCACATCCTAGGCTGCTCTGGCAAATGTCTACAGTTCTAAGCAAAGCGTGTCCGGTTTTCTAAGCTCCCCAGGACACACGGTTGCATCCAGAGCATTGTGTCCATTAAGGAATATAATGTTCGGATTAAGAGTGGCACCAGGTTGACACCCTTTGGGAACCCATGAAAAGCAAAATTGTACTTCTTGCTCATGCCATTGTATCTCCGTAATCTCAGCCACAAACCCACCTCCAGTGAATTCTGCAATGTGCCATAATTGCTATGATCAGTGGACTGTCATAGCACAATGAAGTCAACAATTTAGAAGCCAGGATACAAAATTACTCATTGTGCTGCAAGGGTTATTGGAGGGAAATGGTGTATTTCCTGCTTTTAACTAAGGCATTATTCTGAGTTAAATTCTTCACTTTCCTCTGTGTTATCATTGAATTCAGGGGAAAGGTAGCATTATGGCACCATAAGTGTCTTTCCAATGAAAAGCAGTCAGGAGTTTTTTCACTTCTATACATTAAATAAAACACCTCTGATTAAAATCTCCTCCTCCTCCTCCTCCTTCTTGAAAAAAGAAAAGACTAGCACTGTCTGTTTGGGTTTTATTTATTTTTAAAAAGCCCCGATCCAGAGAAAGTATGCCATACTTAACTTAATTTCCATTGAAATGAAGAAGAGAAATCAGGTATTGCAGCTTTATGTAGACCATTCATTTCAATGGAGCCTGAATAAACAAACTTTGATGTATAACTCTTCTTTATTGTCCATTTCAGATGACATAGGTATAATAAAAAATGTAAAATTGTAACTATATAACCCAGTGAAGATGAAGATGGACAGGACAAAAAAATATCAAGAACTGTATCAGAACAATTATCAATGCAATTATTAATCTTGGAGTTAGAAAGGGTCTTACTGAAATGGGGGCCCTAAACTCAGCAGTGGAGCACCTTTTTTGCATTCAGAAGTTCCCACATCCAATCTGCCCAGCATCTCCAGATAAAAGGAATTCACATATGAGGTGATATGAAAGTTCTCTCTAAGCCTGAAACTGCAGGGGGCGGCTGTCAGTCAAAAGCGATGTGACTGCTAGAAGGACCAATAGCCCAACCCATAAATAAAGAAGGGTGATACAATTCCAGAAGCTCAACCTAGGGGTGCATGAGAAATTGCTTTCAGTCTGTTTTGATCAGAATTCACCCAGTTCACACCTTCTGGACTGAACAAAGACTCACATGTAATCTGTGGTCAAAGTCTTTACATTTCTGTGCTTAAAGTCTGTACATTTCTGCAGACCCCCTAAAATGCGTTGGACAGCATGCACCCATTTGAAGAATATGCACAAACATGCTTGGACCATTGAGAGAAGAATGTGTACATTTCAAGGATGCACACAATTGATGTGTACTTTTGGAACACATCTAAAGCGATGTTGCTGGTTTTGTAGCTGTATTACCATCATGGATCCCCCCAAAGCACCCTGGGAAATGTAGTCTCGTAACAGTGCAGACGATTCTTTCAGCCTCCCTTGCAGAAATACAATGCTCAAGATCCCATAGTGAGCAGATGGAATGACGGTTGAACCAGTTTCTATCTATCTGTGTTCCAGCAATGACTTGAGACGTAGGGCATGATTGACAGAGCAGTTTTGCAGTCCTGGGCAGTGGGATGCGTGCACAGAGCGGGCCCTGCAATGACAACCATGTTGACCAGTGCTGCTACATTGACTGCACACAATGCTGTGGACTGTCTGATTCCATCACACCATATGCATGTAGACCAGAGAGAAAGGGGAGGGAGGGGGAAACCTGTAATGGAAGGAACTGTCAGACCACATTAACACCAGGGCCTTCAGTGTGATGGAATCCAATCTGACATTGCCATGGGCAAGTTGCCTCCATTTGTAGTCAGCTGCAGCATTAGAATTGCTCCTGATAATTCCAGAATAAAGTTTAAATGATTGAGCAGCCTATTTGGTAAGGCAGGCAGGCAGGGGAGGGAGGATTGGCGTGCACGTGTGGGGAGAGGGCAGGAGAGAGCTTTTTAGCACATAATTAATAATGCAAGTGTTTAGACACTTTGGAATCCTAGGAGATTGGCTTATTTAAGGAGCAGAGAGCGAGAGCGAACAGCCGAGTCGTCCGCACAGAAGTGGCAACTCTTTCACAGGAAGACACGGGGCCTTGGCTTGTCATCCCCTTAAATGGGTTTGGTGGAAGCTTGAGAGAAGTGAGGCTGGGGACGCCAAGAGAACAATCCCATTCCTGATTAGTACTTTTAGGTCCCAGTGGTTCAATGAGAGATGGTTGAGCGTGTGCTCAGCTCACTTCCCAAGAGCCGAATTAAAAGGGGAGGAACCCATTATGGTCACTTCCAAAAGCATGCCATTGTTGAGCAAGAAGGAGTATGAAGAGGAGCCATCCTTCTAGTGGTTTTTTTTGTGTGTGTGTGTTTTTTGACTGAAGCAGTGTTCTAGGGGCACCTCCCAAATGGAATGAAAAGACCACAGAGCCGGGACGCGAGGGGAAGGTTCCCCTGGTGTGATTCTGCTGTGCCTCTCCTTCAGGGGTGACTGAATCAATCTCGATGGACCCTTGGTCTGATTCAGCACGACTCTTCTTAGGAATGTATCAGAATTACTGGAGAAGCCAGAATTGAGTGGCGGAGAGCCCATGAGTTCCATTCCGAAGGCCCCAACTTCAGTCTCCACTTAAAAGGATCTTGGGTAAGAAGGCTGGGAAAACCTTCTCTCTGCCTGAGACCTGGAGAGAGATTGCTGGCAGTCACGGTAGACAATACTGAGCTAGAGGGGCCCATGCCTTGACTTGGTACAAGGCAGGGATGTATGAGAAATTGGTTTCAGTTCATTTTTAATCAGGGATTTATGTAGTTTGCACCTTCCGTCTTGAACACAGACTCGGACCCAATCTGCTGTTGAAGTCGACACGTCTGAGCTTGCAATGTGGTTCGCAGACCCTGCAAAATGCATTTTGACACCATGCATACATTTGAAAAACACACCTAGAAAAATGTGTACTTTTGAAAAAATATACACAAATATGCTTTAATCAATGGGAGAAGTATTTGCACATGTCAAAGATGTGCACAATCTGGGGGGGGGGGGGAAATACTCACAAATACTCCGGTGAAAACATAGGACCGCACTGAGATCCCTAAATGGCCTTGGACAAGTGGCATTATCCACTAGCTCTAAAGATAGCTAATGGGAGTTCTTTCCATTGGGTTAAAGAGATTAATATAATCCTTTCCCATTATCCCATCAAGCATGGTTCTCGGTTGACACAATTGTCCCCAATGGCATGTTTTCTCTTTCCTTGAGGAATAAGAGCATATGACTTGGCATATGCGTTCGAAGAATCACTGTTCCTTCCCATCCTTCTTAGACACCATTGGACTTCTTCTGTCCCATCTGCTTCTCTCCCTCTCTCTCTCTCTCTCTCTCTCTCTCTCTCTCTCTCTCTCTCTCTCTCTCTCTGTGTGTGTGTTGTTAAAGCAACACTATTTGCAGCATCAGAAGCTCAAAACAAGCAGCATAAAACCTTTGTTTGCTGAAATGGCTGGCAGCCTTTTCACTGTTTCCAATTCCATCTGTTGTTTCCAAGCTGTTCATTCTTAGAGCAGTACGACAATGGAACCAGTTACACCTAGGGAGGTTGTGGGCTCTCCCACACTAGAGGCCTTCAAGAGGCAGCTGGACAACCATCTGTCAGGTATGCTTTAGGGTGGATTCCTGCATTGAGCAGAGGGTTGGACTCAATGGCCTTATGGGCTCCTTCCAACTCTACTATTCTATGATTCCCAGTATTCCCACAACCTTCTTTATTGCTTCTTTTTCAGTCTATGACATATTCCATTGTCTATGGTGCATGCCATGGGTGTATCTTTCAGAGACATTGTGGGGAGCAACATTGTTGTTGTTCCAACACTACTCTGGTGATGCAGAAAGGTTCAGATGCATGTGAGGAGGTCCAGTCAAGTATGGAGCATTAGCCAATGATGTTCTGGACATTACTATTTCCAGGTTTGGGAACATCAGAAATATAACAACAAACAGAAGAGATCCACAAATTTGGTCATAGGGACAATAACTTATCCCTGAACCCCTTTGAAATAACAGGGCCATGTAAGGGAGGAAATGAAGTAAATATCATCCTGGAGTTACATCATGTAAGCACCACCTCAGGGAGGATCTGTCTCATGTAACACTTCAGATCATAGGGAAGAGGAAATATGGAGGACATTTGGAAGCAACCCTTATACTAGGGATGGAGAAGAAATTCATTAGGTTCACATTTTAAGGAAAATTCAGCTTAATCTGCACATTTGAACCAAAATCTCATGCAAATTACAACTCCTCAAGAGTTCAACTTCCATCTGTGGAACCCTTCCAAATCCCCTCTCTGAATTTTAGGAAACTCGGGGGAATCAGACATTTGGATCAGAATGAACTTTCAGAGAATCAAACCACTGGCCCATCTTGGGTGGATTCCTGCACTGAGCAGGGGGTTGGACTCGATGGCCTTTAGGCCCCTTCCAACTCTACTATTCTATGATTTTATTCCATATTGTCTACTTTCAGTGGTAGCAATATTTCCCATCTCTGCTACATGCATGTTGGAGGGACTGAATCTGGGACTTTCTTCATGAAAAGCAGGTGTTGTCTTTCTGAGCTACAGCCATTCCCCATGCCAAGGATCCCTGTCTATGTAAGCCTTCCCCGTCCTGGTTTTGGCACCACCAGCTTCCCCCTCCACCCCTGAGCAACCCATGCTATATCCTGCCATTGTGTCATTCATGCCAAGGCATAGATGAGAATGGTGGGCAGCTGAGATGTTGATGGCACCTTCATTGCTGAAAGGGATAGCAGAGGTGCTAGGTAAAAGGAGCACAACTAAAAATTCTCTCACAACTAAGAATTTCTCTCCAATCACCCCAATTCCTGAAAATCCTGTCCCCATTTCAAACCTACATGGTAGCATTTTAGGAGAATGTGGATTCAAGATAGAAAGTGACCATTAAGGACTCAGTTGATCTTCGGATTTGGAGTCAGTCCCACTGAGGCGGTTCAGAGGAACTCTCCATGGTCCTGTAGAACTTAAATCACAACTCCGTGAGCACTTAGCCCAGCTGGAACAGGATGATACTGGGTCAGATGGTGCAGAACACAGCAGTTCCTTGTGTCCTTTAAAAGAAAGAAAGAACTGTACTCACAGCATGAAGAATTGGTGAGATCCTTCAAACTGAAGGACGTCCTAAAACTTCTCCTGAAAATATCTAGTTTTCCCCATCCTCAGTGGGGGTCTAGCAGAGGGCTGCCTATTATCTTGTGAGGTTACAATCCCTCCAATGGAACGTAAAGGATGGGTAAATTATTCAGAAGAGATGCAAATAGCTCCTCCTTTGCTCACACAACCTCAATGGTAAAGACCTGTGATTAATCACCTGAGGATCAGAAAGAAATTCAATAGCAGGAGGTCTGTTCCTTTCAAAGTCAGATTTTTTGTTCATTCCCCACTTCTTTGTCTTTTGTAATTGCTGCTCTAATC
Source organism: Elgaria multicarinata webbii (assembly GCF_023053635.1). Lineage (NCBI taxonomy): Eukaryota > Metazoa > Chordata > Lepidosauria > Squamata > Anguidae > Elgaria > Elgaria multicarinata. The sequence continues at coordinate 28,052,682 of NC_086187.1, read as the reverse complement.
ATGAAGTGTGGCAAGTCCCCCTCCCTCCCCTTAGGCATCTTAATCAAGGCCACAAAAGGTTGGCCAGATCTTGCAACAGCTGTATGTAATGAGGTTATTCCCTTGTAATTTTCACTGAGTGCCCATTATTATGTTATCTACCAAAAGACCCATCATTATGATGGGTACCAAGAGAGCATGCAAATTGCAGGGACTTATGGGTGACTCTGCACACATGGAGCCTCTGTTGTGTCCTCATTCCTGACACCAGGGTCAGGTTTTTAACCCACTTCAGTTGAGCCCATGATTGCATTCCATTTGGCTCACATCAGTTGGTGGGAAGTACTAGGAGCGGTGCCAGCCCTTACCTGCACGGCTCCACCCTTTATCTGCATACAGTGCCCAGATCCTGGCCTTGAGCTCTGAATCAGAAGTGTTCACTGAACCCAGGGATGCTGTACTTGTACCATCAGCTGAGGAACTGGATTGAGTTCCTTCCTGACACTATACATGAAGCTAGTGGCCAGGATCCCAGAGCATGTGAGGCAGGACCTTCACAGACACTTCCCCCAGGTCTGATTGACCTGAGAAGTCAAGTTTTTCCTGCTCCATCACACCTTCCCACTGACACAGGGAATTTGCCAAGGGAGATACCACAGAAAGGGAGAGGAACATTCACCTTTAGGCCAGGGGGATGACCCTTTAAGGATTTACATCCTTCAGACAGGGGGTGGAGCTTGGGAGGGGTGGACTGTACGGAAAGGCTCACAATGCCTCTGCTCTCCTCCATCCTGTGCTGGAACAAATTGCTCACTTGGAGCTTTACCTGGTGCTGAAACTACCTTGCCTTGTGAGTACCTGCTGGGGGGACAGATTAGAGCCTCTGGTTCTCTCGGCATGTGTGGACTGTCCAACAACTCTTGGGTCGTTCTTCACCTTTCTCCTCTGGAAAGAATGCAAGTGTGCTGTTATGTCAGGAGAGGAGCCCCACTACTTGGTTCTAGAAATCTCAGTCTTCTACAGCTGGCTCCACCACTACAAAACTTCTAGAATGCACGGTGGGATGGTTTAAGCCCATGGATATTGGCTGAGTTGCAGAGGCAGCAACAGTATTGTGATTACTGCAACGCGCTCTATGTGGGGCTGCCCTTGAAGCTGTTCCGGAAGCTGGAGCTAGGGCAGAATGCTGCAGCTCGGCTGTTGTCTGGAGCTGCCCCTTTCCAGCATGTAACTCCTCTGCTGAGGGAACTGCACTGGCTGCCTATTCGCTACCGGGCCAGGTTTAAGGTTCTCGTACTTGTGTACAAAGCCCTAAACAACTTGGGACCAGGATACCTGAGAGAGCGCCTTCTCCCCTCCCAACCTGCCCGGTCACTAAGGTCACCCGAGGGTCTGCTCCTGGTGGTCCCACATAAATCCATCCTCCCATTGGAGTCCACCAGGGGAAGAGCCTTCAGCGTGGTGGCCCCCTCCTGTGGAACTCCCTGCCTCTGGAGGTCAGGCAGGCCCCAACTTTGTACTTCTTTCGACGCCACCTGAAAACATCATTATTCCAGGAAGCCTTTCCTTAATGTCCATCCAGGAGTCACTGTATTTGCTTCTTTTAAGATCTGTTTTAAGTGTTTTTATCTTCATTTTATCTTATACACTGCTCCGAAATTTTCAATGAGGAGGGGTATATAAATATTGTAAATAAATAAATAATAATAAATAATCTGCCCTGCCTCATCACAGGATGCTTGAGATTCTTCCTGAGCAGAGATGCTTTTTTTTAAAAAAAAGTTTCCCTGATTGCAAATATTAGCTTCCACATACTGTCACAATACTGGTAGACGGGCATCAACCGGTGAGATTTCATTGCTACTCAGCACCTAGGAGAGAGAGAGAAAAATAATCTCATTGTTGTTATTGTGAACTAATGAAACAACAAGGCGTCTTCCCACTGCAAAGGCAGAAGAACACAAATGAGAACAAAGAGAGACTCCTGTATAATATTGCTCCTGGGCTTAATCAACCATTTAACGAGAAGAACAGCAACAGAAAACCAGGAGATGTTTAAATGATTATGCCAGCAGCAGAAAGAGCCATTATGGTCCACTAGATTTTGTCACTTGTGGCATAATTAGTGTGTCCTTTGACATGGCTCCTTCTCTCATGTCCACCCACACCTTTTGTGCGAGCGGAGAAGGAAGCCTTTCGTGGCAGCTTTGCTCCATCTTGTTAGTGTTCTGTTTATTTAGTTTTAGTTAACAGAGAGGCCACATACGTCTGCCTCACAGGAAAACTGTCTTAGGAGGAGGCGCAGGGTTTGCCAGTGCCAACAAATCAGTAGAACTTTATATGGTCAGATGGCTAACTACTCTAGAAGCAGAAAAGCCAATGAGCCATGGATTCTGCAAGACCATAATGAGAGCTGGGTGAGAATCATAGAATAGTAGAGTTGGAAGGTGCCTAAGAGGCCATCAAGTCCAACCCCCTGCTCAATGCAGGAATCCACCCTACAGCATCCCTGACAGAGGGTTGTCCAGCTGCCTCTTGAAGGCCTCTAGTGAGGGAGAGCCCACCACCTCCACAATTCAAGAAGGATGCAGACAAGCTGGAGTGTGTTCAGAAGAGGGCTACCAGGATGATCAGGGGTCTGGAAACAAAGCCCTATGAAGAGAGACTGAAAGAACTGGGCATGTTTAGCCTGGAGAAGAGAAGATTGAGGGGAGACATGATAGCACTCTTCAAATACTTGAAAGGTTGTCACACAGAGGAGGGCCAGGATCTCTTCTCCATCCCCCCAGAGTGCAGGACACGGAATAACGGGCTCAAGTTGAAGGAAGCCAGATTCCGGCTGGACATCAGGAAAAACTTCCTGACTGTTAGAGCAGTATGACAATGGAACCAGTTACCTAGGGAGGTGGTGGGCTCTCCCACACTAGAGGCCTTCAAGAGGCAGCTGGACAAGCCTCTGTCAGGGATGCTTTAGGGTGGATTCCTGCATTGAGCAGGGGGTTGGACTCGATGGCCTTGTAGGCCCCTTCCAACTCTGCTATTCTATGATTCTAGTTGAGGCAACTTTATTCCCCTTACTGTTTTGTGTCCATATCTGTGGTATGTGGGAGGGGAGAGAGAGAGAGAGAGAGAGAGAGAGAGAGAGAGAGAGAGAGAGAGAGAGAGAGAGGAATATATATATATATATATATATATATATATATATATATATATATATCCCTATTTAATGCTATATAGCTTCAAATTGATTTAATATTCCCCATTAACATTTGTATTGCCAAGACCTTCTTGTGTAATTAGATAATCAAATCTATAAACACTTTGCCGAGAGGAATAATTTGAGGGAAAGGTCCAGAGGCTCACAGAACACTTAATTGGGGTCACCCGGCCAGGTTCCATCTTGAGGGAGAGCCAAAGCGAAGCCACTGTGTGATGTCATGCTAAGGCAAGTTAAGTGAGACCTCACAGAAATTGGCGGAGTAGCTCTAAGGCTCCGGTACTGGGGTGTTGTTATAAGAGCGAATGAGTGGAAGAGGCGTGTGAAAGCTGGCCTCCCTATCCAATAAGAAGTGGACACTTTCATTTGCTAGCTCATTGATTCTCTCACTTCCTCTGGTATTGCAGAAAGGCATCTCTGTTGAGGTTTTGGTAACATGCAAATCAGCTTCGGTTGATACACCAACTACACCCTTATCTGGACAGAGATAGCCTAGCTACAGTGATCCATGCTCTGATAACCTCTCGTTTGGATTACTGCAATGCGTTATACGTGGGGCTGCCTTTGAAAATGGTCCGGAAACTTCAACTGGTACAAAACAGGGCAGCCCATTTACTAACAGGGACTGGCCAGCGAGTTCACATTACGCCAGTCCTTTTACAACTTCATTGGCTGCCAGTCCAGGTCCGGGCCCGATTCAAAGTGCTGGTATTGACATTTAAAGCCCTAAACAGTTTGGGGCGAGGTTATTTAAAGGAACGCCTCCTCCCATATGTACCTACCCGGACCTTAAGATCATCTACAGGGGCCCTTCTCCGTGAACCCCTGCCAAAGGAAGTGAGGCAGGTGGCTACTAGGAGGAGGGCTTTCTCCGCTGTGGCACCCCGGTTGTGGAATGAGCTCCCTAGAGAGGTCCGCCTGGTGCCTACACTGTACTCTTTTCGTCGCCAGCTGAAGACCTTTTTATTCTCTCAGTATTTTAACACTTAATTTTAACTTAAATTTAAATTTTACTGTTCTAACTCTGTATTTTAATCTTATATCAATTTTGCTGCGTGGTTTTATCCTGGTTGTGCTTTTTATACTGTATTTTGTTATTGTGCTTTTAACATGTTGGTTGTTTTATTATGGTTTTAATTTTTGTGAACTGCCCAGAGAGCTTCAGCTATTGGGCAGTATAAAAATGTAATAAATAAATAAATAAACAAATAAATGCAAATGGTTCAAATGGTTTAAATTTAGGCTAAACATTCAAGCATTTTGAAAACCTCCCCAAATTTGCCCATAGACTGAAGCAGGTAATTTACTCAACTCAAACTCGGAGTTAGGAGCAAGTATTCAAGTGTTTGCAAATGCACTTGTGTTTGGAGCTGTGAAAGGTACTTGCTTGCATATCTTGCAAGCCAAAATAAAATTTGCATCCATCCCTAAAACCATTCCCCTTCAGTTTCATTTCTTAGGTGGGGGCTGCAATATTTTGGGGGTATGTGTGGAGTGAAATTTACTGGAGTAATCTCACTCTGATCAGGGGTCAACGCTCATCTTTTCTTGAAAAAGAAATGATCTCTCCCAAGGGACATTCTAGTGGGAGGGGGAAGAAGATGAAAAAGGGTAAAGAATCTCCAATAAGCCCCCTCCACTTAAATCATGCAAACACTCACAGAAAATACCCCCCCCCATTTCACAGCCTGAGAATGGGGCCATGAAACTTGAAGAGGTTATTTCAAGCTAGCACTGTGGTGAATAGTAGATGATTAATCAGTTAAAACTCATTAACTGGAAAGCAGCCCTAATTTTATTATTAATATTTCAGCACCAACACGTCTTCATCCATCAACATAAATTAAAAGCTGCAACTTAGACCTGAACATATCACAAGCACGGCGGTCTTTCATTAAGGCAGAAACAATTTGTAGTGGTACCAACATGGTCATTAGATGACTAGGAGGGCTTCTCAATGGGGTTAATGTCTAGTTCCTCCAACCATGACATGGGGACCACCCCTCTTATTTCCTTCAAACCCACCTCCAATGTCTCCCTTTTCTTCATCACCTCAAGCTTATCTTTTTATTCCTAACAGTAACCAATCTTTAAAGTAGACACACCATTCATTCATTCATTCATTCATTCTATCCCCTATGCTTTTACTCCCCCTCCTACCCCTCAGTTGCATGTGGATGGGGGTGCTTCAGTAGATGTTGTGCACTTGGACTTCCAAAAGGCTTTTGGAACTTCCAAAAGGCTTTTGACAAAGTCCCTTGGCAAAGTATCATGACCAAACCTTGTACATAGGCTTTTGGGAGTGTCCCTGCCTTGTGAGACATGAGTGGAGCTATGTGAATCTTAGAGGCCATTTTATGAAGGGCAAGCCCTACCCCATGAAAGCCATTTTGTGAGAGCGCCCATGACATGATATTGATATTCCAAATGTGCCCATGGACTCCAAAAGGTTGGGTATCCCTGCTTTACATTAGATGGCAAGCCAATTTTGAGAGGGTGGTGTATTGCAAAAGAAGAGCCGGGGGGGTTGGACTTGATGGCCTTTTAGGCCCCTTCCAACTCTACTATTCTATGATTCTATGGTTTAGCCCAAGGGGAGATGGACTGACAAAGAATCAAAACTCCCGCTGAGAGCAGACTTAAAGTAGTTCTTCTGATCTCAGCCAGTGGAAGAGAGCTATGCAACAATGTTCTCATTGACACTTCCTCGTTGCCTCTCCAGTTTTTATTAAGATGAAAAATAATTCCAAGTTTGCAGAAGTCTGTTATCATTTTCGATATGCCTTAAAAACATTAAAAGGCATGAGACACCATTCAGATAGATTCTGATCATTTTGTCATTGCAGACCTGCCTGAGGAATATTCATCTGCTTTACTCTACATTTCTTTCTTTTTTTAAAAAAAGTGGTACAAATCAACATGTGCAATTAAGACGCATTTCAACACCTCTTAATTTTCAGAGATTAATGCCGGGCATCTCAACCTTGTGCGCAAGCCTTTAAGCGAGGCAAATTTTTCATTAGCTTCAGCCAAGTATCAAATTATACTGCGTAATAAAGCAACAATGATTTAAATTTGGGAGATAACCTATTTGCTGATGCAAATGAAACTCTGGGGAACAGGCAAGGGAATATTATTAAATATAAGGCCTGAACCTTAGGGAGAGAGCTGTGTGAATGGAATGTAACATGTTTGATGAAGTTAAGCCAATTCCAACCAGCTGAGCATTCAGTCCAACTAGGATTGTTTTCTATCATAAAGGTTCAACCATGGATTGAAGGACAGCTACCAATGCCCTAGGCATGCACATGATTAACAGAGAAGGATCCAGGTCACAATGTCTTTATTGTGCAACATTACTGTAGTCCACACGGGCAAGCAGAAAGCAGATGTATTCACAGAGATTCAAAATCTGTCTTCATTTTCAAATTTGGTAGATGAAATTCCAACCCAAACTTCCAAACCTGTTTAGATTGAATCTCTGGATGTGTCCATGGATGTTTGTGCCTCTGGATGGCTCTGTTTTTCTCAGGTGTGTGGCAGGGAGAGAAAAGGAGTCTTTGTTTACGCAGTCACATCACCCTAGTCATGGATCATATCCAGCAGTCTTCTGGATTCAAATGCCTGTACCTGTTGTTGGGAACATGATACAAGGCATGGATTCTATTAGTGTGCCATCTGCTTTGTTGCCCAATGGTCTCCATCACCCTACTGAAACTGACTGAGGTGTATAGAATCATAGAATAGCAGAGTTGGAAGGGGCCTACAAGGCCATCGAGTCCAACCCCCTGCTCAATGCAGGAATCCACCCTAAAGCATCCTTGACAGAGGGTTGTCCAGCTGCCTCTTGAAGGCCTCTAGTGTGGGAGAGCCCACAACCTCCCTAGGTAACTGGTTCCATTGTCGTACTGCTCTAACAGTCAGGAAGTTTTTCCTGATGTCCAGCTGGAATCTGGCTTCCTGTCACTTGAGCCCGTTATTCCGTGTCCTGCACTCTGGGAGGATCGAGAAGCGATCCTGGCCCTCCTCTGTGTGACAACCTTTCAAGTATTTGAAGAGTGCTCTCATGTCTCCCCTCCATCTTCTCTTCTCCAGGCTAAACATGCCCAGTTGCTCCAGGCTAAACATGCCCACCCCAAGGTGGATGGTCTTGGGGGACTCCAACATTCACACTGAGACAGTCTTGTCTGCGCTCACTCAAAATTTCACGGCTTCCATGACAATCACACTCCTGTCTTAAATTATGTTGGGCAATCTGCTGGGTTCTCTTTTGTGTGCATTCTGACAATGCCTCAAAGCTTAACACTGCTTGTAATGTTTTGGGGCAAGCCCACCTCTGTTTAGAGGGATGAGTTCACTGGGATTCTCCAAACTCCACTTCGCAGCTTAGTTTTGTCTGGCTTCAATTTTTGTTTGCAACTTCCCCTTCCTTTTTTCCATTTCAGTGGAAAATGTGCACAGTTTTCAGAAGTACACAGTCCCCCCATTGTCTAGAATGTGAAAATGTGTCCTTTAAAAATGTACATGTTAAAGTACACATTTTTCAAAATATGCATCTTTTGAATGGGATCGCAAGTTTGGGAATTTGCAGTCTTTTTCTCTGGAAAAATACACTCCCATTCACATTCATACTCACATTTGGGATTGCAAGCTGGGCAAGTCTGAACAATCTGTGAACTGGCACAAAATTTTGGGGCAGCCCCTGGCTATATTACCTGCTACATTGCTCATGTGGTTGAGAGTCTACATATAGCCCTGTTGCCAAGGTGTATTTCCAGAGGGAAAATGTGTGAAAAGCATCGTATGTTTTAGCAAGGTGTGAGTGGTGGTGTTAGATCTTTTTCGGGGGAGGGGGAAGGTGTTTTTTAAAACAACAACAACAACACAGGAAATGTTAGCAGAAGTATGAGTTTTGACAGGTCATGAATAAATAAAGGTGGGTTTTAATCTAATTTCGTGTCGCTTTGTGCCTTGGAACCATTATGAAGGTGTTTCAAATCACCTTAACGCTGGTACTTAATGTACATTCTTTCTGCCATTCACTTTTGATCCCATCAGCTTGGTTTATTTTGAGGAATTGTTTTTATAGCAGAAGAAAGGGGAGGGAAAAGGCC